>NC_064819.1:2512500-3137500 GCF_024166365.1 Elephas maximus indicus | reverse complement strand
CCTCCAAGGCTCCAAGTCTATCCTATAGCAAATACAGAACTGAAAGTCTTTAGCACAAAGACAAAATTCCCTACAGAGTCTGCACCCGGCTCCAGATACTTCTTCACTCCCCAGGGGCTTCAGCATCTCTATAGTAATAAAATTTAGACAATAAACTTTTTCACTTTTCATTTTCAACTAAGGAACTGAAATAGGAATCATCTTGCTCTCTTAAAGAACTCATTCGAACCTTTATTTTAACGTAAGCTAATAATTATCAAGCATAAATTGACATCAGAGGATGACAGCAATAACTTTTGCACAAGGTACAAAAAAAAAAAAAATCAACACCCTGAAGTCACTGGAGATTGAACAAAAGTAGGTACATTCTGGAAGAGTGTTGAAATTTTTAAAAAGAAACAAGCACAGGATGTGTTTCCTGATTTTTAATAGTGTTTAGCCTGAAGGCAGACCACAGTCACCAACTGCTCAAGTCAGCTAAAATTCCAATAGAAATTCACAGTCTATCTGGTCTAATGAACCAGAAGTCAGAGTTAGCGAGGCCATAAACAAACCAAAATAAGCAAACCCATTGCCGTTGAGCCAATTCCAACTCAATAGCGACCCAATAAGACAGAATAGAATTGCCCCATAGGGTTTCTAAGGAGCAGCTGGTGGAATCAAACCACTGCTGATCTTTTGGTTAGCAGCCAAACTCTTAACCACTGCACCACCAGGGCTCCAGGGAGACCATAGCCATTAGAAATTAAGCGGTGAATTCCATAAAAGAAAAAGCCAGGAGGGAAACCCTGAATTATATGAATAAACTCTGTAAATTTCTGGTTGACTCCTGAATTGCGTATCTTTGGGACAAACTCCAAATAAAGATTAAAAAAACATGAACTGAGATTTGAGTTGCCACCCAAAGTTTGCATGTAGACTGGAATCAGATCAATTGCCTAATACAATACCAACCAAAATAAATCTTTGAAGGAATATGACAGAATCTACACTATCATTTACAATGTCCAGGATAAAATGAAAAATTACTTAACCTACAAAGAACCAGGAAAATGTGACTTATTCTCAAACAAAAAATAAATTAACAGAGAATAGCCCCAATATGACCCAAATGTTGGATTAGCAGCTATTATAAATATGCTGAGTGAGGTAAAGGAAAATATATTTGAAATGAATGGAATGATAAGAAATCTCAGTAGAGAAACATAAAGTATATTTAAAAAAAAAATTGATCCAGAGCTGAAAAATAAAACATATAAAAAAAAAATCACTGGAAGGGCTTAACAAGGTAACGGAGATGATAAAGAACTGATTAACTGGAAGATAGATCAGTGGAATTTATCCAATCTGAAGAAGCAAAAAAAAAAATAACTGGGAAAAAAGTAAAGAGCTTCAGAGACCTGTGGGACAATGTCAGAAGGTCTATCATATATGTAATTGGACTACCAAAATGAGAAAACAGCATAAAGGGGGAATAAAAAAAAATTTGAAGAAATAATGGCTAACATTTTCTCAAAAAAAAAAAAAAAAGGAAGATTAAACCCCAGGAATAATAAATACAAAAAAAAAAAAAAATTATGCTCACAACATCATAGCCAAATCACCAAACAACAAAGAAAAATAATTACTTTAGAGCCCTGAATGGAAAAAAAAAAAAAAAAAAAAGTCCAGAATTCTACATCCAGCAAAACTACCCTTTGTGAAAGAAGGAAAAATAAAGAAAGCTAAAAGAATTCATCGCCAACAGGTCTGCACTGCGTAAGAAGACAGTTCTTTAGGCTGAAGGAAAATAAAACCAGAGGGAAATCAAAACTTCAGGAAGGAATTATAATCATCAGAAATGGTAAATATATAGGACTTTCTTCCTATCACTTTTAAAAAATACATAAAACTGTTCAAAATAAAAATTATAATATTACCTAAGGAAGTTTATTATATATGCAAATGCAGTTCCTGCAACAACTATACCATAAATATGGGACAGGGAGGGAAAATGGACTGATATGGTAGAATAAATTTAATGAAAAGTTAAGGATGTATATTAGAATCTCTAAGGCAACCAAAAAGTGAAATATGAAGAGGCATAGCTAAAAATCAATCAATAAATACGAAATTCTAAAAAATATGTAGATAATCCTGAAAGGGGCTCACTTTAAGAGGTAAAGAAAAAAAAAGTCTTCTTTGAAGGAAACGTTCTTAAAGTGTTCTTGTTTCTTTTATAATTCTCCAGAAAGGACATTTTATTTATGAAACTAAAAAGAGTAATGATGAAGAGAAAGTAATATAAAAGAAGATTGCATGGAGAATTAAAACAAGCAAATCATTATTGCAAAAATTAACAGCAGTCATAAAGTGAATAAATAGCAGATTGAATACTGCAGAAAACTGAACCAGTGACTTAATAAGGACAAAATTGAAACACTGAATTAGAAGAAAACAGAAAGAATATTGGCATTTTCGGAGTAAAGCATGAAAAGACAGATCTAGGAAATTCAATTTGGTAGAATAGGGATCCTGGAAAGCAAGACTGATCAAAATTGAACTAAATATTAGTTTTCTACTGCCATAACAAATTACCACAAATTGGGGCTTAAAACAACAGACATTCTCTCACAGTTCTAGAGGCTAGAAGTCCAAAATCAATGTGTCAGCAGGGCCATTCTCTCTCTGAAGGCTCTAAGGGACAATCAGTTTTATGGCTTTCTCTTAGCTTCTGGTGTTGCCAGCAATCCTTGGTGTCCTTTAATTTGTAGATAAGTCATTCCAGTTTCTACCTCTCATCATGTGACATCCCCCCTGTATGTTTATTCTCCTCTTTTGAAAAGAACACCAGTTATATTGGATTAGGGTCCACTCTAATGGCCTTATCTCAACTTGACTACAGTTGAAAGCAAGCTATTTCCAAATAAGATAACACTCACAGGTACTGGAGGTTAAGAGTTCAATATATCTTTTTGGAAAGACAATTCAAATTACAACTAACTGTGATATATCTCAGAGTCAGCTTCCCAGGGAAACCTACCTAAAATACATTATAATAAAAATATAATTGCTATCAACTGTTTAAAAGAGTTAATGATAAAGCTAAATGTAATTTTTTAGTCATAAAGATGATAAAAGCTAAACGATAATAATTAGCAATAATAGTCTGGATACACAATCTCAGATTTTATTAAGAAAACCCAGGACTTGGGAGAAGAGACAAGAAGGAATTAAATGAATGATAAAGTTCTCATCCAACACAGAAACAGTCAATATATATTTCTCCTTTTTTTTAAAATTAAAGCTATGAGATATAATTTTATTAGACTCTAACAAGAGGCAAAAAAAATGAAGCCTTAAGCATTACTGACTTCAGAAAATTATTTCTTCAAAACCAGAACTATTCCAGCAAAAAATTTTTTCTTTTAGAAGGACAAAGTAGGAGGCCTTGCACTATCTGACCTCAGAAGCTACTACACAGCTACAATAGCCAAAACAGCCTGGTCCTGCTACAACCAGAGACACATTGACCAATGGAACAGAAATGAGAACCCAGATTTTAATCCACCCACCTATGGTCGCCTGATTTTGACGTACATCCAAAGTCAATTAAATGGAGAAAAACCAAAAAAAAAAAAAAAAAACCTGCTGCCGTCGAGTCAATTCTGACTCATAGCGACCCTGTAGGACAGAGTGGAACTGCCCCATAGAGTTTCCGAGGAGCACCTGATGGATTCGAACTGCCAATCTCTTTGTTAGCAGCCATAGAACTTAACCACTACGCTACCAGGGTTTCCAAATGGGGAAAAGACTGTCTTTTTAATGATGGTGCTGGCAAAACTGGATGTCCATCTGTAAAAAAATGAAGCAGGACCCATACCTCACACCATACACAAAAACTAATTCAAAATGGATCAAAGACCTAAATATAAAACTGAAAACTATGAAGATCATGGAAGAAAAAATAGGGCCAAGGCTAGTGGCCCTAATACATGGCATTAACAGGATACAGATCACAACTAACAATGCACAAACACCAGAAGATAAACTAGATAACTAAGACCTTCTAAAAGTTAAACACTTAGGCTCATCAAAATTCTTCACCAAAAGAGCAAAAAGAGAACCTACAGACTGGGAAAAAATTGGGGGCTATGACATATCCAACAAAAGTCTGATCTCTAAAATCTATAAGAAAATCCAACACCTCTACAACAAAAAGACAAATAACCCAATTAAAAATGGGCAAGGGATATGAACAGCCCCTTCACCAAAGAAGACATTCAGGTGGCTAACAGACATATGAGGAAATGCTCAAAATCACTAGCTGTTAAAAAAAAAAAAAAAAAAGTTGCCATGGAGTTGATTCCAACTCATAGAGACCCTGCAGGACAGAGTAGAATTGCCCTGTAGAGTTTCCAAAGAGCGTCTGGTGGATTCAAACTGCTGACTTTTCATTAGCAGCCATAGCTCTTAACCACTATGCCACCAGGGTTTCCCCTAGAGAAATGCAAATGAAAACTACAATGAGATACCATCTTACCCCAATATTACTGGCATGAATCAAAAAAACAGAAAATAACAAATGTTGGAGAGGCTGCAGGGAGATTGGAACTCTTATGCACTGCTAATGGGAATGCAAATGGTACAACCATTTTGGAAAATGGTATGGCACTTCCTTAAAAAGCTAGAAATAGAAATACAATACAATCCTGCAAACTCCTAGGAATATATCCTACAGAAAGAAGAGCCTTTACATGAATAGACATATGCACACCCATGTTCACTGCAGCATTATTCACAATGGCAAAAGGTGGAAACAACCTAAGTGCCCATCAACAGATGACTGAACAAACTATGGTACATACACACAATGGAATACTACGCAACGATAAAGCACAATGATGAATCTGTGAAACATCTCACAACATGGATGAATATGAAGGGCGTTATGCTGAGTGAAGTAAGTCAATCACGAAAGGGCAAATACTGTATGAGACCACTATTATAAAAACTCATGAAAAGGTTTACACACAGAAAGACACAACCTTTGATGTTATGAGGGAGAGGAGGGGTGGGGAGGGAAAAACACTAACCAGTCAATAGATAAATGGTAACCTATGCGAAGGGTAAGATCATACACAATACTGGGGAAGTCAGCACAATTTGACCAGGGCAAAGCCATAGAAGCTTCATACACACATCCAAACTGCCTTAGGGACAGAGTTGCTGGGCTGAGGGCTGGGGATCATGGTCTTGGGGGACATCTAGCTCAACTGGCATAACATAGTTAATAAGGAAATTGTTCTACACCCTACTTTGTTGAGTAGCATCTAGGGTCTTAAAAGCTTATAAGCAGCCATCTAAGATATATCTACTACTCCCACCCCATTTGGAGCAAAGGACAATGAAGAAAACCAAAGAATAAGGGAAAGATTAGTCCAAAGGACTAATGGACCTTGACTACCACAGCCTCCACCGGACTGAGTCCAGCACAATTAGATGGTGCCCAGGTACCACCACTGACTGCTCTGACAAACATCACAATAGACAGACCCAGACAGAGCTGGAGAAAATGTAGAATAAAATTCTAACTCATAAAATAGAAACCAGACTTACTGGTCTGACAGAGACTAGAGAAACCCCAAGAGTATGGCCCCAAGACACCCTTTTATCTCAATACTGAAGTCGCTCTTGATGTTCACCCTTCAGCCAAAGGTTAAACCAAAAACCAAAACTAAACCCATTGCCATCAAGTCGATTTTGACTCATAGCAATCCTAAAGATTAGACAGGCCTATAAAACTAACAGTAACACATGTAGTTCAATCATTTATACAAGACTAAATGTGCGCACCAGCCCAAAAGCAAGGACGAAAAGGCAGGAGAGAAAAGGAAAACCGCACAAATGGGAATGGGGAACCCAGGGTTAACAAGGAGAGAGTGTTGACACATTTTGGGGTTGGCAACCAATGTCACAAAACAATTTGTGTATTAATTGTTTATTGAGAACGATTAATACACAAATTGTTTCAACTAAAGCACAGTAAAAAAATTATTTTTCCTTTTAAGTTAAAAAGATTAAGGAAAAAACATTAAGAGGTTGAAGTGATGATGTGAGAGTTTTTCCACGTTTCTCAACGAGCGTAAGTTTAAGTTTCAAAGAAGAGGTACTTCATCAATGGTCTCTTAAGCATCAAAAGATACCACTAAGGCTAAACAACAACAAATTTTTTTATTTTATTTTAAAAAAAGAACACTATTTAAATCATTGCAAGAAATTAATGGGAACAGGCTGCTCTGAAGGAAAAATAGCCTGAAAAAAGACAAATTCATTTCAAGGGGAAAAACTAAACACATCACATGAATATAATTAAATCTAGTATTATAGAAATCCTAAGAAACTATACATGAATACAAAGCATCAGTTGGTCCTCTTCACCCCCCTGAAATATCTGAAATTTTGCTTCATTATTTCAGGAAGTACTCCTTTTTCATTTCCATCAATTGCTCAAATCATACAATTACTTCATTTTTATAATATGAGTTTCTCATGTTCACTTTTAATTTTCTTTGTTTCTAATTGTATTTCTTTTTTGTTGCTGCTATTGTTGTTTTTATTCCATAGAGCTTTTTTTTTTTTTCGCTTTCATCTCATCAACAAATACTGTATTCTTCCAGGTTCTTAATGTTGAATTTATAATACATATGCCATCTTTTGGAGATTTTTTTGGCTCTTCTGATTTTATGTTATAATTTAGACTGTATAATTTTATGCCTACTAATCAGTTCTTATACTTGGATTTCTTTTTATCTTACTCAGGTGTTAGTTCCAATAATTACTGATTCCCCATAATTAAATGGAAAAATCAATCCAAACTGATCCAGAACTGAAGAAACAGATATTAGAGTTGGCAGAAAATAACATGAAAACCATTACTACAACTTATATTGTAATAAAAAAAAAAGTTAAGTAGAGGCATGCAAGAGAAAAAAAATAAAACCAAGTTGAATTTCTAAACATAAAAAGGAAAATGTGTGAGATGAAAAATTCACTGGATGTAATTAATGGCAGATTAGACAGCTCAGAAGGAAAGATTTATGACAAACACATCATGATAGAAACTATCGAAAATAAAACACAGTAAGAAGAAATAACTAAAAAAGCCATCAATGAACTGAGTAATTCAAGTTGCACAAGGAGAAGAGAGATGGAGTAAGACAGAAAAAAGCCTGAAGAAATGATGGCCAAATTTTTAAAAATTTAATAAAAACTATAAATTCAGAAAAATCCAATGAAATCCAAGCACAAGAAGCATGAAGAAATGACACCAAATCACACTTTAAATAATTAAGAGATAAAAAGAATATAAAAGCTACCAGAGGAAAAAATGACACAGTATGTACCCCAGATCAAAACCAAACTCACTACTGTCGAGTTTATTCTGACTCATGGCAACTCCATAGGGTTTCCAAGGCTGTCGATCTCTAGGGAAGCAGACTGCCACATCTTTCTCCCACCAAGCCAATTGTGGTTTTGAACCACTGACCCTTCAGTTAGCAGTGGATCTCTAACCACTACACCTCCAAGGCTCCTTACATTTCCTACAGGGGGACAAAACAAGAATGACAGCAGATTTCTCACTGAAAACAGTGAAATGAGAAGACAGTGGAGTTACATCTTAAAAGTATGGAAAGAACTGTCAATCTAGATTTCTATACTCGGTAAAAATAACTTTCAAAAAACAGGTGAAATAAGGATTTTCTAAGACATACAAAAGCTGAAAAGATTCAGCACCAGCAGACCCACACTACAAGAAACTTCAAATAAAGTTTTAGGTGGAATAATAATTATACCAGATGAAATTATAGATCTCCTCAAAGGAATGAAGAGCGCCAGAAATGGTAACAGCATGGGAGATATACAAAAGATTTTTTTATGTCACTTTAAAGGTAACTGTTTAAACACAAATAGTAATAACATAGCAAGGAATTCATAACGTTTGTGCAAGTAAAATGTATGACAGCAATAACATAAAGTCTGGGAGGGGAAATGGAAGTGTATTATTGTTAGGTTCTTATACTATACATGAAATGGTGTAATATCACTTGAAGGTAAACTGTTAAAGATGTGTACTATAGTGTTGGTAAGCATGTTGCAAAATTGGAGCCTTCATAAGATGCATGTAAAATGGTGCAGCCCCTTTGGAAAACAATCTGGTAGTTCTTTAAATAGTTAAACATAGAGTTATTACATGACCCAGCAATTCTACTGCTAGGTGTGTACCCCAGAGAATTTAAAACATATACCCTCACAAAAACTTGCGAGTAAATGTTCATAGCAGCATTATCCATAATTGCCAAAAAGTTACACTGATCTATTTCTCTATCTTGTGGTGCTGGAAGATATACCACTGGTATTTCAAATACCAGCAGGGTCACCCATGGTGAACAGGCTTCAGCGGAGCTTCCCATAACAAGACGGATGAGAAGAAGGACCTGGGAGTCTACTTCTGAAAATAATAAACCAGTGAAAACCTTATTAATAGCAGAAGAACATTTCTGATATAGTGCTGGAAGATGAGCCCCTCAGGTTGGAAGGCTTTCAAAATACAGCTATGGAAGAGCTGCCTCCTCAAAGCAGAGTCAATCTTAATGACAGGGATAGAGTGAAGCTTTCCAGACCTTCATTTGCTGATGTGCCTGACTCAAAATGAGAGAAAAAAAAAAAGGCTGCAAATATCCGTTAATAATAAGAATGAGGAATATACCAAGTACGAATCTAGGAAAATTGGAAGTCATAAAAAATAAAATGGAACACATAAACATCAATATCTTAGGCATTAGGGAGCTGAAATGGACTAGTATTGGCCACTTTGAATCAGACAGGAATGATAAATTGAAGAGGAATGGTGTTGCATTCATCGTCAAAAAGAACATTTCAAGATCTATCCTCGAGTACAATGCTGTCAGTGATAGGATAATATCCACACATCTGCAAGGAAGGCTAGTTAATATGACTATTATTCAAATTTGTGCACCAACCACTAATGCAAAAGATGAAGAAATTGAAGATTTTTACCAACTTCTGCAGTCTGAAATTAATCAAACATGCAATCAACATGCATTGATAACTACTGGTGATTGGAATGCAAAAGTTGGAATCAAAGAAGAAGTAATAGTAGTTGGAAAACATGGACTTAGTGATAGAAACGCATGACAGAATTTTGCAAGATCAACAACTTCTTCTTTAAAAGTACCTTTTTTCAACAACATAAATGGTGACTATACACATGGACCTTGCCAGATGGAATACACAGGAATCATATTGACTACATCTGTGAAAAGAGATGATGGAAAAGCTCAATGTCATCAGTCAGAACAAGACCAGGTGCTGACTGTAGAACAGACCATCAACTGCTCATATGCAAGTTCAAGTTGAAGCTGAAGAAAATTAGAACAAGTCAATGAAAGCCAAAGTACAACCTTGAGTATATTCCACCAGAATTTAGAGACCATCTCACGAATAGATTTGACTCATTAAACACTAGTGATGAAAGACCAAACAAGTTGTAGAATGACATCAAGGACATCATACATGTAGAAAGCAAACCCCAAAAACCAAACCCATTGATGTTGAGTTGATTCCAACTGATAGCAACACTATAGCACAGAGTAGAACTGCTCCACAGGACTTCTAAGGATGGATTCAAACTGTTGACTTTTTGGTTAGCAACCAACTCTTAACCACTGTGCTACCAAGGCTTCTGAAGAAAGCAAGAGGTCATAAAAAAGACAGGAAAGAAAGAAAAGACCCAAATGGATGTCAGAAGAGATTCTGAAAATTGCTTTTGAACGTAGAGCAACTAAAGCAAAAGGAAGAAATGATGAAGTAAAAGAGCTGAACAGAATATTTCGAAGGGCAGCTCAAGAAGACAAAGTATTATAATGAAATGTGCAAAGACCTAGAGTTTACAAAACCAAAAGGGAAGACATGCTTAGCATTTCCCAAGCTGAAAGGACTGAAGAGAAAATTCAAGACTTCAGTTGAAATATTAAAAGATTCTATGGGGAAAATATTAAATGATGCAGGAAGCATAAAAAGAAGATGGATGAAATACGCAATGCACTAAAAAGAATCTGTTGACATTCAACCATTTCAGGAGGCAGCATATGATCAAAAACCAATGGTACTAAATCCCAAGGACATTCTTTAATGAGATGGAGAAACAAATCACCAACTTCATATGGAAGGAAAAGAGGCCCCGGATAAATAAGGCATTCCTGAAAAAGAAGAACAAAGTGGGAGGCCTTACTTTACCTGATTTTAGAACCTATTATACCGCCACTGCAGTCAAAACACCCTGGTAGTGGTACAACAACAGATACATGGACCAATGGAACAGAATTGAGAATGCAGACATAAATCCATCCACATATGAGCAGGTGATATCTGACAAAGGTACCAAAACAGTTCAACGGGGAAAAGACAGTCTTTTTAACAAATGGTGCTGGCATAACTGAATATCCATCTGCAAAAAAATGAAACAAGACCCATACCTCACTCCATGCACAAAAACTAACTCAAAATGGATCAAAGACCTAATTATAAAATCTAAAACAATAAAGGTCATAGAAGAAAAAATAGGGACAACGTTAGGAGCCCTAATACATGGCATGAACAGTATAGAAAACATTGTAAAGGACATAGAAGAAAAACTAGATAACTGGGAGCTCCTAAAAATCAAACACCTATGCTCATTCAAAAACTTCAGCACAAGAGTAAAAAGACTACCTACTGACTGGGAAAAAGTTACTAGCTACGACATTTCTGATCAGCGTCTGATCTCTAAAATCTACATGATACTGCAAAAACTCAACTGCAAAAAGACAAATAACCCAATTAAAAAATGGGCAAAAGATATGAATAGACACTTCACTAAAGAAGACATTCAGGTAGCTAACAGATATATGAGGAAATGTTCACGATCATTAGCCATTAGAGAAATGCAGATCAAAACTACAATGAGATTTCATCTCACTCCAACAAGGCTGGCATTAATCCAAAAAACACAAAATAATAAATGTTGGAGAGATTGGAACACTTCTACACAGCTGGCGGGAATGTCAAATGGTACAACCATGTTGGAAATCGATTTGGCACTTCCTTAAAAAGTTAGAAATAGAACTACCATACAATCCAGGAATCCCACTCCTTGAAATATATCCTAGAGAAATAAGAGCCTTTACACGAACAGATATATGCACACCCATGTTTACTGCAGCACTGTTTACAATAGCAAAAACACAGAAGCAACCAAAGTGCCCATCAATGGATGAATGGATAAATAAATTATGGCATATTCACACAATGGAATACTACGCATCGATAAAGAAGAGTGAGGAATCTGTGAAACATTTCATAACATGGAGGAATATGGAAGGCATTATGCTGAGTGAAATTAGTCAGTTGCAAAAGGACAAATATTATATGAGACCACTATTACAAGAACTTGAGAAATAGTTTAAACTGAGAAGAAAACATTCTCTTGTGGTTACGAGGTAGGTGAGGAAGGGAGGGTGAGAGAGGGGTATTCACTAATTAGATAGTAGATAAGAACTACTTTAAGTGAAGGGAAAGACAGCACACCATGCAGGGGAGGTCAACACAATTGGACTAAACCAAAAGCAAAGAAGTTCCCTGAATAAACTGAATACTTCGAAGGCCAGCATGGCAGGGGCAGAGGTCTGGGGACCATGGTTTCAGGGGACATCTAAGTCAATTGGCATAATAAAATCTATTAAGAAAACATTCTGCATCCCACTTTGAAGAGTGGCATCTGGGGTTTTAAACGCTAACAAGCAGCCATCTAAAATGCATCAATTGGTCTCAACCCACCTGGATCAAAGGAGAATGAAGAACACCAAGGACACAAGGTGATTATGAGCCCAAGAGACAGAAAGGGCCACATGAACCAGCGACTATATCATCCTGAGACCAGAAGAACTAGATAGTGCCCGGCTACAACCGATGACTGCCCTGAAAGGGAACACAACAGAGAACCCCTGAGGGAGCAGAAGAGCAGCGGGATGCAGACCCCAAATTCTCATAAGACCAGACTTAATGGTCTGACTGAGACTGGAAGGACCCTGGTGGTCATGGCCCCCAGACCTGTTGGCCCAGGACAGGAACCTTTCCTGAAGCCAACTCTTCAGACATGTATTGGACTGGACAATGGTTTGGAGAGGGATGCTGGTAAGGAGTGAGTTTCTTGGATCAGGTGGACACTTGAGACTATGTTGGCATGTCCTTCCTGGAGGGGAGACGAGAGGGTGGAGGGGGTTAGAAGCTGGCGAAAAGGACAGGAAAAGAGAGAGTGGAGGGAGAGAGTGGGCTGTCTCATTAGGGGGAGAGTAATTGGGAGTGTGTAGCAAGGTGTATATGGGTTTTTGTGTGAGAGGCTGACTTGATTTGTAAACTTTCACTTAAAGCACAATAAAAATTATTTATAAAACAAAAAAAAAAAAACAATGGTACTGAAGAAAGAAATCCAAGCTGCATAAAGGCACTGCAAGATATAAGGCTCCAGGAATTGACAAAATACCAATTTAGGTATCCCATCAAATGAATGTGGTACTGGACGCACTCATCTGTCTATGCCAAGAAATTTGGAAGACAGCTACCTAGCCAACTGAGTGGAAGAGATCCATATTTGTGCCCATTCTGAAGAAAGGTGATCCAACAGAATGCTGAAAGTATCAAAAAATATCATTAATATCACATGCAAGTAAAATTTTGCTGAAGATCATTCAAAAGCAGTTGCAGCAGTACATTGACAGGGAACTGCCAGAAATTCAAGTCGGATTAAGAAGAGGATGTGGAATGAAGGACATCATCACTGATGTCAGATGGATCTTGGCTGAAAGCAGAGAATACCAAAAAGATGTTTACCTGTGTTTTATTGACTATGCCAAGGTATTCAACTATGTGGATCATAACAAATTATGGATAACATTGTGAAGAATAAAAATTTCAGAACACTTAATTGTGCTCCTGAGGAATCTGTCCACGGACCAAGAGGCAGTCGTTTGGGCAGAACGAGGGGATACTGCATAGTTTAAAATCAGGAAAGGTGTGTGTCAGGGCTGTATCCTTTCACCATACCTATTCAATCTGTATGCCGAGCAAATAATCCAAGAAGCTGGACTATATGAAGAAGAAACGTGGCATCAAGATTGGAGGAAGACTCATTAACAATCTGTGATATACAGGCGACACAACCTTGCTTGCTGAAAGTGAAGAGGACTTGAAGCACTTATTGGTGAAAATCAAAGAGTACAGCCTTCAGTATGGATTACACCTCAACATAAAGAAAGCAAAAATCTTTGCAACTGGACCAATAAGCAAAGTCATGATAAATGGAAAAAAGACTGAGGTTGTCAAGGATTTCATTTTACTTGGATCCATGATCAACGCCTATGAAAGAGCAGTCAAGAAATCAAATGACATATCGCATTGGGTAAATCTGCTGCAAAAGACCTCTTTAAAAGAGTTAAAAAGCAAAGAAGTCCCTTTAAGGTGCACCTGACCCAAGTCATGGCGTTTTCAATCACCTCATATGCATGTGAAATCTGGACAACAAATAAAGAAGAATGAAGAAGCCCTTGAATTATGTTGTTAGCGAAGAATATTGAATATACTGTCAGAAAAATGAACGTGTCTTGGAAAAAGTACAGCCAGAACGCTCATCAGAAGCCAGGATGGCAAGCTTTGTTCCCCATACTTTGGACATGTTATCAGGAGGGACCAGTTCCTGGAGAAGGACATCATGCTTGGTAAAGTAGCAGGTCAGCAAAAAAGGGGAAGAAGCTCAAGGAGATGGATTGACACAGTGGCTGCAACAACAAGCTCAAGCATAATTACAATTGTGAGGATGGTGGAGGACCAGGCGGTGTTTCATTCACAGGGTCGCTGTGAGCCGAAACCAGCTCCAGGGCACTCAGCAATAACAACATGTAAGTTAGTTACTCTGGTAAGCAAAATTATGAAAAATTGAAATATCTTCACAATCTTATACTTTTTTTGACTGTGTGATTGCAGACACTTAACAGTTTCCCGTATTGATGTTCACACTTCTGTTAGAGTGTGTCACCATCTTAGGACATGCTTGGTGAGTCAGCACGACATCAACTGGCATCCCTTAACTAGTACCAGGGCTACATACTCGACTTTTGGGAGATTTCTGAAAGTATCCCCTAAAAAACTATAAATAGGACAAAAATAACTTCTAGGAAACTACATTTCTCCCCTTTAGGATTCAAGTACTCTACTCCCAGACAAGGTTTTACTGGTATCTAGGAAACCCTGGTGTAGTGGCTAAGTGCTACGGCTGCTAACCAAAGGGTCAGCAGTTCAAATTCGCCAGGCGCTCCTTGGAAACTCTATGGGGCAGTTCTACTCTGTCCTATAGGGTTGCTATGAGTTGGAATCGACTTGAGGGCACTGGGTTTGGTTTTTAGTTACAGACTTATAGGCTCCTCCATAGCCGCCCTTCTTCACCCACCTTTATTCTCTCCCTCGTTCCCCACAAGGCCTAAAGCACTTGACAAGCCTTCGGCTCAGCCTCAAGTAGTTCCTTTGAAAGCAAATCACTGATGAGTAGATTAGAGCTGATGGGAAATACCTGCCTGGGGGAATTTCCTAAGCACTGAGAGCAGAAAAACATCCCCAAGCCTTGAGAAAGATGTTCATTCTTTCCTATTGGTTATTGTGATAACTAGAGAAGCAGATTTGCTCTGAACATTAGAGATAAATGACTTGAATACAAGTGGAGACTTTGTTTTACTTGAATTATTTTAAAAGAAGAAAAGTCTTTGAAATAGACTCCAAGACTGTGCCAGTCTTTCCTATGGAAGGAGGCATGGTAGGAAGTTGGCTTTTGTGAAACGGAACAGCGGACCTGCCTTCCAAGTACAGAGAAGGCCAGCGCGAGTCCAAGTTGGTCATGTGGAAAACCAACGACAGAATTCACCCTGGCTTTGTAAGACTAGAAATGTAGGTGTTTTCCATACATCTTTACAGATGAAGAGGACAAAAAGTATAATGGATTCATGATTCAGGAAGGGCCTGCTAGGGTGTGGTTCCCAAAGCCCCAGTAGGCAGGAAACTACCTGTTGCATGGAAA
This sequence comes from Elephas maximus indicus, assembly GCF_024166365.1. Taxonomy (NCBI): domain Eukaryota; kingdom Metazoa; phylum Chordata; class Mammalia; order Proboscidea; family Elephantidae; genus Elephas; species Elephas maximus. Next base: position 3,122,337 of record NC_064819.1, on the reverse strand, counting down.
CTGAGTCTAAAACATGCTTGGAGGACTGCAAAAACCACACCAACTCAGTCATTTGTTGAGGACGTGCTATCTCAGGCACTGAAGAGAGTAAGGCTAGAAGCTGAGTAGCACCTTGACCGTATTTTGTGAATTAAAAATCAGAACACATGAGCTGACAGCTGGGAATTTACTGACAGGATAAAACCAAAAAACCAAACATGCTGCTGTTGAGTCTATTCTGACTCACAGTGACCCCACACTCTACAGAGTAGAACTGCCCCATAGGGCTTTCTTGGCTGTAATCTTTATAGAAGCAGATTGCCAGGCCCTTCTTCCATGGCTTCACTGGGTGGGTTTAAGTTACCAACCTTTAACTTAGTAGTTGAGTGCAAATTGTTCACCCCTCCTCCCCTTCCAGGGACCTACTTATAGGATAAAATATCTTAAATTAAGACTGACCAATTTGTAAACGTTCACCTGAAGCTTAATAAAAGTTATTAAAAAAAAAAAATTAAGACTGACCAGTATGTCTGGGGTCTTAAACGCTAGCAAACGGCCATCTAAGATGCATCAATTGGTCTCAGCCCACCTGGAGCAAAGGAGAATGAAGAACAGCAAAGGCACAAGGTAATTATGAGCCCAAGAGACAGAGACTGCATCAGCCTGAGACCAGAAGAACTAGATGGTGCCCAGCTACAACTGATGACCACCCGACAGGGAACACATCAGAGAACCCCTGAGGGAGCAGGAGAGCAGTGGGATGCAGACCTTGAATTTCCGTAAAAAGACCAGACTTAATGGTCTGACTGAGACTAGAAGGACCCTGGAGGTCATGGTCCCCAAATCTTCTGTTAGCCCAAGACAGGAACCATTCCCAAAGCCAACTCTTCAGACAGGGATTGGACTGGACTATAGGATAGAAAATGATACCAGTGCAGACACATGAGATTATGTGGGTAGCTCCTGTCTGGAGGGGAGATGAGAAGGCAGAGGGGGGCGAAGCTGGCTGAATGGACACAAAAATAGATGGTGGAGGGAAGGAGTGTGCTGTCTCATTAGGGGGCAGGCAACTAGGAGTATATAGCAAGGTGTATATAAACTTTTGTATGAGAGACTGACTTGATTTGTAAACTTTCACTTAAAGCACAATAAAAATTAAACAAACAAACAAACAAACAAACAAAAAAGACTGAGCAGAAGACTCTAGCGTGTATGGTGGTAAAGGACCAGGAAAACAAGACAATCCAAGCTGTATCTAGTTGGTAAACTCAACAACAACAACAAAAAAAAACTTCTGAAATTATGTATGTGTGTGTTCATTTATACACATAAAAAATGAATAAAATGAAATTTAAGATGTTTATTTTAAGATTCTCCTTTCTAAGATTTGATATTCTATTCCCCTATACATTTAATGCAAAAAAATATCAGAATCCCATTATTAGTACACAAACCCCCAGGAAGAGGAGGTGAGTGAGTGTGAGAAAAAATCTGATTCAGATACTGGGGAAGTGTGTTCCTCCTTTCTCTTCACTCTGTACTCCAAACCATAAGAGGCTCTCAAGTGCAGGAGAGGTGTTCTGTTTCAACAGAGTGTGGAACACAACTCCAGTGTGGCCACAGTTGAGTCCCCCTGAGAGGTAGGCCGAGGAAGCTTCCGGGTGGAAGAAGGCGTTCTTCAGCAGGTCAGTCGGCGCCTGCCTGACCCCGTAAGCACCGACTGCTTATTGACCTCTCTATTCCTCTTCTAATTCCATTGGCTCTAGGATTGCCCACGTCATGAAAGCCCATTTTTTAAAAATTATCAATCCATATACAGGAATGAAGAAATGTAAGAAAAAAAAAAAAGGAGGGAACATAGAAGCCTAAAACTGAAACATTAGATCCAACAGATATAAAATTATTTTATCGAATTGTTACTAAATGTTTCTGAATGCGTCCTCTCAGTTTCTGCATCTATCTTGCCTCACACCAGTAACGAATTTTGCCTACTGCCTCGGGTCAGCTAGCCACACTTTGACCCCTAGAGAATATTGGGTTGACAATTGAAGAAGGTGGGCATAAAATGTCATTAGGCAACCCTAAGTCTCAGGGTTGGAAGTTTACCTAATATTTGTCATAAAATGGTGACTTGTGACATGCATGAGCCACTGAACAAAAGTCTAATTACCAAAGAGAAACTGAAGTTGAAGACAGACAGGGACAGGAAACCATGTAGAGACGAAGAGAAGATTTGTAGGAGCTTGGAGAAAGGAATATATAGAAATTTCATACTGCTTCAGAAATAAAATCAAGAGTTATCAAAAAATGCTTACTTTTATTTGGAGAGTACAGTGTTGTGATAGACCCTCCTTAAGCATTTCAAAGCAACCAGCATGTTCTTGACTGAATCCAACTCTGTCAGTGCTTTGGCAACTCCCTTTCTCTCACATCCAATGCATCATCTAACCCATCAGTATGTCCTGTCAACTCTATACCCAAAATATATCCCAAATGTATTAACTTCTTCCCATCTCCAGTACCAGTTGAGTGCAAGGCACCATCAACTTGCTTCTGGACTACCACAATAGCCTCTTAACTGATCACCCCACTTTCTCCTTTGCCACTTCTATGATCCATTCTCACACAGTAACCAGAGGGATCTACATATGAGATATACCATTGCCATGGATTGAATTGTGTCCCCCCAAAACTGTGTGTATCAACTTGGTTAGGCCATGATTTTCAATGTTCTGTGGTTGTCCACCATTATGTGATTGTAATTTTATGTAAAGAGGATGAGGGTGGAATTGTAACACCACCCTTACTCAGGTCACCTCAGTGAAGCAACGTAAAGGGAGTTTCCCTGGGGTGGGGCCTGCACCACATTTTATCTCTCAAGAGATAAAAGGAAAGGGAAGCAAGCACAGTTGGGGACCTATACCACCAAGAAAGCAGCACTTGGAGCAGAGCACATCCTTTGGAGCTGGGGTCCCTGCACCTGAGAAGGTCCTCAACCTTGGGAAGATTGAGGACAAGGACCTTCCTCCAGAGCTGACAGAGAGAGAAAGCCTTCCTCTGGAGCTGATGCCCTGAATTTGGACTCTTTGCCTACTTAACTGTGAGGAAATAAATTTCTTTGTTAAAGCCATCCACTTGTGGTATTTCTGTTATGGCAGCACTAGATGACTAAGACAACCATTTCTCTGCTTAAACCCTCAAATGGCTTTCATCCCACTTACAATAAAATCTGAACTCCTACACTATCTGGCATATGCGCTCTCTAGCCTCACCTTGTACCATCACTCACGTCACCAGGCACACTCCGGTGCCCTGGCCTTCTAGAACATGCTGAGCTTCCTCCCATTGAACAGCCTCTCCCCCAGCTGTTCCCTCTGCTGGGAGTGCTCTTCCCTGTCACCTTTGCATGGCTGGCTGCTTCCTGTCATTCAGAGCGTAGCTCAGCCATTACCTCTTCAGAGGAGCCCAGAAAGCACCTAGTCTCTCGCAGCCACCCCACCAGTCTCGCATCACTGAAGTCTACCTTTGCATAAGGGTCCCCACTACCTGAGAATTTCCCTTGTCAGTGGTTTTATTCTCGGTCTCTCTCTAGCAGAATGTAGGTCCCAGGAGAACAAGAACCCATCTGTCATGTTTACCCACTGTTTCCTCAAGCCTAACATAGGCCTGGCATAGAACAGGTGCTCAGCAAATACTTGTCGAATGAATGAATGAATGAAAACTTGAACAGCCTGAGACTTTGGACACTGGTATTCTCTTCACCATACCCCCTCGCTTGGATCTAACTCCTACATACTTCAAAGACCAAGTCAATTCTCAGCTTCTCTGGAAAGTCTTTTCCTACTCAAGTCATGTGACTTTCACTCTTACACATACACATGGCTCTATCTGAAGGTTCATTTGAATATCATATTTTACCCTGAGGACTCTTGCAACCTGCCACCTAGTCCTGCTAACCCCTTTCCTTGCTTTTTAGCTCATCACATGTGCGTATTCTACCCACCCCAACATACTTCTTTGTATCTTGCATAAATCAGCACAATGAATACGGTGGAAACTCAGCCACGAGTTGCTGAAGAAATTAAAAACAAATGAATATTAGGTAAAATTAAGATAATATGTTGCTAAGTTGTACAGGGGTGAGCCAAAAATGAAAGAAGGTAAAACCTGAGACCTCAGAACACTTCCACGGGTCCGCGTGGATTCCTTGTTGGTGGAAATGGCCCACGTTCCCCCTTGTCCATTCGGTAGTTTGCTCTGCACAAAGTTTATTTTGTCTCTTTTCTGCTCTGTGCATTCTGTATTCCAAAAGCAATACCTATGGGATAAATTCATTGAGGACAGACTTCTATGCCCAGTGGGCGGCTAGCCAGGAACTGCAGCTTGAACGACATTCATTTTGCTTGGCAAAGAAAGAGTTGCTTTGGCACCCTGGTGCTCAAACACCAGTTCACCTGGTTGATGAAGGCTCCTTGCTATTTTATTGAAATTATACTCTTCAAAACTTACCTAGTAGTTGCTTCCCTAGAGTTTGGTTTGTGAGGCTGTCTGTTCGTAAAGTATGCAAAAGAGCTAAAATAATGTTTTTTAAGAGTGAATTTTCAAAAAGGATCAGCAATTCCACAGGTTACTCCGGCTTTTTTCCCCATCTGCTGTGACAGCAGGTGTGATTTCACAAGCCCACTGCCATCAATCATCCTCTCCCAACCTGTCTCTGGTGCCTGACAAGGTGTTTATGTGCATCATAACATGGAAATGATCGCTAGATCTTGCGAACAAACAAGGCTGCCTTTCAACAGTGCTCCAAGGGAAGACCTCCATGGAAACCTAGGTGCTGGGCTCAGGTGGGTGGTTCATTCAACCACAGCAAACTTGCCTTCTTCCAAGGGCTGTAAACTCGAAGTTCCTCAGGGATTAGATAGGTACTGAAAAGGTATGAAGGAGCCCTCATGGCGCAGGGGTTAAGTGCCTGACTGCTAACGAAAGGATCAGCGGCTGGAACCCACAAGCTGCACCACAGGAGAAGGATGTGGCAGTATGCTTTGGTAAAGATTATAGCCTTGGAAACTCTGTGGGGCACTTCTAGTCTGTGCTACAGGGTTGCTATGAGTCAGAATCTACTCGACAGCAGTGGATTTGGTTGGGGGTTTATAAAGGCTTGAAGCATCCTCGTGTAAAAGAACAGGGAGTACAAAATGGGTAGTGCATGCTCTATCTGAAAAGTATTTGCAGGGGTCCTCATGCCACCAGGAAACCAGCATCAGGAGCACATCGCATCCCGTGGACCTGGGGTCCCCAGGCCTGAGAAGCTTCTCAACCAGCGGAAGATTGATGACAAGGAATCTTCCTCCAGAGCCAACAGAGAAAGCCTTCCCCTGGTGCCGTCACCCTGAATTTGGACTTGTAAGCTACCAGACTGTGAGAGAATAAATTTCTCTTTGTTAAAGCCAGCCGCTTGCGGTATTTCTGTTATGGCAGCACTAGATGACTAAGGCAGAATTTGGTACCAAGAGAGTGGGGTGCTGCTCTAACCCGTTAAACCCGTTGCCATTGAGTTGATTCTGACTCATAGCGACCTTATAGGACAGCGTAGAACTCCCCCATAGAGTTTCCAAGGAGCACCTGGTAGATTCGAACTGCTGACCTTCTGGTTAACAGCTGTAGCATTTAACCACTGTGCCACCAGGGTTTCCGCTGCTCTGACAGATACCTAAAATGTGGAAGCAGTTTTGAAACTGCAAATGGATAGAAGGCTCAGAAGGAAGTGAGGAGAACTGTTAACACCAAAGAAGGCGCAGATGGTGAGAAATAGCAGCAGAGGACCGGCAGCAGCAGAACCAGGAGACAAGTGCAGACAGCACAGGAACCAACCCACAGAGTGAGAGAGCTGAGTGTCTGTGTGCAGGGGGCCTCCTGGCCAAGTGGGGTGCCTCCAGGCACTTATCGGTGGATCTACTAAGCTTTGGAACACTTGCCCAAGCAGGGCAGATGTGGGCGTGAGGTCCAAGGAGCTGAGAGGCCAAGAAACCAGGAAGCAGAAGCTGAAGACACAATGAACACAGGAAGCCAAGCTGCCTCAGTCACAAAAGGAGAAAAGGGTTGCCCATTTTCCATATCAGTGGAGTTCGATGGAAAGAGATAGGTGGGTCTCTGGAGTGAATTGTTATTATGTATCAAAGGGCTTGGAGAACGGTGACTAAGGAAGCATTGTTCTGATTGGTGAAAAAACAACTCGGTTATGCACACTGTCATGGATTGAATTGTGTCGCCCAAAGAATATGTGTCAACTTGGTTAGGCCTTGATTCCCAGTATTCAGTGATTGTCCTCCATTTTGTGATTGTAATTTTATGCTAAAGAGGATTATGGTGGGATTGTAACAACCACCCTTACTCAGGTCACCTCCCTGATCCAAGGTAAAGGGAGTTTCCCTGGGGTGTGGCCTGCACCACCTTTTATCTCTCAAGAGATAAAAGGAAAGGGAAGCAAGCAGAGAGTGGGGGACCTCATACCACCAAGAAAGCAGCACCAGGAGCAGAGTGCATCCTTTGGACCCAGGGTCCCTGTGCCTGAGAAGCTCCTCCACCATGGGAAGATTGAGGACAAGGACCTTCCTCCAGAGCCAACACCATGAATTTGGACTTGTAACCTACTAGAGAGAGAAAGCCTTCCCCTGAAGCCGACACCCTGAATTTGGACTTGTAATCTACTAGACTGTGAGAAAATTAATTTCAGCCATCCACCTGTGGTATTTTTGTTATAGCCTACCCCTGCTATAGAAGTTTAGGAAGTGTATTATGTAGTGGGTTATGCAGTGCTTAATAAAAATAAAATGACAAAGAAAAAATAAATAACAAGTGTTTGCACTTACATTTACATAATGTGGCCACCTCATTTCAATTTCCATGCCTTTATTGGCCAGTATGCTAGCCTCTAGTACACTTAAGTTTTTCAAAGGATCTTAGAATTCATAAAGCCACGGACAATTGGAGTTGGTAATGGTCTTAGAATTAATTTATTCCAACTTCATCTTTTCCGAGTAAGGAAACTGAGACCCAAAATGTTGGTGAGCCCGTCAAAGTTCACACAGCAATAACATGGCCCAGTAAAGAAAGAACTCTGTTCTCCACCCTCCCAGATGGATCATCTTTTAATTCCTGGCCACTGCTTTTCCTAATGTGTCAGTATGTCATGGATTGAATTAGGTCCCCCCAAAAAAGTGTGCATTAACTTGCTTAGGCCATGATTTCTAGTATTCTGTGGTTGTCCTCCATTTTGTGATTGGACATAGGGTCCCTGCATGAAGAAGCTCCTAGTCTGGGGGAACATTGATGAGAAGGCTGACAGAGAGAGAATGTCTTCCCCTGGAGATGATGCCCTGAATTTGGACTTATAGCCTACTTTACTGTGAGGAAATAAATTTCTCTTTGTTGAAGCCATCCACTTGTGGTAATTCTGTTATGGCAGCACTAGATGACTAAGACACAGTAACAACCTAACTCTTCATGCTTACTTAATATAAATAGCCCCTTTAAAGGTCCATTGCCGGGTTATTAAAAACAGCAAAGAATAGAAACAAAAGGTCCAAATGATTGAGGCTCAACTAAAATGCTACATTAACTCAATAAAAAAGAATTCAACCACTAAAGATAACAACAATCCTGCAAAACACATACAAATATTATTCACTATAATCTCACATGGCAAACAGACTAAAAATGAAAATTCCAACTATATGAAAATATATACAAAATATATGCAAAAACTAAATGAATTAGACTAGGATGACATGATTATTTGTTGTTATTCTTTTAAAAATGAAATAATATTCTCTGAGAGTCCCTGGGTGGTGCAAACGGTTAAGCTCTCAGCTATTAACTGAAAGGTTAGCAGTTCGAACCCACCCAGAGGCACTTCATAAGAGAGCCCAATGATATATTTCTGAAAAAATCAGCCATTGAAAACCTATGGACACAGTTCTACTCTGAAACACATGGAGTCACCATGAGCCAGAGTTACCTCTACAACAGCTGGTGAAAAAATTTATATATATATATAGGCAATCCTCCTAAACAACATTTCTGGGGGTTTATTTCACTCTCAAGGGTAGCAATTCTCCACTTCCTACCTTTTTCCTTGCTAGCAAAATGCCATATTTTGCTCAGGTATCAACTCTCCCTGGACTCAGAAGGATGTCCTGATAAATCTAAGTCAGTAGCAGTACTCCTACTCCCTTTGCTGGTGATTGGTTCCAGTATGAACATGTGATGCAAATCCCACCAATGAAACAAAGAGAATTTGCTGGGACACTTTTGGGAAAGGTATTCCTCAGTCTCTAAAGGGAGTCTCTTTTCCCACCTCTAGATATTGCTGTGAGAATATGAACACCTGGAGCTGCTGCAGCCACCTTGTGACCATGAGGCAAGCCAGCCTGAGGACACTGAAGTCGGCACAGCAGAAAGATAGAAATGATCCCTAATGAACTAGTGCGAAGTTACCTAAATTCCTTACCATTTAGTTCTGTTGATTAAGGGGGTTTCCTGTTGCTTGCAAAACCTCCCCAAAAATAATGAGCTTGATTCTTTCACTTCTGTTTTGCAAGTCACACATGAATACATTCATAGTGAGAGGAGTGTGTTCACATATTTTCTTTTCCTTTCCTCTTCCTAAGGAATAGGCAGCATGACTACATTGCAATTCTTTAGGGTCTTGTTTCAGGAATGTGGTCAGAACAGATGTAAGGCACAATCAGTGTCCCCAAGCTACTTGTTCTGGTTCTACTAAGTCTCTGTATGACCAGAACCTGATGAACATCAGCACTTTCATATGACATCTTTAAAACGCAGGAACGAGCTGAAAACTGTTTGAGGGAGAAAGAGAGCAAAAAAGACAATTCTAAAAATTGTGGTGTTGTTGTTGTTAGGTGCCGTCGAGTCATTTCCAACTCATAACGACCCCATGCACAACAGAACGAAACACTGCCCAGTTCTGCACCATCCTCACAATCATTGTTATGCTTCAGCCCATTGTTGTAGCCACCTGTGTCAATCCACCTTGTTGAGGGTCTTCCTCTTTTCTGCTGACCCTCTACTCTGACAAGCATGATGTCCTTCTCCAGGGACTGATCCCTCCTGACAACATGTCCAAAGTATGTAAGACGCAGTCTCACCATCCTTGCTTCTAAGGAGCATTCTGGCTGTACTTCCTCCAAGACAGATTTGTTCGTTCTTTTGGCAGTCCATGGCATATTCAATATTCCTCACCAACACCACAATTCAACGGCATCATTTCTTCTTCGGTCTTCCTTATTCACTGTCCAGCTTTCACATGCATATGATGTGATTGAAAATACCATGGCTTGGGTCAGGCGCACCTTAGTCTTCAAGGTGACATCTTTGCTTTTCGACACTTTATAGAGGTCCTTTGCAGCAGATTTACCGAATACAATGCATCTTTTGATTTCTTGACTGCTGCTTCCATGGCTGTTGATTGTGGATCCAAGTAAAATGAAATCCTTGACAACTTTAATCTCATCTTCATTTATCAAGATGTTGCTCATTGGTCCAGTTGTGAGGATTTTTGTTTTCTTTATGTTGAGGTGTAATCCATACTGAAGGCTGTGGTCTTTGATCTTCATCAGTAAGTGCTTCAAGTCCTCTTCATTTTCAGCAAGCAAGATTGTGTCATCTTCATAACGCAGGCTGTTAGTAAGTCTTCCTCCAATCCTGATGCCCCGTTCCTCTTCGTATAGTCCAGCTTCTCCGATTATTTGCTCAGCATGCAGGTTGAACAGGTATGGTGAAAGGATACAACCCTGGCGCACACCTTTCCTGACTCGTAAGGCCTTGCTAATGAGTTTGAGTTTTTCACCTCCCCCAACAGTTCTGGTGGCACCAAAGGCTCTTCTTTGAATGGTTATCTGTGTCCTTTTTTAAACCAGCTACTTTGTAATAGTATGTCATGTTGCTTAACTCAGGAAATGACCATTTATCAGTCATGGACTGTGTCATAGGATATATGGACATCGATGACAGGTTTGCAAAAGGGATGTGGGGGGGACAAAAACTAGCACTGAGTGCGTGATTATTGTCATTAACATACAAAGTTCTACGAGTTCTGTCTGCTGGGGAGAACTGAACTTCTGAGGATTAGAAAGGGTAATCTGTAGAGAATGCATTGCAGATACATTTTATACATGCTGAGCATCTCGAAAATCTAGATACAAAGATAAAGCAGCTCCTTTGTGCTCTAGGGCAGGGATCAAACCACTGTAAAGGCACTTACTCAAAAGAGGCATGGTGTGCGAACACTCAAACCCCAACTTATGGTGACAATAATAATAGTTCATTCCCAGTCTTAAAGAACATTTCTTCCTGGGAAGCCCTAAAGGGCTTCAAAACTATTTATTTGCAAAATAAACGTACATATTTCCATATATACTTAGGCACTTGAAAAAAACACACACACAGCCTATTCTGGGATGAAATATTGTCAACTATGAAAAAGTTAAAGTACGTTTACGATTTCTCCGCCTTAGTCCCCATGACACATGCTCCCAGTCTCCTGGAGTAAAAAACCAAACACCAAACCCATTGCCGTCGAGTCAATTCCAACTCATAGCAACCCTGTAGGACAGAGTAGAACTGCCCCATAGGATTTCCAAAAAATGCCTGGTGGATTGGAACTGCCAAACTCTTGGTTAGCAGCCGTAGTTACTAACCACTACTACACCACAAAAAAAAAAGAAAAAAGAAAAATTTTTTTTTTTTTTTTTACACCACCAGGATTTCCATCTCCTAGAGTAGAACAGCTAAATCATGCCTCACCCAGACTGGACCCAGTCTAGAGTTGCTCGGCTGATTTTGGCCCCCCAGATCCTCACTTTTTCAGCCATTTCTACATCATCACCCTCATGTTCCAGCCCACACACATGCAGCCTCCTAATTTCCAGAGGAGGAATAAAAGAAAATGAAAAGTAAATAAATTCTTGTGTCTAGCGTCTATAGATGCTCCTACTTTACACCAGAGCTTCTGAAACTTTAATGGATAATCTGGTATATGGTAAGATAATAGGTCTGGGATTCAGTAAGTCTTGGGTGAGGACTAAGATTCTTCATTTCTAACAACTTCCCAAGTGAAACTGATGTTGTTGGTCCTGGTCCACAGTCTGTACAATGTTTTATTACCTCGGTAAAGGTAAGATAGACAACATTTGAGATTCAAACAAAAATAACTAAAGAATTAAATGATAACTCCCTCATAATTACATGGGACTGGATAGAATTTGAGATGTGCTCTTTCTGAACACTATATATGGCAAGTTTCAGAAAAACTGGGTTCCAGTGTATCTATTCCCTATTGCTACATAGCAAAATGATTGGCTTAAAACAACCACAAACATTTATTTTGATCACGTATCTGAAATTTGGGCAGAGCTTTGCAGAGTGAGTTTGTCTCTGCTCCACATGGCATCAAACGGAACGGCTCGATTGGAGGCTGGAGGATCTACTTTCAAAGTGGCTCACTCTTATGGCCGAGTCAAGTTGATGTTGGCTTTCACCTGGGAGCTCAGCCAGGTCTGTGGGCCAATGGTGCTGGTTCCTCTCCCTGAAGGCCCCTCCCTGGGCTGCTTGGGCTTCCTCACAGCATGATGATTGAGTTCCAAGAGCAAGTGTCCAAAGTGAACAAAATGGAAATGCATGACATTTTTTTGACCTAGCCTCAAAAAGCATGTAACAGCATTTCTTCTATATTCCATTAGGTAAGGCAGTAACAAAAGCTTTACAGATTCAAGAAGAGAGGACATAAAACTCCCTCTCTTAATGAAGAAGAAGTGGCAGGCTCCAAAGTGCATAAGGAATGAGACACAATTGTGGACATCTTTGTAAACTACAATCTGCCATACCTATTGTTCTTTTTGTTAGGTACCATCAAGTCAGTTCCAACTCACAGTGACCCTATGTACAACACAACAGAACACTGCACAACCGAATGAAACACTGCCTGGTCCTGCACCATCCTCGTGATCATTGTTGTGCTGGAGCCCATTGTTGCAGCCACTGTGTCAATCCATCTCCTTGAGGGTCTTCCTCTTTTTCACTGACCCTCCACTTTACCAAGCATGATGTCCCTCTCCAGGGAGTGATTCCTCCTGATAGAATGTCCAAAGTATGTGAGACATAGTCTTGCCATCCTTGCTTTTAAGGAACATTCTTGTTGCACTTCTTCCAAGACAGATTTATTCATTCTTTGTCCATGGAATATTCAATATACTTTGCCAACAAAGGCTTCAATTCTTCTTCTGTCTTCCTTATCCATCATCCAGCTTTCACATGCATATGAGGCAACTGAAAACACCATGGTTTGGGTCAGGTGAACCTTAGACTTCAAGGTGACATCTTAGTTTTTCAACACTTAAAGGAGATCTTTTGCAGCAGATTCGCCAAATGCAATATGTCCTTTGATATCTTGACTGCTGCTTCCATGGGTGTTGATTGTGATTCCAAGTAGAATGAAATCCTCGATGACTTCAATCTTTCCTCTATTTATCATGACGTTACTTATTGGTCCAGTTTTGAGAATTTTTGTTTTCTTTATGTTGAGGTGTAATCCATACTGAAGGCTGTGGTCTTTGATCTTCATCAGTCATTAAGGTCTCTTTACTTTCAGCAAGCAAGATTGTGCTAACTGCATATCACAGGTTGCTAATGAGTCTTCCTCCAATCCTGATGCTCCATTTTTCTTCATACAGTCCAGCTTCTCGGATTATTTTGGCAGCACACAAATTGAATAGGTATGGTGAAAGGATACAACCCTGGCACACACCTTTCCGGATTTTAAACCATGCAGTATCCCCTTGTTCTGTCCAAACAGCTGCCTCTTGATCTATGTAAAGGTTTCTCATGAGCACAATTAAGTGTTCTGAAATTCTTATTCTTTGCATTGTTATTCATAATTTGTTATGAATCACACAGTCAAATGCCTTTGCATAGTCAATAAGGCACAAACAAACATCTTTCTGGTATTCTCTTCTTTCAGCCAGGATCCGTCAGACATCAGCTATGATATCCCTGGTTTCACATTCTCTTCTGAATCTGATTTGAATTTCTGTCAGTTCCCAGTCAATATACTGCTGCAGGCCACTTTTGAATGATCTTCAGCAAAATTTTACTTGCATGTGATATTAATGGAACTGTTCAATAATTTCCACATTCGGTTGGATCACCTTTCTTGGGAATAGGCATAAATATGGATCTCTTCCGGTCAGTTGGCCAGGTGGCTGTCTTCCAGATTTTTTGGCATAGAGGAGTAAGCACTTCCAGTGCTGCATTTATTTATCAAAACACCTCAGTTGGTATTCTGTCAATCCCTGGAGCCTTGCTTTTTGCCTGTGTCTTCAGTGCAGCTTGGCCCTCTTCCTTCAGCACCATAGGTTCCTGATCATATGCTGCCTCCCGAAATGCTTGCACATCGTCCAGTTCTTTTTGGTACAGTGACTCTGTGTAGCTTAATATTTTTCCCAAAGAATCCTTCTGTATTGCAACATAAGGCTTGAATTTTTTCTTCAGTTGTTTCAGCTTGGGAAATGCTGAGCGTGTTCTTCCCTTTTGGTTTTCTATCTGCAGGTCTTTGCACATGTCATTGTAATACTTTGTCTTCTCGAGCTGCCATTTGAAATCTTCCGTTCAGCTCTTTAACTTCATTTCTTCCTTTTACTTTAGCAACTCGATGTTCAAGAGCAAGTTTCAGAGTCTCTTCTGATATCGATTTGGGTCTTTGCTTTCTTTCGTCTTTTTAATGATCACTTGCTTTCTTCATGCATGACGTCCTTGATGTCATTCCACAGTTTGGTCTTGGGTTATTAGTGTTCAACACGTCAAATGTGTTCTTGAGATGGTCTCTAAATTCAGGTGGGATACACTCAAGGTAGCGCTTTGGTTCTCATGGACTTGTTCTAATTTTTGTCAGTTTTAACTTGAAATTGCATATGAGCAATTGATAGTCTGTTCTGCAGCTGGACCCTGGGCTTGTTCTGACTCATGATACTGAGATTTTCCATCATCTCTTTCCACAGATGTAGTTGATTTGATTCCTGTGTATTCCATCTGGTGAGGCCCACATGTATAGTCTCCGTTTGTGTTATTGAAAAAAGGTATTTGCAATGAAGAAGCCTTTGATCTAACAAAATTCTATCATGCAATCTCTGGCATCGTCTCTATCACCAAGGCCATATTTTCCAACTACCAATGCTTCTTCTTTTCCACCTTTCACATTCCAATCACCAGTAATATGTCAACGCATCCTGATTGCATGTTTGATCAATTTCAGACTGCAGAAGTTGGTAAAAAAAAAAAAAAACCCTTCCATTTTCTCATCTTTGGCCTTAGTGAGGGTGCATAAATTTGAATAATAGTCTATTAACTGCTCTTCCTTGTAGATGTATGGATATTGTCCTATCATTGACAGCATTGCACTTCAGGATAGATCTTTTTGGTGATGAATGCAATGCCATTTGTCTTCAAGTGTCATTCCTACCATAGTAGACCATATGATTGTCTACTGGCCTATATCAGCCCATTTCAGCTCACTAATTCCTAGGATATCAATGTTTATGCCTTCCATTTCATTTTGACAACTTCCAATTTTCCTGGATCATACTTTGTACATTCCATGTTCTGATTATTAATGGATGCTTTCAGCTGTTTCTTCTCATTTTGAGTCATGCCACGTCAGCAAATGAAGGTCCTGGAAGCTTTATTCCATCCATGTCATTAAGGTCGACTCATCTTTGAGGAGGCAGCTTTTCCCCAGTTGTATACTGAGTGCCTTCCATCCAGAGGGGCTCATCTTCCCGCACTATATCAGACAACATTCCACCACTATTCATAAGGTTTTCACTTGTTAATTCTTTTCAGAAATAGACTGCCAGGTCCTTCTTCCTAGTCTGTTTTAGTCTGGAAGCTCAGCTGAAACCTGTCTACCATGGGTGACCCTGCTGGTATTTGAATAACAGTGGCACACCTTCCAGCATCACAGCAACAACCAAGCCCCCACAGTGTGACAAACTGACAGATGCATGCCATACCTATCCACCCCAAATCCTTTTTGAACAAATGAGAAATTAATTAAGATATAAATTTTTCTAATTCTACCCCATTCCTATTTATAAGTATTCTGTGGAAGAAGAAAAGAAATAGAGAATAGATTGGAAGAAATTAAGGAAACAGTAGAAGAAAAAATTATTATCTGATGGAGGGTAAAAAAGCAGGTGGAAAAGTAAAGAAGGAAGTAGAGAGAGGAGATAAGAGGCAAGCACACAGAAGAGAAGATATAAATATGAGGACAAATGTCATTTATTTCCTTCACTACAATTACTCTGATATCTATAAAAGCATGGAGTGGGTACAAACTGATTGACTGGGGAGCCTCCTTCATTGTCTGCTGATATTTTCTGGTAGAAAGAAATCATGATTGGAGTCTAGTGCTGGACAATAATAAATGAGTTGAGTTATCTTTCTCTTTGAAGAACTATTACAAAAGCATAATGAATCAAAAAGTAATAAAACCTAGGGCTCAGGCAGTTTTCATCAACTGAAGGGCCACAAGATCACTGGAGAGGGATGACAGCTAGTGTTGGGAAGAAGCAACCACACTGCCTGGTCCACTTGCTACATTTGCCAACTTACATTTGCATTAAAAAACCCGAGGTCTGATTCCAGTGAAAAAATACACTGAGGGGCTTTCTTCAGATTAAATTGGCATTCATGCAATTTAAGATAACCATGACAGTCAGATCTGCCGTTCACAGTGAGAAATGCTAGTTATGGTAAGACATGGAAACACAGTGTCCCTCTGTTCATACAGGGTCCTGCGGGTTGGCCCCCAGTCTGCTTCATTTCGTCTCTACACTGTTCTGGTGAGTGTGTGCTCTGTGGAGGTTTAAAGTGGCACGAACAAGTCATGTTATCATCAATGGTTGGTCCTCAAGGCAAGGTTTCCTGTGATGAAACAAAAGAATAGCTACCCTAGAGCATCATTTCAAAGCTTAGAATAGTTCATACGCAAATAGTTCACCACAAACTTTACACTAACAAAACACTGAGAATGCCTATGTATCAGTAGCTCACTACCTCCTGACTGTTGTTCCAAATCTTCCACCTCAGGTTCAAAAAGATAAAGACTTTCCTGATGAGGCTGTTGACTGGTATATGACACTGCTCCAGTTGTGTTACTGAAATGGGTTTCTGGAAGGAAGATAAGGAAAAAGTATCTGTATTTTCCATATTGACTTTTGCCCAGTGTATCTGTTCTGTAAGCATCCTGGAGTGCTTCCCAGGAGGCAGATCTCAAAATCTTCAATGTCAGTCATGGAAAAAAAAAAAAATGAAACCCATCCAGTGTTGTGAGTATGAATGAAAAAAAAAAAAAATACCAGGTTAAAAGGAGCAATTGCTGATATTCACCTACACTGAGGTCAAGAGAGAGAGGACTACCACACACACACACACACACCACTCTTTATTACTTGCTACACTAATCCCTTCCCATTCAGGGATGGAGGCAGGGAGTCTACTGGAGAGAGAGATGAATGAGGCTGAATTGACTCTCTAGATTTGTGACCTTGGTCAAACCAGTTAATTTCCCTGTTACTCCTACATAGAATAAGAGTCTTTATTTTTCTTTGGATCCCTGGGTGGTACAAACGGTTAACTTGCTTGGCTGCTATCCCAAAATTTGGAAGTTCAAGTCCACCCAGGAGCAAAATGAAAGAAAGGTCTAGTGGTCTACTTCCAAAAAATCAGCCATTGCTGAGCACTACCCTGACACACATGGTGTCACCATGAGTTGGAATTGACTCGGTGGCAACTGGTTTTTATCTTGCTTTGAGCTTTGCCAAGGAAAGGCACTACAAAATTGTGAGGAAAACTCTCCCAGCAACATTTATAGCTGCTCGTGAAGATAGGTCGTGTGATCTTAACACAGAAAGTCTAGAAATATGGCATTTCTTGCTACATTCGTGAATTACCAAAGCAGGATTATCCCTAGAAACAATTTTTTCATATGTTAAAGAAAATAAACATAGGATAAGCAAAGGTGAAACCATGCTGCTTGGGCCAAGCAATATATGTCCTAAACTCCTCAATACGCCTCTGTTTTACTCCGTTCAGACACTACCTTGCAACTACTCCATGTTTGTATATATCACACATACCAACCTGTTACGGATTGAATTACGTTTCCCAAAAATATGCTTTGTAAATCCTAACCTGTATGCCTATGGTTACTATCCCATTTGGGGATGGGTGATCTTTGTTACGTTTATTAGGCAAGATAAGTGTAGGGTGGATCTTGACTGGATCTCTTTTAAGCCAAGCCACATGAAGATTACCCAGGATCAGAAGCTCAGAAGAAACAAGGACCTTCCTCCAGAGCTGACAGAGAGAGAGCCTTCCCCTAGAGCCAGTGTCCTGTATTCGGATTTTTAGCCTCCTACACTGTGAGAAAATAAACTTCTCTTTGTTAAAGCCACCCACTTGTGGTATTTCTGTTATAGCAGCACTAGATAATTAAGACATAACCTTTAACAATGCCTATTCTCTCGACCCCGAAACCCAAGGGAAGAAGAGCCTAAGGGATTAACATTCAAGTTTGGAGTCATAGTCTTAGGGCACGTACAGTACAGTTATGGCCCTTGACTCTACATTTATATCCAATAAATCATGAGGTACCTGGGATATGGCACCTACTGTTTCTACACCTCTGTAAAAATAGGCCTCATGAGGATTGGTATAAGATGCAGATAAGAACATGATTGATAAAGTGCTTTATAAATAATGGGACACCGTACAAATATGGTATTACTGATATCGTTACTTTTGTCTCTGACATTTTGTCAGCCTCCTGGGAAATCTAAATTTTCTGCTTTTGGAAGAATTACAGCATAGTGATTAAGAGAACATGCTCCAGAATTAAGATGCCTAAATCCAAATCCTGGCTCTATCACTTGTGAGCTCTTATCTTCAGAGAATTTTTAACCTCTCTAAGCCTCAATTCCTCTATCCATAAATTAGGGATTACAAAAATATTCATACCCTGTGAGGTTGTTGAAAGGATTGAACGAGGGAATGAATTAAAATGACTGGCTAAAAAGTACATGCTCAATAAATGATGGAAGGTTGTTTGCTTTCTTTCTTTTTTAAAATGAGTAGCCATATTTAGACCTTGTTACTGTTGCTGCCTCCTTTTCAGCCAGCAGAGGTCTCCATAATAGTCAGACCAGGACTAGCCTCCCAACAACAGTCTGCACTAAAGCTGCCAAGTACATCCACTGTTGGCAGAGAAAGTAGTGAAATATTTCCATCTTGACTGAAAGCAGAGGAAGAAATCGAAGACAAGAAAAGAGGAAATAGTCAGGATGCCATGGGAAATTTGAAGTTGAACAGGTGACCATGAATCAAGAGTGTCTAAGCTCTGGTACTGCTTCAGAAGCAGACTTTCACGGACATTACAGTTGGCTGTATCTCACATTCGCCAGTTCTAATGCTGAGTTAAGGAAAAAAATACTCACAAATATCGCATAGGAACAGTAAGGATGAATTGGCCAATGTTTGTAAAGTTCTCTGAAAACAAGAAGTGCTGCTAAATAAACATTTAACATTTCTCACAATATTAAGCTTATTTTATGTTTATCACCAGTTGTACTCCACGCCTTGGTTTTGCTTCAACTGCAATATATTTTCTTTAACCTCCTTTTCTCCAGGCAGGCTTACATCTTCAAGTTCAATTATACTGTCAATTGTGTTTTAAATTGTGCTGATTTCCATTAGCCACTTGTGGTATCAATTCCTTGATCTGTTCCTTCTTCGAAACTCACTGTCTTTACACCCACTAAAAGCTGGAAAGACAATTAAACTGAGAAAGGTGAGAGTTCTTCAAGGGAAATCAAAGCATGAGGAAAAGAGAGTGGAAAAAAATTGAGATTAAAAAGAGCACTGAGAAAAAAATACACATGTACTAAAAACGTGGTACCAGAGCAGAAAGAGGCACAGAAAGAAAATAGGGAGCTAGAAACCTGATCTTGCTTCTGCCTCCTCCACCTCTATTTCAGCACCAAGGACAGAGCCTCTGCACAGCTGGCCTGAGCAACGTTAGTTTAGGATCTCTCCCAAATCCTCTAGAGAAAACAGATACATTTGAAAGCAGCTATGAAACATGCAGTAAGGTATAATAGGGAAACTGGAATAGCAGCACACAAGTGATTTCACCTTAGAGGCAAAAATGTGTTATTTCTCTTTCTGTTCATTTCCACACTTTCTGTGTCCTGGGAAATGCAAAGTTTGCCTTGCTTTGGTATGTCTGCTGTCAGTAAATGGCTGCAGGAGCTGAGTTCCTAAACTCCCCAGTATCCAGAAATCAGAAGAAATTTTCAGGGTAAGTAATTTTTCTTTTCATTTCTAATTTAGCACATGGTGTTTTCTTGGAAGAATTTTTAATCAGCTTGGGGTTCTGTGGTTCTCTAAGACTATGCATTAAAACTCCGTACCCACTCTTATTTAAAAATCTGAAACCCTGAGGAAATTGTTATCATTTTTTTCTAAGTAGCTTGGACAGTAAAAACCTGTTCTCTTTTTCTTTTTTTTCCCCCAAAATTGGATCCCTGTGGGCTCTAGAAGCTATATCAGGCAGAATTAAAAGATGGAGAAGAGAAAATTGTTATTATTCCCCGAATTTGTATGGAAATTTATTGTATTCCTCTTAAGGGTTTTATTTAATTGTAAGGGTCTGTAATTTTAAATTCATCAATTTGGTACCCTGGTATTCCAGGGCTGAAGGTTTGGGGAGGCACTGTTTTCAATTGTCTACTTAAAGTCAGGCTGTTTCCAAGTCAGAATCTAATTATTCCTGACAGAGATATGTAATACTTGAGTTCATGATTGTGTGTGTTTCTTTAATGATGGCATATTATTTTGAGGGTTATTGCTGTTGTTTAATGGTGGGACTTCTATTACTAACGGCAGCTTGCTGGGTCAATGGAAGTCATTGCAATTATGCACTTACTTCAATTCATGCATTTAGTATAATCGAATACCATCAAAATGCAGGCACAAATAATACTGTAGCAACAGAAAGTGGAACTTGAATTCTAAACTCATTCTGCGTGCATGATTGCACTTTATAGGAGGAAGCCCTTTGCTTAGTGATACTAAGAGGTCAGTAAGATGTCCGTCCTCGGACAAGAGTAAAAGAATCACCATTTGGTACAGGGTTGGGGTTCCTTACACCCAGAAAGACAGTTGATGAGAGAAAGACTCTCAACACAGCCATTTGATAATTATATTCGAAAATTTTCAAAAGTCTGCATGACTGGCAGTGAGCAGGGGTGTTGAGCAAGGAAAATACTGATAGTATCCAAATGAGTGCCTGATATTAAAGCATCTACCCAGAAAACTGCTTATAATGGAATGTGAATTAGAGAAAATACCAAATAGAGTCTAAAAAAATAGTCTACATACTATTAAATTCGAGTTCTAATGCAATGAAGTTTGTCAACGATTGATATCTGCTTACTGATTGATTGATTGAGTTTTCCATTTTATCTCTGATTAGAAAGCTCCAATGCACAAGCTTTTAAAAGCTGTGATGGAAAGTGAGGGTGTTCCGCTTTACTGAGCAGATTTAATTAGGAAAACACTATATTACCTTAGCTACTGGATCTCAGTAACCAGCTCTGGTTTTTCTCTGTACTTTTATTGACAATGTAAATGTGCCCAAATATATAAATATACTATGTATTTCAATGCATCTGTTAATCTCCCTTAGGGAAAGCAATTCACAAGAATAGAGTGCCATAGAAATGCTAAAAACTACCTCTAATAACAATGACAATGTAACTCCCACTGCTTCTAAGAGCAGTGAGCACCTGCGCTGACTTCACTGAGCTTGGTCAGGTGATATGAACAGGATGTTCTGAGCAAGCGAGGTTTAAACTTAGCCCCCATTTCATGTTTGTCTGCCTTATCCCAATTGTGGAGTTGCTAACAATGTGAGCTCTCCAGTCAGACAGATCTTGGGCTGAATTGACTCCACCATTTACTGGCTTATCACTCCAACAAGACACCTAACCTCTCTATGACTTGGTTTCTTCATCTTCAACAATGGGCATAACAATAGCACCAACTTCCTTCATCAGGTTTTATGGGATTTAACTTTGTTGGTTTTTATGCTTATAAAGCCTGGCATAAAATAAGTGTGCAATAAATGTTAGCTATAATTATTAATTTTACCAGGCAATATAGCAAGTCTGAGTTGAAACCCAGAACCAGAAAAGCTTAGAGACTGGAGGGGAGGATGTAATTCAGTGAAAGGTAAGAAATGGCAACAGCTAGGATCTGTGAGGCAAGTGAAGATTTGCTTATGGACCCCCCTGCGATCAAGGGGTTTTTTATGAGGGTGAGGAAAACCATCTCCACCTCAGAACGACTCCCCGCATCAGTAGAGTCACATTAAATAAATGATTTAGTGAGATTTGAGGTTAAAACTTGGTTCAAAACAGTCCTTACACATTTTGTGATCTTGAGAAAGTTACTGAATCTCTCTCTGTCTCAGCTTTTTAATCTATAAAAGACAGATACCAATATCAACCCTTAGGATTGCTATCAGTATTTAAATGAGACAATGATATAATACAAAGAGGGAATCCTAATGTAAACTATGAACTTCAGTTAATAATACTAACGTATCGATATTGGCTCATTAATTGTAACTAACGTACCACACTAAGGAGCCCGGTTGGCATCACGGTTAAGCACTTACTAATCAAATGGTTGGCAGTTTGAACCCATCTAGTGGCTCCAAGGGTGAAAAAGACCTGGCAATCTGCTCCGTAAAGATTAAAACTAGAAAATCCTATGGGGCAGTTCTACTCTGTCACATTGGGTTGCTATGAGTCAAAAATTGACTCAACAGCACCTAATAAAAACAACAAAATACCACACCAATGCAACATGTTAATAACAGAAGAAATTGTGGGGAAAGGGGAGGAAGTATATAGGAACTCCATACTTTCTGCAAAATTTTTCTGTAAACCTAAAACTGCTCTAAAAAAATTAAGACTACCGAAAAAATTTTAATAAGATATAAAGTCCTAATGCCTGCCACATAACAGTAACCTAAAAGCAATAGTGACCATTGTCTTTAGTAGAAGGTTGAAGACTCAAGGTATTCTTGGTTTCGTTTTGCTTGTTTTTGTTTTTTAGTAACTCAATAAATCTTTAACGAAAAAAAGAATAATTAAAGTCCTGTAAATCTTAATGAATATCTTCCTAGCAAACTTAATAGGAGTCTGATATGGAACCAGGTGACAAAGAGGAACCCACAAATAATTCAGGCTGACTGGCACATCAGCAGAGCAGGACCGAAGCCACAGCTGATGGGGTCTGACCACTCTCCCACCCTCTGCTTTTTAAAATAGATTATGTGCTCACTCTAAGAGATGACAGAACAAATAATAAAGACCAAGATAAATCAGTGCTTAGTAATAAATAAATAAATAAAGGCTCATTAAAATGTGTAAGTAGCATTATATATAATAAATTTTAAAAGAGTAAGGCCAGCAATAATCTAGTGTCTCTCCACTTTCTCACCTCCTGTCCACCCTCACTCCGAACACTTCTTGCTGATGTCACCAGTAATCTCCTAATTTTTAAATCCATGAGACACTCTGCAATTGTAGCTTATTTGGCCCCTTCAACCATTCTCTCCTATCTTCTCTTTAACAATAAAAGCTACCATATTGCAAGAGGTTTTTTTTTGTTGTTGTTGTTGTTTTTTTGCCAGACATCATACTAGCGTAACGATTCTCGGGGAGGAGGAAAGTTTTGCCCCCAAGGGCCCATTTAACAATTCTTGAAGACATTTCGGCTGTCACAACTGGGAGGAGGGTGCTACTGGCATCTAGTGAGTAGATGCTAGGGATGCTGCTAAACATCCTACAATGCCAAGGTCATCCCCCTACTCTAAAGACTTATCTAGCCCACATCGTCAATAGTGCTGAAGCTTTACATATACAATTTCATTTAATCTTCACAATAACCCGATGTATAAGGTATGATTATTCCCATTTTGCTGATGAGGAAACCATGCTATCATGACGAATTACTTAGACGGTGACTATTAAGTTACTGAATTCTCCAAGCTCTTTGCTTCTCCATACTAGAGACCGGTTTACTATCTGTTAGCCTGCCTATCAGAGCAAGAGGGAAAGAGGAAAGCCCAACTCTATGCTGAATACAATTCTGGGGGGAAAGTTTTTTGTTTTTAATTGTGCTTTAAGTGAAAGTTTACAAGTCAGTCTCTCATACAAAAATTTATATACACCTTGCTATAAACTTCTAGTTGCTTTCCTCCTAATGAGACAGCATACTCCTTCTCTCCACCGTCTATTTTTTTGTCTATTCAGCTAGCTTCTGATCCCCTCTGCCTTCTCATCTGCCCCGCCCACCCCAGGCAGGAGCTGCCCACATAGTCTCATGTGTCTACTTGATCCAAGAAGCTGACTCTTCACCAGTATCATTTTCTATCCTTTTAGTCCAGTCCAATCGCTATCTGAAGAGGTAGCTTTGGGAATGTTTCCTGTCTTGGGCTAAGAGAAGGTCTGGGGGCAGTGACCACAGGGGTCCTTCTAGTCTCAGTCAGACCATTAAGTCTGGTCTTTTTATGAGAATTTGAGGTCTTCATCCCACTGCTCTCCTGCTCCCTCAGGGGTTCTCTGTTGTGTTCCCTGTCAGGAAAGTCATCAGTTGTAGCTGGGCACCATCTAGTTCTTCTGGTCTCAGGCTGATGTAGTCTCTGGTTTATGTGGCCCTTTCTGCCTCTTGGGCTCATAATTACCTTGTATCTTTGGTGTTCTTCATTCTCCTTTGCTCCAGGTAGGTTAAGACCACTTGATGCATCTTAGATGGCTGCTTGTTAGTGCTTAAGACCCTAGAAGCCACTCTCCAAAGTGGGATGCAGAATGTTTTCTTAATAGATTTTATTATGCCAATTGACCTAGATGTCCCCTAAAACCATGGTCCCCAAACCCCTGGCCCTGCTACAATGGCCTTCAAATCCTTCCGTTTATTCAGGAAACTGCTTTTGGTTTAGTCCAGTTGTGCTGACCTCTGGAGGGAAAAAGATTTAATGAGGGAGGAAGTTGAAATAATCAGGTGAGATGAAGGGAGTAACCCAGCACCTCACTCATCTCTGCTTTCACCTCCCACATCCACACCCACAACTCAGCAGGAACTGCCTGAACACCACCGCTTATGCCACCTGCTGCTGTAAAGAACCTAATACCAGAGACAGTACGTCTGATTAACAAATCCATGCCACTGTGATTCCAACATCTGGCTCAGAATTGATTTTTCAGAGTTGAGGTTTCCCTTCTTCATATAATTAGCCATTGGCACTCAGCTGTACTATTTTTCGGTGCTGTCAAACCTCTTGGCACTGTAAAGGGTCCGGCAGGATGGTGACAAACACCCTCAGGTTCTGTGCAGGTGAGATGAGGCTAAGCCATCATCAGACAACTGCGAACTCCAGAAAAGACTGGTTTCAGGCCACTGCTTTCCAAGGTGGCCCAGACATAGAAAGGCCAGTGTCCTGGGCTTGAGCCTGCTTCAGAGGTGGAATATTCTTGAACAAACAGAAAGCATTGTATTTTTCCAAAAGCTCTTGGCAATAGCAGTGCTATCTCTGGGGTAACAGCTGCCCTTCTCTGAATAATGAGAAAATTATAATTATTATTGAGAATTATTATTATGTTTTTAAATATATTGAGTGCAAACAGTGTGCCAAGATGAAGAACAATTTTTTTTAAAACAATTCTCTGGATTTATTCCAAGTCAGTTACCCGTTCCCAATCTTTTGCTCATCTGAACACTTTCATGTTCCAGGCTGAAATGTTTCGAAATGTGTCATGCAGTGACAGCCATGATTAGGCTAATCTCTTCATCCACTGAGAGCTGCAGAGATCAGGATTGAAAACTAATCCAGACCACCAAGGCAGCTACTGCCTTTGCTGGTTCTGGAGCAAGGGTTCCCATGAAGACTCATACACTCCATGTCTAAATGTTTTACAGTCATAATTAACAGACTGCTAAATAAAATGTTTAATCCACCTACCTTGCAAATATACTTTCATAACAACCTGGAAGGCCAGGTTTGAATTTGGAATTTCTGAGCCCTTAGGAGTTCCATACAGAATGTAGGTGCACAGGAGAAGCCGGATCTTCACCCCCATCTTGCTCCCCACCCTGGTGCCTTGATCCCTTCTCTCTCCACCTCAGGCTACACCCTGCACACCAGGGGTCTTCACACACATGTGTATGGACACACCAGACCCTCCATCCAAGCTTCACCAAGCGGTCACTGCTTGGGCTCAGAGGCCCACACACACATGACACAGACCACTCAGGATGACAGGGCTGTAATGTGGCCTGTGCTGCCCTGAAAGCAGGCTCTGAGCAGTTTGGGAAGCCTTCTATGATCTTGGTGCTCAGCATATGGTCTAGAATGGAGGTGTGACTCTTGGTGGACCTCCCCTGTGGACTCCTCATCCTGTGGGGAAGGTGTCATGGATTGAATAATGTCCCCCCAAAATATATGTCAACTTGGTCAGGCCATAATTCCCAGTATTGTGTAGTTGTCCTCCATTTTGTGATTGTAATTTTATGTTGAGAGGATTAGGGTGGGTTGTAACACCACCCTTACCCAGGTCACTTCCCTGATCCAAGGTAAAGGGAGTTCCCCTGGGGTGGGGCCTGCACCACCTTTTATCTCTTAAGAGACAAAAGGAAAGGGAAGCAAGCAGAGAGTTGGAGACGTCATACCACCAAGAAAGGAGCACCAGGAGCAGAGCGCATCCTTTGGACACAGGGTCCCTGCACCTGAGAAGCTCCTTGACCAGGGGATGATTGAGGAAAAGAACCTTCCTCCAGAGCCAACAGAGAGAGAAAGCCTTCCCCTGGAGCTGACGCCTTGAATTTGGACTTTTAGCCTACTTTACTGTGAGGAAATAAATTTCTGTTTGTTAAAGCCATCCACTCGTGGTATTTCTGTTATAGCAGCACTAGATGACTAAGACAGAGGGTATGACCAGAAAAGGGCCAGCGTGCAGCCCTCTAAAGCACAGAGCCCTGGGCAGGAGTCACCAGCCTCCAGTAGAAAGACTGCACTGTAGGCCACAAGCCTTATGTCTTCCCCCAACATGTGGCTTTGATGTATTTTCTACCCTTGGCATGTAAGCCAACCCAAAAACCAAACCCATTGCCATCAAGTCAATTGCGACTCATAGCAACCCTGTAGAACAGGATAGAACTGCCTCATAGGGTTTTCAAGGAATGGCTGGTGAATTCGAACTGCCAACTTTTGGGTTAACAGCTGAACTCTTAACCACTGCATCATAGGCATGTCTATATTTTTTTTCAGAACATGGTGAATTTGTCCTCCACAGACATATACAAACGTGGCTCTCAGAGCCCAGGGTCCCTTTTCCAGGGCTGGTCCCAACAGGTTGGCATCACAATGGTGGGCACTGGTGGCTTTTCCACCCGTAGTCCAAAGTCCCCACAGTTTGAAGGTTGGATCTTCCCAATAGAATGATGACAATAACAGTGGTGGCTTTCAGACGCCAAAAAAAGTAGTTCTCCATGGCCTGGAGGGATTAGAGGGCCTGTATACGAGTTCTACCATTAATAAGCTGTATGTCTTAAGACATGTTATTCATCGCTCTGAGTCTCAACTTCCCTGTTTGAAAAAATGAAGGCATTGGACTAAGCCAGAGGTTAAAAATTGGTAGTCTATGGGTCATTGGCCTGTGGGCATAAGATTATTTGGGGGAAAGGGACAACATAGGGCTTAAACATTTTTTGATTAGTAACTAAACCTAAAAAAAAAACTAAACCCATTGCTGCTGAGTCGATTCTGACTCATAGAGACCAAATAGGACAGAGTAGAACTGCCCCATAGAGTTTCCAAGGAGCATCTGATGGATTTGAACCACTACACCACCAGGGTTTCCAATTAGTAACGAGTCTTTAAAAATTGGGAGGTTTCAAATACAAATGTACACATAGATTTTTCCTAAATATAAAAACCACTATACTGCCTCTAGCCCCCATTGCTCTTGAGATTTTCTTCCACAACTCAGTCTCCCAAACCCACCATGTCTAGTGTAAGGCACAAGAAAGCATGGGAGATTGAAGGAAATGAAGACAGACAGGGAGGCAGGGGAAAGGCAATGGAGGCAATAGGGAACAGGAGGGAAGAAACAAAGAAAGGAAAGAGGAAGCTAAAAAGAAACAGGCCAGTAAGAGAAAAGTAGCTACCACTTCCGCAGCACTCCAGGTGCCAGGCGTGCCTTTGGTGCTTCACAGATGCAGCAGCTCACTTAATCCTCCCCAAAACTCTGAGTGTTTTCTCCACTCTACAGAGGAGGACATTGACGCTTCAGAGAGGTTAAACAACACCCAAGGTCCCAGAGTTAGGATGTGGCAGAGCTGGGACTCTAATCCTCTGATGACTCCTCATCTCACTCAGAGTGCACGGCATGGTTCTTTCAATGGCCCTGAACAACCTCCAGGCCTCACGCCATGCTGGTCTACTCCTCCTCCAGTCACACGGCCTCCTCACAGTTTCTTCAACAGACAAGCCCTTCCCGTCTTTGTACCTGCTGTTCCCTCTGCTTGGACTGCTCTTCCCCACATATCTGCATGGTGCCTTTCCTCATCTCCTCCAGGTCTTCACCCAACTGTCACCTTCTCCGTAAGGGCTTCCCTGATTACCCTATGTAAAAATTGCACCTTCACTCACACTGTACACACACAGACACACACTCCTTGTCCACTCCTACCCCCATCCCTGGTTTATTTCTCTCCATAA
Source organism: Elephas maximus indicus (assembly GCF_024166365.1). Taxonomy (NCBI): domain Eukaryota; kingdom Metazoa; phylum Chordata; class Mammalia; order Proboscidea; family Elephantidae; genus Elephas; species Elephas maximus. The sequence goes on along the minus strand of NC_064819.1, from coordinate 3,094,439 downwards.
TTATATCATCATGGAACAGACTACGTGGTTTATTCATTTTGTTTATTATTTGTCTTCTGCTATAGGATATAGATGTCATGAAAACAAGGATTTTTATCTATTTTGTTCACTGTTCTATTGCTTAGAATAATGCCTGGTATATAGAAAGTGCTCAATAAATATTTGTTGAAGCAAGAAATCAAGAATGTACCCAAGCAGAAAGACAACACTCAATACAGGGGAGGTCAGCACAACTGGACTAACCAAAAGCAAAGAAGTTTCCTGAAAAAACTGAATGCTTCGAAGGCCAGTGTAGCAAGCCCAGGGGTTTGGGGACCATGATTTCAGGAGACATCTAGGTCAGTTGGCATAATAAAATCTATTAAGAAAACATTCTGCGTCCCACTTTGAAGAGTGGCGTCTGGGGTCTTAAACCCTAGCAAGCAGCCATCTAAGATGCATCAGTGAGTCTCAACCCACCTAGGTCAAAGGAGAATGAAGAACACCAAGGACACAAGGTGATTATGAGCCCAAGAGACAGAAAGACCACATGAACCAGAGACTACATCATCCTGAGACCAGAAGAACTAGATGGTGACTGGCCACAATCGATGACTGTCCTGACAGGGAACACAACAGAGAACCCCTGAGGGAGCAGGTGAGCAGTGGGATGCAGACCCCAAATTCTCATAAAAAGACCAGACTTAATGGTCTGACTGAGACTAGAAGGACCCTGGTGGTCATGGCCCCCTGACCTTCTGTTGGCCCAGGACAGGAACCATTCCCGAAGCCAACTCATCAGACATGGATTGGTCTGGACAATGGGTTGGAGAGGGATGCTGGTGAGGAGTGAGCTTCTTGGATCAGGTGGACACTTGAGACTATGTTGGCATCTCCTGCCTGGAGGGGAGATAAGAAGGTAGAGGGGGTCAGAAGCTGGGAAAATGGACATGAAAAGAGAGAGTGGAGAGAGAGAGTGGGCTGCCTCATTAGGGGGAGAGTAATTAGGATTATGTAGCAAGGTGTATATAAGTTTTTATGTGAAGAGACTGACTCGATTTGCAAACTTTTACTTAAAGCACCATAAAAATTATTAAAAAAAAAAAATGTACCCAAGCAGCCAAGCTCCAAAGAGTCTGATTTTACCAACACTGTTTTCTGTCTCCTCTCAGGCAACCCCCTGGGAGCCACACCCATCCCTCAGGGCCATGGCACCTCTGAGTCAGCTGAGTAGCCACATCAACTCCACTTGCGGGGCAGAGAACGCCACGGGCACCAGCCGAGCTCGCCCACACACCTACTATGCCCTGTCCTACTGCGCCCTCATCCTGGCCATCGTCTTCGGCAATGGACTGGTGTGTGTAGCGGTGCTGAGAGAGAGGGCCCTGCAGACCACCACCAACTACCTGGTGTTGAGCCTGGCAGTTGCAGACCTTCTGGTGGCCACCTTGGTGATGCCCTGGGTGGTGTACCTAGAGGTGAGTGAGCCCCAGAGGTACACTGCCTATATGACCTCTTGTCCCTGTCTGCCCTGAGCTCCTGGCCTTCAAAGCTCAAAATACTTCCTGTAGTGAGTCCCTAGGACTGAGGAAGGAGAGCTCCTGCCACTCTCCCTTTAATGAGAGAACTGAAGCTGTGTGTGTAGCCACCAGCCGGCCTCACTCACATAGTCAGAGCCACAGAGCTGGGAATGATTCTGTTCCCAGTCCTGCAGCATCCAGATGACTAGACTTGAGTGATGGGACTCTTCCTAAAAATGTCCCACATTTGCCTCCTGTGCCAGTTGCATCTCAGGATTGAATGGCTTGGGAGAGGGCGTTAGTGGCTATTTTCATCACTGTTTCAATATATGTGGGAGTAAGGAGGGATGCAGAAGGAATTATAGGAAACCCTCCCCCCCACAAAAAAAAAAAAAAAACTTGTTTGTGAATGAATGAGAGGAAAAGACAGAAAGAACTATCTGCAAATAGATCATACTTCTTTTGATGGTTCCATTGCCCTCCAACTTGGCTCTTTCCTCCTGGGTACTCACTCTCCACAGAGTATGCTACCAAAGAAACAGACCAAACATTCACATTTATATTTTTGATGCCTACATTAATAGTACAGAGCCCTTGTCAGTCAGATAACACAGCAGACCCTGGAGAATTCTTCTGGGGAAAAACATTTCTTAAATTTGGAAGTATTTTCATTTACAAGTGCAAAACAGAGTGAAAAGGTGACCAAGACAAAACGTCCAGTCGCTAGCAAGGAAATCAGGGTGCCTCCAGTGTTCAAGAAACAGATACTTTTCACAGGAAAACATACAATAACTAAAGAGTTTTTTTTTCCAAACACCTTAATATACTATTAATATTTCTTCTCTGTAGTGTGTGTCATTCCAAACAGGTGTCCAGTGACGGATCACCATGATGCTATGCTTAAGAGAAATTAAGGTGCATCAAAGTAATATCCCAGTTAATATTAATAGTGAGGGTGACATTTAATTAAGTATGACATATCACAAGAGGGCAAATACCTTGAGCATAGACTGCCTATGCTAGTACCCATATTAAAGAATGGCGGGTAACTAAAATTAGACTTATGATCTCAAGGGAGAGACATAAAGGAAACAAAGAAAATAGAGAAAGAAGAAGAAGGAGAAAAACAACTAGGCTGATTGGGGTAGATTGAAAAGCTAAGGAGAAAAAATGTATTTATCCCTCCCACCCCAGTTAGAATTATCCTTATGGTGAAGACTCTTTTAATTATCTTGACTTTTCTGTCAAACCAATTAGACTCAGACATCCTTGAAGTAAAAGACTACGTCTTTTTTTCTTTTTCTTTTTTTTTTATAGCCAAGCACACTCTACCTGGCACATAACATGGACTAAATAAATATTTGATACAAGAATGATTAAATGAATCTGTTTCGTAATGTACACATCACATGGGCAATTCCTGCTTTTGTCTATTGTTATAGCCAGATCTTTCTCTTTTTTGTGCGTAGATGAATTATTATTTTTTTACATCCAACAATAATGAGACTGAAAAGGAGCTAGAAGTATGTAAAATCTCTTTCAAGAGTGAGGCAGATTATAGGTGTCACAAACTAGTATGAGTTGGTCAGTGATTCATAGTGCCACCCCTGAAGTGTTTCAGTCCATCCCTTTACATTACAAGGATTCTTAAGTCTTCCAGCAAGATGCATATCAGAAAAAGAAAAAAAAATGCAGGCAGGGAGGACCTTCACTGTGATGAGCATTTTAATTCTCTCTGAAATAAAACCAGGCTTTTAGTGTCTGCAACAAAGCACTTAGGGCCACTCTTTGTCCATTTGTGATTGCTTGCAGGGCTCTGGTTGAACCATATTGGAAAACCTCTGTATATGTTGGTTTAGGAGATGGGTGTTGTGACTACTTCACAATAGAAACTCACAGCATTCCCTTCTAGTAACACCTGCCAATCTAAGTGGCGCCACCATTCTATTGCTGAGCCTAGAAAAGCAGCCTGAACCTACAGAGAGCTGGCATGAAATCTTGTCAAGTTTTGGTGAAGGGCTCTGTAGGTTGTATCTATGGGTTAACCCCCATGAGAAGAGCTCTGGTGGAGCTCCTCATTCCCCTTTGTAAAAACCAACATGTTCTCTGTCCAATAAGTCAGTTGGTGTAGGTGCTCAGTAATCACGCACATGGTCAAATGAGTCTACAATCATGTAAAGAACATTTTGGGGAACAGAGACATCTCTCCACTGGGAAATGGGCATTGGGGACCTCTTTTTTGGTCGTACCAACTTGCTTCAGGCCCTAGTCAAAGCAACTTTATATCCATGCATCACTTTCTCCAATAGTCAAGTGAGAATATGTCTCAATAAAAGAAGGTCTATGACTTAAAGCAGCCATAATTAACAGGCAATCAGTTAAGATATTAGAAAATTAGAAGACTTTAGTCCAGAAGACCAACTCTCCCCACTGGACTGCAGGCTATACTTTTCTTAGTCTCAACTACTTCACTTTCTGTGAATCTCAGAGGTAGAGATAGTGTACCTTCATGAAGAAGAGGGTACTTTGAGCCCTTAAGGGTACTGTGACTATACAAATCATTGTGTCTCAGAGAAGAGCAAAAGTGTTATTCTTACTAACTCATCCTAATGATGACACAGTTGACCTAGTAATTACCTAAGAGCTCCCTTGGAAAGAAGAGAGAGTGCAATGTTGATCATAGAGATTTCTGTAGGTTTGAAGGCCCCCAGGAGGGTAGGATACAAACGAGAAGAACGCCATTTGGGAGCCACTGGGGCTGCCAAATTCACAGCCTCACATGCTTTGATTTGAATACTTTCGTCTTGTTCAAAGGGAATAAGACTTATATTTTGCCAGACACAAGTATTTATGAGTTAGGAATGTTTTGCCTGTAAATATTAGAAAATTTAACTAGTGTGACTTAAACAAATAGGGGTTATTTTATCCACATTAACAGAATTCTGAAGGAAGGCAGTTGGTGTTGGTCCAGCTGCTCCATGGTGTCATCAAGGACTCCTCCATTCTTCCTCTTCATCGTCCTTGGCAAGCTGACTTTACTTCCTCATGCTACTCACAAGGTGACTGCCATAGCCCCAGTATCATGGCTGTATTCTAAAGTAGAATGGGTGAAGACAGCAGGAAAAACTGGGGCCTTTCCCTAGAGTGGAAACCCTGGTGGCATAGTGGTTAAGAGCAACGACTGCTAACCAAAGGTCTGCAGTTTGAATCTACCAGGCACTTCTTGGAAGCTCTATGGGGCAGTTCTACACTGTCCTATACAGTGGCTATGAGTCGGAATAGGCTCTATGGCAACAGTTCTGGTTTTTCCCTAGAGTGGTTGTTTTTTTGTCAGCGAAGGGAACACTTTTCCAGAACCATCTCCCCAAGGGACTTCACTAAGTCTAATTGGCCAGAATTGGATCATGTGGCCACTCCTAGCTGCAAAGGAGGCTGGAAAAGAAAAAGTAGAAATGCGGGTTTCATTAACAAGGAGGATGTGGGGGTGAGGAATTGCTGTGAGGTAGGCAATAAAGTATCAGCTAACTCTGCCTTTACTGGAATTCACTTGGATGAATGTCATTCTAACACAGGGTGGTGCTATGAAGAAGACTCAGAACTGTGAGTCAGAAGACCTAAAATTAAGCCAATGAAATGGAAGTGACGACATAATCTTCCCTAGCTTATAGGATTGATGTGACACTCAACTGCCCTCAACTGAAAGATACTTTTGGGAACCTCAGAGACAGTATGCCTTCATGAGAGAAAAAAACACATTGAGCCATTAAGGGAACTATGACTATATAAATCCTTGAGTCTCAGAGAAGAGCAAAAGTGTTACTCTTACTAGCTTGTCCTAATGATGACACAGATGTCCTGGTAACTAACAGCTCCCTTGGAAAGAGGAAAGGTGCAATGTTGATCATAGCTTTGAAATCTATAAAGCGTGATATATAAAAACCTCAGTTAGGACACTTTCAGCTGTCAGTAAAAGAAAACTCAAATCCAATTGGTTTAAACAAAAAACAGAATTCACTGGCTCTCACAACCAAGAGCTTTAAAAGTCCAGCAATAGCTTGTGCTGCAGGCGCAGTTTGATCAGGGCTCTGGCTCTGCTCTCTTCAATTCTCTCAGCTCTGCCTTCTTTCATATATTGGCCTCATCTTCAGAAAAAAGGTCTCAGCTGTAGGCCTCACGTGTATACACTGCACCGTTCACAGCAGAAGAGGAAGCCCATGTCCCAGAATTTCCAGCAGAAGTATCAAGATGTGCTCTGATTGGATTGGCTTAAGCCACCTGCTTTTCTCTGAACCAGTCACTGGATAGAATTGGTTTAGCATAGGTTCTGTGTTGCTCACACAGAGCACACCAACTGCTCAGGAATCACATGGATTCTCAGCCGAATCCAAAGACTATTGGGAAGAGAGAAGAAGACAGTCAACAAGCACACCACCCTCTGGCTTTTGTTGGCATCATTCTCATCATTAAGGCACACAGGAGCCTGGACTTGGCAGTATATAAAATGAGACAAGCAGAGGCCAGGCGCTGACACGTTTTGATCCTCTCCACCCTCAGAGAAGTTCAGTACAAAGACCATGCAGTTGACCTTACGGTAGATTGTATTTCAGAGGGCTCTTGCTTGGTTGTCTCTTCAATTCAGTTTGCTGCATTTTCTCAAACAATCTTTTCTGTGCCATACCACATAGATCTATCTCAGACTCTCTCAGGTTTTTTAATTTCCTGCTTTATAGGCTGCAGTCTGTTTGGAGGTCCCTCTTCACACACTAACATCCCATTTTGCTCCACTCAGTTAAGCACCTTTTGTGGTGTTTAATGCACTTATATCAGGGCAGAAGGGCAGTGCAAGCAGCCAAGAGAACATTTGGAATACTACACTCGGGGTACTTGGGTTCCAGTATGGACAGGAGAAAAGGGTCCAGGGTTAAGGAATGCTGACAATCAAAATAGAGCAGGGTGGGTTCAGGAGGGAAACTCCCCTCAGAGGAAGTAATCTTGATCAGATAGTGACAACAAGAAAAGAGCAGCAATTTCTTTGGAAAGGAAGGGTGTTTGGGCCTTGTAATGATACTGGTCATTGAAAATAAAGAATATTTTTAAAAGGAGAGTTTTTCCGTAGTTCAAAAGACCCCAGACGACAGCAATGTAAAGCCTCTCCACTGGATACCAGAAACAGGAGGTTCTCACAAACTCTTCACCAAGGTCTGGGTTTTGATAAAAGTCTTAGGCTACGAAAGCAGTGGAGTCCGTGGGTGGCACTGTTTGGAAGATTGGAGGTTTGAGTCTACCTAGAGGACCCTCAGAAGAAAGGCCTAGTGATCTGCTTTCAAAATGTCACAGCCTTGAAGACCCTGTGGAGCACAGTTATACTCTGGCGCACATGGGGTCTTCATGAATCGGTATTTCCTGGGTACATGGTGAGCTCTCCACTGGGTGGAAAGCTTCCTCGAGGCAGTTTTGGCACAACACACACGTCTGACGGTCACCCAAAGTATCAACTCAATGACAATTGGTTTATTAAAGCAGGAAGAGCTTGGAGAGTATTTTTGCCCTTGTTTCTAAGGTATGATCCAACCACATAAACTTCCTGGTGGTGGGCCTTGAAGTCTGCATTTTTAATGGCCTCCTCTGATGATTCTTATGCACCCTAAAGTTTGAGCAGCTCTGAGCTAAACTTTCCTTTTCAGGGAATGCTTGTTAAAAAAAAAAACAGACCGCTGGGTCCTACCCTCTATCTACAAAACTGGAATTCCCAGGAGTGGCCCTCGAAGTCTAAATTAATTGTAACAAGCTCCCCAGCCCTAACCCCAATCCCACGCTGGGTGACTCTTTTGCAGCTTGCTGGTCATCTGCTAGAAACAAATGAGGTTTGAGAACCACTGTTCTGTAAAACTCCCACTTCACAAATGAGAATATTGGGATTCAGAGAAGTTAAAATCTTTATTTATTACCCTATCTTGCCCCATAGCAGCCAACTGGAGTGTGGGGGAGGGGGGTGGTGTATCCCAAGTGTGGCAAACAAAAATGGAAAGAAGAGAATAATTAAAGAATAATTCCATTGTTGCCCCTTGGAGATTGTGATGGTTAAGATTGTGCGTCAACTTGGCTGGGCCATAATTCTCAGTGTTTTGGCAGTCCTGTATTGTTGTGATCACTTCCCAGTTGAGATCTGATATGTAATCACCCCTACGATGGAATCTGCTGTGAGTACCCAATCAGCTGGAAGGGAATTTCCTTGGGCATGTGGCCTGCATCCAAATGTAAGCGGATGTTCTGGCAAGGCTCTTGGGCTTTTGCTCATTCTGGATCCTGCAGCTGGATCCTGTTCTTTTGACTTCCAGTTCTTGGAACTTGAGCTAGCAGCTTACCTGTGGTCTTGCCTGCCAATCTTGGGATTCATTGATCTTTACAGCCTGTGAGCAAGATCCCTGCTCTCTGACCTGCTGATCATGGGTTCCATAGCCCCTATGGCTATGCGAATCAGGAGAAACCTCTATCTTGATCCAAGAACTTGGGACGTTCCAGCCTCTACAACCACATGAGCCATTTCCTTGATATAAATCTGTCTATATATATATGCTTTACTGGTTTTGTCTCCCTAGAGAATCTAGCCTAAGACAGAGATTTTCCCAAAACAACTAAAAATCCATTACTTTAGACAGAGGTTCTTAACCTAGGAAGTCCATCAGCTTGGATGTAAATAAAATTACTTGTTGTTGTTCAAATCCACCAGCCACTCCTTGGAAATCCTATGGGGCAGTTCTACCCTGTCCTATAGGGTCTCCATGAGACAGAATTGACTCAACAGCAATGAGTTTGGTTTTTTGGTTTTACGCACAGTAGAAGAAATCCTTAGTGTCACTAATAGAAATCGCAGATATTTCTATTTTCCAAATCACATAACAGTTGCTGCAGACATCTTGTGATATCATTTACACCCAGTTTTATTTTAAATTACAGGAGTTTTTAAACCTGCCACTAGATCTTGCTATTTAATGTGTTATTAAAGAAGCACACATATTTAAAATACTTTGGTAACTATATTTCAATATAATTGGTATCCTTTGTGGTCAATTATATTTTATTTTACAATTTAAAAACATTCTTCACCTTGTGCACCAATGTTCATTGCAGCACCATCCACAATAGCCAAGAGGTAGAAACAACCCAAATGTCCATCAACAGAAGAACGGATAAGAAAAATGTTGTATATAGGAACAATGGAATGTTATTCAGCCATAAAGAGAACCTCAGTTCTGATACATGCCACAGCATGGGTGAACCTTAAAAACACACTGAGTGAAATAAATCAGACACAAAGGGACAAATATTGTATGATCTCACTTATATGAAATATCTAGAATAGGTAAATACATGAATGCCAGAGTTCATTAGTCATTACCAGGGGCAAGTGGGTGGGGGCAATGGGGAAGTATTGCTGAAGGAGCACCGAGTTTCTGTAAGGGGTGATGAAAAATTTTGTAAATGGATACTGGTAGTGGTTGCGCAACACGTTGGATGTAATTAATGTTACCGAATTGTACAGGTATAAAAGGTTGAAATGACAAATATGTATGTTTTATTACAATTAAAAAAAAAAAAAAGATTCTTCAGAGAAGGGGTCCATAAGGCCAAAGGAATCCATGGAACAAATAATGTTTATGGAGCCTTGCTTAAGACACAGCTATTTCTGAAAATATCATGCCCCCTTTTCCCCAGATCAGTGTTCCCCAAACCTGCCAGACAATAAGAATCTCTTGAGGGATGTATTATTTTTGAGTGGGGCCTGGGAATATTTTGTTTCACAAGAGCTTCAGGTGATTTGGAAAACGCTGCCTTCTAATCAATAAATTGGGAAATGCCGCCTTAGGCTGTGTCTGTTGAAAATCAATAGACAACTTCAGTACCTGAAAACATTTTTCTGCTTACACCCTCCTTCTGTACTGCCAAAGGAGTTAGTTATGTTCATTAGCAACCAAGAGTAACACCACCTGGCTGTTGTACAATTCTGAAGTGAGTTATTCATTAAAATTTAGGAGAAAGGTAGAATCCTGTCTCTAAAGAGCCTTAACTCAATCAGATTTGGTTTTTTTGCTTGTTTCTGCTCAGAACCTTTCATGTTCCCCAATACTTCATGCTTATCTAGCTGTCACCACTTATGGCATTGTATATCATTACTTCCTTACCTTCTGTCTTCTTCCCCCCTATTAACCCACACCTATTCACACAAGTGTCTGTCAGTTTGTCGTACTTTGGGGGCTTGTGTGTTGCTGTGATGCTGGAAGCTATGCCACCAGTGTTCAGATACCAGCAGGGTCACCCATGAAGGACAGATTTCAGCTGAGCTTCCAGGCTGAGACACTAGGATGAAGGACCCAGCAGTCTACTTCTGAAAAGTACTAGCCAGTGAAAACCTTATGAATAGCAGAGGAACATTGTCTGATATAGTGCTGGAAGATGAGCCCCAAGGTTGGAAGGCACTCAAAAGATGACTGAGGAAGAGCTGCCTCCCCAAAGTGGAGTCGACCTTAATGATGTGGATGGAGTAAAGCTTTTGGGACCTTCATCTGTTGATGTGGCACAATTCAAAATGAGAAGAAACAGCCGCAAACATCCATTAATAATCTGAACCTGGAACGTATGAACTATGAATCTTGGAAAATTAGAAATTGTCAAAAATGAAATGGAATGCATAAACATCAATATTCTAGGCATTAGTGAACTGAAATGGACTGGTATTGGCCATTTTGAATCTGACAATCATACAGTCTACTACGTTGGGAATGACAACTTGAAGAGGAATGGTGTTGCATTCATCATCAAAAAGAACATTTCAAGATCTATCCTGAAATACAATGCTGTCAGTGATAAGCTAATATCCACAAACCTACAAGGAAGACCAGTTAATACGACTATTATTCAAATATACGCACCAACCACTGGGGCCAAAGATGAAGAAATAGAAGTCTTTTATCAGCTGCTGCAGTCTAAAATTGGTTGAACATGCAATCAAGATGCATTGATAATTACTGGTGATTGGAATGCGAAAGTTGGAAACAAAGAAGAAGGATCAGTAGTTGAAAAATATGGCCTTGGGGATAGAAACAATGCCGGAGATCGAATGATAGAATTTTGCAAGACCAACGACTTCTTCATTGCAAATACCTTCTTTCACCAACATAAACAGAGAGTATACACATGGACCTCGCCAGATGGAACACACAGAAATCAAACTGACTACATCTGTGGAAAGAGACGATGGAAAAGCTTAATATCATCAGTCAGAACAAGGCCAGGGGCTGACTGTGGAACAGACCATCAATTGCTCATATGCAAGTTCAAGCTGAAACTGAAGAAAATCAGAGCAAGTCCACGAGAACCAAAATACGACCTTGAGCAAATCCCTCCTGAATTTAGAGACCATCTGAAGAATAGATTTGACACACTGAACACTGGTGACCAAAGACCAGACGAGTCGTGGAATGACATCAAGGACGTCATGCATGAAGAAAGCAAGAGGTCATTGAAAACACAGGAAAGAAAGAAAAGATCAAGATGGATGTCGGAGGAGGCTCTGAAACTTGCTTTTGAACGTCAAGCAGCTAAAGCAAAAGGAAGAATTGATGAAGTAAAAGAGCTGAACAGAAGATTTCAAAGGGCCTCTCGAGAAGACAAAGTAAAGTATTATAATGACATGTGCAAAGAACTGGAGATGGAAAACCAAAAGAGAAGATCACGTTCCGTGTTTCTCAAGGTGAAGAAAAAATTCAAGCCTCGAGTTGCAATAGTGAAGGATTCCATGGGGAAAATATTAAATAATGCAGGAAGCATCAAAAGAAGATGGAAGGAATACACAGAGTCATTATACCAAAAACAATTAGTCAATGTTCAACCATTTCAAAAGGTAGCATATGATCAGGAACCGATGGTCCTGAAGGAAGAAGTCCAAGCTGCTCTGAAGGCATTGGCAAAAAACAAGGCTCCAGGAATTGATGGAACATCAATTGAGATGTTTCAACAAACGGATGCAGCACTGGAGGTGCTCACTTATCTATGCCAAGAAACATGGAAGACAGCTTCCTGGCCAACTGACTGGTAGACATCCATATTTATGCCTATTCACAAGAAAGGCGATCCAACCGAATATGGAAATTATAAAACAATATCATTAATATCACATGCAAGCAAAGTTTTGCTGAAGATCATTCAAAAACAGCTGCAGCAGTATATCAACAGGGAACTGCCAGAAATTCAGGCTGGTTTCAGAAGAGGACGTGGAACCAGGGATATCATTGCTGATGTCAGATGGATCCTGGCTGAAAGCAGAGAATACCAGAAGGATGCTTACCTGTGTTTTATTGACTATGTAAAGGCATTCAACTGTGTGGATCATAACAAATTATGGATAACATTGCAAAGAACGGGAATTCCAGGACAGTTAATTGTGCTCATGAGGAACCTTTCCACAGATCAAGAGGCAGTTGTTCAGACAGAACAAGGGGATACTGATTGGTTTAAAGTCAGGAAAGGTGTGCGTCAGGGTTATATTCTTTCACCATACCTATTCAATCTGTATGCTGAGGAAATAATACAAGAAGCTGGACTATATGAAGAAAAACGGGGCATCAGGATTGGAAGAAGACTTATTAACAACCTGCATTATGCAGATGACACAACCTTGCTTGCTGGAAGTGAAGAGGACTTGAAGCACTTACTAATGAAGATCAAAGACCATAACCTTCAGTATGGATTACACCTCAACATAAAGAAAACAAAAATCCTCACAACTGGACCAATGAGCAACATCATGATAAATGGAGAAAAGATTGAAGTTGTCAAGGATTTCATTTTACTTGGATCCACAATCAACAGCCATGGAAGCAGCAGTCAAGAAATCAAAAGACCCATTGCATTGGGCAAATCTGCTGCAAAGGACCTCTTCAAAGTGTTGAAGTGCAAAGATGTCACCTTGAAGACTAAGGTGTGCCTGACCCAAGCCATGGTATTTTCAATCACATCATATGCATGCGAAAGCTGGACAATGAATAAGGAAGGCTGAAGAGGAATTGATGCCTTTGAATTGTGGTGTTGGCAAAGAATATCGAATATACCATGGACTGCCAAAAGAATGAATTAATCTGTCCTGGAAGAAGTACAACCAGAATGCTCCTTAGGAGCAAGGATGGGGAGACTGCGTCTTACATACTTTGGACATGTCGTCAGGAGGAATCAGTCCCTGGAGAAGGACATCATGCTTGGCAGAGTACAGGGTCAGGAGAGAAGAGGAAGACCCTCAACGAGGTGGACTGACACGGTGGCTGCAACAATGGGCTCAAGCATAACAACGATTGTAAGGATAGCTCAGGACTGGGCAGTGTTTTGTTCTGTTGTGCATAGGGTCGCTATGAGTCGGAACCGACTCAACGGCACCTAACAACAACAACAACAATTCACACACTACTCTCCCAATCTGCACACACTATATTCTGAGGCTCTGGGAACAAAAAACAGGTTTAATTTATCTCAGTACACCCATCCAAGCAAAGTATCAGGCAAATAATGGGCATACGATAGACATTGCAGCTCTGGTGGCGAAGCGGTTAAGAGTTCAGCAGCTAACCAAAAGTCAGCAGTTCAAATCTACCAGCTGCTCCTTGGAAACCCAATGGGGCAGTTCTACTCTGTCCTGTAGAGTCGCTATGAGTTAGAATCGACTTGATAGCAACAGGTTTTGTTTTGTTTTGTTTTGCAATAACTATTGGATAGATGAATGGATGGATGGACAAACGTCAACTCCTTCCACTCCTATGAGATTAGAATGGAGTTAAATTGTACACATCTCATAAGTGGAGTGTCAAGCTGCTGACCTTTGGGAGGCAGAAAAAAGGTTAATATTAAGACCAGTTGCCATCAAGCCAATGCCAACTCAAAGCCATCCCATGGTTGTCAGGGCAGAACTGTGCACCCTAAGGTTTCAATGGCTAATTTTTTGGAAGCAGATCACCAGGCCTGTCTCCCAAGGCAGCTATGTGTGGACTCGAACTTCCAACCTTCTGTTTATCAGCCGAGCATGTTAACAACTTGAACTACTCAGGGACTCTAGGTCTCAATTTCTTTGTCTATAAATTGAAAATAATTTTCACCTCATTGGGTTCTATGAGGCAATGTGTGTTACTTAGCACATTCTTGGCACTTTGCTGCCATTAATTGATTCCTTGCCATTATTGGTGTGGAATACTCCAGGAAAAAAAATATTCCCATTACACACACCCCCAATTAGAGGCTCATTTTAATGAGTAAGCTCCAGGGACGTCTAAGTGATGGCACCTTAGTGGGAATGACTTTAATCAGCTAATCACATTGTTTTCTTCCTGACACTTAACGGAGATCAAGAACAGAATGGGAATTTCGATGGCAGAAAATTGAGACAGGCAGAGAAGAGCCCAAATGGAATGACAGAGTGGGGACCTGGAAGCCACAGGGTAGGTTGGGGGCTTTGGGCCCTTGGAGGCTAAAGAAGACAGGTACCAAAGAAATCCACCAAGTACAAACTCTCATCTAAGCCCCAGAGGCAGCAATTACCAGCCTTTTGCACTGTTTTTTTTCAATCCTGGGACAGAGGCAATCAGGAAAATGGTGTCTCACTCCCTAGACAGAGATGAAGCAGTCGGCCACACTAAAGTCCTTGATGAGCCCATGGTGTTTCTCCCTTCCCCTTGTGCCTCCCCCACTTAAATTCATTTTCCAACAGCGCCCCCGCCTCACTTGACCCTTTCCTATAGGAGCGGGCTTAACAGCCTGCACTGAAGTGCGGTCTCAGCCTCTGCTAGCTGTGTGACCTTTGGCAAGGTGCACAACATCTCTAAGCTTGAGTTTCTTATCAGCCGTGAAGATAATAATAATCCTCCGTCACGGGATTATAACAGGCAAGAGAACGCACATATGTCGAGTGCTTTATAGAACACCAGGCACTTGGTAAGCATTCAATAAACATGACCTATTAGTGCTCACAAAGATTATGTCATAGAGCATTCATTCTCTCAGAACGTATGTGCATGCTGAGCACTTCTCTAGAGCTTGGGACACAGCCTCCAACAAGTAAGTCTCTGCTCCCATCGACCTAAGTAACAGTCACTTAACTGGTAAAAGACGGGCCTCAAAGACCTCCAAGAGCACTCACAGTTTGGAAAAAAAATCATTTTTTTCAAGAATTATAGAAGTTTCTGGAATGGGCCTTGTGGGCCAGTGACCTATGTGATGTAAGTTCCCTCTAAATGTTAGTTTTATTAACATTACTTGTAATCTCAGAATAATCTCATTATTTTACGTAAGAATGCTATGTTTCCCCAGGGATATTTTAAGTGTTTCAAGGCCTGGGCCTGTAGTACATTTATTAAAATCTCTTGAAACGTACATAACATGTCCTCCTGCTAAGTACCAGGAGCGTCACAAGTCCTGGCTTTATGAATGAATGAATGAATAAATAAACACCCCAAAAGAACTGGATTTTGTCATTGCTGTCATCCCAATACACATTCACAAACACCAACTCACCATTATTCAAAAAAGATGGTTTTCCCCAGTTTAAGTTATCAATTGCATAGTAGACATAATGTCAAATTGAGATTTAGTATACAAAATTCAACTTTTGCAAGAGCTTTTTTAGCTTGCTTCTGGCCTTTGTAATGAGCGAATCCATATTTTATTCTCTTGGCTTCCTTAAATCCCTGGGTTCTTATGACTTGAGCTCGGCTCCCCTTTTAAAAAGTGTTTTTCCTTCTCACAACTCCTGTGAATCAACCTTTACTTATTTCTACGATGACTTCATTAGTTGGAACTTTTCATTGTTGCTTTTAAACAAAAGATCTTTGGACAGGGTTTCCTCAAAATAGAGTCCCAAATAGCAGGATAAAAATAAATCCAAAGGGGGAAAAGTTATTAGGGAAGGAGGAGGGTAGATAGTATTTCAGGCCTTGCTTCGGTGGGATAAGACATGAATGAACAGTGCACCTATCTGGTCATACATGAGAGTCTTAGATGAGGGCACTGCACAGGGGAACAGCACAATTTTCATGCACAATCATTTGAATAATACCGGCTTTTTCTTTGAGACTGTGTTTCAGAGGCTACTATACCTATTTCTCACTCTCCCTACCTCTTAATAGCCACTGAGCCTTCTCGGCAGGGGTACCATGAGCACCCACTACAGCCAAGGCCATAAAGCTTAAAACTGACAAAATCCTCAAGGCCCAAGAACGGCATTTGTGGACATTCTGAAAGTGACAATCTCCCCGACACAGCTCCCTGGTTCAATTAGGTTACATAAAAAATTTTTAAATATAATAAAAAAATATACTAGGCTCTAAATCATGAGGCATTGGTGGTTCCGCGGTAGAATTCTCATCTTCCATGCAGGCAGACCGGGGTTCCTTGCCCGGCCAATACACCTGGAACACACCAGCCAATATGCTTGGAGAAAGACGTGGCAGTCTGCTTCCATAAAGATTTACAGACTTGGAAACCCTATGGAGCACTTCTACTCTATCCTATAATGTCACTGTGAGTCAGAATCAACTCTTTGGCATTGGGTTTATGATGTTGAATAGGTTCCAGGGGATCTACTTTCAAAAATCAGAAA
Organism: Elephas maximus indicus; assembly: GCF_024166365.1. NCBI lineage: Eukaryota > Metazoa > Chordata > Mammalia > Proboscidea > Elephantidae > Elephas > Elephas maximus. Next base: position 3,078,305 of record NC_064819.1, on the reverse strand, counting down.
ATGAAGCCTATGGATCACAACAGCCCTATCCATGACAGATCGTGCAGATGGCACAGGATCAGGCGGCATCATACATGGGGTCGCCATGAGTCGTTGATCAACTCCACAGCAGCTAACAACAGACTATAAGTGAAATTACCTAAATTTCTGACTTTTTTTTTATTGTATTTTACATGAGGGTTTACAGAGCAAATTACTTTCTCATTAAACAATTAATACACATATTGTTTTGTGACATTGGTTGCCAACCCCATGACAGGTCAGCACTCTCCCCTTCTCGACCTTGAGTTTCCTATTACCAGCTTTCCTGTCCCCTCCTGCCTTCTCATACTTGCCCCTGGGCTGGTGTGCCCATTTAGTCTTGTTTTGTTTTACGGGCCTGTCTAATCTTTGGCTGAAGGGTGAACCTCAGGAGTGACTTCGGTACTGAGTTAAAAGGGAGTCCGGAAGGCATACTCTTGGGATTTCTCCAGTCTCTGTCAGACCAGTAAGTCTGTTTTTTGCGGGGGGTATGTGTGAGTTGAGTTAGAATTTTGTTCTACATTTTTCTGTCCAGGACCCTTTTTGCAGTTGGTGCAAAAAGAGAACTTGGTGGCTGTGGTCGGCACCAACTAGTTCTGCTGGAGTCCGTCTGGTGGAGGCTGTGGTAGTTGTGGTCCATTAGTCCTTTGGACTAACCTTTCCCTGATGTCTTTGGTTTTCTTAATTCTTTCTTGCTCCAGACAGGGTGACACCAGTAGAGTATCTTAGCTTTTAAGACCCCAGATGCTACTCACCAAAGTAGGATGTAGAACATTTTCTTTATAAACTATGTTATGTCAATTGAGCTAGATGTTTCCCAAGAACATAGTCCTCATCCCTCAGCCCAGTAATTTGGTCCCTCGGGGTGTTTAGATGTGTCTATGGAGCTTCCATGACTTGCCTCAGTCAAGTGGTGCTAGATTCCCCAGTATTGTGTACTGTCTTACCCTTCACCATAGCTACCACTTATCTATTGTCTATTTAGTGTTTTTCCCTATCCCCTTCCTCGTAACCATCACAGATTGTTTCTTTTTGTGTGTAAACATTTTCATGAGTTTTTGTAATACTGGTCTCATACTACATTTGTCCTTTGGTGATTGATTTATTTCACTCAGTATAATGCCCCCCAGATTCACCCACATTGTGAGATGTTTTGCAGATTCATCACTGTTCTATATGGTTATGTAGTACTCCATTATGTGTATGTACCATAGTTTATTTATCCATTCATCTGTTAATGGGCACTTAGGTTGTTTCCATCTTTTTGCTATTGCGAATAATGCTGCAATGAACATGGGTGTGCATATGTCTATTTGTGTAAAGGCTTTTATTTCTCTAGGATATATTCCTAGGAGTGGGATTGCTGGATCGTATGGTATTTCTATTTCTAGCTTTCTAGGGAAGCACCATATCATTTTCCAAAATGGTTGTACCATTTTGCATTCCCACCAGCAGTGCAGAAGAGTTCCAATCTCTCCACAGCCGCTCCAACATTTGTTATCTTCTGTTTTTTTGATTTGTGCCAATAATGTCAGGGTGAGATGGTATCTCATTGTAGTTTTGATTTGCATTTCTCTAGTGATTAATGATGGCAAGCATTTCCTCACGTGTCTGTTAGATGCCTGAATGTCTTCTTTAGTGAAGTGTCTGTTCATATCCTTTGCCCATTTTTTAATTGGATTATTTGTCTTTTTCTTGTAGAGGTATAAGATTTTCCTGTAGATTTTAGAGACAATAACTTTGTTGAATTTGTCATAGCCAAAAATTTTTGTCCGAGTCTGTAGGTTCTCTTTGTACTCTTTTGGTGAAGTCTTTTGATGAGCGTAAGTGTTTAATTTTTAGACGATCCTAATTATCTAGCTTATCTTCTGGTGTTTGTGTGTTGTTAGTTATGGTTTGTGTCCTATTTATGCCATGTATTAGGGCCTCTAACGTTGACCCTATTTTTTTCCTATGATCTTTATTGTTTTTGGTTTTATATTTAGTTTTTTATCCAATTTAAATTAGTTTTTGTGTATCCTGTGAGGTATGGGTCCTGTTTTATTTTTTACAGATGGACATCCAGTTTTGCCAGTACCATTTGTTAAAGACTGTATTTTCCTCATTTAATGGACGCTGGGCCCTTGTTGAAGATCAGGTGACCATAGGTGGATGGGTTTACATGTGAGTTCTCAATTCTGTTCCATTGGTCAGTGTGTCCATCATTGTACCAGCACCAGGCTGTTTTGACTACTGTAGCTATATAGCAGGTTTTGAGGTCATGTAGTGTGAGTCTTCCTGCTTTACTCTTCTTCAATAGTGCTTTACTTATCATATAAAGTTAATGATTAGCTTTTCTTCAGCCCTGAATATTAGAGTTTTGAATTCCCCATCAGGTAGTTCCAGTACCTTTTCTTCTACAGGAGGGTCATCTGCTGTTTTATTTTGGATGTTTTCTGGACCCATCCTATCTCATTTTTTTATGTTTTGATATTGTCTGCTGTTTTCGGGACAGCCAGGAATTATTTTCTTCGTTTACTGATTGTGTTTTTTTTTTTTTTTTTGTACTGCTTTTTTGTTTTATTTGGTTATGCGTGGGCAGGTGGGCTGGGTGTTCTTTGTTGTTTGCTCTTCTGTGGGCACGATACTACTCACCACCTTGTCCAGGTGGGCAGGGCAGGTCACTCAGCTATAGTGCAGCAGGGCAGGTATAGCAGAGAGGAAGGAAGGGGTATGGGTTGTTAGTGGCACGTACTGGGGCTGACAGGGTGATGCTGGGGGTCTGTGCAGGACACAGTTCAGTGGTCCACACCTGTGCTGCTTGGGGGTGTGGTGCTCGGTGCATGGTGCAGTTAGGCAGGAGGGGAAGGGGAGGCTGTGATGTGTGGAGCTAAGTGGGTGTGTGTAAGAAGACAGAGAAACAGAAGTCAAAAACAACAGCAAAAAAAAAAAAAAAAAAAAACTGCCCCAAGAGTGTAGCGGCACCAACCGGGGAAGCTATGTGTCAGTGGCTTCTAGCCAAGCAGTGTGTCACAGCCTGTCAAAAAGCGGTGGAGACAATACACACCACCAGGTGGTTGGAAAAAAGGAAAGGAAGGAAAGTAGAGAGAGAAACAAGAAACCAAGAGAAAAAAAAAATGCCTGAGGGAGCCCATGGGTATGGCTGCACAGACTGGGGAAAAAACTGTGTGCCAATGGCTCCCCAGCTGAGCAGTGTGGTACAGCCCATCACAAAGCAGTGGGGACAGCACACTCAGCCAGGTGATCAAAAGAAAGGAAAGGAAGGAAGGTAGAGAGAGACAAGAAACCAAGAGAGAAAAAAAATGCTCTGAGGGTGCCTACTGGTGTGGCGGTGTGGACTGGGGAAGCCGAGTGTCAGTGGTTCCCCAGCTGAGTTGTGTAGCACAGCCTGTCAAAAAGCAGCAGATATGGCACCTGGAGAAAGGAAAGGAAGGAAGGTAGAGAGAGTCAAGAAACTAAAAAGAAAAAGAAGTCCCAAGAGAGCTCACCAGAGAGACGGTGCAGACAGAGGAAGCTGCTGCCCATTGAAAAACAGCAGAGGTGGCGCACAGAGCCAGCTAGATGGCAGAAAGGAAAGGAAGAAGACGAGAGAGAGATGAAACAAAAAGAAGCAAAATAACAACAACAAAAAATGGCACTGAATGAACCAGTGGCCGGGGGCAGGGCAAATCCAAGTGGCAAGCTGGCATCTCACTGGAAAGCATCAGGGGCCATGCAGAGGGACGAAGGGTGGGGGGTGGGAAAGCTTGTATTCCTGGTTATCGGGCACTCTATCTCCTTCTGGGAGCTCCATGAAGTTGTCTTCCTGTGCTCCCTGTCCACCTCTCTTTGTGGCTGATGGGTACAAGATGGCCATGTTGCGCCAACTGGTAGAAGACCTACACTCTGCAGCTCTCCTCGTCCTCTGTTTTGTGTCAGCCTCCTACTCCATTTGGTGCTTGGTTGAGTTCTTTATTCCCTCATTTGCCACTCAGGGCTCCAGGATTGACGATTATAACTGTTTTACTTAGTGTTTAGGGTCTTAACTGTAGAGGGATGGTGTTGTGCTTCTGTCTATAGTGCCATGTTGGCTCCACCCCAAATTCCACACTTTTTAATAAGCGTAAATTATGGAACTCAGAACACATATGTAAATGCATGAGGTTGGGATCATCCTCACTAATTCTGTGTGTTGTAGAGAAAGCTCCGTGCTCCTTCCCAATCCTCTGGACCCAGCCTTTCTCCCCACTACTTGGTGATTTGAACAGGGGTGTCCAAGTCAGGCATATTGGCATAGACCTACTTTACACAGGTTTTTACAGGTGATGTTGCAGAATGCTTCCTAGCTTTGAAACCAGGAGCTAGATCAATTTTCATTCTGGAGGTAAGTTTTATGAAAAATGTGCTCTCGGCTTCTTTCCTGGGTATCTGGTGAGCTCTCCACTGGGTGGAGGGCTTCTGAGAGGCATTTTTGGCACAGTACACACATCTGGCAGTCACCCAAGCTCTTTTACTACCAGCTGTGTTTCTAAAAAAAAAAAAATTTTTTTTTTTTTAGTGCCTCTACAGGCATATCACTTAACTACAATCAGCTTTAGTTGCCTCCTGAGTTTGAACTAGGTCAGCGATTCTCAAACTTTGGTGTGACTGGGGGTGTTTATTTAAAAATGAAGATTCATGAGCCCTAGATCCATAGATTTTGATTCATTAGGTCTAGAGAAGCATTCAGAAATCTTTATCTTTAATGGTCACCCCACTGTGAACCAACCACACTTGAAGAAACACTGAACTAATTGATTCCAAAGATCGCTTCCAGCACTGATGTCCTAACAGTCTGTGAATTTGTCCTTTTGTGAGTGATCAATCTTGGGCAGCCTGGCACTTTCAATGCCTGCCTGCCCTATAGTAATGACAGTACCAACCACAGAGAGGGCACATCAGCATCTGTACCTGGTGGCCTGTGGAAGGCCATAGAGTCGATTGGATTGCTGTTCCTTCAGAGGGAAACACTAATATCCTTGTTTCTGATGCCCAGGTGACAGGTGGAGTCTGGCATTTCAGCCGCATTTGCTGCGATGTTTTTGTCACCCTGGACGTCATGATGTGTACAGCCAGCATCCTGAACCTCTGCGCCATCAGCATTGACAGGTAGGGCTGGGATTCCTCTTCCAGGCTTAGGAGAGGAGAGGCCTATACTGGGGGCAGGAGGAAACTGGCCTGGGGAAGTTGCTCTCATTGTATTTGAGGCATAGGTTGCATTTTAGGGCACTGGGGGCCATGGTCAGGGGCAACTTGTCACTCCTTTTTTCCTGGGACATTTCCTTTCCTCTCTTTTTCTTTTCAAATGTGGGTCATGGTGTGAGTAAGAATAAACTGCTGTGATTGGAAATAAATAATTATCCTATAAACTTTCCTAGCCTTTCCTCTCCCCTACTCCCTAAAGTGGATTCTGATTCTGTTTTTCCACCCTTCTTTGGATTGGGCTCTTGTGATTTCTAATTGGGAGGAAGGGGGGCAGGAGAAAAGAACAAAAAAGTGAGCACACATGAGTTGGGAGGAAATTTTCCTGTTGTTTTGGGGTTTCTTTATTGGAAGGGCGGAGAAGCGAGAGAGAGAGAAGCAAGGGAGGAATTGCAAAAAGGAAGCAAGGAGAGAAGTGAATGAGGGAGAAAGGCAATTTCAGAAAGTAGGACTGTGATCTATATATTTTCTTCATAGCGTTAAGGAAAGTGAGTAAGGAATGATGAGGCTTTTAAATTCTTTTTTGGTTGCTAGAGTGGATTTCTCTGATTTTGACCCCACTCCATCCACCTAAAAAAAAAAAGAGTACCTGAATTCACTAGCCTATCCTCTCTCTGCTGGTCAGCAGCCTCCATGCTTTCCTTCTGAAGGTCCTCTCCCACCTCCCTCCCCTCCCATCTCTTCTCTTTCTATGCTCTTTCTCCCAGTAATATCATCCACCCACTCCATAGCTCCAGCCCCAAACCAAACCAAACCTGTTGCTGTTCAGTCGATTCTAACTCACAGTGACCCTGTAGGACAGAGTACAACTGTATCATAGGGTTTCCAAGGCTGTAAATCTTTCTGGATGTAGACATCTTTCTCCCAAAGAGAAGCTGGTGGTTCGCACCAAGGATCTTGGCCTTTCTGTTAGCAGCCAAGTACTTAACCACTGCACTACCAAGGCCCCTATAGCTCCATCAGGTGATCTTATATAAGATTTTCCATTTATTAAGAACTTACCACATTCCAGTGATTAATTCATTTAATCTTCAAAATAACTCCTATTATCTTTATTAAGATAATATAATAATATAAACTTTATTTCCAGTTTCTTAGAAAAATTGAGGAATTTACACTAACTCACAGAGCTGGTATGGGCAGTGCCAGAACTTGAACACATGACTATCTGACACCAAGTTAATAGTCATAAGTTTTGTGATTCAGAGTCCCCAAATCTCTAGCCACATTCCTAACTTCTCCCCTGAGTTCCCACTACACTACTACCCATTGGTAGTTATCCCATTGACCCCTACAACTCAAAATGTCTCAAAATTTTCAAAACCAAGGACTTCAAGGCTTTCCTCTTGACTTGATAATCTTTCATTGACACTGCCTTTCTCCTAGAATCCTGGGTTTTGTCTGACTCCTCTCTCTTTCTCATCTCGCATATCCAACAGTCCATGCTTATAGACTCCACTTTTGCCATTTTTTCACAACCTTCCCTACTTTTCCATTCTTAATGCCCCTGCTTATCTTAGGCTCACATGACTTATCACAGGGACTTCTGCCACAGCCTCCTGACTGATCTTTCACACCATTCACAAAATTAATCCCCCCAAAGTAAAGTTCTAATGTCCATGGCCCTACTCAGAACTCTTCAGTGTCTCCTTGGCCTGAGGAATAAAAGTTAAAGTTACCTCCACAGCCTGGCATTCAAAGTTTTTCACGATATGCCCTCAACCAATCTCATCTCTTTCTAGATTGCCCTATAACCTTCTTGTGTCCAAATGTCTACTACAACTGCTCCTTTTCCATGGGGCCCTTCAAGATTCCTCCAATTGATTCAGCTTCCTCTCAACTCTCCTAATGCTATCTCTGTAATGATGTCCTGGCCTCTCCAACCTACCTTTTGCTAGAGATACTAGTGCGAGCCCTCTTCACTTCCCCATTTGCCATTCACATGGCCCTTGTTGCCCTCTGCATTGACACCCCTAAACTTCCTTTTATGTGCTAAAATGGGAACTTTGAATAATAACCAAAGAATAGGAGTCCTGGTGGAGTAATGGCTAAGTGCTCAGCTGCTAACCTAAAAGTTGGTGGTTCTAACCCACCCAGCAGCTGTACAGGAGAAAGACCTGGCAATCTGCTCCCACAAAGACTGCAGCCTAGAAAACTTTTGGGGCAGTTCTCCTCTGTCAAATGGGGTTGCTATGAGTCAAAACTGACTCGACAGTACCCAACAACAACAACCAAAGAATGGACGCCATCCTGTGGTGGTATGGCAGACCAGCCAGCCACCTGGAAGGTCTTCAACTTACATCGCTTGATATGCTGTCCAACTGAGAAGGAAAATTAAAGAACATGCCCAAATGTTGGAAATAATACCACTAAAGAGTGTGTTTAAAAATAAAGGGAAATGGCTGCATAACTCTACAAATATACTAAACTTACTGTAAATATACTAAATATGGTTACATAACTTTGTTAACATACTAACGTATAGGATTCAATGGTACTTGTATACTTTAAATGGGTGAATCCTGTGGTATGTGAATTATATTTCAATAAAGCTGTTAAAAAAATGAAAGGATAGTGAGAGATTTTATAATATTTTCAGCTCTATGGAAACAGAACTCCTTTTATAGCCTCTAAGTCTTTTGTATGATTTCTGGACATTTAACCAAAAAAAACCAAAGCCATTGCCATCGAGTTGATTCCAACTCATAAAGACCCTATAGGACAGAGAGTAACTGCCCTATAGGGTTTCCAAGGAGTGGCTGGTGGATTTAAACTGCCTACCTTTTTGGTTACCAGCCTAAGCTCTTAACCACTGTGCCACCAGGGCTCCTCTGGACATTTAATACATGTGTTTTGTTTTGTTTTTTGGAATACATTATTTGCAAAAGTAGTGGACAGCATCTGGTTTGTTTTATCATCACTTTCACCACCTCAAACACATATACTCGACCTAGCTTTTTATCACCTCTCAATCTACCTATTGTGCCTATTAGACAGCCTTGAACAAAAAATATCAACTTGAATTCAACGGTCACTGCTTGAGGTCAAGCAGTGTTCATTCATCTTCAGGAAGGATGGGGAGAATGTTAGCCTTGGGAGAAAGGAGAGAAGAGCTGTATTATAGACAGCTTCTAGAATAGGCACTGGGGCAGCCCCCTCCCAGCTCTCTGAGTTCCTCGCCCTACTCCCTTCCCTCTTGAGCGTGTGCTTGTACACTGTACCCATACATAGTCACATACCCACGAGTATGATGGCTGAAGCTGTGCAGGTTGTGCCCTGTCCAAGGATGTGGGAATGGAAATCCAGCCAGTGTCTCATTTGCCAATCCTGGAGTCAGCCTAGAGGGGGTGATCTTTTGCAATTTGTCAGCCAGAAGGCAGGCACGTTTTTCTAAATTACACAAGAGCACCATTTTGCTGGCAATAGTCATGCTAACACACGCCTCCACTTTAACCACTCAAGATACAACGAATAAGAGTAAACCCTGAATTGACTTCTGTCCCAACTAGGAAACTCCCAGAATGCATAGCACTCACCTACCTGAAACCTAGAGGAACAAGCTTTGCCTTAGACCCCAGTGGAAGAGGCTCCATTGGCTTGTATTTCTATAAAGCCAATCCTCACCAAGCCTCAAAACAGAGCCCCCACCCCATGCTAGGAATGAAAATAACCCTTGGAAAAGCTGTCTCTATTATCCTTCACAGTAGTTTACAATACACAGCATTAAGTTCTGTTCATGTGGTGCCAAATAGCTGGTCAATTCATTAAAAATGCAGTCATTCACATAAACCTTTTGGTCTTCACACAATGCCAGTCACCAGTCTGACAAACATGACCAAATGGATTCAGAATTTTTTGGTCATGAAGCCCTGGTTTGTAGTAACAGGGTGGTAAGGACTGCAGGAAAGAAAGGGAAATGATAAAAAGGCTTTTGAAACCAAGTAATACTATTGTCATTAGATTCTTAGGCATAGCTCTGAGTGCTTGGATTAATGCCACCTTTTCCTTTTTAAAAAGCAGAGTGGGAAGTCCTCGTGAGCAGGAGCCCCCACTCCCGTAGTGCCTTGCCTCCCCAGTGGGCCAGCCCCCTCCCTATGCATCCTGGGTCAGATCTACCTCAGAAGGAGGGCTGAGAATGTGTCAGACCAGGCGGACATGATCCCAGCGTCCTCCTTCAGGAGCCTGGGAATAATGCAACCAAATTCATTCACCAGGGAATTCTTTAAGTGGCTCTCAAATGGCACCCATCACAGAGGCAAGCCTCCGAGTCTTTGCAGCGAGCACAATAGATACCAGATGAGTCACAGGCACCTTGGGTTTTTAGTTTGCATGTAAATAAGCACTTTATATTTGCAAAGGGCTTTCCAATCATTTGCAAAAAGCTTTCTCCTTCAACAGCTCCCCAAGGGGAGTCCACAGAACTAAAGATTTATTGAGCCCCTGTCTGACCAAATCAAAGGTGGTGAAAAGTGGCCACACAGAGCTCTGGGGCTCATTAAACCCAGGCAGGGAGTTCAAGTCAGGCCCTCCAACCCAGGCCAGGCTCTTTCCACCATCACTGACGGCTTCCTAAAGAGGCACTCTCATCCAATTCCCCAACCCCACCCACCACCCTTATCTTGGGATGGCCGGAGGTTATACTCTGCAAGGATTCTGAGACTTTCAGTACAATAATAAGCCACATGGACCCCAGTCACAAACATGAGAGTCGGAGAGACATCGGATCCTCCCTCCTGTTCGTCCGGCAATGTTACATGCTTGCCTGGAATCCCACCTCTTAGCACAGGTCTGGGACTAGTACCTGAGTCACCTGACTCCCTGGCCAGGATTACAATAAGTGGCCCCTTTGTTGGTGGAGGTGAAGATGGGGCATGTCCTAGGGTAGAATCGCCACAAAGTTATAGTAAAGCAAAAAGAAAGATTTTATTCACCATATGTTCCAAGAGGCAAAAGTGGGAAAATGGACAAGCATGCCGCCAGAGCCATGTCTGTCCCAGTCCAAGGAATATTAGAGAATCATCAGTATGTGGCTGGGTGGAAACCCCAGGTTCTGCTCAGTGTTACTTGCTTCAGCTAATAAACAACAGACTGCAAACCAGACGTACTGGTCTGGCAGAGACTGGAGAAACCCTGAGACTATATGGTCCCCAGACGCCCTTATAGCTCAGTAATGAAGTCACTCCTGAGGTTCATCCTTCAGCCAAAGATTAGACAAGCCCATAAAACAAAATAAGACTAAATGGTCACACCGCCCCAGGGACAAGGACGAGAAGGCAGGAGGGACAGGAAAGCTGGTAATGGGGGACCCAGGGTCAAGAAAAGGAAAGTGTTGACATGTTAGGGGGTTGGCAACCAATGTCACAACACAAAAATGTGTATTAACTGTTTAATGAGAAACTAGTTTGCTCTGTAAACCTTCATCTAAAGTACAATAAAAATAAATAAACAAGAGTCCAAGGTGGGAGAGTAGAAAGGTACCTTTATTTCATTGTGCAAGGAAAGGAACAGGTGGGGCTGCTGCCACCAAGGCTGCTTGATGTGGGCGAGGGGGAAGGTTACTTTTAAGAGGTTTACAAGTAGGAAGTTCATACAAGTTACATCACATCAGTCTTAATCGTACTACGCAGGCACAATGGAGTTTACATATAACTTCATGCATCGCGTGTTCAGAAAATGGTGGTTAAACTCCACCCAGAATCGGGAAGTTACTATGTAAAATAAAAGTTACTATGCAGGAGGTATTTAATGAGCTAAAAGGTTATCCTGAATGTCAACATGGTGCCTAAACTGGTTTCCACCAATTTCCTCTAGTTTGGGGCAGCAGTTAAGGAGAAGGGAACCAGGATTTTAATGTAAAGCTGTTAGGGCATGCCAAGCAAGCTGCTTGAGGCAGTGGAATTTTCCGCAGCCTGGGGACCTCTGTTTTAAGTGTATATTAACATTACAAATCGGTAAAATCATTGAAAGCTTCACCTTTTCACAGATTAGCTAAAAACTGCCAAATCACCATGATTCTACATTTTGAATTGTCTTTCTTAATAATCATTGGTACGGGATTCACAGTCAAGAGATCTTCCTGGATCCACCAAATCTTACTATTTACTAAATGCTAATAGAAACAGATAAGAGTAGAAAATTGTGGCCCTTTTGTGCTCTGTTTGATTATTTTATGTGAAAAGTTCCCTAAAAGATGTTTTCCAAGATTGTCCTAGCTATTATTTTTATACCTCAGGGTCCAGTTGATGTGGCCTTGTGAGTCCATCTCCAACTGGGCCACATTCAAGGACAGAGAATAATGGCTCCAATGCTATCTCCTATATCAGGCACCAAGGAAGAAGCCTCTGGCCATGCCAACAACCCACCTCTGTAGGTGCTATTTCCTTGCAGTTTGGAGTAAACTAGACACATTTCCTATGTCTTCAACGCATGGCTACCTCCTGGCTAACCTAAATTGCACAGCTCTAGAAACAACAACAAAAACAGCTACCGTTTATTTGAGGTTGTTAGTGGTTCACTGGTAGAATTCCCACCTTCCATGGGAGACCCAGGCTGGATTCCTGGCCAGTGCACCTCATACATAGCCTCTATTCACCTGTCAGTGGAGGCTTGTGTATTGCTAATGATTAAAAAAAACTCACTGCCATGGAGTCGCTTCCGACTCATAGTGACCCTATAGGATAGAGTAGAACTGCCCCATGCAATTTCCAAGGCTAGAAATCTTTACGGAAGTAGACTGCCACATCTCTTTCCCACAAAGTGGCTGCTGGGTTTGAACACTGACCTTTCTGTTAGCAGCCGAGGTTTAACCACTCAGCCACCAGGGCTTGACGCTAATGATTAGGGATATAGAATCAAAAGAGAGGCATCTGACCTATCCGTAAAGTGACTGAACTAACCCTAAGAGCCCAATGTAGTCTTTCATCTAGATTTCGTACTTGCTGCCTAGCAGCTCCATGTGACCCTTCCTCTAGAGTCAACCTTCGTTGCCTGGGAACCAACCCATTATCCTTAAAGAAATGGGTTTCTTTGCAGTTAGGCTAAATAATGTGAATACTTCATGGAAAAAAAAATTTTTTTTTTTGTCCCCTTAACCTTTTTTTAGTATTATTTTTGTTGTGCATTAGGTAAAAGTTTACCGAGCACATTAGTTTCCCCACTTGATGGTTTCTACACAAAGTGTTCCATGGTGTTGGATTCATTCCCCACAATATATCAGCACTCTCCCCCTTTGTGTCCTAGTTTCCCCATTTCCTTTCATCCTGATTTTCTACTCCTTCCTGCCTTCTCATTTTTGCCTTTGGGCAAATGTTGCCCTTTTGATCTCGTATAATTGATTGTTCCGGTGTTACTGTCTATTTGATGGACCTGTCTATAGTTTGGCTGAAAGGTGGTCTCCAGGAATGGCTTCTGTTCCAGTTGAGAAGAATGTTTTAGGGCCATAGTCTTGGAGTTCCTCCAGTCTGGCAGACCATTAAGTTTGGTCTTTAAAAATTTGATTTTTTGTTCTACAGTTTTTCTTCTGCTCTGTCCAGGACCCTCTGTTATGGTCCCAGTCAGAGCAGTTGGTATCATGGAAGCTTTTGATCTCCATCTCTTCCGGTTTTCTGACATACTAGGCAAAGTAACCCATCATGGAAACTCTTTGTTTCCACTCTCCGGAGATCTAATGCTCTGAGCAAGGTAACTGTTAATCAACTATCCCTGAAAATATCTGTCATCTCATTGCTTTGTAACCAACATGAAACTCCCCCTTGACCCCGTGTCTTTCGATTATATCTTTTAGCCTATCAATGTATTCATGTAACCAATAACGTTAAAGATTGTGCTTTACTTCGTCCCCCTTTGACTGACCTCATTTACTGTGAACCAATGAGAATACTGTAATTTTATTTCCCCCTTCAGCACTAAAATTACTCATGACTTGCATTTTCTCTTGAGATCTGTGAGCTTCAGCCTGAGGTTTCATGATCCCCCATTACAATGTTACTTTGGCTTCTATAAATCTGTTTTGATTTTTACTTCAACGGAGTTAGAGAATGTTTTCTCCAGGACACTATGATGCTGAATAGGTTTTGGCAGAGCTTCCAGGTTAAGATGGACTGGGAAGAAAGACCTGACAATCTACTTCCTAAAATCAGCCAATGAAAACCTCATGAATCACAACGGTGCAAGACAGGGCGGCATTTCCTTCTGTCATGCATGAGGTCACCATGGGTCTGGGGCTGAGTCTACAACAACCATTTATAGGGTCGCTATGAGTCAGAATTGACTCGAGGGCAATGGGTTTGGTTTTATGTGCCAAGCACTAAGAGTTTTTCATTCGTTATTGCTAACCCCCACAACAATCTTGCAAGATACATGTGTTATCCCCATTTTGCAAATAAAGATTCTGAAGCTAGAAAGTATAGGTCACCTGCCAAGATCACATAGCTAGCAGGTGTGTACGAAGAACTGGTCAGCCTCTTTCTACTATAACATACTGCCTTTTGCAGAGATGCTGAGGTGGGGGATCACACCACGGGCCCCCTAGCTCTGGAGCCAGATGGCCTGCCTTCAATCCTAGCTTTACCATTTAATAGCAATGTGACCTCGTTATTGTTGTTAGATGTCATTGAGTCAGTTTTGACTCATAGAGATCCTAGGCACAACAGAATGAAATGTGACCTTGGGCAAGTTAATTAACTGCTCTGGGCCTCAGTTATCTTATCTATTGAGTGGAGATTAATGGAAACTTCCTCAAAGGGTTTTTATGAGGATCAAATGAATTAGTATTTGTAAGGCACTTTGAACAGTGCCTGGCACATAGAAAGTGCTATATATTTGTTTGGTAAATAAATTGAATGCTCCCCAGTAATCAGGAACGAACAGTGGATATCCATAAACCCATTGATATAACCACAGATCTCTTGGGCTAGCATAATAATGCCCTTTGAATGTTTACTATGTGCTAAAAACTTTGCAGAAAGAATCTCATTCAATCGCTCTGTAGGAATTATTATCGCTATTATACAGATAAGGGGCCTTGGTGACACAGTGGTTAAGTGCCCGGCTACTAACCGAAAGGTCGGTGGTTCAAACCCACCAGCAGCTACAAAGGAGAAAGATGTGGCAGTCTGCTTCCGTAAAGATCACAGCCTTGGAAACCCTATGGGGCAGTTCTACTCTGTCCTGTGTGGTCACTATGAGTCAGGATCGACTCGACTGCAGTGGGTTTTGGGGTATTACACAGAGGAGGAAACTGAGTATCAGAGAGGTTAAATCGCTAGCCTACAAGCTAAGTGGCAGAGCTGGGATTCAGACCCCAATCAGTGTGTTTGTACAGCCCACAGACTCATACCTGGCAACACTGACAGTGTTCAAGTCAGTGGCATAATCCACACCAGAAAGGGCTCAGGATAGGAGCTCAAACCAAGGCGAGGAGAGGCGGCCTGGTATGGATGGAGGTGGGGGCGTGGCGCAGAGCGTACACGGGCCAGGCTTGGGCCCTGGAATGCCCCAGTGTGTGGGTCGGATGGTCAGAGGGAGCCCTGGGCTGAGCCTCCCCATCCAAGGTCAGGTCTACCCTCCAGGTTGTGTTGGCACAGCCCGTGGTCATCTGCAGTCGCTCAAGAGGAAACCAGAGGCTGAGCAGTTTCGATGGTGGGAATTCAGGGTCCCTGCAGGGCTCCAGAAAACAGAGGGCCCTGGCCCTCCCTCTCCCCCTTCCTACGGCCTGGCGAGCCCCAAGGTGGGCTGGGAGTCTCACCCCACACAAGCCGGTGGGGTTCTTGCTGCATTCTGGTGCCCTCCCATGGATAATTCTGGAACAGCCTCAAAGTCTCAGTCACCTGTAGCTTCCCGGCAGCAAAACCCTCGAATCAAATGGGGAGCGGAGGGAGGGGGGTGCCAATTTATTCTAAAAGTTGAATCACATTTCAAAAATAACAAGAAAAAAAAGTTTTAATGTAACAGTGGTTAATGTAGTCTCTTCTCTCACTTCTTCTCCAAGTTAACAACAATCTTTGACACTGAAAATGTCCCTCATGCAGACTTTGTCAAATTTGTCCAACCACAAGATTCAGTTGCTTGTTAAAAATACACATTCCGGGGCTCCACGTCAGGAGTACTTAATCAAAAGGTCCAGGGAGAAGTTCTTAATCAAAAATTCCAAGGATATGGCCTGGGAATCGGCGTTTTAACAGGACCTTCCCCCACAACCCACCCACCCAAGGCAATTAATAGAATCAAGCTAATTGGGGAAACTCAGTTCCAGGCATCCATGGTGCTCCCAACACAGATTTTTCCAGGGAAGTTCTTGTCCCCAAAAGGCCTCAGAGACTTGTCAATGCGCTTGGGAGGGAGGCGGGTACTCAGGAAAGACAGCGGTCTTGGAGGCGGGAGATCTGGCTCTGCAATAACCTCTGTGGGCTCATGGGTTCATCACTTAACCTCCTCTGTCTCTGAGTCCTCCTTTGTAAAGGTGATCTCCACACTTACAGTGTGCTGAGTTCATGGTAGCCTCCAAGGAGCTAGAAAGCATGCAACTGTCAGCAGTGGGCTGGAGTCGGCTCCCACTGACTAGTAAGAGCTGACTAGCAAAATTTCAGGATGTTTTTTTGAGTCCATTATTAAACCTTTGATGGTAGCTTTAAAATGGGTCATGGTGGGAGTACTGACACCATGAAAATTGGCAAATGCTACAAATAAGCGTTTGTTTCACTCAGAGAGCTAGTTTGGGGCCATTTATCAGCACACTACTACATGCACAGAAAGGTCGGGTTCTTTTACATCAAAGGACATAATACAAATGGGAGGCTTTGGTCCAACTGCAGCTCTGGGCAGGAGGAAGTGGGTAATGGCTTCCTCCTCCACACTCAGTTCACTGTGTGGCCATGACAGCTGTAGGGCTCAGCTTCAGCCTCCTCTCCAAGGTACACTAGGGATCACCTCTAACAGCCAGGCCCTGGTGGACAGATTTGACTTGAAACCCCAGCCCACTACCCCAGTAGATTCTAATAGTCCTTAGGAGAGCAAGACACTTGGAGGGACATCAGGCTCTCCTTGCCTGCTCTATCATAACTGAGTAGGAGATTCACAGGATGGGATATATGGGCATCCGGAGAAAGGCACTGGATTGGCACAGAACTCCCTTGAGGTTGGTGATGGCATCTTAATTTGACCTTATTAAATAAGGACCTCTATTTCTGCCTCTTGAGGAAGAAGCTACCTCTGTCACACATGATGGTGCCAATGCCAAGGCCTGCAGGGTTTACCTTCATCTCAGCATTCACAGCTGACTGTAAGCTGCTCTTCTGAGAATACAAATGTTAAGGCTCTAAGCCAGACAAAGGAGCCAGGAGCTGGGCATATACAGGAGGAGGATCCACGGAGCACTGCCCCCACCCCTCCAGCCAGGGTCTGTCCATTCCTGCCTCAGCCCCAAGCCTTAAGGTACACAAGAGGGGTTAAGGAGGCTTCCACTCTGAACCTGGCCTCCAGGTTCCCTGGACACTGAGAAGACAAAAATTGAGCACGTGTAGACCCAGGTATACACATTAGACCCCTTGAACTTAGCTAGGATTAGAATTGTCTTCTTATGCGGAAGGAGGCCTTCGGGGTCCATAAGGCAATCGATTGACACCTTCTTACTGCTTTGTTTGAGGACCTGTGGGGACTATCAAGGCTATAAGGTGATCTGAGTCGTTATGATCTGATTATATGGAGGCTATCTCTGTCCAGCCAGGAGGTAAGCTCAATGACGACGCAGGACAATTACATGCAGGAGAACAATGTGACTGATTGGCAGAGACATTTTGAGTTCAGAGATAGAGGTCTCTATAACCAGGAGAGGAGTTGAAAAGTTGCTGGAGACCTGATCTAGGGGTTAGGGGAGGGCAAGACTGAGGAAGAAGGGGTGGTGGATAAAGAAAAGACACTAGTCTCTGTCTCTGAAAACACACTCATCATTAGGCTAATTTGACTGGAGTTAAGAAGACCATTTGAAGGTCATTTTGGCAAGGTAAGTTGAGGTCATGCTGGAAAGGCTAAGAAGTTTGGCATATGGGTAGAGAAAGAATATTAACAGTGTATTAGTTTTCTAATGCTGTAATGACTTAAAAACAACCCCATTTATTAGCTCTCAGTTCTGTAAGTCAGAAGTCCTTGCACGGTATAAACGGGTTGAACTCAAGGCATAGATTAAGTTTGGGCTCCTCTTCCAAACTCATTGAGGTTCTTGGCAGAATTCAGTTCCTTACCATTGCAGGACTAAGGCCCCTGCTTTCTTGCTGGCTGTCAACTGGGAGCCATTCTCAGCGCCTAGAGACCTCTTGCCATTCCCTGGCACACGGTCCTCTCCATAGCATGGCAGTTTAGGCCTTAAAAGCCAGTAGGGGAATTTTTCATGCTCTGAATCTTTCTGATTTCAGGAAGGCCCAGTTCCTTTTAATGGATCACCTGATTATGTCAGGCTCACCTGGGATAAACTGTCCTCTTCAGCTGATTAGTAATATAATCACGGAAGTGATATTCCATCCTATTTATAGGTTCTGGCCTTACTCAAAGAGAGGGGATTATATAGGCCACTCTGGTGGCCGTCTTAGAATTCTACCTACCACAGATAGTTTTGAGCTGGGGGGTGACGAGATGAAATCTATTTTTTGGAACCTAGCAGCAGTGGGGAATATGGATTTGAGGAACAAAATGCTGGACTCCAGGAGACCTTCTAGGGGGCTGTGATCATTATAGGGAACAAGTCTTAGGAAAAGGATGGGGAGGTAAGTGGGGAAGACATCATAATGGCTAAATTGACAGGACCTGCTGTCCTTCTGCCTGGACCATTCTTAGCCTGCATTACCTCACGACTGGCTTCCTTTATCCCACTTACCTCTGCGCCCACTCTCTCTGTAGGTTTGCTGCTTCTTTGCCTCCTCCATTACCCTCTAACACATCACCCAGCTTATTTCTTTCATGGTACTTTTCATTTTATGATAACATGTTTGTTTTCTTTTTATTGTCCATTCTCTCCTCAATGAGGGTAAAGACTATTTCTCTTTTGCATATACCTGTGTCTTGGTCATCTAATGCTGCCATAACAGAAATACCACAAGTGGATGGCTTTAACAAAGAGAAATTTATTTTCTCACAGTCGAGTACGTTACAAGCCCAAATTCAGGGTGTTGGCTCCAGGGGAAGGCTTTCTTTATCTGTCGGCCTTCTCATCAATGTTCCCCCAGAAAAGGAGCTTCTTCACGCAGGGACCCCGTGTCTAAAGGATGAGTTCTGCTCCTGGTGCTTCTTTCTTGGTGGTATGAGGTCCCCCACTCTCTGCTTGCTTCCTTTTCCTTTAATGTCATGAAAGATAAAAGGTGGTGCAGGCCACACGCCAGGGAAGCTCCGTTTATCTTGAATCAGGGAGGTGACCTGAGTGAGGGTGGTGTTATAATCCCACCCTAATCCTCTCAACATAAAATTATAATCACAAAATGGAGGACAACCATACAATACTGGGAATCATGGCCTAATCAAGTTGATACACACATTTTGGGGGGGGACATAATTCAATCCATGACACCCTGTAATTCCAGAACCTAACACAGGGCTTGCCATATAGTAGGACTCAATAAGATTTGAATGAGGGGTTAAATGTACGAGGGAGCAAATGATAGGGAAGGGTCAAGGGAGAGTCAAAAAGGCCTGCATGGTGGATCTGGATGCCTTGAACACTAGAAAGAAGAATTAGGAAGTGGAACCAAATTAAGGGGTTCAGGGAGATGGGGAGATTTGTTTCAGATATCTTGAGTTGAGATGATGGTGGAACAATTGTCCAAGTAAGTCCAGCACATAGCTGGAACTGCGTGTGAGGAGCTGCCACATAAAAGCCAACAGTGTTCAACAATAATAAGGAATGGCTTTGGACATCCAAAAAGCATGAAAACTAGACTTTAGCTCCTGGTGGATAGCACTCAGCTGTACGTGCTACTTGGAGTAGTTTATCACTATGAGAGTCAGAATTTGTACCCTCTTTGGGCACAGTTCTACTATTGTCTGAGGAACTGTTGGAGAAAAGAAGGCCATGTTGACTGCATGGCTAGTAAATTTCTCCAGTAATCTAGCGTTGCTGTGTTAACTTTTTGACTCTTTCTCCCTTTCTCTGTACCCCCACCTCACCCCAATGAGTTCTTCATCTACCTTTGCTCCATCTTTCTATTTTCACTCAAATACTCTTCTCTCTCTAACTTTCTCCAACTAAGTTCTTTTTCTCTTACCATATGTATCAACATGATTAGTTCACCAGGGACCAGTTCTTTCAATCTGTCTTTTGGACAGTTTCTTGTCCCTTGTCATCACGCCTGTCCTCCTTCCCCTTCCTTTTTCAGGTATACTGCTGTGGTCATGCCAGTTCACTACCAGCACAGCACAGGACAGAGCTCCTGCCGGCGCGTGGCCCTCATGATCACAGCTGTCTGGGTACTGGCCTTTGCTGTGTCCTGCCCTCTCCTCTTTGGCTTCAACACCACAGGTAACCACAGTGGCTCCACTCCCAATGCCCCTGTGATTCGCGGCACACCTGAGTGGCAGTGAGTGATGCTCAGCCCTGAAATTCCTGACCCCTGGTCAATGTACTTTGTAATCAAAAGAGGATGCCATAGAATAAGCAAAGCCTTGGACTTTGTTAGTTATAAGTAAAATAGAAGGCAAATTTCGTTAATTATTGGCACACGGGTAAAAAGTTCTGGCCGCATTAATGAAAAGCCTGACTTACCCATATTTTAAAAGAAATATCATTGTAATCACTTGAAGAAATGTACTAGTTAAAAAAAAACGAAGATATTAATGGGTTTCAGTAATTTGGTGAAATTATTTTGCTAAAGAAAAATGACAATTCACAACGGGCCTACAATTCAAAATAACGTACCCTAAAAGTCCTGAGGTTGGATGTATACTTCTAACTTTTTACTTGATAAGAATCATTTCTAAGATTTGGAACTAATATAGATTCCCAAATTACTGGAGTATTCCTGTAGTTTAATACACCAAAGTTCTGGCTGTGGTGGTTGGCACATGGTACCTTTTCTATTGAATGGATGAACGCATGGATAGATGGGTGGACGATGTTTGTATCTGAGATGTTTGGGATAGTAAGCGTTCACTGCCAGTCACTGCCAACCTCACACGTCACATGAATCAGTGCCTTCTGCGTCTGTTCCATGTTCATCTTCCATCCCCAGGAATTCCATGTGTTGAATGGAAGCTATTAGAATGCACAGTAAAGTTACAGGTATTGAAGGTAAACACTGACGTTTGCTAAGAGAGAGCTGATTGCCCTGGGTGCTAGAGTTTATCTGGATTTCTTATTCTGTCCATTTGCATTGGTGCATTAAATTCCTGCTGTGAGTTCCTGCTATGTTCCAGGTTCATGAATTTCTGGCATGTGTATACTAGCCAAGGTCCCTGGGTGGTGCAAGTAGTTTATGTTTGACTATTAATGTAAAGGCTGATGGTTTGAACCCACCCAGTGGCACCATGTAAGAAAGGCCTCGAGATCGGATTTTGTAAAGATTACAGCCAAGAAAACCCTTAGGAGCAGTTCTACTCCGTAACACACAGCATCACCATGAGTTAGAATAGACTCGATGGCAATGGGCTTGGTTGTTATATACCAGTCAAGTAGCCAAGTCCAGCTTACAAATAGTTTTAAAGAGGTCACTTGCTGGACAGTGATTTACAAGTCAAAACACATTTAAATAGACCAGTAGAGGCTCTGGAGTCAGAAAAACCTAGATTCAAACTCTAGTTGTGCTACTCACCAGCTGTGTTACATAACTTCTCTGAGCTCAGTTTCCTTACTGGTAAATTCGGAATAATAATAATACGATGGCACATAAACTTGAGCAAATGCAACTATATAGAAAAGTTTTAAATGCTTATTTTTATATATGGCTGCCTACAAATAAATCCAGCAACTTCATTTCTAAAATTACACGTTGCATTACAAAAAGAAAGAAAGGAAGGGAGGGAGGGAGGGAGGGAGGGAGGGAGGGAGGGAGGGAGGGAGGGAGGGAGGGAGGGAGGGAGGAAGGAAGGAAGGAAGGAAGGAAGGAAGGAAGGAAGGAAGGAAGGAAGGAAGGAAGGAAGGAAGGAAGGAAGGAAGGAAGGAAGGAAGGAAGGAAGGAAGGAAGGAAGGAAGGAAGGAAGGAAGGAAGGAAGGAAGGAAGGAAGGAAGGAAGAAAAACACTGCTTTCGAGCCAATTCTGAGTCATAGCGACCCTGTAGGACAGAGTAGAACTGCCCCATAGAGTTTCCAAGGAGCACCTGGTGGATTTGAACTGCCGACCTTTTAGTTAGCAGCCATAGCTCTTAACCACTACGCTACCAGGATTTCCACATTGCATATGAACCCTTTATATGACATATTACTATATGTATCAGACATCTTTACTTACTGTGCAGCATTGTAATAAAACCACACATACCTTTTTGTGTAATATTGGGGATTTTCAAAGCAAATTTTTACTCTACCTAATTTTCACCCCCTTTTCCACTCTACCTCCTTCATAGAGTTTCTTTGCAATTAAGTGAGAATTAAAGTGGGAGAACACTTGTGGAAGTGCCAAGTACATACCATCTGCTCAAGGGCAGGCTCGTTTCTCTGCTACATAAAAGGTTAAGTAGCCAAGTCACCCAATAAATATTGGTTAACCCAGAGGGTTCCTGTGATGTGATTATTATCTTTGCATTACCCTTTTCACTTGTTACCTTAAATGACCCTTTACACACACACACAGAGACTAACTGTGTAGCACTGGAATATCACTTTTGATGAGTGTTAAGTATTCTTTTGGGGTTAGTCTGATAATTAAGCCACCTTCTGTAACCTTGTTTCTATATGAAAATGCATTTTAAATTGGAATTTGTAATATAGGGATCTCGCTATCACTGCTCGGCCAAGATGCAGCTTACTTCCTCATTCGTGGGGGCTGGTGGGGCAGTCTTACTCTCACAGGCAGACAGACAGACACACTGGTGACATTTAAAGGAGTCTCAAATCCAACATTAGACAGACTGCCCAGTTAATGTCAACATCTAAATTGAAGAAGAACAATGAGCTAATTGCAGAGCTGTTGCTACCCATGAGATCATTACTGCTCCAGGAACAAAACTCAGAAACGTCTTTCCAAAAGGATTTTCGAACACAGAATTGAGAAGACACAAAGGGTCCTTGACTTAGCATGTACACTATCTCTTCTCTCTCATCGTTCTGTCTGTCTCTTATTTTTCAGTTTACTGATTGCCCTATAGCAAGTCCTCCACTTATTCGTATATTTTGTCAATGTGTCAGGTCCATTGTAAGAGCCCAATACATATTAGCTGGTGTAATTGCTATGATTAGTATTATTTACTGGCATAGACTTCTGTGCCTTAAAATTTCAGTATGTACCTGCTCCAGGGAAGATCTCAACAGTGGTAGTTCTACTGGTGGCAGATGAGACCAGCCATCTTTTCTCAGAAAACTGTTCAGGAAATTAGTAAGTGGAATTCAAGGTGGGAAGCTCAGCCATCCTTCTTTGCCTTGGTCTGACCTTCACAGTACAGCTTCTTTATCTTGATAGATGTGGGTTTCTCCAGCAACTCTCCCATCTATAAGGACGCTCCCAAGTTCATTCTAAATCCCAATATAAATGACTTCTCTCAGCCATTTGTCCTAATCCCTCACTGAAAATTAGAGGGGGAAAGGGCAGGATACTGCCAACAACTCCCGATATTGGAAAAGGCTGGACTTTCACTCGGAAGTGTAATATAAAAAAAAACTTTCTGATAGAACTCTTCTTTTAGTGAAACAGGCTGCCATATGGAACTGTGATTTGCCAGAGAACAGGTTGAACTTCGGTCTCTTCCAAAGTAGAGTCGCTCTTATTCTCTGGATGCACACATAACACAGGGTCTTGGGTCACAGAGAGTTCCAAGAATATGGGGCTTGGTTGCCCAGGGCAGAGGCCAACCAGTCTGGGCAAAAATCACATCATCAGCCTAAGAGCAGTGGAACATGGTATGTCAGGGCTAGAGGATGCCCGAAAGATCCCTAAATGAATAGCCCACCCTTTCATTTCAAAGATAAGAAAAATAACTAGTGTTTAAATTAATATTAAATCAGATAGCTATTGTGCAGTAAGAAATTCTAGAATTAATAAGCAATAGGTGGTGATAACGGTTTAAGAAACATTCAAGGGAGGAAAAACTGAAAAGTTAAGAAAATCCTATCATCTGGCTTACCTTTCTATTGAAAAGGGAAATGTTAATGAGGCAGGACTCATACTAGAGGATTAGGTTAGATCTTGAGACAATCTCTTTTGAGACACAAAAGAGAGAAGCGAGCAGAGAGGAGAGGGACTTCATACCACGAAGAAAGAAGAGCTGGGAGTGAAGTATGTCCTTTGGACTAGGGATCCCTATGCTGAGCAGTTCCTAGACCAGGGGAAGATTAATGACAAGGACCTTCCCCCAGAGCCTACAGAGAGAGAATGCTTTCCCCCAGAGCTGACGCCCTGAATTTGGACTTTTAGCCTACTAGACTGTGAGAGAATAAATTTCTCTTTGTTAATACAAAAAAAGAAAAAGAGAAATGGAGGAGTGAGAGTATTTGATTTTAGTAATAGAACACCTTACCTGGCTTTCAGAACACTGAATCTGGGGGTGCTTGGTTTGAGAAACATAAAAGGATAACAGGCTCATCCTAAAATCAGATTCACCAGGATCTCCTGTCTTTGAAAACAAGTTGGGAGTCAAATCCTTTAATGAGTCTGAAGGACATGAAGGATAAGTCAACCTGCTTTAGACCTTGCTGTTCACATCACGGTGGGGCTCATGTTCCCAGGCTAGCCCACAAAAGCTCCTTAGAACCCTTACTAGAGCTATTTAGTACTTATATCACCGACCATAGTGCCTTGAATGAATGAATGAAGTGGATGAATCCTTGTCATCACCCTTTCCTCCTTAAATGTTGAGATGAATTAGGATAAACCAGCCCCAATATCAGATAATGAGGAGCAACCTCCATGTCCTCCCCCACCATCCTCCCATCCAGTGGCTGCTTATGAAATAATTATTTGTACATTTTGCTCACTTATTCAGCATTCATGTATTTGCTCAATAACTATGGTGCTGAAACCTGTCCACCATGGGTGACCATGCTGGTATTTGAAATACTGGTGGCAGAGCTTCCAACATCACAATACACAAGCCACCACAGCGTGACAAGCTGACAGACGAGTGCTGCCCTGAAGGTACTGGTGAAAAACAAGGCCTCAGGAATTGACAGAATACCAATTGGGATGTTTCAACAAATGGATGCAACACGGGAAGCACTCACTCATCTACCAAGAAATTCGGAAGACAGCTACCTGGTCAACCAACTGGAGGAGATCCATACTCATGCCCATTCCAAAGAGAGGTGGTCCAATAGAATACTGAATGCCAGGAGCTGCCAATTTGGTGACCACTGTTCAGAGCTTGGTGGCGTAGTGGTTAAGTGCTATGGCTGCTAACCAAAGGGTCGGCAGTTCAGATCTACCAGGCGCTCCTTGGAAACCCTATGGGGCAGTTCTACTCTATCCTATAGGGTCGCTATGAGTCAGAATCGACTTGATGGCACTGGGTGGGTTCAGAGCTTTATACGCTATTTCCTAAAGGATGCTGACCCAGGCTCTGGTCTTGAGACCACATTAAGTTTACCCTCTCCCCTAGAGAACCGGAGAATTTGGGAGTAGGACATAAAGATTCTGATGACAGTGCAGTCGTTGTGTCTCACTGATTACTGGGTGTACTCTTTTTGTGCTTCCTAGTTCTTAGCTATTGCTGCCTTCTCATCCCACAAATATTGTTCCCATAAGTCTCTCTCCAAATTTCCATTCCAAATGATATTTTTTCACTTCCAAAAGCTCAGGGGAAGTTAATAATGCTGTTGTTGTTAGGTGCTGTCAAGTCGGTTCCAACTCATAACGACCCTATGCACAACAGAACAAAACACTGCCCGGTGCTGCACCATCCTTATAATCGTTGTTATGCTTGAGCTCATTGTTGCAGCCACTGTGTCAGTCCACCTCGTTGAGGGTCTTCCTCTTTTCCCCTGACCCTGTACTCTGCCAAGCATGATGTCCTTCTCCAGGGACTCATCCCTCCTGACAACATGTCCAAAGTATGTAAGATGCAGTCTCGCCATCCTTGCCTCCAAGGAGCACCCCGGCCGCACCTCTTCCAGGACAGACCTGTTCGTTCTTCCAGCAGTCCATGGTACACTCAACATTCTTCACCAATACCACAATTCAAAGGCATCAACTTCTTCTTCGATCTTCCTTATTCATTGACCAGCTTTCACATGCATATGATGTGATTGAAAATACCACGGCTTGGGTCAGGCACACCTTAGTCTTCACGGTGACATCTTTGCTCTTCAACATTTTGAAGAGGTCCTTTGCAGCAGATTTGCCCAATGCAATGGGTCTTTTGATTTCTTGACTGCTGCTTCCATGGCTGTTGATTGCGGATCCAAGTAAAATGAAATCCTTGACAACTTCAATCTTTTCTCCATTTATCATGATGTTGCTCATTGGTCCAGTTGTGAGGATTTTTGTTTTCTTTATGTTGAGGTGTAATCCATACTGAAGGTTGTGGTCTTTGATCTTCATCAGTAAGTGCTTCAAGTTCTCTTCACTTTCAGCAAGCAAGGTTGTGTCATCTGCATAATGCAGGTTGTTAATAAGTCTTCCTCCAATCCTGATGCCCCGTTCTTCTTCATATAGTCCAGCTTCTCGGATTATTTGTTCAGCATACAGATTAAACAGGTATGGTGAAAGAATACAACCCTGACGCACACCTTTCCTGACTTTAAACCAATCAGTATCCCCTTGTTCTGTCTGAACAACTTCCTCTTGATCTATGGAAAGGTTCCTCATGAGCACAATGAAGTGTTCTGGAATTTCCATTCTTCGCAATGTTATCCATAGTTTGTTATGATCCACACAGTCGAATCCTTTGCATAGTCAATAAAACACAGGTAAACATCCTTCTGGTATTCTCTGCTTTCAGCCAGGATCCATCGAACACCAGCAATGATATCCCTTGTTCCACGTCCTCTTCTGAAACCAGCCTGAATTTCTGGCAGTCCCCTGTTGATATACTGCTGCAGCCACTTTTGAATGATCTTCAGCAAAATTTTGCTTGCATGTGATATTAATGATATTGTTTTATAATTTCCACATTCAGTTGGATCACCTTTCTTGTGAATAGGCATAAATATGGATGTCTTCCAGTCAGTTGGCCAGGAAGCTGTCTTCCATGTTTCTTGGCATAGATAAGTGAGCACCTCCAGTGCTGCACCCATTTGTTGAAACATCTCAATTGATGTTCCATCAATTCCTGGAGCCTTGTTTTTCGCTAATGCCTTCAGAGCAGCTTGGACTTCTTCCTTCAGTACCATCGGTTCCTGATCATATGCTACCTCTTGAAATAGTTGAACATCGACTAATTGTTTTTGGTATAATGACTCTGTGTATTCCTTCCATCTTCTTTTGATGCTTCCTGCGTCATTTAATGTTTTCCCCATGGAATCCTTCACTATTGCAACTCGAGGCTTGAATTTTTTCTTCAGTTCTTTCACCTTGAGAAATGCTGAGCGTGTTCTTCCATTTTGGTTTTCCATCTCCAGCTCTTTGCACATGTCATTATAATACTTTGTCTTCTCAAGAGGCCCTTTGAAATCTTCTGTTGCATTCATCGTCAAAAAGGAACATTTCAAGATCTACCCTGAAGTACAATGCTGTCAGTGATAGGATAATATCCATACACCTACAAGGAAGACCAGTTAATATGACTATTATTCAAATTTACTCACCAACCACTAGGGCCAAAGATGAAGAAATAGAAGATTTTTATCAGCTGCTGCAGTCTGAAATTGACTGAACACACAGTCAAGATGCATTGATAATTACTGGCGATTGGAATGCGAAAGCTGGAAACAAAGAAGAAGGATCAGTAGTTGGAAAATATGGCCTTGGTGATAGTAACAATGCTGGAGATCAAATGATAGAATTTTGCAAGACCAACGACTTCTTCATTGCAAATACCTTCTTTCACCAACATAAATGGCAACTATACACATGGACCTCGCCAGATGGAACACACAGAAATCAAATTGACTACATCTGTGGAAAGAGATGATGGAAAAGCTCAATATCATCATTCAGAACAAGGCCAGGGGCTGACTGTGGAACAGACCATCAATTGAGCATATGCAAGTTCAAGCTGAAACTGAAGAAAATCAGAACAGGTCCCCGCGAGCCAAAATATGACCTTGAGTATATCCCACCTGAATTTAGAGACCATCTCAAGAATAGATTTGACGCATTGAACGCTAGTGACTGCAGACCAGACGAGTTGTGGAATGACATCAAGGACATCATCCATGAAGAAAGCAAGAGGTCACTGAAAAGACAGGAAAGAAAGAAAAGGCCAAGATGGATGTCGGAGGAGACTCTGAAACTTGCTCTCAAACGTCGAGCAGCTAAAGCAAAAGGAAGAATTGATGAAGTAAATAATAATGGCTACCATTTGTTCTCATAACCATTGTAAAAAAAAAAAAAAAAAAAAAAATTGCCACCAAGTCAAATAGAGGTGTGCTCAACAGGGTTTTCAATGGCTGACTTTTCAGATGTAGATCACCATGCCTTTCTTCCAAGGCACCTCTGGGTGGACTCGACCACGCAGCCAAGCATGTTAAGTGTTTGCACCACCCAGGGACTCCCAGAGCCATCATATGTCACAGTATTTTTGCCCTTCTTTTACAGATAAAGAATCTGAGTCATGGCAGAGTTAAGTAACAGCCCGAGGTCACACAGTCAGTAAATGGCAGATCTAGGCTCACGCTTTTTTGGTCTCTAGGACTGCGGTAACAAATTACCAGGAACGTGGTGGCTTAAAACAAGAGGAATTTCTTCTCTCACAGCTCTGGAGGGCAGAAGTTAGAAATTAAGGTGTTGGCAGGGCTCTTGGGGAGCATCTTTCCTTGCCCCTTCCAGCTTCTGGTGGTTCCAGGTGTTCCTTGGCTTGGGGCTATATAACCCTAATCTCTGCCTTTCTTGACAACCTGACATCTTTCTTTTCTGTGTCTGTGTCATATGGGTCTCTCTGCCCTTTTCTTATAAGGACATCATCACTTGATTTAGGGCTTACCCTAACTCCAGGATGATCTCATTTTAAGATCCTTAATTAAATCTGTAAACAGCCTTTTTCCAAATGAGGTCACATTCATGGGTTCCAGATAAACGTATCTTTTGGCGAGGTGCCATTCAGGCCCCTGCACACACCTAGGGCTGTCTGGCCTCTACTACACTTCAGAAGATTAAGAAGCAGAATTAAGGGCCCACCTGATGGCTGCCCACTCTCAATGGCTCACGCTGGTGCTATATGGTCCAAGGCCAGATTGTGAGTTGGAGACTGTCCAGCGTGGCAACAGCTAATGCTGACAGTGCTAGGTAAAGTGCAATGGTAGAGGGAGAGTCAACATCACAGGAAGAACCTTGGCTTTGGGGTCAGACTGGCTGGAGGAACACATCCTGCTTCTGCCACTTTCAGGCTGTGTGACCCTGGACCACTTACCGACCCTCTGAGCCTTAGTCTGCTCATCTGAAAATAGAGCTAGAAATGGTACCTGCCTCACATAATGTGGCCACCATGATGAGATAAGATGATGTGTGTAAAGCCCTTAGCACAATGACTGGCAGGTGTTAGTTCACCTCCCTTTTGTCCTCCATGATGGGACAAGTTCCAGGCCTATCCTGGGCAGGAGGAATCTCAGCAACTGCTAGTGAAGGAGGAAAAGGTACAGGGTCTTCCTAACAAGGAGTGGCGGGAGCATTTCAGAATATAAATCAGGAACAAGGGCCCTCCTCAATTTACATTCTCCATGGTGACAATGCCCTTACCTATCCCCTCCCTCTCCTACCCCTTACCTATGCTGGGAAAAAAAAAAAAAATGCTGGGATTCCTTGAAAAATCAAATTGCATGTTTTGTATGCAGGCACCACTTGCCCCACATCCCCAATTCAAAACCAGGGACCCGGGCATTCAGAGTAAAGAAGGCTTCTTCATTTCATTACACTCCAAGAATCTGTTCACACCACCTCATCAGCAGGTCCTTTTCTGGAAGGTGCATCCCTCCCGGGACCTTCTGCTCTGTGGCACTCCCCCAGCCTCCTGGGTGCACTACTCTGTGTGACACTTAGCACGTCATCTAGAACGGATCGTTTAAGTAGACTGTGAGACCCTTTAAGGGCAGACATGCCATCTTATTCATCTTTGCAGCCCCAGTGCTAGGCAATGGCTGGCATATAATTATTGGTAAATGTTCTTTTTAAGTGGACTGTGAGCAATGCAAAGATGAATTAGATCTCCTACCCTCAAGGAGGAAACCCTGGTGGCACAGTGTTTAAGTGCTATGGCTGCTAACCAAAAGGTTGGCAGTTCGAGTCTACCAGGCACTCCTTGGAAACCCTGTGGGGCAGTTCTACTCTGTCCTATAGGGTTGCTATGAGTCAGAATCGACTCAACGGCAATAGTTACCCTCAAGGAGCTGACAGTGTAGGCATGAGTCTGCTTCCCCCTGCCCTCACCACACAGGCCATTTATGGTAACGGCACAGAAGAGGCAAAAGTAAAGTGCACAAAGGAAGGAAAATTTGCTTCTGACTGAAAAACTCAAGGGCATTTCCATGGATGAGGCAGCATTTGAGCTGGGACATGATGAGGTTGTTGGTGGGATAGGCAACCCCTGTTTCTCAAAGCTCCACATGGATAAGAAGGTGGAGATACCACACAATATATGGGGCCACATTTTGCGCTGCCCGTTGAGGTCTAGTACTTTCCCCAGGTCTGCAAAAAGCTTTATCTTCTCTCCTTCTCTCCCCCACAGGGGACCCCAGCATCTGCTCCATCTCCAACCCTGATTTTGTCATCTACTCTTCAGTAGTGTCCTTCTACCTGCCCTTTGGAGTGACCGTCCTGGTCTATGCGAGGATCTATGTGGTGTTAAGGCAGAGGAGACGAAAACGGATTCTCACTCGACAGAACAGCCAATGCATCAGTGTCAGGCCCAGCTTCCCCCAACAAGTAAGCACCCAGGAGGGGGCAGAGGGAACACAACACCCACCCCCAGAGCCTCTAGCAGTGCACGCTTTTGCCTGGACATTGCACGTGAGAGACACACGTCTGAGACCTACCTTCTAAACTGCTGGTATTGGCTGTACTTTGGAGGTAGGAAATCCAATCTCAAGAGAGTATAGACAGTCTTCCCTACAGCCCACCTTACCTGGAAAGATGATAGGCTAGTTTCTGGGTTTGTTCTGCTTCCCTTAGAGGTCCCTCATTCTCCATAAATGGCCAGCAGTTCAGATCTCCCAAGGGCTTGAGGTTTTCACTTGGCAGTTGTACCATGTGCTGCTAGTGGGTTCCCAGGACTGACTTTTCATCCAGGCTGCTCATCCCAAGAATCACTGGGGTCCATGGAAACCTGTTTTCCTTACTAATCTGTCTTGGAAGAAGTACAACCAGAATGCTCCTTAGAAGCAAGGATGGTGAGACTGCATCTTACATACTTTGGACATGTTGTCAGGAGGGATCAGTCTCTGAAGAAGGACATCATGCTTGGCAGAGTACAGGGTCAGCAACCAAGGGCTCAAGCATAACAACAATTGTAAGGATGGCGCAGGACTGGGCAGTGTTCCATTCTGTTGTGCATAGGGTCGCTATGAGTCGGAACTGACTCGACGGCACCTAACAACAACAATCTGCCCCTGTGCCAAGGCACTGACCAGCAGATGGGATGGAACCCTAATAATGTATTTTATTGGGTCTTTCAAGACTGAAAAAGAAAGTCATTGCCTCAGCACCAGTCTTCCAATTCCTTGAGCTGTAAATTCTGCTTAGCCTAGTGCCTGGCAGCTCACTTGGTATTGTCAATTCCTGGTCCAAACTGTACCTTCATCTCCATACTTTGGACATGTTATCAGGAGGGACCAGCCCCTGGAGAAGGATACCATGCTTGGTAAAGTAAAGGGTCAACGAAAAAGAGGAAGATCCTCAACCATATGCAGTGACACAGTGGCTGCAACAATGGGCTCAAGCATAACAACGATTGTGAGGATGATGCAGGACTGGGCGTTTCGTTCTGTTGTACACAGGGTCGCTATGAGTAGGAACTGACTCGACAGCACCTCACAACAACAACAGTGCCTGGCACCTAGTAGTTTATTCACAATGTACCTGAAGCATGAATGGATGCATACAGATGACTTAAAATCTGCTAGGGATAACGGGAATACTGTACAGTCTCTGCCTTCATGGAGCTTAGACTATAGACAAGTAAATAAAGCACACCTCCACTCAAAGTTAACTGACAGTTCAGAACTGAATGGAATGTTTGCTAAATATGAAAAGGGGAAGACAATTAAGCACCTAAATGTTAACTGCTGTGTAGGTTGTAGTACGAGAGAAGGCAATATGCTCAGGAAAGGGCTTCATAGATAGAGTCAGAACTGTATTTGATCTTGAAGGCAGGTCCAATTGGGTGTCACTAGGTCACCTTTAATGGCTTGAGAGAGGGTCAAACTCCCAACATTGAAGTCCCCAAGACTTGAACAGAACAAGACTATTGGTTCCCGTAAAATAGGAGATCAGGACCCACAGCTGAGGATATAAACATATTTCATGCAAAGAATTGCTATCTACATAGCTCAACTATGTAGAGCTTAATCTACAACTAACTGTTTTTCCTTCACCCCACCCTAGTCTACCTGTCTTCGGCTGCACCCAATTCGGCAGTTTTCAATAAGGGCCAGATTTCCATCAGATGCCACAGGGAAAATGGTAAGTGGGCTATGTCTTTGGCTGTAGGAAAAGAATAAGAGACCTTTTCTCAATGTGCTGGCCTCTGTTGATTCCACTCCCACCCCAAAATGGACTCTAGCCCTGAACCCCACTTGTGCTATTATATATGCCAGATCTGAGATCCTGCCTTATTTAAGCATTAGAATAAACCCAAATCAAACCCAGTGCCGTCGAGTTGATTCCGACTCATAGCGACCCTATAGGACAGAGTAGAACTGCCCCATAGAGTTTCCAAGGAGCACCTGGCGGATTCAAACTGCTGACCCTTTGGTTCGCAGCTGTAGCACTTAACCACTATGCAACCAGGGTTTCCAAGCATTAGAATAGGTAACACCAAATGATATTCAGAAAGCAGATGAGTATTGGGCTAGATACCAATGACTGGAGCCCAATGACTATTGGATGTGGTGTCATCTAGAGCCACCTGCCTTAAAGGGAACAGGGTGTCAATGAGACAAACATGGGCATAGCTGAGGAAAGCAGAGAAGGGACCTAATGTGAGACTTTCAAGACTCTGAATGTGAGGAAAGCCAAGACAATTTCATAGTCACCCTGAGCCTTGTTTTCTGAAATGTAGCCAGCCCTGCCTCTTCCCAGTAACCTTACTGCAGAATGGAGCTTGAAGGTGTTAAATATAAGACCAGTATTACATTTCTCTGAACTACACAGCTATTAGGAAAAAAGGTCCAAAAACCCATAATGATGAAGGCACGAGCCTTGTCCAAACTCTGTGTAGTTAATCAACCACTTTTACACAGGCCTGGTGTAGCCAACTCTGCTGTAAATGATAAAAGGTAGATAAGAAACTTAAAGTTGCTTATAGCAGATAAAAGGTCTGAGCGGCTTCCAAGGTCAAAAGGAGGAAAAACGGTGGCTACAAAAGGGAGAGACTGGAGAGCCAAGGGGCTGGCATTACCAGGAGTGTGAGGAATTTGGTTCTGACCTACCATCTGGGAGTGGAGTGCTTTGCCACCCAGACCCCAAGGAAGCCAGTGTCTCCTTATGCCAGTTATGCACGCAATGATAAGGGTTTGCAGACAGGGCAGAAAACACACTCATCAATGTATAATTGTGGGAGAATCACTTCCTTCTATGGAACTGAGTCTCCCCAACCATGAAATGGATATAGGTTCTAGATCAGTGTTCCCAAATCTGAGATTCCATAGGCACTCCCAATATGTCCCCAGGCCCCTAGTTTCAGAAATAATGCATTAGAAGCTAAATACTATCACTTCTAGATCGCTAGGTGCCAGCTCAATAAAAAACACCAGCTCTGGAGAAATGAGTCAGTAATTTCATTTATTTATTCATTTAATTGACAAATCTTGGTGATAAAGTAGTCATTCAGATAAAACAGAATATGCTTGTACTAATGATTAGAAAATCTCATCAAAATTAAAAAAAAATTATCCTAGAATACCTTTGTGGATCAAGTTTTAAAAACATTAAATCATTTTAAAGACCTACTTTCATGTATTCATTCATTCAAAAAAGGTTTTTGAGTGTGTACAATGTGCCAGAACTGTGTACCTGGAAAACTATGATCTCTTGATCTAAGGAAAGAATAGAAAACTTCCCATACCAGTGAGGGTTCCCGGTTGCTGATGCTGGTGAACTTACGTAGAAAAGGAACTTACTGGAAAGTTGTCCGGTAGTTCACGGACTCAATGAGAAAGCTGCTCAGCAGCTTCAGAAGATGTTGTTCTTATCTAATGAAGAATCTGCTTAGGAGACGTAGGACACTGGACACTGAAGGTCACCATTGTTAGATGAATTCTGATGTCTCCTTGCTTCACTAGAGCAGGAGTGTCCTACCTCCTATTCAAGTTTGACATAGGTCTAATTCTTCAAACATGGAAAGCAGTTCAGATGTTGGGCACCCCCCCAAAAAAGGCCAGAAATAGCCACACACCTTCGGTATTCTACTCACAGAAACAACTCGTCCCAAACCCATTTTCCCAATTTCTTGTCTTACCCAAACGATGATGGGGAAGAAGACAAGGAGCTAAGTAACCCCTGGAATATATATTGCTATAGTTAACTCTATTCAGCTTTGCAAATACAAGGAGAACCACAACACTATCATAGAGGGGCCAACTCTAATGAGTGCAAGTAAAACAGGAAAAAAGAGGAGAAAGAGCAGGACAAGGGGCTTTTACACCTCTTTTCCAACCCTAAATGGCGGTCAGTACCTGAGCTATGATCCTTGATAAGGCATCAGTTGATTTGTGTAGAAGGCGGTTTTGGAGAAGTGGTGAGAGAAATCGGAGAGTGATGGGATCACTGAGATATCCAAGAAGGTAGAGAGAGTATCTTCAAAACTCTCTGGCTCCCTCCCAACTCCAAAATCCCAGAATTTTCCAAGATTGATTGGGCTAGATACAGATTAAATGAATATGTTTCTCAATAATTAAGCTTTTTTTGCTTGTTTATTCCCTAGTCACGGTATTTTGTGGCAGGAGTTAGCCTGAGTAACAACAGCAATTTCATAATAATTCTGAGCTTCCTTAATGATGATGATGATAATAAAATAATTGTTTCCATTTATTGAGATCCTATGAGATGGGTTATATGTATCATTTCATTTAATCCTCACAACAACCATTATCAAGGAAAGTATTATCATTATGCCCATTTTAGAGGTGAGTAAACCCAGACTCAGAGAAGTTAAGCAATTTGTCCAAGTTCGCCCAGGTCTGTCTGTTCACAAAGCCTCTCCTCTTTATGATACACTACCCTACACTACATGGCTGTGAATATCGGTTCCTTTAACGGGTTTGAGTCTGGCTTCTCACTCATTCCTGTGTGACCCTTCATAAGACACTTACTCTCTCTGAGCTTCATGGCTCTAACATGTAAATTTGAGATGACAATAATAAATAAGGGTCAGTTAATAACATTAATTAAATGGTTATTTTGTACTAGTTGCTGCATTAAACATTTTCTATACATATTACCTCATCTAATCCCCACAATAACCCTGTAAAGGAGATATTACTATTATTGACTAGTTTTACAAATGAGGCAAAGAGATACTTAGTTCATTTGCCCAAGCAAATATCTAAGTAGGAAAGCTGAGATGAATATCCTGGAGTTTCTTCATTTGTTAATTTTTTATTATCAAAAATTTCAAAAAAAAATTAAGTAGAAAAACAAATATAACAAACCCTCCGGTACCAACAGCCAGCTTCAGTAATTATCAACTCCTGGTCATCTTATTTCACCTCTACTCCCACCAACATTCATACACCCCCAGTGGAATGTTGTGAAGCACATCCCAAACATCATTTCACTTCACCCATAAATATAAAGGATAAGGGCTGTTAAAAAAAAAAAAAAAAAAAAAGGCATAACCACAATACCACATCATACCAAAATTTAATAGTAATAATAACGTAACATCATTAAAAGGAGCCCTGGTGGTGCAATGGTTAAGCATTCAACTGCTAACCAAAAGGTTAGCACTTTGAACCCACCCAGCAGCTCTACAGGAGAAAGACTTGGTGATCTGCTCCCATAAAGATTACAGCCTAGAAAACGCTATGGGGCAGTTCTGCTCTGTCACATGGGGTCTCTGTGAGTTGGAATAGACTCTAACAACAATATGATAACATTAAATATCCAGTCAGTGTTCAAAATATCCCCAATCACCTTAAGAATGTTTTTATAGTTAGTTTATTTGAAACAAAATTCAAATGTCGTGTTGTTGTTAGATGCTGTCAAGTTGGTTCCTACTCATAGTGATCCTATGTGTTACAGAACAAAACACTGCTTGGTCCTGCGCCACGCTCACGATCGTTGTTATGCTTGAGCCCATTCTTGCAGCCACTGTGTCAATCCATTCAAAATTCAAATAAGGACCATTATTTGCATCTAGTAATTATTACTGTTGGTGTTCAGTTATTTGTTGAAGGAACAGAGTCACTTGTCCTGTAAAGATTCCCCTACTCCAGATTTTGCAGTGTGTGTCCCAGCGACATCATATAAAGTGTTTGTCTGCAGACCCAGGTCATTCTAAATTGAAAAGGTCAGCCTACAATCCTATGCTACCTCCTCAAGGGGTTGTTGTTCTCAAATACGCTGTATGTGGAGACGCTAAGGTCAGAAGCAGATTTCGTTTACCAGAATTTTCCATGGTTCCACCACTCTGTCAGGTGCTCCTGCTTGCAAGTTTCACACAATGATGGTTTCCTGTTCTTTATTTACATTCTCTTTCCCTTTCAGGAACATTCAGATGATAAAAAGTCTCCCCAGAAATGTCAGGACCCTCTCCTGTCACACCTGCAGTCTCTCTCCCATGGCCAGGCACACACGGAGGTAAAACGCTATTACAGCATCTGCCAAGATACTGCCTTGGGGCAGCCAGGTTTCCAAGAAGAGGAAGCCGATTTGAAAAGAGAGGACAAGGCTCAGAACTCTCTCAGCCCAACCATGGCACCCAAGCTCAGCTTAGAGGTTCGAAAACTCAGCAATGGCAGGTTGTCAACATCCCTGAAGTTGGGGCCCCTGCAACCTCGGGCAATGCCACTCAGGGAGAAGAAGGCAACCCAGATGCTCGTCATTGTACTTGGTGAGTTTGGGTCAAGTTTGGTTGGGTTGGGTTGAGTTAGGGTGAGCTGGTCGAGAGGGTTAGAATAACCACATTTGGTTGAAATTGGAAATCTAATGACTGTAATCCTTATAAAATGTTGAACTAAAGAGAGTTTGTGTATAAATGTTAACTTTGGTGGAAATTCAAAAGACTTAGATTGAAATTTATAAACCTAAAAGAGTTACCTAATTGAGCTGTGTTTTCTTGTTCTATCACATGACATTATAATGGATAAATCAAATAACAAATAAGATGATTCAATAAAATCATCCAGCACATACCGGATATCTAATAAATGCTTATTTTTTAAAAAATATTAAATGAAAAAAATTGGGTTACAACAAACTGCTGTCATATGGTATGATAACAACTAGATTATTTTAAATGAAGAGAAAAAGAGACTGAAAAGAAATTCACCAGATGTCAAAAGTGATTGTCTTTGAATGGTGGGTGGCTATTTTTCTTCCTCCTACTCTTCTGTATTTGTGAAGTTTTCCATAATGTATAAAATCAGGACTAATTTTTTGTAGAAGAAGATAAATGGCATTTAAAGAAAGAAAGAAAAATCTGCCAAGTCTTGGGTACCATATAGAATTAGTGAAGGCAATTCATCCTGGTCAGTGTCACTAGCAAACCCCGTTCCTTGTCTATAAGGGTCTTTGCTAGCTCTCCTAGCTGTAATCTCCTCAGCCTCAGGAGCTGTGTCTACCACCTCTTTAAGGTCTTCTTCCCTATCATGGCCTAGGATTATGTCTTGCATGGGTGGACATTAAAAAAATATCTGAATTGAAGTGACAAATAGAAAAGACTAGTAAAGAAATCCCTATAGATCAAACAGGAAAATTGGTTCAGGGTCTAAGGCTTTCATAGGGTGGCTGTAAAAATTAAATGGGTGTGGCATACAATAGTCAACCGTGAATCATGTAGTAACAAAAAAGAAGAAGTAAATGCCTTACCCAAAAATGAGAAGCAAATACCTTACCCAGTTTCTCTCTTTGTTTGCAACCTAGGGACCTTCATTGTCTGTTGGCTGCCTTTCTTCCTTATCCACGTTCTCAATACCCACTGCCAAACATGCCACGTGTCCCCAAAGCTTTATAGTGCCACAACGTGGCTGGGTTACGTGAATAGCGCCCTTAACCCCGTGATCTACACCACCTTCAATGTCGAGTTCCGTAAAGCCTTCCTCAAGATCCTGTCTTGCTAAAGGAGGAAAGAAAGGATTACTCCCTCTGCCCACCTTTAGCTGCCAAGCCACTGGGCCACTATCCAGGCTCTGCTCAGACAGACTCTGGAGTGTCCCTCTGGTACATGATTGGGAGAAGATTTCTGGAGCCAGGACATCCCTGCATGGCAGATGTAACCAACTGCTCCCTCCAAAACAGAATGTTCTACCTCCCCAGTTAAAATCTGACTTCATTCTGGCAGTCTTCAAGTGGTGAGCGCCTGTGAGTGATGAGCAATAATTCAGAAAGAAGCTGGTAAAACATGACTTTACCCACACATGCTATTGTCATCAGAGGCATGATTCATTACAGTGAAGATGAAATGAACAGATCTCATAATTCTCAACTTGCCAGGGGGCCTTGAAATCTCAGCCAGTAGACCATCTTGCAGAACAGACAGTCTCTCTGCCTTCAAAGCTCTAATTAACTGTCATACCAACCTTGTACTGGTGTGGGACCATTCCCCCTCAGTCGCCTCTATCTCCTTCACTGTACTCTGAAACATGAATGGCAAGTTCAGCGCTTCTACCTGTCTGTACAGTCCAACTGGCTATATTTGGTGAGAGGGATCTCCTCACCCCACAGGAGCCACTGTCCCACACTGGGACCTGGGCTTCGTTTCAAACCTTGCTCTTCTTGTCTGTCAGCTGTAGCTGAGAAGGTCCTTGGATTCCATTCACTTGCTCCCATGAGGCAGTCTCAAGGAGTCTCAACGTCCAGAGCAATTGAAGATGGGACCGCTAAATGACAAAGGAAGGAAACTTCTTGCAGCAGTATCACTGTTGAACCTTGTGGTTTAGAACATGTTTTAGATACACTTTTTCATAATGTTTTTCTACCCAGGACATTTTCACCTCCTGCTTAACAGAGACTCAATACTTTCAGACCTCTGAGACTAGGTGTATATTAAGTGCATATTAAGTATCAGTCACCTCCAGGTTCTTGATATACAACAATGAATACGACAGCCCCTGCCCTCAAGGAGCCCACTGTTGCTCCTCTGTTTGCCCAAATACTGGTCTGAAGGTGGTGGGGGCCTCATCTAGACCACCAGAGGACCTCAGAACTGAGGGCACTAGGCAGGGTGGCTGCCCAAAGCCATCACATGGACAGTCTTTGTAAAGTCCTAGTGTAGATTCTAAACTGCAGCTCTCTAACTTAGACTAAAGGTATATTAGCAACCGTTTGTAAATGTCATTCAAAATACATTTAGAAGGAACCTGAATGTTCTCACCATAGAGCTCTTTCTTATTGATTGTGGAATCAAGATTCCATTGATGAACAATTCACAAAACGCTGTCATTCTGAACTTCAATAAATTACTTTTAAGAGCTGTTAGGATAGAGGCATGACAGATACCTGCTGCAACACTATTAAAACCTGAAAGTGCCCGAGAGCTTTACAAAGAATCCAAGGCTGCTCTTGCCCCTATCTTTCTTCCTCTAAAGCTTAAGTATATAATAACCAATATACAAACCCCCAGTGAGTTCGTTATCTGTTATTCCTGAATGCTTTCAGATGCCAGTATTTAAAAAACGTTATTGTCTGTAACTGTTTACACAGTAACTCAGTAGAAAAACTCTGTTTGCCCGCCCCTTCCTGTACCTTGTGCCGCTCTAGCTCGGTAGGTTGACGGTGCAAGCACAGCCCAGTACCGAGATAACCGAATCTCTGCAGAAGCAAAAGCACGTGATACCTGAGCTTTTCTGTGCGAAATAAATACAAAGCCCTGGGACCGTGGGGTGACAGGCCGTAGGCTTCCATGCTGAAACCTGGGCTCTAAAGGTAGAAACATAGGCAGCAATAGTATTTTTTGTATTTGTGAGGAAGAATGAGAGTAAATGTTTTGTATTATTTATTTATTTTTCACCAAGGCGTTCAACCTTTCTGAGAGCTTTCGGAAGAGAAAGTCCACTTTATAGATGAGGGAACTGAGGCAGAGGGAGGTTAAGAGATCTGCCCAAGGTCACACAGCGTGGGGACACAGGATTGACATCTGTCTGATTCCCAAGTCCCTGCAATCAGCCACTCTGAACACTGCCTCCCACCAGAGAGGTACAGATCCAGGGAAGGGGGATTAAGGGGGAAGAAAAGGATGGAACAAAGAGCCCCAGGAAAGCCTCCTCCCTACCCCATCCTATTGCCCCAGAGGGCTACCAGGTGGAGGGTGGAGGGAGAAAAAGTTGGAACAAAAACCCCTGGTAGAGCCTTAGCCTCCCCCACCTGCCTCCACACCTTAACTTTCTTAAGAACCCAGCCCAAGGCATTAGTCTGGCTCCCCTGCCATGGTTCAATCTCTAACTTGGTTATGGAAAGAGAGGGGGACTGGAGCATAGGAAATTCACACTCGATTTTTATAGAATCATGGAATGGTCCTTAGAGAGTATTTGTTCTACCCATTCCTTCATTTACAGAAAAGGAAACTGAGGCCCAGAATAGTGGTCCCATAGGTAGGTAGTCAATGACTGTCATGGATTGAATTGTATCCCCCCAAAAAATATGGGTCAACTTGGTTAGGCCATGATTCCCAGTATTGAGTGGTTGTCCTTCATTTTGTAATTGTAATTTTATGCTGAAGAGGATTAGGGTGGGATTGTAACACCACCCTTACTCAAGTCACCTCCCTGATCCAAGGTAACGGGAGATTCCCTAGGGTGTAGCTTGTACCACCTTTTATCTCTCAAGATGAAAGGAAAGCAGGCAGAGAGTTGGGGACCTCATATCACCAAGAAAGAAGCACTGGGAACAGAGCACAACCTCTGGACTCGGGGTTCCTGCGTGAAGAAGCTACTAGCCCAGGAGAAGATTGATGAGAAGGCCGAGAGAGAGAGAATGCCTTTTTCTGGAGCTGATGCCCTGAATTTGGACTTTTAGCCTACTTTACTGTGAGGAAATAAATCTTTCTTTGTTAAAGCCATCCACTCGTGGTAATTCTGTTACGGCAGCACAGACGACTAAGACAATGACAGGCAAGCATTCAGATCTGTTGACTCCAGTTTACCACCAAACAAACCAGTTGCCGTCAAGTCAATTCTGCCTCATGGCAACCCTATGTGGGTCACAGGAGAACTGTGCTCCATAGGGTTTCCTGTGGTTGATTCTTCAGAAGTACATAGCCAGGCCTTCCTTCCAAGGTACCTCTGGGTGGAACTGAACTGACAGCCTTTTGGTTAGCAGCTGGTAAGTTAACCATTTTCCTACTTTCCAAAAACTGTAAACTACACCCAGATACAAGGAGGAACTCATAGTCATCTCCACCAATTAAACTCAGAGGCACATTTTCCCTGTTGCAGTGGTGGTGAAGATGCCGTCAAGTTGGATCCAACTCATAGCGACCCTATGTACAAAACAACAAAACACTGCCCATTCCTGTACCACCTCACAATCATTGTTACGCTTGAGCTCATTGTTGCAGCCACTGTGTCAATCCATCTCACTGAGGGTCTTCCTCTTTTTTGCTGACCCACTACTTTACCAAGCATAATATCCTTCTCCAGGAACTGATCCCTCCTGATAACATGTCCAAAGTGAGATATAGTCTCACCATCCTTGCTTCTAAGGAGCATTCTGGCTGTACTTCTAAGGAAGGCCTTTTCCCTAGACAGTGTCTATTATCTCCAATCCTGGAAAATTTCTTCCCAGAGTTTTCTTCTGATCCAGGAAAAGTCTCCCAGGGGTATCCCTAACACATCTCCAGAGCACTCACTTCAGCCTCTTCACCCTGGGACCCTTCACTCTATGCCCCACCTCGAGCAACCCCACCACGATCCAGCACAGTAACCTCAGGGCTTGCTACTTTCAGAACTGCCATAGCCGAAAATCTGGGAAGAGACATTGTCCTGGACAAAGCAGAGCAGAGTGCCTTGGGAACAAATTTGATCTGGAGTCCAGAAAGGCCTTGCCATTGTCCCTACTACTTGGGCAAAATCTAAACAAGAGAGCAATCCAAATAGGTGACATTCAACATTCAACTCCAGGCCCTTCTTCCAGGTCTCCATCCTCCAAAACGCCATTCATTTACTCATTTACTTAATTAATCATGTAATCAATAGATACCGATTGACCATAATTTACGTACCAAGCACTGTGCTTAGTGCTGGGAAGCACCATCGAGGATGACATGGTCCCCACTCCAAGAAGAGCCTGTAGCTCAATAGGGGAGGTAGCATTTATGTGTACAGTGATTATCTGCTTGTTGTCTACAGTAAGGGGAATTTATGGTGTTTGGAAGCCCCATATTCAGTTTTGGGCATCAAGGGAAGGCTTCCCAGGACAAGTGTTATCAGGACTGAGACTTAACCAAAAAGAAAGAAGCGTGCTCCAGGCAGAGAGAATCTCTGAAAGACTAAGGACAAGCAAGGAGCACCGAAGGAATTTCAAATAATTCCACCTGGCTGTAGAGAAGAGGCACTGGGAAGGACAAGATGGGAAAGTAAAGAGCTTCATTTTTGGAGGCCTCCTCCCGCTCTGCTCAGGTGGTAGCTATTCTGATGGTGCCATCCCTGGAAGACCTATTCCCCAGATTCTAAATCTCGCCTCCTGTCTTAGTTACCTGGTGCTGCCATAACAGAAATACCACAGGTGGGTGGCTTTAAAGAACAGAAATTTATTCCTCACACTTCTGGAGCCTAAAAGTCCAAATCCAGTCTCAGCCATGTCAGTTCTGGGTCTCTCCTGATTTCTGGTGACTGCCAGCATTCCTTTGCTTGTAGATGGTCCTCAGAAGGCATCTGTCTTCCCCCTGAGTGTGTCTCTGTGTCTATTCTGCTCTTTTTATAATTTATATGTGATTAGGTTTAGGGCCCACCCTACTCAGGTATGACCTGATTAACATAACAAAGAATATTCTATTTCCAAACAGGATCACATCCACAGATATTGGGGTCAGGTCTTCAAAACACACTTTAGGGGGGACACAGTTCAATCCATAACCTCTCCTTTCCCTCCATGCGGGCAACATAAAAATTGCATGCAGGCAACATACACCACAGAATATCTATCACTGATTTCATTAACTGTTTCTCTCTGCTATACAATGAATCTCAACAAATGCAGAATTCAGTTTGAATTCTTGGTTCTCTTCTCTAGAAGAGGGGCAACAGCTAGTTGAATGAATGTGGTCAGAGATGGTGAAGATGAAGGCAATATAGACAGTTTGGGTCAGAAACAAGGGGGATTAGGCGAAGGGATTTGTTCTCTTTGTGTCAGATCTAAACGGAGAGGCAGAAAGGTTAGGATCCGCTCAGAACTGGCTATTTCCTGGATGTCCTGACTCTCAGGCCTGAGCACCAATCGTCAGGTATCCAGCAACATCAGAAAGCTGAAAGGGCTTCATTTGAATCAACACACAGAGAGCAGAAAAGGGGTGGCAGGCAATTAACTTGATTTGTCCTTTCTACCTGAAGCTCTTCTCATCAGCTGCGGAAGGGAGTGAGTTTCCATGACTACCTCCTGACACTGAGACTCGGGTGAGGGTAAGCAGTGTCAGCTCAGCTCTGACGCACACCCTAGCGGAGGCAGAATCAGAGGCTGTACATCAAGCCCAAGGTCTGGAACCTTTGCTCCACCCACCCTCGCTGCAATTAAAGCCCAGTCTCCATGGCTGTGCATCAAGTCCCTGCTTTGTGTAGAGTCTGCTGGGTCCCAGGAACAGAGAAGAGGTGGCTGCAGGCCTCCGAAGATGGGTGTGCCCCAGGGAGGGTGCTGGGCTTAAACTGAAGTTGGCTCTGACTCCCTTAAGGAAAACAGAATAAACAGAAACGAGTCAAGGGCTGGAAACCTAGCCAAGATAAGTGATCTTGGGAAAGTGGCTTAACCTCTAAAAACTTCAGCATCGCCATTAAGTAAAAAGTGGCCTTCCTCACTGGAGCATTTGAAAATCTGATAAGATCATGCATTAGAAATGCTGGAAGTCCTAACAAATGTAAGAGATGATGATGATGATGGTGATGGTTTCCCTCACTAAGCAGCTGTTTCTATCATACCTATCTGGTTCACCACCCACCCAGAATCCCAGAACCTCTCTCTTCTCTCTCTGCTTATTCTCTAATTGTCTCAATTATTAGGCACAATCTTTACAGCCTCCCACTTGAAATCTGATTTTTCTCTTGTCTTTTATCCCCTAAAGCTGCCTAAGATACTTGACTGAATTTGTAGTCTGGTTATTAGACAAATGGATAGCACCTAAAAGGGCACCCTTCCCTGCTCACACAGCCCAAGTGACCAACCACGGCATGAACTAACACCTAGGCTGATAACAGATACTTGTTTGCTGAGGTTTTTTTTGTTTGTTTGTTTGCTGAAGGCCACATTCCTTGAAGCTTCTCTTCCTCCCCTGAGCTGGGAATAAGGAGCAGA
This sequence comes from Elephas maximus indicus, assembly GCF_024166365.1. Taxonomy (NCBI): domain Eukaryota; kingdom Metazoa; phylum Chordata; class Mammalia; order Proboscidea; family Elephantidae; genus Elephas; species Elephas maximus. The sequence goes on along the minus strand of NC_064819.1, from coordinate 3,033,975 downwards.
ATATATCTATCCTCCAAGACTTTCCATCTTTGTCCCTCATTATTTCTGAGCCTGACCTCCCCATCCTTTTCCTCCATCCCTTCCTGCCTGGGAGAAGTGCCCTGGACACGGTGAGAGTGGCCTGGAAGGCAAGAAGACTCAGAGTTTGTGCGACTCAGGGAAATGACCAAAAGCTAGGTCATTCAGAATTTAAGAGGTCAAATTTAAGCTTTGGCATAGACTCCCTTTAATGGCCTGGGTCAAGTCTGTAAATTTTCTGAGACCCACCCCTCTTATCAGTAAAACTGGTCAGTCTGGAGCCCTCAGGTTATGATCAGACAGGCTAAAAATAATTTTAGAAGCATATAAATTATCCTCTGAGCCCTAAAAACCTGTAAACATGCTTATTAATAAATGTCAAAGCTATTCAAAGACAATCTTTAGTTGCGTCTCTGTGTCTTATAAAGGAATTCAATAACTCATTGGAGTTGAGGAAAGCTAAGAGGGAATATCATGCTAGTTCTTCTACTCAATGTAGCACCACTCCTACTGACTTCGGTGGAGGAGGATGTTTTCCCTTTAAGAAAACCAACATAGTTGAGCCTTACATTATGCTTTGAGCAGATTGCATAAGATTCCTGAAAAAGCTTGCAATTTATCACAATATACAAGCATATGATTTGAGAGTTGGAAGGTGCTTGTTACGGATTGAATTGTGTCCCCTCAAAATGTGTGTCAACTTGGCTAGGCCGTGTCTCCCAGCATTGTGTGGTTGCCAACTATTTTGTCATCTGATGTGATTTTCCTATGTGTTGTAAATCCTACCTCTATGACGTCAGTGAGGCAGGATTAGAGGCAGTTATGTTAATGAGCAGGACTCAGTCTACAAGATTAGGTTGTATTTTGAGTCAATCTGTTTTGAGATATAAAAAAGAGAAGCAAGCAGAGAGACAGAGGGATCTCCTACCACCAAGAAAGCAGAGGGCAGAGCACGTCCTTTGGACCTGGGGCTCCTGCACTGAGAAGCTCCTAGGGGAAGACTGATGACAAGGACCTTCCCTCAGAGCCAATATAGAAAGTAAGCCTTACCTGGGACCTGGAGCCCTGAATTTGGACTTCCAGGCTCCTAAACTGTGAGGAAATAAGTTTCTCTTTGCTAAAGCCATCCAGGAAACATGTGTGGGGTAGTAGTTAAGAGCTATGGCTGCTAACCGAGGTTGGCAGTCCAAATCTATCGGGTTCTCCTTGGAAACTCTATGGGACAGTTCTATTCTGTCCTGTAGGGTCTCTATGAGTTGGAATTGACTCAATGGCAATGGGTTAAAGCCATCCACATATGGTATTTCTGTTATTGTGGCATTAGATAACTAAGACAGGACTCTATAACCCAATCCTCCAATCATTGCAGAAATTCTTTTTGTAACATCTCTGACCCATGAATTCCCAGCTGTGTCAGGTAGCCATCTCACTTCTTCACAAGACATGAGATAGGTTGTTGTCATGGATTGAATTGTGTCCTCCCCAGATATCTGTCAACTTGGCTAGATCATGATTCCCAGTACTGTATGATTGCCTACCATTTTGTCATTTGATGTGATTTCCTTATGTGTTGTAAATCCTATCACTATGATGTAATGAGATGGATTAGTGGCAGTTATATTGATGAGATCTACAAGATTAGATAGTGTCTTAAGCCAATCTCTTTTGAGATATAAAAGAGAGAAGTGAGCAGAGAGATATGGGGACCTCATACCACCAAGAGGGCAATGCTGGGAGCAGAACGTGTCCTTTGGACCCGAAGTCCCTGCGCTGAGAAGCTCTTTGACCAGAGGAAGGTTGATGACAAGGACATTCCTTCAGAGCCAACAGAAACGGAAAGCCTCCCCTGGAGCAGAAACCCTGAATTCAGACTTCTAGCCTACTAGACTGTAAGAGAATAAATTTCTCTTTGTTAAAGCCATCCACTTGTGGTATTTCTGTTATGGCAGCACTAGATGATTAAGACAGTTGTGTTTTAGAAAATTCCTCCCTCCCTAAACCAAAACCTGCCTCCTTATAATGTCTACCTTTGGTCCCTATTCTCTCCTCTAGGGAGCATAGAAACATTATTCCATCTTCCCCATAGCATGTTGTTAGTGGTTCCTTTAAAATATGAGGCTCCAGTGGAACACAATCTTCTAAATGTTGTTTAACTAGCTCAGCGTACCATGAAGTTATTATTCTCCATGGATGGAAAATTCCATTTTTAATGACACAACTCAAGTTGCACTGACATTTTAGGGCTCATCTTGAAAGTCTAAGAAGGAGATATGCATATAGAATTGAGAAGTTTAGTGGGACATGCCCTAGGGAACAATACCAATATGAGAATGAAGGTAGTACGATTCAGCAGAGGAGTTGAACTGTGATGCAGTCACATGAAGAACTCAGACAATCTCACAGGGAGTTCTGAATAATTTGATAAGGGGGCAAAATCTTTATGGCCTCGGGCAATCATTGGATGCGGGCTACCTCTAAGGTGGAGGTATGACTTAGGCAAGGAGGCTCTCTTCAGGTAAAAGCCTTCAGATGTCAGCGCTCCTACAACTGGGGCAATGAATGCTTCAATCCTAAAAGGGGGATCTGGGTAGTGCACCACAGCAACCAGTACAGCCCACCCTTTGTAAGCCTTGGCTCCACTTTCTTCAGATAGTAAGTTTTAGAAATGGCTTTGTCAAAAATCTACTTGATCTCTCTTCCTGGGGTAACTTGCAAATGGAAACTTAGTGGGATGAACTACAACCTCTGCCACTGCAGCTGGTCTCAAGGCCAAAGTGATTCTCATCCATCACCCTTTCCTACTATCTACTATAGATTCCCCTCACCCTTGATTAGCACCTCTACTTGTCTAGGTGGCTTACTGGGCGGATAGAACTTGAGGTATCTGAGATCCTGATCACATGACTTTCTTAGGCCATAGCTGCTATACTTATCCATATACCATCAAAGTTAGGCTGGAGAATAAGAGGCACCTTAGTAGATCCCCCAGGTGTCATATGTATTCATCCATGTTCTCACTGTGTACCAGAACCCCTACCTCCTCCTGATGGTAGGGTATTAATCCTTTATCCAATACATGGTTGCCTGTCTACCTCTTGGCACAAAAAGCTTCAAATGACTAGGTGAAAGCCCTAACTTAAAGCTTAATAGGATTCTTGTCCCCTAGTAGACATATTCCTCCTTTAAGAACAAGGACCTCCAACATTCCATGTTCTTGGATGGGAAGGCTCAATATCACTACAGTGCAATTCTCTCCAACTGATCTATAGATTCAATACTATCTCTTTTTTTTTTTTTTTTTAGGAAATTAAAAGCAGATCATAAAATTTACATGGCAATGCAAAGGCCCTAAAAGAGCCAAAAAATTTTTTGAAAAAGAACGAATTCTCAGAATATTTACTTCCTGATTTCAAAACTAAAAATAAAGCTACAGTTATCAAGACAGTATGGCATTGGCAGAAGGATAGATATATAGATCAGTGAAAGAGAACTGGGAGTCCAGATACAAATTCTTATATTTATGGTCAATTGGTTTTCAACAAAGGTCATCCACAGGGGAAACAAGAGCCACATTAACTAACGGTGCTGGATATTCACATATGAACTTAGACCCACACCTCATTCTGTACACAAAAATAGAGTTAAATCTAAGAGCTAACACAATAAAACTTTTAGAAGAAAAAGGGAAAAATCTTTGAGGCCTTAAATATGACACCAAAAGCATAGCCCATAAAAGAAAAAAAATCAATAAATTGGGCCTTATCAAAATGAAGAACTTTTATTTATCAAAAGAGTTTGTCAAGAAAGTGAAGAAACAACCCACAGATTGGGAGAAATATTTTGGAGGACATACACAGGATAAAGGTTCATTTCCCAGAATATATAAAGAACTCTTATAACTCAACAACAAACGACCCAATCAAATAATGGGCAATGGACCTGACCAGACATTTCATCAAAGAAGGCATTCAAATGGCCAACAAAAACCAAACCAAAAACCAAATCCATTGCTTTCAAGTCGACCCCAACTCATACCGACCCTACAGAACACAGGAGAACTGCCCTATAGAGTTTCCAAGGAGCACCTGGTGGATTCGAACTGCCAACCTTTTGGTTAGCAGCCGTAGCACTTAACCACTACGCCACCAGGGTTTCCATAGGATCCAGCAATTCTACTCCTAGTTATATACCCAAAAGAACTGAAAGTAGAAATGCAAATAGATATTTGTACACCAGTGTTCATTAAAGCACTATTCACAATAGCCATCATCAGACGAATAGATAAGCAAAACGTGGTATACACATACAAGGGAATGTTACTCAGCCGTAACGGGAAACAAAGTCCTGATCCATGTTACAACATGGATGAACCCTGAAAACATCATGCTGAGTGAAATAAGTCAGTCACAAAGGGACAAATATTGTATGACCCCACTTATGAAATATCTAGAACAGGCAAGGACATGAGACCTACGTTTATTAGTGGTTACCAGGGGCAGGCAGGAGGGATGGGGGAAGGAAGGCACAGTGCTTAGGAGACACTAAACTGTGGTTAAGAGCGATGGAAAAATTTGGGAGTGGTTAGGGAATGGTTAAACAATACGAGGGACATAACTAACGTCACTGACCTGTACAAGTTAAGATTCTGAAATGACAAAAATGTTTTGTTACATATATATTTACCGTGATAAAAAAATTTTCAAAACTTTTGTATTTCATAAAATGCCACTAAGCAAATGAAAATATATGCAACAGGCTAGGAGAAAATATTCACAAAACACATGTCTGATAAAGGACTTGGATCTACAATATACAGAGAACTCTTAAAACACAATAATAAGACAAGAAACACAACCCCCAAAAGTGGGCAAAAGATTTTAACACACATTTTAACAAAGAAGATATACAAATGCCTTACATGGACATGAAAAGATGCTCAACATCTTTAGTCACTAGGGAAATGGAAATAAAAACCACCATGAGATACCATTTCACACTCACGAGAATGACTAAAATAAAAAAAGGTAGACAACAACAAACGTTGGGGAAGGTGTGGGGAAACAGGAACCTTCACACATTGCTGATACAAATGAAAAGAGTTGTCATGGATTGAATTGTGCCCCCCAAAAATATGTGTCAACTTGCCTAGGCCATGATTCCAGGATTGTGTGGTTGTCCTCCATTTTGTGATCTGATGTAATTGTCTTCTGTGTTGTAAATCCTAATCTTTGCCTGTGATTAATGAGGCAAGATTAGGTTAGAGGATTAGGGCTGGATGCAACATTCTTACTCAGGTCACAGCCGTGATCGATGTAAGGGGAGTTTCCCTGGGGTGCCTGCATCACCTTTTCTCTCACAAGAGATGAAAGGAAAGGGAAGCAAGCAGAGGCGATTGGGGCTCACTACCACCAAGAGAGTAGAGCCAGGAGCAGAGTGCGTCGTTTGGACTGGGGGTCCCTGTGCTGAGAAGCACCTAGACCCAGAGGAAGACTGACGCGAAGACACGCGGAGATCCCCAAGGAACACTGGAGCCTACAGATGTTGAAAGGAGACAGGAACTTTCCCGCAGGGCTGACAGAGAGAGAGAAAGCCTTGCCCTAGATCTGGCACCCTGATTTCTGACTTCCAGCCTCCTAAACTGTGCAAGAATAAATGTCTGTTTGCTAAAGCCATCCACTTGTGTATCTGTTACAGCAGCACTAGGTAACTAAGACAATGGTCCAGCCACTTTAGAAAACAGTTTGGCAGTTTCTTAAAAAGTTCAGCATAAATGTACAATATCATCCAGTGATTCCACTCCTGGGTATTTACCCAAGATAAATCAAAACAAATACCCACACCAAAGCTTGCACTTGAGTATTCTTTGCAACGCTATTCATAACAGACAAAAATTGAAAGCAACCCAAATGTCTATCAACTGGCGAATCTATCTATACAACGGAATACTATTCATCAATGAAAAAGGACAAATTATTGATACATGCTCTGACATAAATCTTATCGGGATGATAAAAGTGTCTGAAAACTGATTTACGGTGATGACTGCACAATTTGGTAAATTTACTAAAAATCAGTTAACTATACACTTGAAATGGGTAAATTATATAATATTCAAAGTATGCCTCAATAAAATTATTTAAAAAAAAAAAAAAGAGCAAGGATTTCTAAATCTGCAGAGCCCAGGGTTGCAGGGAAAAGAAGCACAAAATTCTCCAAGAGGGTCAGGAAAAGCAATGTTAAACAGAGGCACTTCTCCTTCCAGCTCATACAGTCTGCTGATGGAGTCTGCACCACACACCAAAAAAAAAGGGCAAAACCAAAACCAAAACCCATTGTCGTCGAGTCGATTCCAACTCATAGCAACCCTATAGGACAGGGTGGAACAGTGGGGAAGTTGGAGAACGAGATGTATGTGACCTTCACCTCATAGGAACCAGCTTTGTGCCGATTCTTATGGTCAGGGTTATCTATTCAGTTGGTGTCCAGGAAAAGTTGCCTTATTTCAGCAATTTTTTCCATCTGATTGTAATTACATTTTGCACCTCAGAAAGGACAGCAGCAAAAAAAACAATAGAAGGAAGTCAGAACTACTAACCTCTGACATCGCCTTGCTTACTCAAAGAGCAGGTTGTCCCTCACTGATCCTGCTTACTCTCAACAAAGCTTTCAGCGCCTTACAGCCGTCTTCAGCACGTTTTGTAAAGCTCAGCTCATTCCTGACTTTAAAGGTTCATGACAGTCTTTTGTGTTTAAGCTCATCTGCAATCCCCTCCTTCTGTCTTTTGTTCCTGTGAGCTCTGTACAGAGCGCCGGGCACAGCCACTGCCCTCTTCAGATGTCTCCCCTTTATCACTGGAATTATTTCCTATTACATTACAACCAGGACTTCATTGTTTAAATCTGCCACCTCTCCCAAGTCATGTTCCCTTCTGAAGACTCCCATCAGAGAATCGCACCTGAGATAAATACTCTTTTGAAGTGGAGTTAATTTGTAATGCAAATAACTACCTCTTTATTTGCCTCATTTTCAAGCAGGAATTTTCATATGTCAAATTTTCAAAAGATAAATCAGGGGCAAATTACGTCACACCTTTTTTCCTTTTCTGTTGCTTCCCCTAGTGGAAACCCTGGTGGCATAATGGTTAAGTGCTACAGGTGCCAACCAAAAGGTCAGCAGTTTGAGTCCACCACGCGCCCCTTGGAAACCCTATGGGGCAGTTCTACTCTGTCCTATAGGGTCGCTATGAGTCGGAACTGACTTGACGGCAATGGGTTTGGGTTTTTGGGGAGGCTGCTTCCTCTGCCTTCCCACTTGTCTGTCCTTTTCCCCTCTGGTGGTTTTCCTGCCTCCTTCCTAGGCTGGTGTAAGCCCCCCAGGAGCTGCAATACTTCCTTCCTGTTCGCTTCGTACCACCCAAACTCACCTACCCCCTGGTTCCCACAAAGTCCTCGAGTGGAGCCGACCCGTTTGGCATTTTCAAATGCAAAGCAAACATTGACTCATTCGCTTACTCCTTCTAGTCAACAAATGTCTACTGGGCACTTAGTATGTATATCAGAGTCCCTGAAGTGTACAAATGGTTAAAGTGCTCAGCTGCCAATAGGAAGGTTGGAAGTTCTAGTCCATCTGCAGGTGACTAGGAAGAAAGGCCTGGCAATTTACTTCCAAAAAATCAGCCATGAAAACCCTGTGGGGCACAGTTCTACTCTGACACACCTGGGATGACCATGAGTCAGGGCTGACGCCACAGCCGCTGGTGGCGGTGGCAAACCCCTGACAGCTGGAGATTTCCATCACTTCCTAAGTGCCCGGCTTCTATCAGCTCTGATTACAGCCCACCTTCTTCAGCTGACAAACTAAGGCGTGAATGTCTCTATGCTCAGCTTCCTCCGCTGTGAAATGAGGGTAATATTCTCTGCCTGTCTACCTCACAAAATTGTTGAAAGAAATAACCTGTAGGAAAACGAACATTCTAAAGCATGATTCGTACAGAAAACATCTACTACTTGTGCTTAGTCATAGATACGCTGTCTGAAAATATCAAGGAAAAGATTTTTGACGTGAAACGGGGCAGGAATGAACTGTCTTTAGGCAGGATTTATACATACCTGGGCAGTGGTTAAGCACTTGGCTGCTAACCAAAAGGTAGGCAGTTGGAATCCACCAGCCACTCCTTGGAAACTCTTTGGGGCAGTTCTACTCTGTCCTACAGGGTCCCTGTGAGTTGGAATCAACTCGATGACAACCGATGTGGTTTGGTTTTATATAAATATATATTATTTATTTACATATTATCGATCTATGCGTGGGGGAAATATATAGGAAACAAAACATTTGCCACTTCAACAATCTAGGCACAATTTTGAGCCAGAAACACTAAGGTAGTTTTTTGGTTTATCTGTTATTGTTTGTTTATATCAAGAATTGCTGTATCCCTGCTCAGGTGGGGAGAAAGCAAAGGTCTAGGAAGTGGGAGTGCTTCATGAGATAAAAATATTACTGTCCTCTTAAATGGTTTATTTCACTTTTGAAAATCTCATAAGACCATTCTAGGAGACTGAGATAGAGGAAGGAGAGAGGGGATAAAGGCTGGACGTGCTCAGGATTTGCGAAAGGAGGAAAGTGAGTGGGTGAGGATCTCTCAGATAAGTGAAGTATGTAGTTCCATGTGGAACAGAAACACAACGGAAGTACTAAAATAGCTTTAAACAATTAAAATAAATTTCACTATAGTTTAGAAAAAGGTGAGAGAGAAGCTGTGAAATATCTGTTTGTGTGAACGAGAGAGAAAGAATTCAGCAAGAGATTTAAATCCTTTCAATGAGGACAAAAACGAAAGGGTTGCTTGGTAACTCCAACCCACCCATCTTTCCATGCATAGCCACCATCGCCACCTTCAGACCGTTACCGAGGTTCACCCTGAGAAAATGCAGGAGAAATGTCAAGGCATTTATATTCTTCTTTTTTTTAATAATTTTTATTGTGCTTTAAGTGAAAGTTTACAAATCAAGTCAGTCTCCCACACAAAAATGCATATACACCTTGCTACACACTCCCCATTACTCTCCCCCTAATGAGACAGCCCGCTCTCTCCCTCCACTCTCTCTTTTCTTGTCCATTTCTCCAGCTTCTAACCTCCTCCATCCTCTCATCTCCCTCCAGGCAGGAGATGCCAACATAGTCTCAAGTGTCCACCTGATCCAAGAAGCTCGCTCCTTACCAGCATCCCTCTCCAAACTGCTGTCCAGTCCAATCCGTGTCTGAAGAGTTGGCTTCGGGAATGGTTCCTGTCCTGGGCCAACAGGAGACCTGGAGGCCATGACCACCGGGGTCCTTCCAGTCTCAGTCAGACCATTAAGTCTGATCTTTTTATGAGAATTTGGGGTCTGCATCCCACTATTCTCCTGATCCCTCAGGGGTTCTCTGTTGTGTTCCCTTTCAGGGCAGTCATCGGTTATATCCGGGCACCATCTAGTTCTTCTGGTCTCAGGATGATGTAGTCGCTGGTTCATGTGGCCCTTTCTGTCTCTTGGGCTCGTAATCACCTTGTGTCCTTGCTGTTCTTCATTCTCCTTTTATCCAGGTGGGTTGAGACCAATTGATGCATCTTAGATGGATGCTTGCTAGCATTTAAGAACCCAGACGCCACTCTTCAAAGTGGGATGCAGAAATGTTTTCTTAATAGATTTTATTAAGCCAATTGACTTAGATGTCCCCTGAAACCATGGTCCCCAGACCCCTGCCCCTGCTACGCTGGCCTTCGAAACATTCAGTTTATTCAGGAAACTTCTTTGCTTTGGTTTAGTCCAATTGTGCTGACCTCCCCTGTATTGTGTGCTGTCTTTCCCTTCACCTAAAGTAGTTCTTATCTACTATCTAATTAGTGAATACCCCTCTTCCACCCTCCCTCCCTCCCTCCTCTCGTAACCACAAAAGAATGTTTTCTTTTCAGTTTAAACTATTTCTCAAGTTCTTATAATAGTGGTCTTATACAATATTTGTCCTTTTGCAACTGACTAATTTCACTCAGCATAATGCCTTCCAGGTTCCTCCATGTTATGAAATGTTTCACAGATTCCTCACTGTTCTTTATCGATGCGTAGTATTCCATTGTGTAAATATACCATAATTTATTTATCCATTCATCTGTTGATGGACACCTTGGTTGCTTCCATCTTTTTGCTATTGTAAATAGTGCTGCAATAAACATGGGTGTGCATATATCTGTTTGTGTAAAGGCTCTTATTTCTCTAGGATATATTGCAAGGAGTGGGATTGCTGGATCGTATGGTAATTCTATTTCTGGTAGTTCTATTTCTAGCTTTTTAAGGAAGCACCAAATCGATTTCCAAAGTGGCTGTACAATTTGACATTCCCACCAGCTGTGTAGAAGTGTTCCAATCTCTCCACAGCCTCTCCAACATTATTTTGTGCTTTTTAGATTAATGCCAGCCTTGTTGGAGTGAGATGAAATCTCATTGTAGTTTTGATCTGCTTTTCTCTAATGGCTAATGATCGTGAACATTTCCTCATGTATCTGTTAGCTACCTGAATGTCTTCTTTAGTGAAGTGTCTATTCATATCTTTTGCCCATTTTTTAACTGGGTTATTCGTCTTTTTGCAGTTGAGTTTTTGCAGTATTATGTAGATTTTAGCGATCAGGCGCTGATCAGAAATGTCATAGCTAAAAACTTTTTCCCAGTCTGTAGGTAGTCTTTTTTTACTCTTTTGGTGAAGTCTTTGGATGAGCATAAGTGTTTGATTTTTAGGAGCTCCCAGTTATCTAGTTTTTCTTCTATGTTCTTTATAATGCTTTGTATACTGTTTATGCCATGTATTAGGGCTCCTACCGTTGTCCCTGTTTTTTCTTCCATGATCTTTTTAGATTTTATATTCAGGTCTTTGATCCATTTTGAGTTAGTTTTTGTGCATGGAGTGAGGTATGGGTCTTGTTTCATTTTTTTGCAGATGGATATCCAGTTGTTTTTTTTTTTTTAATCCAGTTATGCCAGCACCATTTGTTAAAAAGACTGTCTTTTCCCCATTGAACTGTTTTGGGGTCTTTGTCAAATATCAACTGCTCATACGTGGGTGGATTTATGTCTGGATTCTCAATTATGTTCCATTGGTCAATGTATCTGTTGTTGTACCAGTACCAGGGTGTTTTGACTACTGTGGCTGTATAATAGGTTCTAAAATCAGGTAAAGTAAGGCCTCCCACTTTGTTCTTTTTCAGTAATGCCTTATTTATCCGGGGCCTCTTTCCCTTCCATATGAAATTGGTGATTTGTTTCTCCATCTCATTAAAGAATGTCCTTGGGATTTGGATCGGAATTGCATTAAATGTATAGATCGCTTTTGGCAGAACAGACATTTTTATAATGTTAAGTCTTCCTATCCATGAGCAAGGTATGTTCTTCCACTTATGTAAGTCTCTTTTGGTTTCTTGCAGAAGTGTACTGTAATTTTCTTTGTATAAGTCTCTTACATCTCTGGTAAGGTTTATTCCTAAGTATTTTATCTTCTTGGGGGCTACTGTAAATGGCATTGATGTGGTGATTTCCTCTTCCATGTTCTTTTTGTTGATGTAGAGGAATCCAAATGATTTTTGTATGTTTATCTTGTATCCCGATACTCTGCTGAACCGTTCTATTAGTTTCAGTAGTTTTCTGGAGGATTCCTTAGGGTTTTCTGTGTATAAGATCATGTCATCTGCAAATAGAGATACTTTTACTTCTCCTTGCCAATCTGGGTGCCCTTTATTTCTTTATCTAGCCCAATTGCTCTGGATAGGACTTCCAGCACAATGTTGAATAAGAGTGGTGATAAAGGGCATCCTTGTCTGGTTCCCGATCTTAATGGGTATGTTTTCAGGCTCTCTCCATTTAGGGTGTTGTTGGTTGTTGGCTTTGTATATATGCCCTTTATTTTGTTGAGAATTTTTCCTTCTATTCCTATTTTGCTGAGAGTTTTTATCATGAAAGAGTGTTGAACTTTGTCAAATGCCTTTTCTGCATCAATTGATAAAATCATGTGACTCTTGTCTTTTGTTTTATTTACGTGGTGGATTACATTAATTGTTTTTCTAATGTTGAACCAGCCCTGCATACCTGGTACGAATCCCACTTGGTCATGGTGAATTATTTTTTTGATACCTTGTTGAATTCTATTGGCTAGAATTTTTTTGAGGATTTTTGCATCTACATTCATGAGGGATATAGCTCTATAATTTTCTTTTCTTGTGGTGTCTTTACCTGGTTTTGTTAACTCTTTTCTGAAAGTCTGGTAGAACTCTGCAGTGAAGCCATCCGGACCAGGGCTTTTTTTTTTGTTGGGAGTTTTTTGATTACATTTTCAATCTCTTCTTTTGTTATGGGTCTATTTAGTTGTTCTACTGTTTGTGTTAGTTTAGGTAGGTAGTGTGTTTCTAGGAATTCATCCATTTCTTCTAGGTTTTCAAATTTGTTTCAGTATAGTTTTTCATAGTAATCTGATATGATTCTTTTAATTTCAGTTGGGTCTGTTGTAATATCACCCATCTCTTTTCTTATTTGGGTTATTTGCTTCCTCTCCTCATTTTCTTTTGTCAGTTTGGCTTATGGTTTATCAATTTTGTTGAGTTTTTCAAAAAAACAGCTTTTGGTCTTGTTAATTCTTTGAATTGTTTTTCTGTTTTGTATTTCATTTAGTTCAGCTCTAATTTTTATTATTTGTTTTCTTCTGGTGCCTCTGGGTTTCTTTTGCTGCTCTCTTTCTATTTGTTCAACTTGTAGGGATAGTTCTTTGATTTTGGCCCTTTCTTCTTTTTGGATGTGTGCATTTATTGATATAAATTGGCCTCTGAGCACCGCTTTTGCTGTGTCCCAAAGGTTCTGATAGGAAGTGTTTTCATTCTCATTGGATTCTATGAATTTCTCTATTCCATCCTTAATGTCTTCATTATATAATCCAGTCTTTTTTGAGCAGGGTTTTGTTCAGTTTCCAAGTGTTTGATTTCTTTTCCCTGCTTTTCCTGTTATTGATTTCCACTTTTATGGCCTTATGGTCAGAGAAGATGCTTTGTAATATTTCAATGTTTTGGATTCTGCTAAGGCTTGCGTTATGACCTAATATGTGGTGTATTCTAGAGAATGTTCCATGTGCACTAGAAAAGAAAGTATAGTTGGTTGCTGTTGTGTGGAGTGTTCTGTTTATGTCTACGAGGTCAAGTTGGTTGATTGTGGCATTTAGATCTTCCGTGTCTTTATTGAGCTTCTTTCTGGATGTCCTGTCCTTCACCGAAAGTGGTGCGTTGAAGTCTCTCCTACTATTATTGTGGAGCTGTCTATCTCACTTTTCAATGCTGATAGAGTTTGTTTTATGTATCTTGCAGCCCTGTCATTGGGTGCATAAATATTTAATATGGTTATATCTTCTTGGTGTGTTGTCCCTTTAATCATTATATAGTGTCCTTCCTTATCCTTTCTGATGGATTTAACTTTAAAGTTTATTTTGTCAGAAATTAATATCGCTACTCCTGCTTTTTGATTGTTATTTGCTTGATATATTTTTTCCATCCTTTGAGTTTTAGTTTGTTTGTGTCTCTAAGTCTAAGGTATCTCTCTTGTAGGCAGCATATAGATGGATCTTGTTTTTTAATCCATTCTGCCACTCTGTCTCTTTATTGGTGCATTTAGTCCATTTACATTCAGGGTAATTATGGATAGGTATGAATTTAGTGCTATCATTTTGATGTCTTTTTTTATGTGTTGACAGCTTCTTTTTCCCACTTAATTTTATGTGCTGAGTAGATTTTCTTTATATATTGTCCTTTCCTCATATTTGTTATTGTTGATTTTGTTTCTGCTGAGTTATATTATTCTTTTTAATTATGTTGATCACTGAGCAACATTGATGGGAGGGGGAGGTCTGAACGTACATTTTAATTCCTGATGGGTGGGGAAAAATAGGGAGAACAAATAACTAGTTGGTTCCTGTGCGGCCATGGTGGTTTACATGGATATCGCATCATACTAATTCCTAAAGAGTCTTTAAAGAGAAGACAGAAAACCTAAGAAACGGGATTAGAGCATCCAACTGGCAGAAACACTAAGTTCTCCAATGCTGGCAGTGGCCCATGAGATAAAATACCACTGTCTTCCTGGATGATTTATTTTACTTTTGAAAATATTATAAAATATCTCACCTTCAGAAAATTTTAAAACCCAGTCACCTTCAGAAAATTTTAGGCAATAATAACTGTAACTAATAGCTTTATCAAATGTTGACACTTCGCCATATTCATTTCAGTTCTTTCATAGAGGATACATCACAAACACACTTAAAGTAATTCTCCTTCCTACCATTTCCCTTCTTCCTGTCCAAAAGGAACCACTATCCAGCACTAATGTTTACCATTTTTATCACATTAGATACTTTTGCTATAGACGTATATATCTCTCTAGTATTCAATTTTATACTTTCATAGTATATATAAATAGAATGATCTGAAACTTTGTTTTCACATAAACTGATGCATATAGGTTTAGTTCATTTATTCATTTAAGTGCTGTATATACACACTGTTCTTCTATTGATAATCATTTAATTTGTTTTCAGATCTTTATCGTTTTGTCAAAAGCTACAATGTCTGTATATTCTGGTACATAGACCTTTGAGTACATGTGCTAAATTTTCTCTAGGCTATATGCCTGCATGAGAAATTGCTGGATAGAAAGGTCTGCAAATCTACTTTAGTATATATTTAGTATAGTATCAGTTTGTTCTGCAAAGTGGTTGCATTAACTCCCTTTCTAATTCCTAGTAAATGACATGGGAAATAAGTATACAAGAGTTCCCATTTCTCCACATTCTTTCCAATCTTTTGAGTTGTTAACTATTCACTTGTTAATCTAATAGGTATGATTTGTTTCTAGACACTTTATAGTTTTATTGCTATTGTTGATGGAATGTCATTATCTATTGAATTTCAATTTGCTTATTACTAGTATATAAATAAACAATTGATTTTTTTTATATTGCTCTTCTATCCAGCAACCCTTGATGACTCTCTGGATAATCCTAGTAGTTAACAGATTCTTCTAAAGTTTCCATATAGTCAAATATTTGAGCACAAATAAGAACTGTTCAGCTCCTTTGTAATTTTCTACCTTACTCTTAATAAAGCTTCATTATTAACTTTCTGCAAGATTTTGACAGATAACTTTTATTCAGTTAAGGGTGTTTCCTTCTATCTATAGTTGCTAACAACCTGCAATATGCAGATGACACAACCTTGCCTGCTGAAAGTGAAAAGGACTTGAAGCGCTTACTGATGAAGATCAAAGACTACAGCCTTCAGTATCAATTACACCTCAACATACAGAAAAAATTCTCACAACTGGACCAATAAGCAACATCATGATAAATATTGAAGTCATCAAGGATTTCATTTTACTTGGATACACAATCAACACCCATGGAAGCAGCAGTCAAGAAATCAAATGACATATTGTATTAGGCAAATCTGTTGCAAAAGACCTCTTTAAAGTGTTAAAAAGCAAAGAAGTCATTTTGAGGACTAAGGTGTGCGTGATCCAAGCCATGGTGTTTTCAGTCGCCTTATGTGCATGTGAAAGCTGGACAGTGAAAAAGGAAGACCGAAGAAGAACTGATGCCTTCAAATTATAATGTTGGCGAAGACTACTGAATGTACCATGGACTGCCAGAAGAATGAACAAGTTCATCTTGGAAGAAGTACAGCCAGAATACTCCTTAGAAGTGAGGATGACGAGACGTCGGCTCACTTACTTTGGACACATCGTCAGGAAAGACCAAGTGCTAGAAAAGAACATCATGTTTGCAAAAGTAGAGGGTCCACTAAAATGAGGTAAACCCTCAATGAGATGGACTGACACAATAGCCAGAACAATGGACTTAAACATGCCAACAATCATAAACATGGCACAGGACTGGCCAACGTTTTGCTCTGTTATATGTAAGGTCATCACGAGTTGAAGCTGACTTGACAGCAACTAACAAAATAACAATACCTTCACTTCCTTCAGGACTCTTCTCTACTCAAATGTCCCCTATAAAACGTAACAGTCTATATAAAACAGCAACTCTCCACCCCCAACATCTACCATGCTTTTTGTCCTTAAATGAATAAGAAAATGTTTTCTTTTATCAAATGCTTTTTCTATATCTATTATTAAATGGATAATACTGTTTTCCTTTTATTTGTTATATATTTCATTAGTATATTTTCTAATGTGAAATCATTTTTCATTACTGGGGTCAATTTGTTTTGGTGACTGTCTTAGTTATCTAGTGCTGCTATAATAAAAATACCACAAGTGGATGGCTTTAACAAAGAGAAATTCATTCTCTCACATTTTAGGAGGCTGGAAGTCAGAATTCAGAGCGCCAGCTCCAGGGGAAGGCTTTCTCTCTCTGTTGGCTCTGGGGGCAGATGCTTGTCATCATTCTTCCCCTGGTCTAGGAGTTTTTCAGCACAGGGGCCCCGGGACCAAAGGATGTGCTCTGCTCCCGGCTCTGCTCTTTTGGTGGTAGAAGGTCCCTCTGTCTCTCTGCTTGCTTCTCTCTTTTATATCTCAAAAGAGATTGACTCAAGATACAACCTAATCTTGTAGACTGAGTCCTGCCTCATTAACATAACTGCCTCTAATCCCACCTCATTAACATCATAGAGGTAGGATTTACAACACATAAGAAAATCACATCGGATGACAAAATGGTGGGCAACCACACAATACTGGGAATCATGGCCTAGCCAAGTTGACACACATTTTGGGGGGATACGATCAATCTATAACAGTGATATATATATATATACACACACACACATATATTTGTAGTTAAACAAACAAACAAAAAATACCCAAGCCCATTGCCATCAAGTTGATTCCAACTCACAGCAACCCTATAGGACAGAGTAGAACTGCACTATAGAGTTTCCAAGGAGTACCTGGTGGATTCGAACTGCCAAACTTTTGGTTAGCAGCCATAGCTCTTAACCACTACGCCACCAGGGTTTCCACCATTGTTGTTAGAGGCGGTCAAATCTATCCCGACTCATAGAGGCCCTATGTACAACAGAAGGAAACACTGCCCTGAGCCATCCTCAAAATCATTGCTATGTTTGAGCCCATTGTTGAAGCTACTGTGTCAATCCATTTCATTGCAGGTCTTCCTCTTTTTCACTGACCCTCTACTTTACCAAGCATGATGTCTTTCTCCAGGGACTGGTGCCTCCTGATAATATGTCCAAAGTACCTGAGATGAAGTCTGAACAATTCGCTTCTAAGGAGCATTCTGGCTGTACTTCTTCCAAGACAGATTTGTTCGTTCTCTGGCAGTCCATGGTATGTTCAACATTCTTTGCCAGCACTATAATTCACAGGCATCAATTCTCCTTTGGTCTTCCTTATTCATTGCCCAGCTTCCACATACATATGAGGCGATTGAAAATACCATGGTTGGGGTACGGTATACCTTAGTCCTCAAGGTGACATCTTCACTTTTTAACACTTTTAAGAAGTCTTTTGCAGAAGACTTGCCCACTGCAATATGTCCCTTGATTTCCTAACCGCTGCTTCCATGGGCGTTGATTGTGGATCCAAGTAAAATGAAATCCTTGACAACTTCACAATGCTGCTTATTGGTCCAACTGTGAGGATTTTTGTTTTACGCTGAGGTGTAATCCTTACTGAAGGCTATCGTCTTTGATCTTCATCACTAAGTGCTTCAAGTCCTCTTCACTTTCAGCAAGCAAGGATGTGTCATCTGCATAATGCAGGTTGTAATGAGTCTTCCTCCAATCCTGATGCCCCATTCTTCTTCATATAGTCCAGCTTCTCAGATTATTTGGTCAGCATACAGATTGAATACATATGGTGAAAGAATACAACCCTGACTCACACCTTTTCTGATTTTAAACTACTCATTATCCCTTTGTTCTGTTCACACAACTGCCTCTTGGTCTATGTATCAGTCCCAAATAAGCACAATTAAGTGTTCTGGAAGTCCCATTCTTGGCAATGTTATCCATAACTTGTTATGCTCCACACAGTTGAATGCCTTTGCATAGTCAATAACACAGACAAACATCTTTCTGGTATTCTCTGCTTTCAGCCAAGATTCATCTGATATGAGCAGTGATATCCCATAATTCAGAGGCATCAATTTTTCTTCATTCTTCTTTGTTCATTTTCCAGTTTTCCTAAGCATATGAGGTGACCGAAAACACCATGGCTTGGGTCAGGTGCATATTTTGCCCACAGAATTCTTCAGTATTATAACTCAAGGCTTCATTTTTTCCTTCAGTTCTTTCAGCTTGAGAAATGCCAAGTGTGTTCTTGCCTTTTTTGTTTTCTAACTCCGAGTCTTTGCACATTTCATTATAATACTTTACTTTGTCTTCTTAAGCTACACTTTGAAGTCTTCTGTTCAGCTCTTTTACTTCATCATTTCTTCCTTTCAATTTAGCTACTCTGCATTCAAGAGCAAGTTTCAGAGTCTCTTCTGTTATCCATTTTAGTCTTTCTTTCTTTCTTGTCTTTTTAAGGACCTTTTGCTTTCTTCAGGTATGATGCCCTTGATATCATCCCACAACTCATCTAGTCTTCTGTCATTAGTGTTCAATGTGTCAAATCTATTCTTGAGACGGCCTCTAAATTCAGGTAGGATATATACTCAAGGTCATACTTTGGGTCTCATGGACTTGTTTTAAATTCCTTCAGCTTGAATTTGACCTTGCATATGGCAGTTGATGGTCTGCTCTGCAGTCAGCCCCTGGCCTTGTTTTGACTGATGATATTGAGCTTCTCCAGTGTCTTTCCACAGATGTAGTTGATTTGATTCCTGTGTATTCCATCCAGCAATGTCCATGTGTACAGTCACCGTTCATGTTGTTGAAAAAGGTATTTGCAATCTATAAGTCGTTGTTCTTGCAAAATTCTGTCACGCGATCTCCGGCGTCCTTTCCATCACCAAGGCCATATTTTCCAACTACTGATCCTTCTTTTTTGTTTCAACTTTCACATTCCAATCTCTCGTAACTATCAATGTATCTTGATTGCATGTTTGATCAATTTCAGACTGCAGAAGTTGATAAAATCTTCATCTTTGCCATTTATACATAATTATATATATACCACAGTATTCAGTTGACTTGTATTTTTAGAATACTTATATCCGTGTTTGTCTTAGTTATCTAGTGTTGCTGTAATGAAAACTACCACAAGTGGGTAGCTTTAAAGAAGAGAAATTTATTTTCTCAAAGTTCTGGAAGCTAAAAGTCTAAATCAGAGGCCCTTTTATGGGCCTCTCTCCTACTTGCTTGTATCTGCCAGCACCCCTGGGCATTCCTTTGCTCTTAAATGGGTCCTCACATGGTGTCTGTGTTCACCTGTGTGTGCGTTGCTATGTCTACTCTGCTTTTTTTACAAGACACCACTCGGAAGGGATTAAGTTTAGGGCCCACCCTCCTCTGGTGTGACCTCATTAACATAACAAATGAAAACAAGGCCATATTTATAGATACAGGGATTAGGACTTCCACGTTTCTCTTTGGGGACACAATTCAGTCTTAAACATTGTTCATAAGTGAAACTGATCTAATTTTTTTTTCTTAATTGGCTTTCTTATTAAGGATATGATGGCTTCATAAAATGAGTTGGTAGCTTTCCGTCTTTTTCTCTTCTCTGAAACCATTTTTTATAAAGTAAAGATAATCTGTTCATTGAAGCTTGTTAAATTAAGCTATAAAAATCAACTGGGGCTTCTGTCTACGGTAAGGGAAAGCAGAAGTGCCATGAGGTGAAGCACTTTCTCCTAATAGTCATATTAACTGCTCTTTCTTGTAGGCATATGGATATTAACCTAAAGTGAAGGGGACTTAAGCACTTATTGATGAAGATCAAAGACTACAGCATTCTGTATGGATTACACCTCCACCTAAAAAAAAAAAAAAAAAAAATTTTTTTCTTTTTTTCCACCTAAGGGACACAAAAATTCTCATAACTGGACCAATAAGCAACATCATGATAAACAAAGATTTCATTTTACATAGATCCACAATCAACACCTATGGAAACAGTAGTCAAGAAATCAAATGACATATTGCACTGAGCAAATCTGCTGCGAAAGACCTCTTCAATGCATTAAAAAACAAAGATGTCACTTGGAGGACTAAGGTGTGCCTGACCCAAGCCATGGTATTTTCAATCACCTCATATGTATGCAAATGCTGGACAATACATAAGGAAGACCAAAGAAGAATTGAATACTTTGAATTATGGTGTTATCGAAGAATATTGAATATACCATGGATTGCCAGGAGAATGAATAAATCTGTTTTGGAAGAAGTAGAGCCAGAATGCTCCTTAGAACTATGGATGGTGACACTTGGTCTCACATACTTTGGACATGCTATGAGGAGGGACCAGTCCCTGGAAAAGAACATCATGTCTGGTAAAGTAGAGGGTCAGTAAAAAAGAGGAAGACCCTCAACGAGGTGGACTGACACCGTGGCTGCAACAACAGGCTCAAACATAACAATGATCGGGAGGATGGTCCAGGACCAGGCCGGGTTTCATTCTGTTGTACACAGGGTCGTTACGAGTCAGAACTGACTCGACGGCACCTAACAGCAATCTGTCAAAAACATTACCAGTTCAACATATAATCAATGTAAAAATTATTAATGTTTTATGTCTTTTTTGTACTCTTTGAAATCTGGTATATTTTACATCTTCACCATATCACAATTCAGCCTAGCACATTTTAAGTGTTCAGCAACCACAGGTGGCTAGTGGCTACCCTGTTAAGACAGCACAGCTCTAGAGCTAAATTCTTCAGGCAATACAGGGGATAGAGAAAAAGACCATAGCGATGTAATAAACAAGTTCAGATTATGGGAAAATCTCTAAAAAAAAAACACCTGGCTTCCTTAAAAAAATAACTGAAAGAAATATCAGATGGTGAGAGAACCTCTAGGTTACTAACCAAATGCAGTGCAAAGACCTTGTTTGGATACTGATTCAAACAAACCAACAGTAGAAAAATTATGAGTTGATGGAGGGAATTTGAATGCTGACAAGATACTTGCTTATAGTAAGGGAGAATAACAGTACTGTGTTTAAGTTTTTTAAAAGAGCTCTTACTTTAAGAGATACATACTGAACTAATTAGAAATGAAATTATATGATGTCTGGGATTTGCTTCAAAACAGTCCGGCAGTGGGATTAAGGGGAATGGATAAGAGTGTAGAAGAAAAAAGGACTGCCCATGAGCTGATAATTGATTGAAACTAAGAAAATTGCACCAGCTTGCTGTTTAATGTTCTATCAAACAATAGAGATAGTCTTGTTCGCTGAGCCCACGGCGAAGGAGAAAAAGGAATTAAGATTAGATGCTATTACCGTCAATCACTTCTGACCCCAGGAGACACTATAAAAATGGCCAGAACACCTCCCCCTGCTTGGAAACAGACACCCAATTGTAGGCAATATCTTCTCTCTGCCCCCTCTGCCACCCTACAGCACTCCCAACAACGACAACAAAAAAAAGTTACCATCCAGTTGACTCTGACTCATGACGGCCCCATGTGTTTCAGAGTAGAACTGCGCTCCCTAGGGTTTTCAATAGCTGTGATCTTTCAGAAGTAGATCACCAGGGCTGTCATTCGAAGCACCTCTGGGTGCTTAACCTTCCACGCCACTCAAGGACTCCTACCTCACCCCCACTGCTGAATTAAAAAAAAAAAAGAGATTGTGGGTCTAAATCTGCTCAGTTGTGCAAAAAAATGAAGACATTTCAGCTGCTGTAGAGAAGGAAGGAAACCCTGGTGGCATAGTGGTTAAGTGCTATGGCTGCTAACCAAAGGGTCAGCAGTTCGAATCCACCAGGCATTCCTTGGAAGCTCAGTGGGACAGTTCTACTCTGTCCTATAGGGTTGCTATGAGTCGAAATTGACTTGATAGCACTGGGTTTGGTTTTTTTGGGTAGAGAAGTAAATGAACACTGCAAATCCAGCTTGAACAAGAGGGTTCCTGGGGAGAAGCTAGCATGATGGAGTTAGCACTGACCCAAATATGAACTCTCCAAAGGGAAGATAAAACTGAAGGGGAGAGAACTGGAATCATTTTTGTCGGTCAGCCCTCCCCACATGGAGCATCTCTTTCCAGTGCCAAACTTTGGAGGTTCTGGACTTTATCTTATCAAAGGAGGACATTCTCCCTTCTTTTGTATCACCCACATTGCCTATCTGTCAACAAATTGTGGTTCAGTGAGTGAGTAATTACAAAAAAGGAAGGACTATCAGGGGCAATGTGGTATTGTGGAAAGGACACACAGATCTGGGTTGGATTCTCAGACCACTTTGTTAGATGTCTCCAGACCTGGAATAGTCTTCGTTTGGTAAAACTGCCCATTCTTTCAGTTACCAACTCAACTATTTTTCCTGGTGTAATATTGTAATAAGTAGATTCACATTCATCAAGACACATGTTGTTTTGGTTCCAGTAACTTGGTAAAGGAGCCCTGGGGGTGCAGTGGTTAAGAGCTTGGCTGCTAACCAAAGGCTTGCAGTTTGAATCCACCAGCCACTCCTTGGAAACCCTGTGGGGCAACTCTACTCTGTCCTAAAAGGTTGCTGTGAGATGGAATCAACTCAACGGCAACGGGTTTGTTTTTTTGGTTTAGGAACATGGTGAAAAAGACATTCACACTCTCATATACGACATTTTGTATATCCCACTACCAAAGTGATTACAAAGGTACTTTGTAATTATTTATATCCCCCCACCCCCCGACTAAGCGTGATTTCAAAAGCAAAAGTCCTGGCATCTTCACCTTTGAATCTCCACCACCTAGCAAATATGAGACATAGTAGTTAGTCAGTATTCATTTGTGGAATGAATGGCTCATGTCTTCTACAAATATTATTGAGCATTCAAACAGATTCATAGCATGAGATTGAAACTTCTGTCTTTTTCCTCAGATGAACACTTCAAACTTGGCTTCTTGGCTAGAAACTTGTCACTTAATTAAAAATCACACAAGAAAACCACTGAGTTACGTAACAGTCACTCAGATCCATAGCCACACCCCCTTTAAAATCATCACCAGAATTCCTCAGCTTACCTGGTGAAACATGGCTCTTAAGGGATTTTTTGTTACTTTCCAAGATAGACATCAAGATTAAACTATTACTTTCAAAATTCTTTTTAACAAAATCGGTGATTCCTCTCTGAAGGCATACAATTATGAACAGTCAGCAAGGCTACCTTGTCTTTATACCCATCAATGCCCAGCCCTTGTCTCTAAGTCCCAGTGCACACAGAAGGTGCAAACAGCCCAGGATCAGGAACCGGATATTCCTGAGATCAAAGAGATTTTAAACAGTTACTTGACTGTTCCAGCTCTGCTCCCTCAAATATAAAATGGGAATAACCATGCATTTTTTTTTTTTAGGATTATAGATTTGTTGGGAGCCTTTAAATAAAGACCACCCACACAGGATCAGTGTGAACTGATCAGGCAGCCGGCTAAAGGGCAAACTCAGCTCGCTAATTTGGCCTGTATCCCTATTTGTTGGATAATGAATAGTAAAAAGAACATTTTTATTTTCTTTATCTAGAGGTATCGTCATCCTTCAACTTTCCATATTTCCTCATCTCTTAGGAACGTTGAATAGTCTCCCATGACTGGCACATGGTACAACAAAACACATGAGGAAAGTGAAGCTTTCTAACTCTATGTCAAATATATGTAAATTTGGAATTTGCTCCTCTTCTCTAAGTTCAAAAAAGGTGGGGGCTCTCTGTGGGGTGTGTCTAGAGAATGCCTGACACTTAGTTGGAAGTGGATACATTTTTCTTCACCGGATGGATGGATAAATGCTGGGTACAGAGAGAATCAGTACAGGGAGGAGGTATGACTGAGCACTATCCCCTGTGCCAAGACGCAGGGAAAGTCCCTGATCAAGATGTTGGTTTAATGTGCTGATTGGCTGGACTGAATTCCACAGACCATCAAGGACCCATGAGAAAAAGGGGATCCCTGGAAAACAAATACCAATGCTCACTCCTTCCTCTATACTGATAAAAGCCAGCAATCTGTACAAAGCAGTGGGGCCTTTACGATTATGGGAGGAGCCAAGGCCAAGGAGGATTATAAAGGCTATAACACATTAGAGGAAGCCCTGGTGGCTAAGTGGTTAAGAGCTCGGCTGCTAACCAAAGGGTCAGCAGTTCGAATCCACCAGCAGCTCCTTGGAAACCCTATGAAGCAGTTCTACTCTGTCCTATAGGGTTGCTGTGAGTTGGAATCAACTCAACTGCAACGGGTTTGGTTTTTTTTTAATTCATTAGAGAAGGGCTTGCCTATATAACCTTTGCTAGCTGGGCTTGAGACATTTTTTGTCAATGCCAATCATGCCACAACCATAATGAGGTCAATGAAACCTCCTAAAAATGTATCTACTCACTGATCTCTGTGTTCAAGAACCACTACTATGCCAGCAGCCGGGGAGGCCATCGCCACGGTCATGGTGGTAACAATAATATATTATGAAGCAAAACATGTGACTTTAAAGTACATCCAGGCAGACAAGATATAGGAACATGGAGAAGGGCTGGGGTTGGAGAAAGAAACCCCGGACACCTGTTGTCCCAGCCTTGCCTCTCATTTCCTGTTGGACCATGGGCTTCCAGGCCTGGGTTCCACCTCTGTACAATGAGGGGGTTGGACAGATGATCTATAATATTCCTTTGGCTCTAAAATTCTATTCTATGCAACACCAAAGAAGTCTCTTTCTTGACAAGAAGAAAGTCTAAGCTATTTTTTTTCCCCCTTTCTACAATTTAAATTTCCTTCACTTTTCATTTCTATGTAAATGCATGAGCCTTTGACTAAAAATCACCATCCCATCTCTGGGTTGCTACTCAGCCTTCTTATCATTAAAAAGCAACCACAGATTTCTGGGACCCAAAAGGGAAGAGGGAATAGTTACTTAGTCATCCTGTGTAGTACTAGAGAGTCGACTAGACGGCAATGGGTTTGGTTTTTTGGTTTGGTTATAGCACTAAGGACTAATTACGGGCGTGGCCCAGAGGACAACCAGGAGAGCTGGTAGTACATGGAAGTAGTGTTTCGCAAAGGTCTCCTCCTTCCTCTGGCCTTAGCTCTCGAAAGAGGGCAGATGTTCTGTATTAAAAGGGAGCAGGAAGTGAAATGGGAAAATCATGGGCTTCAGGGTTATAGTCGTTGTATGCTGTCGAGTTGATTCTGACTCATAGCAACCCTATAGGACAGAGTAGAACTGCCCCATAGGGTTTCTAGGCTGTAATCTTTATAGGAGCAAATTGCCAGGTCTTTTCTCCTGCAGAGCCACTAGTGGGTTGGAGCCGCTGGTAGATTTGAACTGTCAACCTTTTGGTTAGCAATTGTGATCATTAAGGTTGCATGTCAGCTTGGGTGGGCCATGATTCTCAGTGTTTTGGCAGTTATGATGTAGTTTGGCAGTCTCATGATGATATGATCACTTCTATGACGAGATTTAATATAATGTGATCACCTCCACGATGGGATCTGCTGTGGGTAGCCAATGAGTCGAAAGGGAGTTTCCTTGGGGTGTGGCCTGCATCAAATACAGATAGACTCTCTGGCAAGGCTTGCCAGTTTTTGCTCACTCTAGATTCTGCAGCTGGCTCCTGTTCACCTGACCTCCAGTTCTTGGGACTTGAGCTAGTAGCTTACCTGCCATCTTGCCTGCCGTCCTTGGGATCTGTCGGTCTTCGCAGCCTTTAAGCAAGGGCCCTGCTGTCTGACCTGCTGATCTTGGGTTCACCAGCCCCTGTGGCTATGTGAATCAGGAGAAGCCTCCAGCCTGACCCACAGACTTGGGACATTCCAGCCTCTACAACCGTGGAGAGCCATTTCCTTTATATAAATCTATGAGGATATTTATACGCTTTACTCTTTTGCTTCTCTGGAGAACCCAGCCTAAGACAGCGGCCAAGTGCTTGGCCATTCCGCCACCAGGGCTCTTTAGGGTTATGGTCCCATCCCATTGCTGTTAAGTTGATTCTGACTCATTGCAATGCTACAGGACAGAGTAGAGCTGCCCCATAGGGTTTCTAGGCTGTAATCTTTATGGAAGCAGACCACCACATTTTCACCTGTGGAGTGGCTGGTAGATTCAAACCGTAAGCCTTTCAGTTAGCAGCTGAGTGCTTTAACCACTGTGCTGCCAGCACTCCTTAGGATTATGGTACAGAGTTAAATCCCGGACCTACTGTGACGTGCCCTTGAGAAGTCACTTAATTTCTCTGAGCCTCAGTTTCTCCTCTGTACACTGGAGGAGATGCTATCAACTTCAGAGGGTCACTATGAGCAGCAAGGAAGGAGATGAGGCTAAAGCACTGATAAAAAAAAATAGTGTCAAACAAATGATAATGAACAGAGAAACGGGGCAAAACACTGTGTTAGGCATGTGATGGAAAGAAAACTGGTCACTCATTTCCTTTTTTCAGTGGACAAATATGTTGCAAGATGGGCCAGGGGTGGAGGTGCAGGTGGAAGGACATTGAGGAATTACCCTTCCCTCACAGAGCCGATAACTCTGTTGAGGAGAAGGAAAAAAAAAAAAAGAAAACACCATCATCGAGTCTATTCCAATTCATAGCGACCCTATAGGACAGAGTAGAACTGCCCGATAGAGTTTCCAAGGAGCGCCTGGTGGATCTGAACTGCCGACCTCTTGGTTAGCAGCGGTAGCACTTAACCACTACACCATGAGGATTTCCGTTGAGGAGAAGAGGCTCGCTCACAGAATTGAACCCCTGAGCAAACCAAATGCCCAGAGCACCGGATATCTGAGCCTTTATGAAGAAAGGAAGCCAGAATAAAGCTCTTTCTCTTTTAACCCTAAAGCCTAGGATTCTAGAAAACAAGTAGTTATGGAGGATTCGGTTCTTGGGTTGGGCCTTGAAGAATGGGTAGGATTAGGATATGATCACTGGGAAAAAATGGGAAAGTCCCTGTTAACTGGACAGGCTCATATTATGGCTGGCCTTGAAACTCAGGCTGGCTTTCTTTCCCCCTTTTGATACAATTAGAAAGCAGTCCGTTTGGTCCAGATCGAATGAGGAAGCCATTGAAGGTCTTTGGTCCCAAAAAAGATATTTATGAAAGCTTAAAAAAAAAAAAATTTTTTTTTTTTTTAGCCTTGTAGCAGCAAGTGGTAAAACTGAAGGAGGAAGAGAATGGAACTGGGGAGAATAAGAAGTGGATAAGGGCAGGACCGGTGGTAATCTTCCTTGAATCATGCTTTATTGCATGCTCTGAGCCGCTCACCAAGACTTGGTGATCTCTCCCTTGAAACTATCGTGTACCTATCCCTCTATGAATTACATCATTCATCCACAGAGTGAGTCCAAGGATCAAGTTTCCCAGCTGGATGTACTGGAAGATAGGTGCCACTGGCAGAGGCAAGGAAGTTGACTTGGAGAACTAGTTTCATTGAAGGAAGAGATAGAATAAATTTTGTTTTCGGTATGTTGGATTTCTGGTAACAGCTGAACGTTGAGGTGGAAAAGTAAAGTTCAACTGACTTTTTCAACATGATTGCAAAGGACCTTTTGCGACAAACAATACAAAATTGGAGAGTCTATGTCACTTTTTTTTCTCTTTTGATGTGTAACTATGCAGAGATGAGTATATTTGTTTAGTTTGTATTTTCTTCAGTTGGTGTTAAGGGGAATGATAAGTGATGTGTGATTGAAATGTTACATGTTAAATAAAAATAAATAAAGATGGTCCCTGACTTGTGACGGGGTTCTGTTATGCCAACTCTGTGGTAAGCCAGTTCTGATATAAGTCAAATACCTCTATTTTTGTTTGTTTGTTTGTTTTCATTATGATTGCCTTCTATTATCAAAACCAAACCAAAACCCACTGCTGTCAAGGAGATTCTGACTCACAGCGACCCTATAGGAGAGTAGATCTGCCCCCATAGAGTTTCCAAGCCTCTAATCAGACTGCCACATCTTTCTTCCGATGAGCGGCTGATGGCGTCAAACTGCCAACCCTTTAGTTAAGAGCCAAGTGCTTTAACCACTGTACCACCAGGGTGGCTCCCTTTTATTATCAGTATCTTCAAAAACCCACTCTGAACATCACATCTGTGAGTGAACATCTGAGAATGATAACATCAGTAAATTACACACTGCAACACTGTACACATTACTAACGATAAGATGTACATAAAAAAAGACCGTCAGTCGTAGGTGAGTTTCATCATAACTTGAATACATTGTAAGTTGGGGACCACCTGTAAATGAGTTGGGGGAATGATGGAGAATAGTGTAAAATGTGGGCAAACATTTTAGCTCTTTTTTAGGGAGGGCGATTTAAAAACTCTTCTATCTATTATATAATTGGATTCTATGAAAGGACTTGTGACCAACACAAATGGTGCTGGGAGGGTCCCAAGAAACAATTTTCACTATCTAGAAGGCACACAGACCCTCAGAGGGAAGACCATCTTCCTACCCATCTGTAATAATGAGAGGAAAAGTTCACCAGGCCACTGGGCTTGCGGTGTTTAGTCTCTAGGGTTAATCTTGCCTAAATTTTTTCATAAAAGAAGAGTCTTGAGGATGTTTCCCATGTCTCAATTACTGGGGTATCCCTCACCCCCTCACCTTGTGGTATCTCTCCCCTTCCTTTCATTCCCTCCCTTTTGTCCTTTTTTGATAGCAACTATAAAGCAGCATTATGAAATCGTTACGAAGCTTTCATTACAAAGCAGTGATGATTATGTGGTTTGGCAGGGTAGGGCAAAAGGACTCAATAAGAGAAGTGACAAGCTGTTAAGAAAGAGAAGACCATTAATAGCAACTTCTTGATTTTGTTAAGAGGCAAGCTGAAGCCATCCAAAGCAGGCAGGGAACAAGGTAATAATAAGAGAGAATGTGTTTCATAGACAAAGAGCAGAGCACGAGGGAGAGCCATTCAGGGCAGGAGGTGACCGTTCGGGAGAGCCCGCAGACAGGATGCACTAATCCCTCTGAACCACGCTGGCAGAACCACTGGCTGTTTGAACTCCTTGGTAACTTCAGCCTGGTCTCAAAGCGGATCATGAGGCACAAGAATAAAAGGAAAGCTCACTGAGTTCCTTGTGTCAGAGCAGCGAAAACTGCTTTGAGGCCAGCACTAGAAGATGGTAATGGTAGAAAATGGAACCAAGTTTAAAAAAAAAAAAAAGTGTTAGGTCACTGGGAGTTTGCCTAGCATCAAGTAAGATCAAACCACCGTTGAGGAGACATTCAGCATGTATCCTACCACATGCTGCTTTGCAAGCCGCTTCTAACCAGCACTCAGCTAGCTAAAATCTCAGCCACTCTGAGGACGTTCAATCGTTCACTTGACAAACAGTAACTGAGCTCTCACTGCATCAGCCAGGAATACGCTATTAATGCTGCAAGGTGCAATGTGAGCCCTGGTGCCCTCGTCCTAACTGGTCAGTAAGTCTGAAAGGATCCTTAGAAAGCAAGGACTGGGAAACTACTGCTGAGCTGGAAGGGCACAAGCCCGGTGGAACACAGGGGTAAGCTGCAGGAGAGCCAGAGGGGTTACTGGAAAGAAGCATGTGTGTATTTAAACTCTTTGTGAGGAAAGACAAGTGACTGTGACTTTTTCTTTCCCAGGCCTAATTTTTTTCATCCATAAACCAGATGGTGGAACAAGATGACAGGTAACTTCCCTTTTGGCAGATCTGGCTTGGGGAGTCACCTGGATCCTGTGATGCGGTTGGCACAGCATGGCACTCTATTAGGGTGGAAATCTAACAGCTGTACGCACTAGAAGCTATAGGTCCTTTTTCTGTGTTTGTTGGTCAGTCTTGGAGAAATTAAGAGATGCTGACGATGCCAACGCCTTCCCTCCACGCTCTGGGGCAGAGGTTGCAAACCAGGGCCCCTAGATTTGTTTGGCTAGTATTTGCTAAAAATTGATCTAGCATTTAAAAATTGTGTGGTTTCATCTGAAAATCCAGACTTTGGGCTTCTCTTGGAAGACTGGGAGATCTGGCAACACTGGCCCGACAGCCATTAGCTCGAGATGGGTAGCGGCTGTCCCTCCCTGCAGAGGGCAGCTGCTCTCTAGTTCAAGTCTACCCCACTCGTATTAGGGCGGCCATATAACTTGTCCAAATTATGGCACTTCTGAGATTGAAAAAGGGGGTGCTGTTAGTAATTAGGCCTGGACCACAGTCGTAAACCAGGACTGTCACGGGCAATCAGAATGTAAGGTTACCTAATTCACACTGCTTACACAGGGCTTGTTTCATTCTTCTTTGCCCACTGCTATTTGGGTTATATGGTCCTAAATCTGGGGATTTCGTGAGAAAGAGAGAGAAAATGTGTAAAATGAGGAAGAGACATGAAGGGTGAAAAGAAAGCCAAGAACTGAAAGATTATTAAAATGAATGCCAATTACAGCAAAGCTTTAGGTCAAGGCAGAGCCTTGCTCGTGGCTGGCTCAGCAGGTAAATTTGACCCTCCTGGCTCCCTGCCCTACACAGCACCGTCAGTTTTAATAAGCTGTGATCCCGTAGCTACAAGCGAGACTAATCAAACTGCAGAGAGCAGCCTGTTCCTAATCAGGAAGGCACGGGGAAATCATTTAACTCTGTGGTTTCTCAGTGAGCTCCAAGCTGCCTTTGCAGGAAAAAACATCCTGGATAAAAGAGTTCCTCACACGATCTAGCCTTGACCCTTTAATGGTCTTTGTTTGTAATTTTATTAAAATGCTTTAACTGTACAAGCATTTGATTAAAAAACGTTTTAAAAGGATCCTTTCCATTTTATTATTTGTTCCTTTATTCTCAGGGAATAACAAACTATCCCTCCCCTAAGCCATATAGTAAACCTCCAAACCAAAAAACCAAACCCTTGCCGTCGAGTCAATTCTGACTCACAGCGACCCTATAGGACAGAGTAGAACTGCCCCATAGTTTCCAAGGAGAGCCTGGTGGATTCAAACTGCCGACCTTTTGGTTAACAGCCATAGCACTTAACCACTACACCACCAGGGTTTTCATAGTAAACCTCAGACTCCTACTAACTACCCAAGAGTCCACTTGAATTGATCACCGTCTCCAAAGCCACTGAAAACCATCTAGGGCGTGGCTACAGTCCCAAACTGGAGGGGTTGGGGACATGGAATACCAACCATGTTGAGCACCTATGTGAGCCACCATGGTACCACGGGGTGTACATGGCAGGTATTACCCACTGGGAGTGGGAGCCAGGGCCGAGCTGCAGCAGGGCTCCTGAAGCACCCTGTACCTCAGAGCCAGAGGCCTCACTACTCAGATCTTGCGTCTCCTAGCCCCTTCAGTCCACGAAGCCTAAGACAAGCCTGTAAGAAGCTACTTCAGGCAACGGCTAACCACTGAGCTTTGGCTGGACAGCGCTGGAGTGGAATCTAAGAACTGGCTACTCAGCCTTCCTGAAGCTCAGACCTGTCACACAGGACCAGTAATGCCCAGGCCATACGATGATGCTCCAAGGGACAATGAGACATGTACGGAAAGCACTTACTGAGGGGCTTGCCACATTAGCAATGTTCCCTTGATTGTGGTTATTATTATTTTTAATATATGCTACAAGGCCTTAAATTGCTTACTTTAAAGAGACAGACAAGGGAATCTTCACAACGTGTGTCACTGAGTAAGATCTCTTTTTTGGATTCGGCATTTAGCATGAGTGCTCTTAAACAATGTCCACAGATGGAATCAATGCAGAGAAATGTTATTTTCCGATGAGAAATCTCTTGAACATTTCTGGTACCATGGAAATTTAATATTTTGTTTAATACACTCCCAACCATTTATGGAAAGGAATACACAGTGAATTTTTTTTTTTTAATTAAAAATGTTTATTGGCCATTACCTTTCATAGATTTACTACATTAAAGGAAAGAAACTTTTTCCAAATGTGCTAACAAGAAAAAGACCCAGAAAGATCAAACAGTCTTGGGCAGAAATTTCAGTGTTTTAGACATAATAAAACACATCCATTTTGTATGGATTCTGGAATATTTATTGATACTCCTCCAACTCAATGGACTCGGCATTGAAGAAAAATGTGAACATTTGAACATACCCAATTCTGTAACATTTCAAAACAATCCAATCTTTGAGAACAGAAACTTCTGGCCATTCATGGAGGAGAGGTTACAGGAATTTCCATGAATTCAAAACTTATGACTACCACTAATAAAAAAGAACCACATGGGCTCCCAACTCATAAAAACATAGTAAGTACATAATAATTTAAAGCAATGCTCAGTAATGCCCACTGAAACAATGAACAGCAAAATACAGCACAAGAACGTAAAATGTTATTTCTCCCCCCATAAAACAAAAAAACTCTTAGCTTTTGTTAACGTTTTTATAAAAACTGTGTGCATGTGTATTCTTTATAGAAAACTTGAAAAATATAGACAAGCACGAAGAAAATAAAAACCACCTGACGTGCCATCAACACAAATGTCACTCCTGTAGCAAGAGCAGAAAAAAAAACTCGAAGATTTGGAGATCTGCTGAGGCCAATTTACGACACACTTCAACACGCACAGGCCAGATCTCCTCTGAGGCTCTCAACATCTCTACTGTTACCTGAGTCCTGGCCAACGGCGGGCAATAAACACGGAGGACAAGTAAGGCTGTGATTCTAAGCTAAAACTTTGTTTCCCAAATCGTAGAGCTAGATGGAATCTCAGAAGTTCATTGACTGATAGTCCCATCCACCACCTTTGTCTCCACTCATTCAGGAGGAAGAGGCAAGGGGAGGCTAAGTGATGTGCCCTGGTGTCACAGCTGGGCAGGACTGAAGTCTGACGCTGTCATTGCCAGGCCAGGGCTCAGTCCAAGTGAACACACTGCAAATGAACCTCCACAAGGGGGGGCGGTCATTTGGAGGTCAGACTACTGATGACGTTGGAGGACAGACAGGTCATCGCAGATCTGTACGACCAGAGGAAAGCACCCCAGCGACTTTCAGCTCCTAACAGGCAATTACATCAGCTCTAGGGAGACAAGTCACAATTAACAATGTGGCCAAATGACAGAATGTGACCTGGGCCAACCGATCAGAGGACCAACGTGTGAGCCCACAGTCCAGGGAGATGTGATGTTGGTTAAGCCACAAGAGAGGTTTCCTTGATTGTCCTGCCAGGGCTGGCTGCTTAGAAGACGGAAGTGTCGAAAGGAGCCCTCTTAGAGTTTAAGGATCAAAAGAAAACTCTCGACTCAGCCAGATTCCTTCTCGTCAACAGGCACGTGTCCACAGGGTCATGCTACTCACAACCAGTCATACGCCTGCAATCTCCGACCCGACTCAGGGGACCCTCAGAATCTCGGCAGCTCCACTTCAAGGTTGTCCTCTCATGTCTAGAGATTTTGTCTTTAATGACTAAATGAACGGACTAAAAGAGTTAGCCTAGAGATGTTAAAGGTCATGGTTCAAATCTTCTGATCCATCCAGGTCACTGAAGCCTGTAGAAGAAATCTCCTCAGCCTCGTGGGGAAGGAATTTGGTAGGATGCTCCTGACTGGGGACACCAGTTCTCTTTCTCTCTTCGTCCCACTTGTAACACCGGTTCCGGCTGCAGGTTAAGTCAGATGTGTTTGCTAGGTCTCAAGATGCTTGCCTAAGGATAAGCTCTTTCAACTGCGCCAGTCTGTCACTTCTTAGTGCTTCCCGGATGGAGTGGAAAAATCCAAAGTAATGTTCAAAGTTGTGCATCATAAGCAGGACGCCGGCCAGCAGCTCGTTGGTCACCAGCAGATGGTGGATGTACGCACGAGTGTGATTCTTACAGCAGTAACAGGAACACCCTCTCACCAACGGGTCAAAGTCCTCCTGGTACCTGAGAAAGGAAGTCACCACGACACTCCAGAAGTGAGCAATAAGAGGAATCCACAGCCTAGACTGTCTATCCTGCTGGTGCAGTAACCAACGTTTAATAACGCTGCTGGCAAATTCTCAGTGCAGGGTACCTGATTAAATGGCAATGTCGTCAAAAGTTAACAAAGAGCCACGACATGGAGGAATCTTGGAAACGTTATGCCAGATACTGTACAATTCTACTTATATGAAATATCTAGAAGAGGCAAATGCATGGAGACAGAGAGGAGAGGAGAAGTTACCAGGGGCTAAGAGGAGAGGGCAGTGCTTAGTGGGTATGAAGTTATTGCTTGAAGAGTCTAGACTTTCCGTTTGGGGCGATGGAAAGGTTTTATAAGTGAATGGTGGTGATGGCTGTACAACACTGTGAATGTAGTTAATCCACTGAATTACAGACTTCAAAATGGTTAAAAAGGAAAATTTTATGCCACTTTTTTTTTTATAGTACTTTAAGTGAGAGTCTACAAATCAAGTCAGTCTCTCATACAAAAATTTATATTAAAAAAAAAAAATCCAGCACCGTCGAGTCAATTCCGACTCATAGCGACCCTACAGGACAGAGTAGAACTGCCCCACAGAATTTCCAAGGAGTGCCTGGCGGATTTGAACTGCCGACCTCTTGGTTAGCAGCCATAACACTTAACCACTACACCACCAGGGTTTCCATAAAAAAAAAAAAAAATTTATATACACCTTGCTATATACTCCTAGTTGCCTGCCCCCTAATGAGACAGCACACTCCTTCTCTCCACCATCTATTTTTGTGTCCATTCAGCCAGCTTCTGTCCCCGTCTGCCTCCTCATCTCCCCTCCAGACAGGAGCTGCCCACATAGTCTCGTGTGTCTAGTTGATCCAAGAAGCTCACTCCTCACCAGTATCATATTCTATCCTATAGTCCAGTCCAATCCCTGTCTGAAGAGCTGGGTTTGGGAATGATTCCTGTCCTGGGAGTAACATGTTTTACCACAATGGTAAGAACGATAAGAAGCCAACAAAGTGCACAATGAGCCATGGAGACCCAGGCGTTTTCCTCTGACCGATGCAACCTCCAAGACTGAAAGTTACACGAGACCATCAAGAAAGTCGTCCAATCATTCACCAGTGTTGAGTGCTGTTCGTGACACTGCAAAGGCACACCATATTAGGGAACGCTCTTCTGGATGCATGGCACTGCTCTCCCGCTCGTCACCAGGACTAGCACCAGGAGATACAGTATTCCTTTAGATACTCACATCGCTGTTTGCAGTTTGCAAAGCACTGTCACTTACTGTTTCGTTTAATCTCCATAAAAACCCTTGGAGATAGGCCCTTTTATTGTCATTTTACAGATGAAGAAACGAAGGTTACTGCAGGGGTGAGGAGGGAAGGCTCTGTAGCCACAGTGTGACCTTCGATTACTGACTCCTCAACTCCCCAGGGCAAGTCACTTAATCTCCCCCCTTGCGTGCGTTTTCTCATCTGTGAATCAAGGGTAAGAACAGTGCCTACCTGGTGGAGTTCTTGTGAGGAATAAATGAAGTAATGCAGTAAAGGGCTTGATCACTGTGGCGCACGGCCCAGCCCCAAGCCCCATGCCGTGGGGTCGATTCCGACTCACAGCAACCCTACAGAACAGAGTAGAACCACCCCATAAGGTATTCAAGGAGTGGTTGGTGGATTCAAACTGTCAAACTTTTGGTTAGCTGCCAAATACTCAACAACTGTGCCACCAGGGCTCCATGCGGCTCCATGCAGCACATACTAAGCACTGTATGTGTGTTACTTTTATCAGCTGTTAAAGACAGTTTAAGTGACTTGACCAAGGTCACACAATCAAGAGCACTGTTAGGATTTCAATTCCAAGGCTCCAAAACTTCAAATCTAGTGCTGGTAACAGAAAACTACAATTTCAATTAAAACTATAATGTAAGGGGAAATTTAGTAGTAACAATTTTATACCGCCCTAACAGTCTAAATACAGAAATGAATCTCCTCAGCTATTTTTTAGGAAGATAAATGTGGTTGTTGTTAGGTGCAGTTGAGTCGGTTTCAACTCACGGTGACCTTAGGTACAACAGAACAAAACACTGTCCGGTCCTGTGCCATCCTGACAATCGTTGCTATGTTTGAGCCCTTTGTTACAGCCATTGTGCCAATCTATCTCGTTGAGGGTCTCCCCCTTTTCTGCTGACCTACTTTACCAGGCATAATGTTCTTCTCCAGGGACTGATCCCGCCTGGTAACATGTCCAAAGTATGTGACACAAAGCCTTGCCATCCTCACCTGTAAGGAGAATTCTGGCTACACTTCTTCCAAAACAGATTTGATCATTCTTCTTGTAGTCAATATTCCGCACCAACATCATGATTCAAAGGCACCAATGCTTCTTCGGCCTTCTTTATTCACTGTCCAGCTTTTGCAGGTATATGAGGTGATTGAAAATACTATGGTTGGGGTCAAGTGCACCTTAGTCCTCAAGGTGACATCTTTACTTTTTAAAACGTTAAAGAGGTCTTTTGCGACAAATTTGCTCAATGCAATACATCTTTTGATTTCTGGACTGCTGCTTCCATGGCCGTTGATCATGGATTCAAGTAAAAGGAAATCCTTGACAACTTCAATATTTCCTCCATTTATCATGATGTTGTTTTCTTTATGTTGAGGTGCAATCCATACTGAAGGCTGTAGTCTTTGACCTTCATCAGTAAATGCTTCCTCTTCACTTTCAGCAAGCAGGGTTGTGTCATCTGCATATTGCAGGTTGTTAATGAGTCGTCCTCCAATCCTGATGGCATGCGCTTCTTTGTACAGTCCAGCTTCTTGCAGTACTTACCGAGCATAGAGATAAATAAGTATGGGGAAAGAACACAACCCTGACTCACAACTTTCCTGACTTTAATCCATGCTGTATCCCCTTGTTCTGTTTGAACAACTGCCTCTTCATCTATGTACAGGTTCCGCATGAGCTTCACAATGTTACCCATAACTTGTTATGACCCACACAGTCGAAGGCCTTTGCACAGTCAATAAAACACAGGTAAACATCTTTCTGGTAGTCTATACTTTCAGCCAAGATCCATCTGACATCAGCAATGATATCCTTGGTTCCACGTCCTCTTCTGAGTCTGGCTTGAATTTCTGGCAATTCCTTGTCAGTGTACCGCTGCAACCATTGTTGATTTATCTCAGCATGATTTTACTTGCATGTGATATGAATGATACTGTTCATAATTTCCGCATTCCGTTGTACCCCCTTCCTCAGAATAGGCACACATCTGGACCTCTTCCCGTCAGCTGGCCAGGTAGCCGTCTTCCGCATTTCTTGGCACAGGTGAGTGAGTGCTTCCAGTGCTGTATCCATTTGTGGGAACATCTCCATTGGTATTCCATCAGTAACTGGAGTGTTGTTTTTTGCCAATGCCTTCAGCGCAGCTTGGATTTCTTCCTTCAATAACGTTGGTTCTTGATCATATGCTACCTCCTGAAATGGCTGAACATCAACCAATTCTTTTTGGTACAGTGACTTTGCATATTCCTTCCATCAGCTTTTCAAGCTTCCTGTGTCATTCAGCATTTTCCCCATAGAATCCTTCAATATTGTAACTCAAGACTCGAATTTTTTCTTCAGTTCTTTCAGCTTGAGAAATGCTGAGAGCGTGCTTCCCTTTTGGTTTTCTATCTCTAGGTCTTTGCCCATTTCATTATAATACTTTACTTCTCCAGCCATCCTTTGAAATCTGTTCAGCTCTTTTAGTTTATCATTTCTTCCATTCGCTTTCGCTACTCAACGTTCAAGAGCAAGTTTCAGAGTCTCTTCTGACATCCATTTTGGTCTTTTTTTCTTTTCTGTCTTTTTAGTGACCTTTTCTTTATTAATATCAGGTCCCTGATGTCACCCCACAAAACATCTGGTCTTCAGTTGTTAGTTCAATGTGTCAAATCTCAGGCATTAGTTCAAGGTGTCAAATCTGTTCTTGAGATGGTCTCTAAATTCAATAGGGATGCATTCCAGGTCGCACTTTGGCTCTCATGGATGTGTTTTAATTTTCTTCAGCTTCAACTTGAACTTGCATATGAACAACTGATGGTCTGTTCCACAGTCAGCCCCTGGCCTTGTTGTGACTGACGATGCTGAGCTTCCCCACTGCCTTCCCCACAGATGTAGTCGATTTGATTTCTGTGTATTCCATCTGGCAAAGTCCACAGGCATAGTCACCGTTTATGTTGGAAAAAGGTATTTCCAATGAATAAGTCATTAATCTTACAAAATTCCATCATGTAATCTCCTGTCATTCCTATCACCAAGGCTGTATTTTCCAACTACCGGTCCTTCTTTGCTTCTGACTTTCCCATTCCAATCACCAGTAATTATCAATGCATCTTGATTGCAGGTTTGATCAATTTCAGAGTGCGGAAGTTGGTAAAAATTTTCAATTTCTTCATTTTTGCCATAGTGGTTGGTGAGTAAATTTGACTAATAATCATATAAACTGGTCATCTCTGTATGCATACGGATATTATCCTATCACTAACAGCACTGTATTTCAAGATGGATCTTGCAATGTTCTTTTTGACCGTGAACGTGACGCCATTCCACTTCAATTTGTCATTCCCCGCAGAGTTGACCACATAATTGTCTGATTCAAAATGGCCAATACCAGCCCGTTTCAGCTCATGGATGCCTAGGATAGCAATCTTTAAGCATCCCATTTCACTTTTGACAGCTTCCAGGTTTCCTTGATTTATACTTCACACATTCCACGTTCCAATTATTAACGAATGTTTGGAGCTGTTTCTCCCCATTTTGAGTTGTGCCCTATCAGCAAATGAAGGTCCCAAGAGCTTTACTCCATTCATGTCATTAATGTCAACTCTCCTTTGAGGAGGCAGCTCTTCCCCGGTCGTCTTTTGAGTGCCTTCCAACCTGAGGAGCTCCTCTTCCAGCACTATACCAGACAATGTTCTGCTGCTATTCATTAGGTTTTTGCTGGCCAATTTTTTCAGAAGGCGATTGCCAGGATCTTCTTCCCGGAGTATCTTAGTATGTCATCAGTCTGTCGTACTGTGGTGGCTTGCATGTTGCTGTGATGCTGGAAGCTATGCCACCATTATTTCAAAGAGCAATAGGGACACCCATGGTGGGCAGGTTTCAGCAGAGCTTCCAGACTAAGACATTTAAAGTATGAGGACGGAGTAAAAGACACCAAACACAACGGATTTGGTGTACTGTTTCTCACTGCTTTCCTAAAATAGCTATCTAGCCTTAGTTTTCTAATAAGACAAAATACACAAATCATTTGCAGAAAAAAAGTTTTTCTGCAACTGAATTTGAGAAGGCCCAAATAATATTCAACTATAAATTTTACGGTCATTAACTGAAAAGGAACATTTTACACAAGCTTTTTAAAAAGACAGAAATGAGAAAGCCAGAAATCAAAATCCAAAGTTAAAAAAAATTCCTTACTTTTTTTCCTTCAGATTAATTTCAAAGGATGTCATCTCTTGGGTGCAATCAGTTGTTTTAATTTTCTTTGTTTGATCCAGATATTTTATTTCTTCTTCTGTCCCATTTTGTTGTAATACTGAAAGACAAACCAATAAAAAGTCTCAATGAAGATCAGATAAGGAGTAGCCACTGGAAGAATTTTATTTTAGTCATTATTTCATGCCCTTTGACCCTGTCATTCTGTTCCTAAGAATTTATCCTAAAGAAATCACAGAAGAAAAATAGCAATATGCACCAAGATGGTCACTGACCGGTTATCTATAATATCAAAACAATCTAGGGGTCCAAACATGCCTAAGCAAATTAGGGTTACGAGCATATGACATACAATCTAATTGTCTACGAGTAATTTTAAAAAGTTGGTGTGTGTTTGTGTGTTAAAGAGAGAGACAGAGGGAATAAATATGTGTGTGTATTGGGGTTATTCCCATGTCTCAACATAAGGCACCTGCAAATACATTTGGCTTTGTAACTCATCTATCTGGGATACAGGCAAACTAGAATAGGGTTGTAATTTCTATATTCTGCAGAGACTTTGACCTTCCAGGGAACCCAGATTATCCAGAATTACAAAAGGACTTGAGTTGTTCCTTTGAACTCTTTGCTTTAAAAACAAACATTCCTAGACTTGCAGAAGAAACGCATGCTTCTATACAAAGAACCAGCTGCCTTGAAAGGTGGAAGTAGGTAAGAAGCATTTCTGGGAACGAGTGGTAACAATCTTAGTGCTGGCCCAAAAAGAATGGGCAGGTGGTCCTACACATGTAGATTTTGTCAAGGTCAAAGAGAGAAGCAAAGTGGCCTGAGCACTGAGCACAGCGGTTACTATTTTGTCCTCATGAACCGGCATGCTGAGGTGGAGACCATTAATAAGTCCCTTAAGGTTAATAAGCTTGGCCCCGACATTCTGGAAAACTCCTATCACTCGGGGGAACTGCTGTCTATATTAGTCGCCTTATTCCTTTGGAATTTTCACTTGGACAAAGGACTTCAATTAGTATCTACATGTACTTATGCAAACACAAATATGATTAATGATAATACTTTTATAAAAGTGTCCAAGTGATTTGAGTTTTCCTAATCATGAAAAAAGAAGACTTTCTCTGGCCATAGAGAGACTCATTTATTCCACAGACATCAGTTTCAGTTCTCTTTAGAGCTTTACATATTCACGGTACTGAAAAGCTAATAGTTACCTCTGTCCTGACAGAAATAATTCAGTTTTGTAAATGAAGTCATGAAAAGTTATAAAATGCTTATGGCTTACCCATTCACATATACTATGTTCCAGTCTGTCTAAAGGACAGCCAAACCGATTTACTTAGTCTGGTTTATCTTGTTTCCACAAGCATTATGATCTACACTGATGGCTAAATGACTTTATAAAGCTGTAACATCTTCTGAACTAAATTTCACTAACTTGCAGAAAATGAAATGAACCCATAAAGAAGTTCCTGACCCTATTCCAATTTCAGATTGGTACTGGTAAAGCAAGAGGTCAAGGGACATCAGACAAAGGGAGAAGAAAGCCTTCTTGGAAGGAGACGGAAGCCTGGGCATGCAGCATTCTGCCCAGCCCAAAAGCCTGTCTCCCAGTCCCTTGTTACTACTGGTTACGTGTTAGCATCAGAAGCTGATTTTCTTCATTTCTGGATGACTAAACAATACAACGGAAGTGCTTCAAAGCACCATTAGCAAAGGGAAACAGCTTTCACCTCTCATTGTGTAAAACAAACAAAAAAAATAACACCAGGGTCAGAGGGGAGTGAGGGGCATGAGGTTTGCAAAATGCAGACAAGAACCCTTTCTGTAGAAGAACAAAATCACTTGTATATCAAGCAATTCAAAGGTTTTCTTCTCTTGGATTTTCATCACTACTCACTCTGAATGTTCTTTCTCGGGCTAATAGAAGAGGTTCTGTTTTTCCTGGTTCGGCTCACTACAAAATCACTCCCTAATATTGGTGAGCACATGTATAGTATCAAGACCCTGGTTTTGTGTGTCAACATGCCAGGGTGTAGAGATAAATAGGCACATATTTTTGCCTTGTGACTCAAGCCAAAAATTAAGCAGGAACAGAAGAAACTTGTGGATAACCCAGGGATCAGCTTCCAAAGACCTACGTGTCTCTTCAGGATTCGGCTGGAAATCAAAGCTGAAAGTCAGGGCACACCCCCGCTCTGTCACTTGATACGGGAAAAAACTCTCAAACAAGTCCACTCCTCTCTCAATGCACTTTAGCACCTTATCCGGCCGGCTGACACCACAGATGAGCCTGTGAAAACAGCAGCAAGAACAGACGTTGAGGACATGGCAGGAATGAATCAGAGTCCCTCCAACGAACAGGGCACTAGAAGCGGTAACAATGAAAACACCACGCACAGCGGCAATGGCAGGGGGCAGACAGCACGGGTGCTGGACGGACACAGACCTGGGCAGGCAGAGATCTGGGCTCGAAGCCTAGCTCTGCTGTTTATTCACCACGCACAGCGGCAATGGCAGGGGGCAAACAGCACGGGTGCTGGACGGACACAGACCTGGGCAGGCAGAGATCTGGGCTTGAAGCCTAGCTCTGCTATTTATTCACTTGCTGTCTTACTTTGGGAAGGCTTTTGACCCGAGTATCAGTTTTCTCATTTTAAACCAAGGGCGTACATACCCCACAGAACTGTGGTGAGGCATAATGAGATAATGTCTGGAAAAGCACGCAGTACAGTTTCTGGCCCCAAAGAAGCTCAATAAAGGTTACTTCTCTTTCCACTCCCATCCCTTCTAAGCAACCTCTCTAGTCTTACGTTGAACTTTATATCTATACACTATATGGAAACCCTGGTGGCGTAATGGTTGTGCTACGGCTGTGAACCAAAAGGTCAGCAGTTCGAATCCACCAGGTGCTCCTTGGAAACCCTATGGGGCCGTTCTACTCTGTCCTGTGGTACCGCTATGAGTCAGAATCAACAGGTTTGGTTTCATTTATCTTCTTATACACTATATAGATTTTTCAAGAGTACAAAGTTGTGTGCTTTATTTCCCTCAAGTACTTTCCATGTTTTAACTGTATTTCCTTTTTTTTTTTTTTTTTTTAATAACTGGTTCAAGAAAGACATTTTTATCTACTATATTCCACAGAGGTTCATTTACAAAGCAAGCCCCACTCTCAGAATTTCAGCTCTGGCAACAGGATCTAAGTATCTAGTTGGACTTCTTTATGCGTCTTTATATCGCCTCTGTTAAGGAAAAGTCTGCACTGTGGAATGAGACGGTGTTTTCAGAGACAATGGATTAAGGCATTCTGAAAGTGTTACAAATACTCAAGTGGGTTTTGCCGCTAAAAAAGATGGGAGGTGCAATAGATCAGGGCTGGCTGGCTGCCATTGTTTCCTATTTTTGTTTTTCTATCTGTAGCCTCTTTTTACGAACTGGCAGAGGACAGCTAACAGTCTCTGATTCCTAAAAGAAGTTTAAAGAAAAAGAGGCTTATGTAATATTAACACCCAGAACCCTTAAATACATGCCCGTTTTCCTGATGAGTTTCCTTCTAGTAATGTTATGTTTTAGAACTTCTTTCCAACTGAAGCTGGCATTTCTGTACGTATACATAAAAAAAAAAAACAAAACCACCCCAGCTTTCATATCCAGGCAGACATCTGTGAGTCCTTAAGTCAAAGGAGTCCAGAAAATGGCTAGAAATACCGGTGCTGAATTATCTTCACCAGAATGAAATAAGCACAAGATGGGGAGCAATGAACAGAGAGCTAGGTTAAAACTGGAGGGGCAAACGCTGGCTGTCGTCGCTGTCAGGTGCCATGGAGTCAGTTCCGACTCATAGCGACCCTACGTACAACAGAACCAAACACTGCTCAGTCCTGCGCCATCCTCGCAATCGTTGTTATGCTTGAGCCC
The DNA here is from genome assembly GCF_024166365.1 of Elephas maximus indicus. NCBI lineage: Eukaryota > Metazoa > Chordata > Mammalia > Proboscidea > Elephantidae > Elephas > Elephas maximus. The sequence continues at coordinate 2,990,584 of NC_064819.1, read as the reverse complement.
ATTGTAGCAGCCACCGTGTCAATCCATCTCGTTGAGCGTTTTCCTCTTTTTCGCCGACTCTCACTTTACCAAGCATGATGTCCTCTTCCAAGGACTGGTGCCTCCTGACAACATGCCCAAAGAATGTGACATGTAGTCTCACCATCCTTGCTTCTAAGGAGCGTTCTGGTTGTACTTCTTCTAAGACAGATTTGTTCAGTCTTTTGGCAGTCCACGGTATAGTCAATATTCTTCGCCAGCACCACCATTTAAAGGTGTCAATTCTTCTTCAGTCTTCCTTAGTCACTGTCCAGCTTCCACATGTATGCGAGGTGAATGAAAACACCATGGCTTGGGTCAGGAGCACCTTGGTCTCCAAGGTGACATCTTTGCTCTTGAACACTTTAAAACAGCTCTTTTGCAGCAGATTTGCCCAACGCAGTCGTCTTTTGATTTCTAGACTGCTGCTTCCATGGCTGTTGATTGTGGGTCCAAGTAAAATGTAATCCTTGACAACTTTGTTTGTCGTGATGTTGCTTATTGGTCCAGTTGTGAGGGTTTTTCTTTATGTTGAGGTGTAATCCATACTGAAGGCTGTGGTCTTTGATCTTTATCAGTAAGTGCTTCAAGTCCTCTTCACTTTCAGCAAACAAGGTTGTGTCATCCACATAACACAGGTTAATGACTCTTTCTCCATCTTGATGCCCCGTTCTTCTTCACAGAGTCCAGCTTCTCTGATTATCTGCTCGGCATAGATTGAATAAGTCTGATGAAAGGATACAACTCTGACTCACACCCTTCCTGACTTTAAACCATGCAGTATCCCCCTGTTCTGTTCAAACAGCTGCCTTTTGATCTGTGTACATGTTCCTCTTGAGCACAATTAGGTGTTCCGGAATTCCCATTCTTCACAGTGTTATCCATAGTTTGTTATGATCCACACAGCTGAATGCCTTTGCATAGTCAATAAAACACAGGTAAACATCCTTCTGGTATTCTCTGCTTTCAGCCAGGATCCATTTGACATCAGCAATGATATACCTGGTTCCATGTCCTCTTCTGAAAGCGGCCTGAATTGCTGCCTGTTCCCTGTCGACATACAGCTGCAGCCATTTTTGAATGATCTTCAGCAAAATTTTGTTTGTGTGTGATATTAATGATATTGTTCTATAATTTCTGCATTTGTTGGATCACCTTTCTTGTGAAGAGGCATAAATATGGATCTCTTCCAGTCAGTTGGCCAGGGAGCTGTCTTCCATATTTCTTGGCATAGACGAGTGAGCAACTCCAGCGCTGCATCTGTTTGTTGAAACATCTCATTTGATATTCCACCAATTCCTGGAGCCTTGTTTTTCACCAATGCCTTCAGAGCAGCTTGGACTTCTTCCTTCAGTACCATCGGTTCCTGATCATATGCTACCTCTTGAAATGGTTGAACTTCAACTAATTCTTTTTGGTATAACGACTCTGTGTATTCCTTCCATCTTCTTTTGATGCTTCCTGAGTCATTTAATATTTTCCCCATGGAATCCTTCACTATTGCAACTCGAGGCTTGAAATTTTTCTTCAGTTCTTTCAGCCTGGGAAATGCAGAGCTTGTTCTTCCCTTTTGGTTTTTATCTCCTACTCTTTGCACATGTCATTATAATAAGTTACTTTGTCTTCTCAAATTGCCTTTTGAAATCTTCTGTTAGTTCTTTTATTTCATCATTTCTTCCTTTTGCTTTAGTTACTCGATGTTCAGCAGCAAGTCTCAGAGTCTCTTCTAATATCCCTTTTGGTCTTTTCTTTCTTTCCTGTCATTTTAATGACCTCTTGCTTTCTTCACGTATGATGTCCTTGATGTCATTCCACAACTTGTCTGGTCTTCGGTCAATAGTGTTCAACACGTCAAACCTATTCTTGAGTTGATTCCAAGGTTGCTATGAGTTGGCAAAATCCTGGCTAGAGTGATGGAAATGTTCAATACCCTGATGTTTACACACATATATACATGTGTAAAAACTCAATGGAGCTGTATATTAATGTATGTACTTTACCGAAAACTAGATTTCAATTTAAAAAAAATTAAATTGCATATACTATATATGATACCACACTCCTACAAAAAACCAAACCCGTTGCCGGTGAGTTGATTCTGGCTCATGGCGGCCCTACAGGACAGAACGAAACTGCCCCACAGGGTTTCCAAGGAGCAGCTGGTGGACTCACACTGCCAATCCTTTGGTTAGCCACCAAGTTCTTAACTGCTATGCCACCAGGGCTCCACAACACCCCTAAGGAATCTAAAGCTGCACCCCATAATCAAAATTTAATTTTTCTGCAAGAAAAAAGAGTGAGTATTCACACCAAGTGATACAAGACTTTGTTTAGCCTTTTTAAATATTTTAAGAACTGAGTAGCCTATTAAGACATCAGCTACACTCAGAAATACTGAATTTGTGGCTTTACAGATCATTCCTTCTCACCAGCAGATAGGGGATTCTGCAATTTATGAAAACTTGTGACTCAAACCTGCTAGTGTTGCCAATAACCTTAATTTAAAAAACATGGCATCACTCACTACCTGCCTCGAATCTGAGAATTTCGAAAGGTGGAGTCCCTCTTCGTTCTACCAGGAACCCTACAACTCTCTTCAACTTCCCTAGATTATGTCAGAGTTCCACATGGCTTTATACTGCCCCCAGACACCATGCCATCATGAATACAGCACAATATTTGCATTTGGTCAGGAATGAGGGAAAGAGTACAACACCCGTCCTCACTTATAATGAGGATCAAATGACATAATTCACACGGCAATTATCTTCTGGCACCTATTCTGAAATCAAGGGCTGTCACGGATTGAATTATGTCGCCCCCAAAATTTGCGTACCAACTTGGTTAGGCTCTGATTCCCAGTATTCTGTGGTTGTTCTTCATTTTGTGACTGTAATTTTATGTTGAGAGGATTAGGGTCGGATTGTAACACCACCCTCACTCAGGTCACCTCCCTGATCCAAGGTAAAGGGAATTTCCCTGGGGTGTGTCCTGCACCACCTTTTCTCTCTCAAGAGATAAAAGGAAAGGGAAGCAAGCAGAGAGTTGGGGACCTCATACCACCAAGAAAGCAGCACCAGGAGCAGAGCACGTCCTTTGGACATGGGGTCCCTGCACCCGAGAAGCTCCTTGATCAGGGGAAGATTGAGGACAAGGACCTTCGTCCAGAGCCGACAGAGAGAGAAAGCCTTCCCCTGGACCTGATGACCTAAATTTGGACCTGTAACCTACTAGACCGTGAGAAAATAAATTTCTCCTTGTTAAAGCCATCCACTTGTGGTATTTTGGTTATGGCAGCACTAGAAGACCAAGACAAGGGCAGGACAGTCTCGATGCCAACTCCCCTCAGAGTCCGCCAGCCGATTCGGCCCAGAAAGTTCCTAATCAAAAGATGAAAGAACATGCCTATGTATAGACTGCATAATACACACTTGTCAGCCAGCACCCCTGCCCAGCACCCTGCATGGCTGGGCCTGCATCTTAACGGAACACTAGCCTTGGTTTGTCCTCCGGCAGCTCGGCAGTGACTGATGACAGCAAGTGTAGTCCAGTCTCCAGGGTCATCAGATTCCCCTGAAAGCCATCCAGAAGGAAGCCACCAACTGGCCGCTTGGCTGTCTCTCGTGCTGACCTGAGCCTCTCCTCCATCACATCTCCACCTTCAATCACTCCAATGATCACACTTTTCTGAAGAACCTGAAGTAGGAAAGGATTGACTGTTGTTAACTGTTGACAGTAGCAGAGACCTTTGTCTAAATGAACCTTACACCCAAGTCCAATGGAGAGAGGAAGTCTCCAGTGGAGCTGCTGCAGTTGGAACAGGCTAGGGGCATGCGTCCCACCCTTTCCCTTCCTGAGAAGCTCTGGATTAAAGAACACAATTTGAAAGCCACTGGAATTGACAAGCAAAGGCTGAGGAAAAACACAGGCAATCAACATAGGTGGTAATGTTCTCATTTAGATAACTGAAACACTGAGCAGGTATTATAGGAAAAGCACAAAAGGAACAGTTTTGATTTATTTAAAGGACTATCCAGGCCTGCTTTAGGCTACCTCCAGGTCTGTCAATCAGGGATAACTTTTGGAACTTAGAAATCGATTGGCATAAAATAAAGACCTCTACTACCCACCATCCTCAGGAATAAATTCTAGGTGTCCCTAAGATCTGAATATAAAAAAGTATAGTTATATAAGTATTAGAAGAACATACTGAATATTTTATAATCTTGGGGTAAGGACGGCCTTCCTGAGCCAACTAAGGCTTACAGGAAAAGACTAACATATTTGAGCACAAAAACATTAAAACTTCTCTAGTGAAATATACCAGCAACAAAGGCAAAAGGCAACTTACTCTTTGGAGGCACAGATCAATGTATGCAAATGACCTAGACACACACGGAGAATTGCCAGACCTCATCAGAGGGAAATGCAGACTGGAAACAATGGGCTATCATTTCTGCCCATCACACTGGCAAAAAAGTTAAAAGAGAGCAACAAAGCAGAGGTGAAAGTGTCAGGGAAAGGGTACTCATAGAACCTGATAACTGGAGAGTAAAAATCAGCTCCGCCTTGTCATGAACTGAACTGTGTCCCCCCAAAAATATGTATCACCTTGGTTAGGCCATGATTCCCAGTATTGTGTGGTTGTCCTCCATTTTGTGATTGTAATTTTATGGGGACCTTATACCACCAGGAAAGCAGCACCAGGAGCAGAGCACATCCTCTGGACATGGGGTCCCTGTGCCTGAGAAGCTCCTTGACCAGGGGAAGATTGAGGACAAGGACCTTCCTCCAGAGCTGAGGGAGAGAGAAAGCCTTCCCCTGGAGCCAACGCCTTGAATTTGGGCTTGTAACCTACTAGACTGTGAGAAAATAAATTTCTCTTTGTTAAAGCCATCCACGTGTGTGGTATTTCTATTATGGCAGCATTAGATAACTAAGACAAGCCTCTTGTGAGGTCTAGCAGGCAACATTTATCAAAATGTCAATGCTTGTGTCTTTACATGCTAAAGCGCCACTTCTGAGAATCTCTCCTACGAATGTATTCATGTGTATTATGGCCGCAGGAGACAGTCAAGTGGCACCAAGTATATTCACAAAGGTGTTTATATAGAATAGTGAAAACTGAGAACAACTGAAACATCCATCCACAGAGTAATGGCTTAAGCAAATTATGGTATGTTTACAGTGTGGCTTCTTATGCAGCTGTTTTGGAAAGAATGTGGTAGATATAGTAATATATGCATTGACAGGGAAAAAGTTTCAAGACACTGTTCAATGAAAAACAAGTAAATTGCTCAGCATATGACCATATTCTATGTAGTAAAAACCAGATACAGGTATGTATGTGTATGTTTTAATTATGTGTATGTAACTGCAAAAAATAAGGTTTGCAAGGAAATATACAAATCAACAGTGGCTCTATGGTAGGAGGGGAGGGATGGGGAGGGAGCCTGGTGTGCTGTGAAGAGGGAATTTCACTTCTCAGTTTAAGCAGGAGGGACACAATCAGATCATTCCTCTAGAGAAGACTGGCTGCTGTGTGGAGAACGGGCGGAGCGTAAGTATGGCCAAAGGACAGGGGCAGGAGACAAGATTAATGAAACAGATGTGTGGTGTGCCAGCTGAACAAAAGAGCTGTTAAAAGATTACCATCTAGAAGCTCGGTAAACAGGAACCACACCCTGTCAACGTAACACTGAAACACAAGACTGAATTACTATCTCCTTCTTAGTGTTTTTCTAGTCCCTTCCCCTTTTACAGGCTTCCCCCCTTACAGGCAGAACAAAGTGTAACCGCTGTTTAACCTTCCTTAGCCCTCCGAAGGTGGTGATGTAGTGCCAAAGATCAGTGAGCTTGTACTATATCCCATAACAAGTGATGCCAAGGCCGAAAGGACTCCATCTTGAATATCAGCGGGTTCCATCTTGGATCCCAGATGCCTCGCAATGTAATTAACATGCACCACCTTTCTGAGAAGTACCTGCCCCTTGAAAGAAGCCCACTAAATAGTCATTACTCTATCGTCTCCACCAAACCCATATAAGCCCTAGCCTTGCTTCCCTTTTCTAGTCAGTCTTTTGGAGAGGCTTAGATCCCCGATGACTCCTTTTGCTTGCCTCAAGCAAAATAAAGCTTGCTGAAGACAAAATTTGTCTTTTGCATGTATTCTTACTCAGGAAAAGACAAGGACCCTTTGTGTCAGATTGGCGACTGGTAACATTAATAACCCGAGAAAGCCCAAGAGAACCTGGACCGTGGCAGTGGCCACTGGATGAAGAGGAAAGATAGGGTCTGAAATATCTTTAGGGGGTAAAATCAATACAACTTGACTGATCAGTTGTCCGGGGATGAAGACCAAATCTAGAATGACTCTTGGCTCTGCTTTAGAAATCCAAGGAGTTAAGAGCAGAGAGAAAGAGAGAGTCCTAGAAACACAGTGAGGGTGTGACAAGATGATGACTCTGTTTTCGATATTCTGAGTTTAAGGTGATTTTGTTGGACAACTGAACACGTGGGCCTGAAGTTATGCACATGTGTGATACAGGTGAGACCACCCCAGGTTACAACGGCAGATGCTTGGCACAGATGCAGCCACTTCCATGGCTGACATGGCTATAGGTGACTCTGTTCCCTGGCACAGGCATAACTCCAAGCTCCTTGGGAAGAGACCTGTTCTCCACCCCTGGCCAAGGCAATAAAACCAAAAAAGCCCACTGCTGTAGAGTTGATTCCAACTCATAGTGACCCTTAGAGCACCTGGCGGATTTGAACTGCTGACCTCTTGGTTAACAGCCATAGCACTTAACCACTATGGCACCAGGGTTTCCAGCCAAGGCAACATACAGCGTGAAAAGAAAAGAAAACCAATTACAGAAACTTGAGGGCATCAATATCTAAGGGCATTCAGAATAAAAAGAACCAGTGAGTAAGACAGGGAAGGAATCAGGGGAAAAGATAATACGCAGATATGCAAAGCAAAGTCACAAAGCCCCGCCCCTTTATATGACTGGCACAGCCCAATTTAGGAACTCCCTCTCATGGATGAGAAACCCTGGTGGTGTAGTGGTTAAATGCTACGGCTGCTAACGATAAGGGTTGGCAGTTCAAATCCACCAGGCACTCCTTGGAAACTGTACGGGGCAGTTCTACTCTGTCCTATAGGGTCACTATGAGTCGGAATCAACTCAATGGCACTGGGTTTGGTTGGTTTGGGTATCATGGATGGATCTAAAAGTCTGATTACACAATTTACTATCCAAAATGGAACACTTAAGAGTAAAAAGGAAACCCTGATAGTGTAGTGGCTGCTAACCAAAAGGTCAGCAGTTCAAATCCACCAGGCACTCCCTGGAATCTCTATGGGACAGTTGTACTCTGTCCTATAGGGTCGCTACGAGTCGCAGTCGACTCGACGGCAATGGGTAAAAAAAGTAAAAAGGGCACCATTAATAATTACGTCAAGACATCAGTATAAGCCCTAGTCATAAGGGGTACGGAGAAGAAACGCCAGCATCCCATCAACGATGTGAAATGGTGAGGGTAACGGTAATGGCGGAAAAGAGGGATTCCTTCTGGCCTTTTTAACAATCACACTCCCTGTCATCCTTCCTATTCATCCAACATTACTGCCTCGAAACAACTGCTAGCAAGCTGACACTAACTATGAGACCCACACTGAGGTCCCCCTCTGAACTCCTACTGTACAAACCGTAAGTTCTACTCAGAATAACTTAAAAAAAAAAAACACAACAAAAAATGCTTGCCTTCAAGTCACTTATGACTCATGGTGACCCCATGTGTAACAGAGTACAAGTGCTCATAGGGTTCTCCTGGCTGTAAACTTTATAGAAGCACATCGCCAGGCCTTTCTTCCGTGGCACCCCGGATGGGTTCAAACCGCCAACCTTCAGGTTAGTAGCTGAGTACAAACCCTTTGTGCCACTCAGAGTTTTCTCTAACTATCTTATGCATATTAACTTTATTAACCAAATTAGATTTTTATTGGTAAGCTCAAAATAACAGTATTCCTCAATCCCGAAGTGTTTTGCCATAAGTGCAACCTGAACATTGCTCAGGATTACTCCCCCTAAATGATCTCGCTGTTGTGAGATACTGTCGAGCTGGTTCCGACTCATAGTGACCCTATGCATAACACAAGGAAACACGGCCTGGTCCTGTGCCATCCTCACAACTGTTGCTACGTTTGTGTATACCAAAACGAAACCAAATCAGTTTTGACTCATAGTGACCCTATAGGACAGAATAGAGCTCCCCACGGTTTCCAAGGAGCGCCTGGTGGATTCGAGCTGCTGACCTTTTGGTTAGCGGCGGTAGCTCTTAACCACTACGCCACCAGGGCTTCCAATGTGTATAGTCAGTATTTATACTGTTGAAAAAAATTATTTGCAATAAATAAATCATTGGTCTTGCAAAATTCTATCACGTAATCTCTGGCTTCATTTCTATCATTAAGGCCTTATTTTTCCAACTATCAATCCTTCTGCTTTACTTCCAACTTTCATATTCTGATCGCCAGTAATTTTCAATGCATTTTAATTGCATGTTTGATCAATTTCAGACTGCAGAAGCTGGTAAAAATCTTTAATTTCTTCATACTTGGCATCAGCGGTTGGTGCATAAATTTGAGTAACAGTTGTATTAACTGGTCTTCTTTGTAGGCACATGGTCTACCAGGCCAGGAACGAGACACTGAAGAGGAATGGCACCCCATTCACTGCCAAAAAGAACATTTCAAGATCTACCCTGAAGTTCAACAAATGATCTTAGACTGAAATTCCGCTCTCGGATCACTATCTCCCATTCTCCCACCTCCCTCACTCCCTCCTACTAAACACATCCTTTTCTACTCCACTAGCTCTGCCATCAGGATCCTTTACTTAGTGTTCCAGTATCCTCTCCTCCAGCCCCTCAAAACCACTCACCATCAGCAAGAACTTACTGAGGGCTTACTGTGGGTCAGGCCTGTGCTATGTGATAGGGATACAAAAATGAGGCACAGAAATGGAGCTTAAGGTGGTCACAGTCTAGCAATGATAAACATACAAAGAAAAAATTTCACTACAGTATGATTAAAATGACGGCAAAGAAGGAAGAGAATTACTGTCCTGGGAAAGGGTCAGGGACAGCTTCATAGTGGACTGAATGAAAGGAGCTGGGTCTGAAGCAAGAGAAGGAAAGTGGCTGGAGATAAGGAGAGTGAGCTCAGAAGGCAGTCTGTAGACAGGCAGAGAAGAAAGGACAGGATAGTTTCTGAGGGAACTGCAAGTAGCTCGGCACAGGCCACAGGGAGAATGCAGCCCACAACAAGTAGAAGGAGGAGGCAGAGGCCAGGTCCCAGCGGGCTGCCCATGCCATGGAGAACTGAGGTAAAAAGTCATTCAATGCTTTTCAGAAAGTGGGCTGTTTTTAACCGCCATTGAGTTGCCAACTCAGGGTGACCCCGTGTACAATGAGATTGAACCACTGTGATCCACAGGGTTTTCACTGGAAATAAATTGCCAGGCCTTTCTTCCTAGTTTTAGTCTGGAAGTCCGCTGAAACCTATCCGGCATCAGAGCAACACTAGAGGCTCAACTGACAGGCGGGTGGTGGTTGCACATGAGGTGTAAAAAAACCAACATGAGGTGTACTGGCCTGGAATTGAGCCGGGGTCTGCTGCGAGGCAGGCAACTATTCAACCACTGAAGTACTACTGCCCTCAGGATAGATCCTACCCAGACCCAGTGCCCTGGAGTCAATTCCGACTCATAGCGACCCTATAGGATGGAGTAGAACTGCCCCATAGAGTTTTCAAGGAGCACCTGGCGGATTCGAACTGCCGACCCTTTGGTTAGCAGCCGTAGCACTTAACCACTACGGTAGAGAACAATAATACTTACGGTTTGGGGAAATAAAAAATAAACGACAGTAAAAGAAACTAAGAAGCGAGGAGCAAAGAAGTAGGAGGAAGGAGAGAAAAACGTGGTGTCATGGAATACAAAAGAGGAGACGGTTTCAAAGAGAAAGGAGTTAGCAGCGCGGCCGTACCTCTGACTTCTCCTGCAGCCGCAGGCAACTATCCAGGAACAGGAGTGATCGGTCAACAGACTTTCTGGCTCTTTTTATGGGAGCTGCTCCTGCGCAAGATGCCTCTCCATCTGAAAGGCACTGGAACCAGTCTGGCTGAAGTGCCTGCTGGATGGCCATGAACTTGGAAGGAGTCATTTCCACTCGTCCTCCAACGCTCCACACGGACACAGACTGGCACGGGGCAAAGCGACCAGGAATTAGGAACAGCAGATTGCAAATAACAAGAAACAATAAAATAATAAAGCAATACTGAATTCTTTACAACCTGAGAGAGAGTGGCCATCTAATATCCTAGACATGGTGGTTAAAAAAAGTTTTCCTGTACTACGTTGCTCTAGGGATCTTATAGCACCTAGAGGATCCTTCAGTGGCCACACGAGCCCTCAGGATGTCACCCTTTTCTACCGCAGTCTTTCATTCTCCTATTTTCCTCACCTGGCCTCTTACAGTTCCTGCGCCCATCACAGACATTCGTTCTTCTCTGTCATCGACTGAAATGCCCGTCCTCTACTTCTCTGCTTGGTAAAATACCAGGCATCCCTCAAAACACAGGGTTCAAATGTCATCGCCTCTGGCGTGTCTCCTAAACCATTCCAGGCATAATCGATTACTCTCTCCTGTAAGCTCCTGCAGCAATTTCTTCTTATTCCTTTTCTAGATAAGAAAGCACTTATCACACCACTATACCTTTGCCTGACCAGAATATCCCAATTCATATTTGGGTCCCAACACATAGGCTAGGGCCTCACACATTATTAATCTTTAGTAAATGTTTATTAGAATGAGTTAGATACAAAATTATGTGCAAAGACCTAAACCCCATAGTGCACAAGAATCTCTGTATCGTGTTCCTTCTTTGCCCCACAGCATCCTTCTTCGTGGGAGAGCTCGCCAAGGCCACAGATAGAGAAGCTGCCTGCAGTCTTTCTAGCACCCTGCAGCTTAAGAACACTGCTTACATGAATCCTCTGTCCCTTACAAATGGGGTAGGATAATGTGGTTAAAGTATTTCCTTTGGAATTCAAATTGTAAAATAAAAAGAGGTAAATTTAAAACACAATAATCTGAAAACAGTCATCTAGGTAAGATGAACAGGTATCGCTGAGGTCAATAACACAAGCGCGAGGAGAGCGAACGTGCTGGCAAAGCGGCAGTACATACTACAGCCCCGCTACAAGGCTGTCCTCAGGACTGTGACAGAGGTGGAAACTTTTAATGAAGTCTTTTTTTTTTTAATTGAACTTTAGATGAAGGTTTACAGAACAAACTAGTTTCTCATCAAACAGTACATACATTGTATTATGACACTGGTGAACAACCCCATGACATGTCAACACTCTCCCTTTTCAAACCTGGGTTCCCTATTGCCAGCTTTCCTGTCCCCTCCTACCTTACAGTCCCTGCCCCAGGGTTGGTGTGCCCCTTTGGTCTTGTTTTGTTCCATGAGAACATTCAATCCTTGGCTGAGGGTGAACCTCAGAGTAGCTACATTACTGAGCTGAAAGGGTGTGTGGGGGCCGTACTCTCAGGATTTCTCCAGTCTCTGTCAGGCCAGCAAAGTCTGGTCTTTCTTTTTGAGTTAAATTTTGTTCTACATTTTTCTCCAGCTCTGTCTGCGACCCTCTATTATGATCCCTGTCAGAGCAGTCAGGGGTGGTAGCCAGGCACCATCTAGATGTGCCGGACTCAGTCTGGTGGAGGCTGTGGTAGATGTGGTCCCTTAATCCTTTGGGCTAATCTTTCCCTTGTGACTTTGGTTTTCTTCATTATTCCTTGCTCCCAAAAGGGTGAGACCAGTGGAGTGTCCTAGATGGCCGCTCACAGGCTTTCAAGACCCCAGACACTACTCACCAAAGAAGAATGTAGAACATTTTCTTTATAAACTCTGTATGCCAACTGAGCTAGACGTTCTCCAAGACCATCGTTCCCACAGCCCTCAGCCCAGTAATTTGGTCCCTCAGGTCCACGTGTCCATGGAGCGACCATGGGCTTGCCTTGTACAGGCTGTGCTGGCTAAAGAAGTCCTTTTGATACTCTTCATCACCAGCTAGAACCTCTGACTGTGGACCCCGCTTTTTCAAAAGCTGTTCTAAAAGCCAGCGGTATTACATGGAGGTTCTACTATATATAGTTAGACATGGGGTTTACCACTCATCAGCAACTTTCCCTGCTCTTCCTGAGGCTGTTAAGTCTGCAAAGAAAGCACTGCATCAAAAAACTATTGTTTTCTCCCACCCTAGCAATTTCTTTTTTTGGCATATACCTGATTTTCCCTGACCCCTCAAAAAAAAAAAAGGTTTTTTTTTCCACAATGAAAAAGCTGAGGATACATTCCTTACCTTAACCCCATCTTCAGGCAACCCTACTCTTAACACCTGTAAACCACTCCGTCCCACTATATTCACGGAAAGCAACAGAAGGCATAAAGGGGTGAGAGACAGGCTAGCCTCCTCGGCAGTGGGATCCTGGCATCTGAGGGGTACAACAGGCTGACTTCCTGGGGCGAAGCTGCAGCCTCACAGGCGATTCTGAGAACACACCTTGTTTGTTATGTAACCAGCTGGGCAGGGGCTGACCGGATCGTGCAAGGAGCAGTACAGGAGTGATTCTGGCATGCCTGTTCAAACATAAAAAGGAATCTTTGAGAGCACAGACATCAGCAACTACACCGTGCTGTAACAGGACGTCTTCATGAGCACTGCTCGATAAAGCAACTCTAAACACTGGTGCCTGGTCCTAAAATCATAAAAGGCCTATCGGTATGAGTCAAAAGATGACTTTGAAACCTACTATCTAAAAGAAGATTAAGTGTGTCTGATGATACACTGAGTTGCTACAATGGAAAGATACATCTTGAAGCATGAAATACAACAGAAGTGTTTAATAACATGTTGACTGCACTCGATTGGCTTTGGAGAAGAATTCATTACCAATTATGTTCATTCTGGAGGCCCTGGGTAGCATTAATGGTTAACACATTCAGCTGCTAACCGAAAGACTGGAGGTTTGAGTTTACCCAGAGGTACCCTGGAAGAAGGGTCTGGCGATCCTTCTGAAAAATCAGCCACTGAATACCCTGTGGAGCACAGTTCCCCTCTGACACAGCTGGGATCACCAGGAGCTGGAACTGACTCAACGACAACAGTGGTTGGCTGGAGCTATGGAGTGTGTGGATGATATCACTTAAAGAAACAGTGTAGAAAGAGAAGCGACGGGAGGGGAGGGAGGTGGGCAAGGACTTAGAGAAGGAAAGGTTGGAGGCTGCCGACCAGCAAAGAGAGGCCAGAGCAAGGGCAATGAATTCACGTACTTTTAGGCACGTGGTATGTCTATCCTAAGTACGTCCAAACAGAATCAGTTACTGAAAAGATGAAATGACATAGTCGAAAAGTGACCTCGTCTACAATAAAACCATTCTGGGGAACATAAACAAAGTTACTGAATTGCACACATGAAAATGGTTGACATTATACATATATACATATGTATGTATATAAAACAAAGCCATCCCACATGTGCGCCCCTAGAGGCAAAATCTTAGGGAACCTGTAAAACCCATTGCCCTTGAGTCAATTCCAACTCATAGCTACCCTTTAGGACAGAGTAGAACTGCCTTATAGTGTTTCCAAGACTACAATCTTTACAGAAGCAGACTGCCACATCTTTCTCCCATGGAGTGGCTGGTGGGTTCAAATTATCGACCTTTTGGTTAAGAGCCAAGTGCTTAACCACTGCACCACCAGGGCTCCAAGGAACCTGCAGAATGGATTTCATTCTCTATAAGTTTCATTGACTCAAGATGATACAATTTATTAGGTTCTTCAGTCAAAAAAGACAATTATTTATGAAAAATGCAAAAAAAAATGTGTAGTAAGCCAGATGTGGTTAAATTTCATGTTAGGTTACCCTGCATTTTCCACTAAAAAAAAAAAAAAAACTCAATAGGATTATTTCACTGAAAGGAGACCAAAAAAACAAGTTTAAAAAAAAAAACTGTGTAGTTCTCCACCTTATTTTCCACAATTTCAATTATAACAATTATCTCTAGAAAGTGCATATTAGTTATTTTCACTTAATTATATGCTTATATACTTTAAAGCTGGTTAATAAAATTGGCCTCCGATCAAGGAAAACTGCACTATATAAATTCCTCTAGTGAGGTATGGGGCCGTGTGACAGCAACCAGGCACCACGCAGTTTCCCTCTGAGGCACAGGACTGCGTAACCAACGGGACCGCGTTTTCATTCGGTTACTGAGTCCCAGATACCGGGGAGAAGCTTCAGGAAAAAAAGACTCCAGAAGAACTGGCTCTAGCTGTCATACAAACAAATGGACACATACATCCACATCTAAAACCCAATTTCTGGAACCAAAGAAATATTAACACACCAGAACACAGCTCTACATAAACTGTTCCTCTTCTGCCACGTGTTTTACGCTCAAGCACAACGAGGCAGCCTTGCGTCTCACACGTGGCCCTGCAGTTTCTCTCCCGAGTCTTCCCTGTCCCTGGAGTGCCCGCTCATATGTGTCTACCACCACCACTGCTCTCATCCTTGACCTGGTTAATTCCTCCTCTTCCTCGCACCAACTAGGATGCCCCCTCATCTTCTCTCTTAAGAATTCTGTATTACCATTGCCCTGTCTCCCTCCACGTGTACCCCAGAGCAGGTTATGTACGCCCCACTCTGGGCTCTCATGGCACGTTGTTAGGTGCTGTCAAGTCAGTTCAACTCATAGCGACCCCAGGTGACACAGCAGGATTTTCTAGGCTGTGACCTTTACAGAAGCAGATCTCCAGGTCTTTCTCCCACGGAGCCGCTGGGTGGATCTAAACTGCCAACCTCTGGGTTAGCAGCTGGGCGCTTAACTGCTGCACCACCAGGGCTCCTTCATGATAAGTATATACACCCCTATTCCAGCAACCGCAGTCACCCACTCTACTGGAATCAACTGTGTGTTTCTCTTTATCCCACCTAGGCCAGGAGGGCAGCAACTGTTTTCCTGTTCACCTTTGAAATCCCAATGCCTGGTTCTTAGATGCTCAGGAAATTCATATATCACAAGGCACACAAACACATCTAGTTTTTACCTATAAATTTTCCAACTCCTTCCTTATATTCTGCCAAGGCTTCATGATGTTCTGCCCTAGAAGCAAAATACAAAAATATGTAACATGATAACGATTCACTGTGCAGTTTATATAACAACTGAAGCCATCTTTTCTTCACCCACATAAGCTACAAGGCAGTAAACGCAGTCTTGAATAAGAACGCGTGTCATTATTAAAAAGTCCCAACTAACTAGACTGGGTTTAACAGACAGAGGAAAGTTTCCAATTTGCCGGTGGTTCTGTGACAGGAGAAACTACCAAAGATAACTGCTTCAGAATAGATTTTTTCCCTCCCCTGGCCCTTTTAAAATCACTGTAATTTGATCATATATCTATGGTATTTTCAATCACCACATATGCACGCAAAAGCTAAACAATGGATAAGTAAGACCGAAGAATTACGGTGGTGGCGGAGAATACTGAACATACCACAAACCATCAAAAGCATGAACAAATCAGTGCTGGACGGAGCACAGCCAGAACGCTCCTCAGAAGCAAGGATGACAGGACTTCATCTCATGTACTTTGGACGTGTTATCAGAGGGACCAGTCCCTGGAGAAGGACATCAGGCTTCGTAAAGTAGAGGGTCAGTGAAAGAGAGGAAGACCTTCAGCAAGACAGACGGATACAGTGGCTGCACCCATGGGTTCAAGCACAGCAACAACTGTGAAGACGGCACAGGACCACGCAGCATTTCACTCTGTTTTACACAGGGTGGCTATGAATTGGAACCGACTCAACAGCACCTAACAACGACACAGCAGGCTCTTCAATTAAGTACAAGGTCAGCATGTACACTGCACAAAATGATCTCGCTTCATTAGTTTGGTTTCCATAAAGTATTGCAAGTAAACGTGCAGCAGGCAGAAAAAACCTTGAGGCTGGTGCACAAAGACAGCCTCTAGGTCCCAAGATTAGCTCTCAGGGAGCATTTTCTGCCCTGTCACCCCTGGAAGCGGTGGCAGTGAGGGCAGTATGGGACCTTAGGTTTGGTGGAAAAGTGAAGCAGCTTTAACACAGGTCTGGTCTGTGGCTTCCAGATGACGTATAATATCAGATACCTCTCTTCTGATTTCATTCTGCAAACCTACAAATTTTATACACATGAGCAAAGGAGGTCTTTCTCTTTGCTGCGCTGGATTAAAGTAGCAAAGCTGCTGCCGGAGTGGTCACTTGAACGATTGGATCTAACACTTACAGTGACGACAGCGTAAGCTGAGCCATGGCAGGAAGCCCGTGGATGTTACGCAGCGTGTGATGGGTCAAGTGCGGGGCTGCGCCGGTCCTGGTGTACAGAAGGCAGCCTGGAATGTCCATGGTGTGGTCTCCGGTTCTACCCAGGTTTTTTATTTTTCCTAGGCGACAGCCATTAGTCACTTTGATAAGATTCAGCTTCATCCTAAGCGAATGCTCCAGGTCCTGAAAAAAAAAAAGCATTAAATTTAGAAGGAGCTCCGCTGGATCTAAAGGCTAAGTATTTTGTAAAGAAAGCAATCTATTTTTCAAAAAATCAAGGACAGCATGTTTATTACTACTTCCAGTGTGTGATTTTTTTTTCTTTTTTTTAAGGTATCAGGGATAAAGAGAATAAGACACCTTCCCCGAAGTCACAGAGCAAGATGATGATGTCAACCAAATTTAAATACAGTCAAGGCATTTTTGTCTGAACTAATGAAAACCAAACAAGCAGAAGGTCAAGAAGTAGAACGACTAATTATGGAATAAAGAGCTGGGAAGCCACCGATCCTCAGGCTCACCCTCCGCCTGGAAATGCGTACCAAGAAAGGTCACATGGCTTATGCCATCCTGATTCGATCTATTTTTTCTGTCTCTAATTTTAAGAGACTACTTAACTACATAGCAACTTCACCGAATACGTTGTTAAGCAAAGAAAACGGGGCCCCAAAACAGCATTCTGGTGTTTATAAAATATATGGAAGAACATACATAAAAAATAGACAGAGATTATCTCTAAACGGTAGGATTAAGAGAGATTATTTTGTAATTTGTTCTTACATCGTATTTAAGCATGGAGCCTACATATGTTCCGTGAGCGATTCAGCATTACTTTCTTAACTGGAAAAGAAAAATACTTGTTTAAAAAAAAAAAAAGATGTACCTTCTAACTTTCATACATGCCAACAAGGAAAAAAAATCGGAAAACATTATCAATTACTTTGTTGATGCGGCTTGTAGTTATTATTGAGTGAAGCAAAGTCCTGGCCTTCACTTTCTATATACACAATGGAAACTCCCAAGTACGCACAGTGGATTCTTCTCAAAATGTCATTGGTTTATCACACCATATTCCTTATCTATTTATTATATAATACACATAACTTACTAATTTCAAGTAATAAAATATATCTTGAACTAACACAGCTCTGAATCCATGTGTAGCAAAACTAATGACTGTATTTTACAACCTAAGTAATCTCCAGAAAACTGAAGGGGAGGGGACAAGGAGGAGAAATGCACCTTAAACTTAATGAATTAACTCGGCCTGTTATTCTGACTGAATGTTGGAATCAACCAAATACGCAACACTAGGTTTCTGAAACATAAATAAGAGCTAATGAGAATGTAATGGACCAGTATTATGAAATACTGCAATAACGTAAGCGCTTTCTACCTTCATACGCATCTGAGAATGGAAGAAACTGAATCGTCTGTGAGCCATCTGAAAAAGCAGTAGGCAGAAGAGCTTGCTGGTTCCTCTCCTTCTCCAAAAATTCCATCTTATCTCAGCTGTTCAAGGTTTGTAGTTTAAATGTACTTACATGAGTTATACTTTTTTTTTTTTTTATTAAATCCATGTAAATGTAAGAAGAGCCTTCACAGGGTAAAACGAGCATATCTGAAAAATTAGGTTTAGGATTTTAGAATGTTACTGATTTTTATTCTTTCTCCCGTCAAATGCATGCTTCTGCTTTTTCCAGTGCAATCAAAGCTACTGGGGAACATTAAATAATCTGCTTTTCCATGCTCAGTTAACTCAATTCCAGGTAAAACCAACCAACTCCAATGCTTTAGTAAACCTGTGCATAATACATCCCAGGTAATATACGATTTCCACTAGACTTTCTGAAAAACTGAAAATGGTTTGTAGAGTCCCGCCATTACTACCAGAGACTCCAACCTGGAAAACCCTCACCACCACCACCACCACCACCACCATCTCCGCCATTTAAAAATCAAAGAATCCAAGGCTCAGCAAGATGAGTCCCAAGATTCGCGCTGAAGCCTGTATTCTCTTTTTATTACACTTTATACCAACCCAACCCAACCCACTGCCGTCGAGTCAATCCTGACTCACAGCGACCCTATAGGACAGAGCAGAACTGCCTCATCAAGTTTCCAGGGAGCACCTGGTGGATTTGAACTGCCGACCTTTCGGTTAGCAGCCATAGCTCTTAACCATTACGCCACCAGGGTTTCCTATACTTTATAAGTGAGAGTAAACCTAGCATGTTACAAGATGCAATCCAATGTCTTACTTTTAGAACATCCTCTAGCATACCATGGCCACTCAATTAAAAAGAAAGATGATTTTTCAAAATTATACATGAATTCTGTGAAGCATCTTTTCTCCCCGGAGCACACTGTGGGAAAGTTGGTACAAAGGAAGTACGTCGCAAGCCATTCAATCCACACCAACAGAACAGGACACATGCTCAAAGAATGGCTGACTGGCCACTGGTGCAGGATCTGGCAAGTCCTGGAGCCTGCTCTTGTCAACAGACCCAACACAGATCCATCCATCACTCGGGGTCAGGCTCAGGCTCAGACAAACCAACTTCAAGTGACTGGGCAACAAAGTCATATGCACAGTTATTTACTCTGAGAACCAAAAAGGAGAATGGACCAGTCAGTGTGTTCTTGCCCTATAGGATGTCACATAGGAAGCCAGCTGTAATGCCTCGTGAGTATAGCATCAGAATAGGAAGAGCAAGCAACAATTAGCCTAAGAAAAGACGAAGGAAAGGAAACCCACTTGTTCTCTGATTATAAACTCAGATTCTCCAAGGCTGGACACAGGGACTGTCCAAGAGAGAAGAGGCAGCAATACCTAAAGGTCAGACTTTTGACTTCCAAGACTCAACCTCCTCTTGGGGGCTTTCCAGGCCCACTTTTATGGGGGAAAAAGAATGAGCCCCAACTATGATTAATCACCCACTCAACGTCAAAGGCATTTTCTTACATCTCCCCTTCCTACTTGCCTCAACTGAAAAAAAACAGCTTTCTTCATTTTAAACTCAAGGCCTACCATCATTGGTACTGGGTAGCTCTAGTCGACACTGACTGCCATATTCTTAGATGCAGAGACAGGTTCTGCTGTAAGACAATACTTTAATCATTCCCCATAACTTTAAAGATGAAATTCAAAATCCTTAGCTCAGCATACTCAATCCACAGGGCAGCTGGAAATACTTGGCTCTTTCACCATGCGGGACTTTAAGGCTATGTACTCACATCCTGCTGTTTGCGGCTTCTTAAGGTTCCCGTTGCAATCATCACCCTAAATCGACATGCTACCAAAGGAAAACTTAAGTGAGGAAAAGCAGAGGACTGAATGTTTAAATATTTGCTAACACCACAGTTCAAATGCATGAATTCTTCTTCTGCCTTCCTTTTTCGTTATCCAACATTTGCATACATATAAGGCAACTGAAAAGACCACAGCTTGTGTCAGACACGTCTTAGTTATAAAAGTGACATCATTGCTTTAAAAAATTTTAAAGAGGTCTTTTGCAGCAGATTTACCCAGTGTAAAAGTAGTGCAGTGAATTACTCAACACGGCCCTTCTGGTCACGGTCTTTGAGGCTCCCACAAAATGACTGGGTGGGACTATGCAAATAAGGTGCTTATGGCCCACCAAGAAGACTGGACAGCCTGCTAATAATGCCAATAAGGGCATGGAAACTTTGTAGGGGTGGGACCATGCAAATAAAGTGTATGGAACCCTAATGAGGGGACTGGTCAGCTTTGCTATCCTATTAGTATTAAAGAGAGCCAATCCCAGAAGCAGAGGGGGGGATCTCTCTACCATCAAGGAGAGCCAGGAGCTGAGCACGTCCTCTGGACCTGGGAGTCCCTGCAATGAGAACCTCCTAGAACCAAGAGACAGAGAAAGAGAGTTGAGACGGTGAGAAGTGGCAGAGAAAAACAGCAGCAGTAGCAGAACCAGGAGACTGGTGCAAGATGGCACAGCGGACTTCCCAGCCCACGGAGCAAGACAGCTACATTGGGTGTGCTGACCCACGGATGAGAGAGCTGAGTCCCTTTGGGGCAAGAGGCTTGCTGGTGGAGTGGGTGCCTTCAGGCACTTACTGATAGAGCTAAAGAGCTTTGTAACACTTGCTCAAGCAGGGCTGAGGCCAGGCTGAGGGGCCCAGGGGATGAGGGGCCGAGGGCTGAGGGAGAGGTCTGTATGCAGGCATGGCCAAGAAGCTGCCCTGCCAAAGAACCGCATCCTGAGTCATTCTTGATCCTGAATTGTAATCTGTTACTTCCCTAATACACCCCATAACTGTGAGTATGGTCTGTGAGTTTCGTATGGCCACTGCAAATTATCGAACACAGCAGAGAAGTAGAGAGTGCTGTGGGAGGGCCAGCTGGTGTCAGAAATGGTAAAAAGGTAGGAGAAAGGAGGTATGCCTGACCTCCACCTCATAGGAATTAGCCTTGGGCTGTTGATTTTGATGCTCTCTCCTCCCAATGGTGAAGTTAGATGAGGTCTGGTGCCACCATGCCATTTTTACACCACCACGTCATTTGATTTCTTGACTGGGGTATTGGTAAAGAATATTGAATATACCATGGAATACCAAAACAATAAACAGTCTTAGAAGAAATACATCCAGAATGTTCCTTAGAAGTAAGGAAGGTGAGGCTTTAACTAGCTTTCTTCGGACACAACATCAGGAAAGACCAATCGCTAGAAAAGGACACCACATTTGGTAAAGCGGAGGGCCAGTGAAGACAAAGGAAATCCTCAGTGAGACGGACTGACATGATAGCCACAATAGTGGATTTAAACATACCAAAATCATGAAGATGGCGCAGGTCCAGGCAACGTTTTAGTCTGTTATATATAGCATCATCAAGAGGCAGTTGTTCCGACAGAACAAGGGGATACTGAGTGGTTTAAAACCAGGAAAGGTGTGCGTCAGGGTTATATCCTTCCACCATACCTATTCAGTCTGAATGCTGAGCAAATAATCTGAGAAGCTGGACGATATGAAGAAGAATGGGGCATCAGGATTGGAGGAAGACTCATTAACAACCTATGATATGCAGATGATACAACTTTGCTTGCTGAAAGTGAAGAGGGCTTGAAGCACTTACTGATGAAGATCAAAGACCACAGCCTTCAGTATGGATTATACTTCAACATAAAGAAAAGAAAAATCCTCACAACTGGACCAATAAGACACATCATGATAAATGGAGAAAAGATTGACGTTGTCACGGATTTCATTTTACTTGGATCCACAATCAACACCCATGGAAGCAGCAGTCAAGGAATCAAAAGACGCATTGCGTTGGGTAAATCTGGTGCAAAGGACCTCTTTAAAGTGTTGAAGAGCACAGATGTCGCCTTGAAGACTAAGGTGCCTGACCCAAGCCATGGTATTTTCAATCACATCATATGCATGTGAAAGCTGGACAATGAATAAGGAAGACCGAAGAAGAGTTGATGCCTTTGAGTTGTGGTGTTGGCAAAGAATATTGAATATACCATGGACTGCCAAAAGAATGAAAAAATCTGTCTTGGAAAAAGTACAACCAGAACGCTCCTTAGAAGCAAGGATGGCGAGACTGCCTCTAACATACTTTGGACATGTTATCAGGAGGGATCAGTCCCTGGAGAAGCACATCATCCTTGGCAGAGTACAGGGTCAGCGGAAGAGAGGAAGACCCTCAACGAGGTGGATTGACACAGGTGGCTGCAACAATGGGCTCAAGCATAGCAACGATTGTAAGGATGGCGCAGGACCAGGCAGTGTTTCGTTCTGTCGTGCGTAGGGTCGCTATGAGTCAGAATTGACTCAATGGCACCTAACAACAACAAACAACATGAGCAGGAGCCTACCCGACAGTAAGTAACAACGATGCGTTTTTTTAAAAAAAGGGAAGTAGTGTAATAGACAAATTGCTATTGTTAGTGATTCTCTTTGTGAGGATTAATGCAAATATCGAGAAATCTGAGGAAAGCACAAGAGAATGAACTTCAACTGGAAATCAACATTAAAACAAACAACAACAAAAAAACACAACTCTGTCCAGAGTCACAAGAACCAAGCGCTTCCTTTCCGCACTCACAGCTCAGTGTACGGTAATTGCTTGTTATCACTGCACCTCTTTTCTAGGGACGTTAGTAAGTTTTTATTAGGAGTAACAGAGGTGGTCATCGTTTCTATGATTGCACTTCTTTTCCAGGAATGTTAAATAAGTTTTAATTATGAAGTAATATAAAAATATTTATATATCCACATACATACATGTTTTTTAAAACATGCATTGGCAACGACGTAATCTACTAACCCAAGCAAAGTTCTCAGGCAGCAAAACTAATAGTTCCCAAAATATCCCGTTTTTTTTTGCCTTCCTTTATCACCCTTTATCTTTTCAATTGTGTGGGTCTCTTTTCAATATTTTTGGTGTTGGTGCTTTTCTAAATACACTAAAATTCACACTTTGTGTCTATTGACGGAGTGCTTGGGAAAGTCTTAAGGAAAAAAATCATTAGCATGAAGAGACAAATGACAGGCTGTCAGCGGCTTTGTACCTTTGCAAGGGCTAACTTCCCGCACCTCTTATCAGACTGTACCTGTCCCAACACCTCTCTTTTAGTCATCTAGTGCTGCTATAACAGAAATACCACAAGTGGATGACTTTAACAAAGACAAGTTTATTTCCCCACAGGAAAGTAAGCTAAAAGTACAAATTCAGGGCATCAGCTCCAAAGGAAGGCTTTCTTTCTCTATTGGCTTTCTCATCAATCTTCCCCCAGACTAGGAGCTTCTCCGCCCAGGGACCCCAAGTCCAAAGCACACGCTCTGCTCCCAGCACTGCTTTCTTGGTGGTATGAGGTTGCCCTATCTCTCCGTTAGCTTCTTTTATATCTCAAAAGAGATTGCCTCAAGACACAATTCAATCTTGCATATTGAGTCCTGCCTTACTAACAAAACTGCTGTCCATCTTCCCTTACTAACATCATAGAGGCAGAATTTACAACACGCAGGAAAATCACACAATACCAGGAATCATGGCCCAGCCAAATTGATACACACATTTTTTGGGGGGCATAATTCAATCTGTGACAACCTCCATTCCCCCTTTCTCCCCACCCCCCATTTCCTCAGAGAAGAAGAGATTGTAAAATGATTCTTGGACAGATTCTCTACACACTGTCATGGGAACAGGCCCACAATACATTAGGTGAAAAGAGCAAGCTGAGGTGATGACAAACTGTGTACGTACTTATAAATACACACCCATATCTGCCCCACATACATACTGTACAATGTATGTCAACGTATAGCAAAAATCGACATAAAGGACTCCTACTAAACAATATGGTCACAGAGCAGTGGTGGTTCGGTGGGAGAACTCTCAGCTTCCACACAGGAGACCTGGGTTCAATTCCCATCCAACACACCTCAAGTGCAGCTACCACCTATCTGTCGGTGGAGATGTGCATGTCATATGACACTGCCCAAGTTTCAGCAGAGCTTCCAGGCTAAGACGGACCTGGCAGAAAGACCTGGCAAGACACTTCCAAAAACTCAGCCAATGAAAACCCTGTGGATCATTAACGTCCAATCCCATTGTGCATGGGGTCGCCATGAGTCAGGGGCTGACTAGAGGACAACAACAACAACCAACAATATGGTACACTGAGTTGACTCAGAAAGACACACAGAAATGATGAACTACAGATTCTAGAAAAAAAACAAAATAAAAGATGAGAAGACTATTCGGAGGTAGAGCATTCGAAAATCCTTATGCTATTTTGGAGGAAGAGAGAGATAGTGAATAATGGTAAACGTTTTTACCTATATGTGTTAAAAATATAAAATTAACCATTAAAAGATTGGTGACAGAATACATAATTTCCAAATCCACTGGGGGAAGGGCTAAAATAAAATTGATTAATCTAATAAAAGGCAAGAAAGAGGAAAAGAAACCAAAAAGTCCATCAAAAACAGAAAATACAAAATAAGATAGTAGAAATAAGCTCAAATGTGTCTGTAAACACAATAAAAATTAGCAAATTAAATTCACCTATTGAAAGACAGGAAACCCTGGTGGTGTAGTGGTTAAGTGCTGTGGCTGCTAACCAAAGGTCGGCAGTTTGAATCCGCCAGACACTCCTTGGAAACTCCACGGGGCAGTTCTACTCTGTCCTATAGGGTCACTATGAGTCAGAATCGACTCGACGGCAGTGGGTTTGGTTTGGTTTTTGGTATTGAAAAACATAATGGTAACAGCAGCAACAAATATTTATTACGATTCACTGTGTCAAATACTGTTATTTACATATTAGCTCCGTTAATCTTCACATCAACCTCAAGAGGTAAAAACCCAACCCACTGTTGTCAGGTCGATTCCGACTCATAGCAACCCTATGGGACAGAGGGGAACTACCCCACAGAGCTTCCAAAGAGTGCCTGGTGGACTCGAACTGCCGACCTTTTGGTTAGCAGCCGTAGCACTTAACCACTAAGCCACTAACCCTTTTCCATATTCACACAAACGTTTAAACATACTTGCATATGACAGGAGGTGTTTTTGGTCATGGTTTGCTTTTACACAAATGGGAACACATTATACTATAAGCACTTTTCTGCAATTTGCTTTTCTCCCAGGTACAACGGATCTCTTTTCCAAAGAATAGACACAAAACTAACTTATCCTTTTAAAACAGCTGCTTAATGATATTGCATAGTTTGGATGTAACACGATTGATCCACGCATCGCTCTTCGGATGGAGAAGCAATCAAGTTGCAGACGAAACCCCAGGACCGCTGCAGCAGCCTCAGAGCAACGCTCCCCTGACCTCATTTTCAGGCTGAAGGTTAGCTGACATTCCCTGGGCGGTGAGCTTTACATACACCGATCTTTAAGGTTACAACAGCCCAGCGATTTAGGCACTCTAGTCCCCGTTTTGCCGGTGAGTAAACCGATGATCTGAGAATGATTAAAGAAGTTGCGAAAGGAGTCCTCGTCTCAGAGACGCAGCGAAGCTCCCACGGTTTGGGAGAACCGGACTCTGACGCCCAGCTCCCCCAGGGGCACCCGGAGAGGGAAGGACAGACAGACATAGCCGGGTACCGTTCCACTTACTGCAACTCAAGCGGGAAGTGTCTGGGCGCGAAACGACCCCTCCATGCGTAGCAGCCCCCACACCAGCGGGGAAAGGGCGCATACCTGCAAACCTCTCACCTTCGGGGGCCTTCCTTCAGGTACCGCCAACTCCGTGCACTTCGCTACCACGTGTCCGGCTTCCTGGGTTTGCGGCCCCTGAACCACCGCCTCCGGTGCACAGCCAGTCAGGGGCCACGACGTCATCACTGGGCGCCACTGGAAGGCTAACGCGGCGCGCTAATGGCCCGAAGGCCGCGCGACTGCAGCCGTTGCCATAGGTAACCGAGCGAACGCGCTCCGCCTGCGCTAAGCCTCCTGGGAGTGGTAGTTCGAGCGCGCCGGAAGACACGCCTTCTTTGTAGGGGAAGGAACTACAACTCCCAGCGTGACCCGGAAGCAGCCCGTGCAAAGGAGAGGTTGCTGCTGCCTTGGTTGCGGTCTGGGCCGGAATTGGGGAGATGCTGCTGGCCTCCCAGGAAAGGTCCGCCTCAAGGAAAAGGAGCAGGCTGAGTGGCTGGGAACGGTTCACAAGGAAGCCGAGTCCCAAGGTGACCCCTGTCGGGAGCTCTGGGGGGCAAGGACCGGCTCGAGGCGCCTGTTGGCTCCTGGACCAGCCGCCGTCCCTGCTACGCTCCCGCCCCCTTCTCCCGGGGCGTCCTTAGCTGGGCCGCCTGCCTTGACTGCCCCGTAGCCGGCGTTGCCCGAGTGAAGGGGTCTGAGGAGCTTCGGGATATGGGTACCCTACAGCATTGGGGGGGGCAGCACCGTGGGAGAAGTGGGTCCATCTAACGCTTTTCTCAAACCTCAGAGGTCGGTCCAGTAGACCCCATCCCTGGGGAGGGCATTAACGCACCCCACCCCCACACACGGACACACAATTTTAGGAAAGTTCCCGTACATTTCATTTTTGGAAGTTTTGCAAATCGGGGAACTGATCTTGACTGGGGGGGCAGTCCATGTTAAACCCTCTCCCTCCTGCCCCTGCTCTTCCAGCTTTGCATAAAGTCTCTAAAATGAACTCTGGAATGCAAGTGGATACTGAATTCTCAACCTTTGATTCACATGGGAATTTCTAAATTCAGCCAACATTCAAAAAAAGAGATTGTGTTCATATTTCTTAACCTCCTCCTTTTTTTTTTTTTTTTTGGACGCATTACAATCAGAGGACAAGAAAAACTGATAACCCCGTTTTAAACTTGAAGCGTATGGAAGAAACCCACCCACTGCCGTAGTCGATTCCGACTCATAGGGACCCCATAGAACAGAGTAGAAGTGACGTGTGTAAAGTCACAGTCACGTGGTGTGTGCTTTCCACAAACTACGTTTTTATCAGCGGCAAAAATAAATCCTTTAAATATAAATGAGAGTACCAGAATGGAGCAGCTGCTCAGCGTTTAGCTCAAGAACAATGTCACCAGCTGTTTTCACCCTTAAGTTACACTTTGCTAAAAAAAAAAAAAAAAAAAGCCTTTGGTAGACATGTGGCCTTTCTGAGGGCCTTAGGCAATTGTTTTTGCAGTTTATTCTGAACATACCAACTGAATAATGCACTGGGCATGCTCCACTTGATGAATATCTTGTCCCAGATACTGAAGGGTGAAGACTGGAGCCTTAGCAAGACTTGGAAACTGAGTCTGCTCCTGTTGTATAAGTTACATAATGGGTTAGACCTGAAATAGGTCATCAGTACAGACTTGATGAAAGGTAAAAATTGGGGGCAATTTCTCAGGACTCTAAAATACGGATTTTTGCTGCTCGTGCTCATTGTTGCTTCCTGGAGGATAAAGAGGTTAAAAAAGAAAACGGCCTCTTAAAGTTCAGTTGTGTTTTAACAGAATCAGCTCTTTGTTTTGATGACACAGTTATTCAGCAGTACAGCTGCATTAAGCAGTATCTGTTTGGAAACCCTGGTGGCTAGTGGTTAAGTGCTACGACTGCTAACCAAAGGTCAGCAGTTCAAATCCGCCAGGCGCTCCTTGGAAATTCTACGGGGCAGTTCTACTCTGTCCTGTAGGGTCACTATGAGTCCGAATCGACTCCATGGCACGGGGTTTGGTTTGGTTTTTGGTAAGGTGCTTGGAAGGTGAAGTGTTATGTAAATGAAAGAAGGTGTTATACCTTTCCCGCCTTCGTGTGTCAGCATGCTAGCTTAGATATTTATTTATTTAAAAGCCCACCTGAATGTTAGCAAAGCAAATGCCTCTATTTGTGAAGTGACTTTTGGAGTTCTGCGCTCTTCTGGCCGTTACACAGTGAAGAGATGTCCTAAGAGTCTGATTTCCAATTTCAGGTTAATATCTGCCCAACCCGGGTGGAAATTTACTTGATTTCTACCTCTTATTCTGCTTTGTAAAATAGAACTGTTGACCCCTCACCTCCACTCTCCCAGTTCTTATTGGACCAAACAATATCCCTCATCGAGGTAAAATAAGAAAACCTCTTGCTACAGGCTGTTCCTGAAAAGAGGAGGCTAAGGAGAAGGCCAACGAGCACAACATGGCCAACAGTGCTTGGCTATTAACCAAAAGGTTGGCAGTTCAAACCCACCCAGTGGCTCCGTGGGAGAAAGACCTGATTGATGATCTGCTCCTGTCAAGATTACACCCGAGAAGACCATATGGGGCAGTTCTGCTCTGTCACACAGGGTTGCTGTGAGTTCAGATCGACTCGACAGCACCTGCAACAACAAGGAGAAGGACACACCTTTCTCCAAGAAGATTTGCTTCCTTGACACTTGGATACGAAAACCGAAAGCCAAATCCATTGCCGTCAAGTCGATTCCAATTAGTAGCGACCCTGTAGGACAGAGAAGAACTGCCCCATAGGGTTTCCAAGGCTGTAAATCCTTATGGAAGCAGACTGCCACATCTTTCCCCTATGGAGCCACTGTTGGCTTCAAACCACCAACCTTTCAGATAATTTGGGTTATTAATTAGTGTCTGATTGGGTTTTCATGAGAAGTGTTACACTTAGTATTTCTCTTAGTTCTAACCCTGGGGAACTTAAAAAAATACTGATGCCTGGGCCCTCCACCAGACTGATTTAATCGGAATCTCTGGAGGTGTGACCCAAGCAAGGGATAAAAACAGACAATGTTCCAGAGAATCCTTAATGATACTGCCTCGCACTGTTATTCTGTGTTCTTCCATTGCTAATCAGGGCTGAACTTTCTAATGAAATGCTGGGGGAAAAGAATAAACGGCACTTTTTTATATGCTTTAGTCAAAAGGATAGATTAAACTGGCAAGGTTGGTAGAGATACAGCTGTTTATTAATATTCTAATATTCTGTGTGTATTATCTGCAGCCTGCCTTTGACCCTGACAATATGGAACACTGGATGAAGGTAAGGACATTTCAAAATTAAGACAGAAAAAGAATTGAGAATAAGACATAAGAGGATGGAAAAGGAATACGAATATGTCTCTGTTTTCCAGGTACTGTGCTATTTTGGGGCCCTGGTGGCACAGTGCTTAAGAACTCAGCTGCTAACCAAAACGTCAGCAGTTTGAATCCACCAGCCACTCCTTGGAAACCCTGTGGGGCAGTTCTACTCTGTCCCGTACGGTCGGGATGAGGTGCAGTCAGCTCAACAGCAGTGGGTTTTTATGGGTGCTGTTTTCATTCCCTTGTGACTATATGTTGCCTTAGTTTTTTATATTTTTTAGTATTTTTTCATTCTGTTGCTTCTCATGAAAGTGTTTTAAGTGTGAATGACGAGATGTAGACACGCCCTTTCAAATGCCACGAGGAGCCAGTGAAGAAGGGTAAAAGGCGCAGGGGAAGGGAAGATTTGGGACAGGATGTGGTGGCCTCCCCAAGATATTCGAAAGGCTTTCCTGTGGTTACACTGACCAAGGGAACCAATCGGTAGAAGCTACATGTACATCGTAAATAAAATTGTCTAATGACTAGAGTTACCCAAAAATGGAGGGGGTGTTCTCCTAAAGAGAAGGGTTTTCTAACACTGGAGGTATTCAGGTGGAGTCTAACTGACCATCTAGTGTTAGAGCTGGTCAGGGATATGTTTGAGCATTCATTGAGGGTGGAGTTGAGTTAGGTAGCCTCTGAGATCTCTTTCAGGCCTGACATGTATGTTTTTGAGTCCATGTGCCTTTTAAGTCAAGTGCACCGTTAAACTACTTTCGGAGCACGCCTTTGAGTGTCAGTTTCTCAGCTTGCCATACTCAGTTCATTTGTGTGGCACACGTTGCAAAACCATGCAACATTTTCCTGGGAGAAGTAGTCTTCTACCTGGTACTGTTTTGAAGACTTATTATCTAAATTGCCAGGCATCATAAACACCAGGCCAGGTGGGACCAAGGTCAGATGTAATAATTGTTAGCCATTTTTTCATTCAGCCACTTTTTATTAAGTGCCTACTAAATATTAGCCCACTATGTAAGAAATCCTGGTGGTGTAGTGGTTAAGAGCTATGGCTGCTAACCAAAAGGTCCGCAGTTTGAATCCACCAGGTGCTCTTTGGAAACCCTCTGGGGCAGTTCTACTCTGTCCTTTAGGGTCACTATGAGTTGGAATCAACTCGACGGCAATGGGTTTTTTTTTTTTTTTTCTTTCTGATGTTGGGCACTGGAGATAAAACAGGGAACGGGGCATGTGCACTCCCTGCCCTCTGGAGTTTACAGTTTAGTGGGGAATAAGCAACCTACTAAAAGCTAATGGGTTAAGGAGCATAATGGAAGCACATGGTGGGGGCACGAATCTAGATGAGACCCAGGAAGGCTCCCTAGCCAGGCTTGTCTTCTGAGGTGTCTCTAGGTAGATTCAGTCCTCCAGCTTATTGGCTAGTGGTTGAGCACTTAACCATTCGGACCACAAAAGACTCCTTCCAATGAAGTGGGGGGAGTGAAAGAGGGAGATGAATAGGAGGTTGATGTTAGAGAGTGAGTTGTCAAGTTTGGTTTGAGCAATGGAATGTACTGCGTGATGTAGTTCAGGGTGACCATGGGAGTGGGTTGCTGAAGTGGAAAGGAGGGGAGGGCTGTTGGAATCTAGGAGATGAAGCAAGCCCTGGACTGGTGAGTCACCCTCTGGGATGTTGAAGTCACTTAGAATCTGACAGAAGTTGGCATACAACTGCGAGCCCTGGGGCAGCTCATCCCAAATTCAACTGTCTATCAAAATTTACAATTCATCCTCCCCCAGTCTGATCAACTAACTCATTATGCCAAAGCATCCTGCTACTTGGTTGAGCTTTCTAAAAATCATTTTCCTTCTGTCAGCTCGGTGCTTGTGAACCTTCAGTGATTTCTGTGTGCCATCAGATGAAACTCCCTAAATTCCAGACTGGCATTTAAGGACCTGTCTCTGCCTGCAATGTTAATCTACCCTTTACGGTCTCTTTACTGGTATCCCGTGTCAGACCAGGTACCTTCTCCACCATCAGCTAAGTCTTCCCTTTTGCTTTGACTCATGCTCACCCTGCAACATGAAATGTGCTTCCTCTCTGAGACCTTAAAGCTCCGCTTGAGATGCTTCTCTTAGTGAACAACACCTCGCCCACCTGACCTAGCTAACCCCCATCCTCCAGTACTCTTTCCCTTGAAATTATTTCAGCATTTGTACATACTGATACAGCATCAAGCATTTGCTTCTATACAGAATGATTAAAAATGAATTGGACACTTTCAAAAACATATCACTCAGAAGACTTTGGTAGATGTACGTGTGGTACACACACGGGGGTACATCAAGACATTTGTGTTTCTTCGTGGCTTTCAGGAAGTGAAAGAGTGCCTTGTGGCTGTGTTTCTACTGTCCATGGTTGTCTTAGTTACCTAGTGCTGGGTAACAAAAAATACCACAAGTGGGCAACTCTAAAGAACAGGAATGGTTTTCTCACCGTTTGGGAAGCTAGAAGTCCAAATCATGGCATGGGCTGTAGGAAAGGTTCCTTCCTTGTCAGTAGCCCTGGTGTTCCTTGGCGTTCCTGGCTCGTACAGAGATCTTCACATAGTGTCTGTCTTCTCCATGTGTGTGCCACTGTGTCTATTCGGCTCTTTTTATAAGACACTGCTCAAGAAGGACCTATTCTACACATTAAAATAACAAGAGAAAACCCCTGTTTCCAAACAGGGTCATAGAACTGCCCCCATAGGTTTCCAAGGAGTGGCTGGTGGATTTGAACTCCACACCTTTTGGTTAGCAGCCAAACTCTCAACCATTGCACCACCAGGGTCCCTTCACAGGTACCGGGGTTAGGATTTTAACATATGTTCTGAGGGACTCAACTCTATTCATAACAATGGTGCTAGGCTATAAAAGGACTGGGACATACCACGGGATTGACATGCCATGGGACACGGGGGCACTTTTAAGATCATGTGAATAACCGTATTCCTTTACAGATGACATGCTTGTACATAACCTAGTTACTGAGTAATAACCTTTTGATGGTTCAGGGTTTTTTTGTTCGTGTTTTTTAATCAGCCTGTATTTTTTTAGAATTGTTCTTTAGTTGTTTATCATGCATGTGGCCTATGGAACCACAAGAAAAGTGAACTTCTTGAGACCAGAAGCTTTTCATTTTCTTTTCCTCTTAACCCCACCCCAGTGCTGACAGAGTAGCCTCCACCAGGGCTTATTGCAAGAATGAGTTCTAGGAAGACATGGTGTTTGTTTTACTGAAGTGTAACTTAAGATAGACCATCATTTACATACTTATTTTAGAGGAAAAAATGGTAAAGATGTGGTATTTTAAAAAAGAAATTCAGAGGTTGTTTCTAATCTTTAGCAGAATCTAGTATTTTTTCAAACTCTCAGAAATGTCAGTGATATCCCAGACGTTGGCTTTGTTAGAACCAAGCAAACATCTCTCTTTATTCCCTTATTTGTCAGTTCCAGACTCTACTCCTTTTTCAGTATCAAGATCAATCTCCCTTCTCGCATCTCCTGAGCTCTCTACCCTCCTTTTGAATAAGAACCTGTACACGTTCTGGCTCAGGTGGGATGGCGCATCCTACAGAGTTATCTCTTTCGCTCACAGTCCCATTTTTGTCTTTTATTTTTTGTTTGCGGGTATTAGCTTAAAAAATTAAAGTTGATCGGTTTATTTATACATCATTTACAGATACATGTATATATACACAAACATGTAACAGGAGTATGTGAAATTTGTCATGCTATCTTGGGTTTTCAGATCCTAAAGAGAAGGATTACTGTGACTATCTGATAAACGATAGATATGACCAAGGTGAATTTGGGCATATCTGAGACTGGATAATAATGTGTCCAGAGTGACCATATCAGGGGTGGGAGGTGTTTTCTTCACACCAACCCCAAGCAGATCATACTTTCTTCTGGTTTATCTTCTTTTCCTGTATGTTCTATTTTTTACATCTTTTTCCAATTACCCTTCGACTTTTCAACTTTATTCACCTACTTCTGTCTAATTAGAACTTAATATATGAAACCCGTGAGAATTTGGCAGGTAAACCCATGGCAGGCTTTGGCAGCGGCACTACCAATCTTTCCATGAAAGGCAAGAGAGAAAGTCATTTTCAGAGTAAGTCGGATGTCCATATAAACTACAAGAAGTACAGTTTCCTTTTAATAAAGTCTTCCATTTGTCCCTTCTTTGGGCAAGCATTTACTGGGCATCTGTTACATGCCAAGCACTGTTCTAGATGTTGGGGATTCCCTAGAGAAGGAGACAATCTCTCTCCTCAAGGAACTTACATTCTTCTGGGGAAGACAGTAAACAATGAAATAAGCAAGTCCTGTAGTATGTTATCAGATGGTAAGTCTATTGACAAAGTCAGAGCAGAGAATGGGCATAGGGAGAGCCAGGACAAGGTGATGACAATTTATACAGAGTGGTCAGAGAAGGCCTCACTGAGCAGGTGATGTTTGAACAACGGCTGGAAGGAGGTGAAGGAAAGAAGGTGTCTTAGTCATCTAGTGCTACTATAACAGAAATCCCACAAGTGGATGGCTTTAACAAAGAGAAGTTTATTTTCTTCTCACGGTAAAATAGAGTAAAAGTCCAAATCCAGGGCGTCAGCTCCAGGGGAAGGCTTTCTCTCTCTCTCTCAGCTCTGGAGGAAGGTCTTTCTGGTCAATCTTCCCCTGGACTAGGAACTTCTCTGTGCAGGAACCCTGGGTCTACAAGATGCTTGATGCTTCTTTCTTGGTGCTATGAGGTCCCCAACTTTCTGCTTGCTTCCCTTTTATCTCCTGAGAGATGAAAGGCGGTACAGGCCACACCCCAAGGAAACTCCCTTTACCTTGGATCAGGTAGGTGACCCGAGTGAAGGTGGTGTTCCAATCCCACTCTAATCCTCTCAACATAAAATTATAATCACAAAATGGAGGACAACCATACAATACTGGGAATCGGCCTACCCAAGTTGATACACACATTTTGGTGGGGGGACGTAATTCAATCCATGACAGAACGATATGGATATCTAGGGTAGGCAGAGGGGATGGAAGTGCAAAGGCCCCGAGGTGGGAATGGGCTTGGCGTGTTTGAGGAGCGAGGAGCAAGTATGGCTGGAGTAGGGCGGACAGAGGGAGGAGTGGCAGGCAAGGAAGCTGAAGTGTTCGCAAAAGGCCCGATGGTGCAAGGTTTTGAAGCACATGGTCAGGATTCAGCTTTTATTTTGAAGAGGTGAGGAGCCATTGAGGGGTTTTGAGTGGAGCCATGACATGATACGAGTTTAATTTTAAAGGATTTGCCCTGCCTACTGTCATGAGAGGCTTTGCAGAAACCCTGTCAGGAATTCGTGGTGTATGATGGTGACAGAGGCAATGACAAACGCTCAGATTCTGGGTGTATTTTCCAGATAAAGTCAGCAGATTTCCTGACAGATGTGTGTGTGTGTGCGCGCGCGCGTGCGGGCAGAGTCAGGGAGGACTCCAGAGTTTCAAGGTTTTCATCCTGAAGAACTGAAAGAATACAGCGTTGCACCTGAGCTGGAAGCCTGGAGGGCACAGCAGGAAAGGGGGTAAGAAAGTCAGTGAGCAGGAGGGAAGGTCCGGGGCTCAGGAGCAGGGTAAGTTCTTTTGGACTGTGCAGGTGAACCAAAATGCCAGGGCAGTGTGCCCACCTCCCTCGGTCCCTTCCGCATTCCCACGATTTGGGCTGTGTTTTTAATAGAATCTCACTGTTAAAACATCCTACAGTCCCATGATTCGGTTTACCCCGATTCTATGCACTGTATTTTGACCCGGGAGTGTTTCGTCCTGTTGTACACGGGGCCGCTATGGATCGGAACTGACTCAGCAGCACCTAACACCCTAACAACATAGTTTGCCTAGTATTTGATGGCAAGGTTTTTTTCATGGATAGTCATCTAAGGAAATGTAGTTACTCTGCCTCTGGTTTATACTCACATAAAGGTCCTGTTGTTGTTAGGTGCCATCGAATCAGTTCCGACTCAGAGTAGAACTGCCCCGGAGGGCTTCCAAGGAGTAGCTGGTGGATTTGAACTGCCAAGCTTTTGGTTAGCAAATGAGCTCTTAACCACTACACCACCAGGGCCCCCACGAAAGTCCTAGTGGTGTAGAAACTAATAAAACATTACATTTTATTTAAAATATCCAGATTCCAGGATCCCATTACTAATGCTCTAGACAAAAGTTATCTTAAAGCTTAAATAACCTTTTGTGCTAACATAAAAATATGTTGAGTACCTGTTAAAACTTAGTAAAATACTGCAATTTATTTCATGTTATGTATCATTACCATTTGCCATTGAGTCAATTGTGACTTACAGCGACCCTATCGGACAGGTAGGACGGCCCCGTAGGGTTTCCAAGGCTGTAATCTTTACAGGAACAGATGGCCAGGTCTTTCTCTGCGGAGCTGCTGGTGGGTTCCAACCACTGACCTTTCGGTTAGCAGCTGAACACTTAACAACTGTGCCACCAGAGCTCCTTATTGTACGTCAGTAACGGCTAAAAAAATTATTTGGGGTGTGGGTTATTAAAATCTTCGAGTTCCTTCAAAAATGGAAAAATGAAAGTATCCTAGTAGTTGGTGGACAATCAGATTCTTGAATAGGATAGAAATGCTCTCTGAACAAAGAGCTTGTCGTTTTAATGGATTTTTTGTTTTGTTTTGTTTTCTGTTATACTGAAGAGAGTGGAGAAAGCCTCAAAGCTGGCAGTTTCAGAAGTGCCCTCCGTGGGGAGCAGACTCTGGGACCAAATCATCGATTTGGAAGCGTCTGAGCAAACAGGGGATCCTGATGAAACCTGTGCAGAAGGCGAGGAAATGCTTCTTTTTTTTTTTCTTTCGCTGCAGCTGCAGTGTTAACAATTCTTTGGAGTACAGTTTCTTAAAGCAGAGCCCATAACATATTTCAAAGCACAGAACGGAAGCTTCTCTTTTTCTCCTCTTTAATTTTGGTTTCTTTGTATTGCCCTGAAACGAATTCACTCTGTAGTTGACTCCGGTATCACAAGTTAGGATATATTTAAAGCCCAGTTTGTCACCTGGAATAGAACCACACCCAGAGGCCGTTTGACATAACGTCATCAAGTGCGAAGTGTTGTAAGGTGACAGTCCCATGCCACAGGTGTTAGCATGTTAGTATCCTACAGATCATTTAACCATCAGTTTCAACTACCTGATTCACTCTTTTTTCTATTTTGTATATCATGCGTCCCTATCTATTTTGTGATAGCTATTTGATAATAGCTGTAACAATGATGAAGATAATTGTCATGGATTAAATTATGTTGCCCCAAAAATCTGCGTATCAACTTGGTTAGACCATATATGGTTGTCCTCCATTTTGTGATTGTAATTTCATGTTGAGAAGATTAGGGTAGGATTGTAACACCACCCTTACAGAGGTCACCTCCCTGATCCAAGGTAAAGGGAGTTTCCCTGGGGTGTGTCCTGCACCACCTTTTCTCTCTCAAAAGATAAAAGGAAAGGGAGGCAAGCAGAGAGTTGGGGACCTCATACCACCAAGAAAGCAGTACCGGGAGCAGAGCGCGTCCTTTGGACACGGGGTCCCTGCGCTGAGACGCTCCTGGACGAGGGAAAGTTTGAAGACAAGGGCCTTCCTCCAGAGCCAACAGAGAGAGGAAGTCTTCCCCTGGGGCTGATGCCCTGAATTTGGACTTGTAACCTACTAGACTGTGAGAAAATAAATTTATCTTTGTTAAAGCCACCCACTTGGGTATTTCTGTTATGGCAGCACTAAATGACCAAGACAATAATCTAGACATTTTCTTGTTTGAAATCCCATGCCTTATACATAAGAGCTGTTTGATAATGATGAAAGTAATGCTAAAGCAGAAATTCTTTCTGTACCAATATATTTGAAGGGAAGTTTCTGAATATCACCAGGAAAGAAATCCCCGTGGGAGTTGGCTTTCAGAATATCACACTCTTAGATTTTCCTCTAACCTCAGTGAGCACTCCTTCTGGGCCTGCTTTGCCGGTTTCACCTAATCTCTTTAACCCTAAATACCAGAATTCCTCAAAGCTCAGTCTTCTCTAAGAATCCTTCTTTTTTGGTGATCTCACCCACTTCTATGGCTTTAAATGTTGTCTGTGCTGATAATTCTGACACTTAATTTTTCAGCCTGGACCTCTCCTCTGAAATCGAGACCGGTGTAGCCAATACTTACTTGACATCACTATTTGGGTGTCTAGTAAGTATCTCAAACAGAACATGTCTAAAAGGGAACTCCTCATCTTCCCCCCAGACCTTCTTCTTGGTCTTCCTCATTTCGGTAAGCGGCAGCTCCAGCCTTACAATTGCTTAGGCAAAAAACCTTGTGGATTTCTTCCTTTCACGTCCCATATCAAGTCCATCAGCGAGTCCTGTCAGCTTCACCTCAAAACATTATCTAGAATGTGACCAACTTTTAACACCTCCATTCCAGTACAGGCCACCACCACCTCCCTTCTGGGTCATTGCCTGTTGTCTCCCAGTTAGTGCCCCCTACTTTTGGGCCTGTCCTCCTGTAGTTTATTTCGTCAGATTAGCCAGAGTGATCTTAAAATGTAAGTCACTTCTTCACTTAAAGCTATCTTGTGGCTTCCCATCGCACTCAGAGTAAAAGCCAAAGTACTAGAGTGGCCATAAGACCCTAAAGCCGGGGTTTTTCAACCTCGGCACTATTGACATGTGGGCCAGATACTTCTTTGTTGTGGGGCTATCTTGGGCATTAGGTGATATTTAGTAGCATCCCTGTCCTCTACCCATTAGATAGCAGAAGCAGCCCACACCCCAGTTCTGACAACCAAAAATGTCTTCAGACATTACCAGATATTCCCTGGGAGCCAAAATCACCCCTGGTTGAGAGCTGCTGCTCTGAACAACCTGGTTGATCCCCATTCCCTCTTCCTCACCATCTCCTGCTACTCTCCCCCTCAGGCATGCATCTTCAGACACACTGCTTCCTCGGGGGCTTTGCACTTGCTTTCTTGCTGAATGAAATGATACTGCGTCACATACCCATATGGCTCACTCCCTCACCTCCTTCATTTCTTTGCACAAATTTCTTCTTTTCAGTGAGGCCCTCTTTGAGTACTCAATTCAAAATTGCAACACCCATCTTCCATTTCTTATATTCCTTATCTCCTCCCCCAGCTTTGTTTTTCTGTAATTTAATTTATTGTCTCTGTTCCCCAATTAGAGTGTAAGTTTCAGGGTGGCAGGGTTTTTTGTTTGTTTTTTTGTCCCTGTTTTGTACATTGCTATATTCCTAGTATCTAGAACAGGACTTGACACATGATAGGTTCTCAATTAATATTTATTGAATGAATGAAGAGAGTCTCTGTTATGGATTTAATTGTGTCCCCCCAAAAAATGTACGTCAACTTGGCTAGTATTGTGTGACTGTCCACCATTTTGTCAACTGATGTGATTTTCCTATGTGTTGGAAATCCTAACTCTATGATGGTCATGAGATGGAATTAGCAACAGTTATGTTAGTGAGACAGGACTTAATCTATAAGATTAGGTTGTGTCTTAAACCAATCTCTTTGGAGATATAAAAGAGAAAAGCGAGCAGAGAGATATGGGGACCTCATACCAACAAGAAACGAGAGCCAGGACAATAGCCCATCCTTTGGACCTGGGCTCCCTGCACTGAGAGGTTCCTCAACCAAGTAAGATTGATGACAAGGACCTTCCCCCAGATCCAGCACAGACAGATAACCTCCCCTGGAGCTGACACCCCAAATTTGGACTTCTAGCCTACTAGACTGTGAGAGGATAAACTTCCGTTTGGTGAAGACATCCGCTTGTGGTGTTTCTGTTACAGCAGCACTGGATGACTAAGACAGTCTCTAAAGTAGTTCACATATTAAAAAGATATTTTTGTCTTATCAATAGCTCAGAAGCTGGTCGATGATTGGTTAGACACCAAACTTAAGCAAGAACTAGCAAGCGATGGAGAAGGGGATGCTGGAGACACTGTGTCGAGCGTCGCTGCTGTGCCAGAAGTCTGTGGCCTTTCGAAATACAACAAGTTTGACGGTA
Source organism: Elephas maximus indicus (assembly GCF_024166365.1). Taxonomy (NCBI): domain Eukaryota; kingdom Metazoa; phylum Chordata; class Mammalia; order Proboscidea; family Elephantidae; genus Elephas; species Elephas maximus. The sequence goes on along the minus strand of NC_064819.1, from coordinate 2,951,513 downwards.
AGAATTTACCTGATCATTCTCTGCTTTAACATCTGGTGAACATAGTTAAGAAGTCTTTTTAATTGTTTTGAATAATCAATGTTATCTAACTTTTTTGCACTCTGCTTACTTTTATTATTGGCTTTAATTTTTCTTGATGGAGTATAAATATATCCTCAGTAAACTGATGGTGCTTTTTAAACTAAAATGTTCTATTATTTTTAACTCTCCTTTTTTTTTTTTTTTTTTTTTTATGATTGTAATAGCCCTGCATAAGAGGGCATCTTTCCCACATATTATTGAATGGCTATTTACTTTGATGGAGACTATATTTAAGCTTTTGTGTATCATTTTATATTTCAAAATGCTTCACATAGTGTTATTAGTTATTATTTATAAGGAAAGTTATTACTTTTCTAGCATTTTTTGTTTTCAAGAAAAAAACACTATTGTGTGCAGACTTGGTGTCAGACAAGTTAAATGGCTACCTTGTGAGGGTCCCCCAGAAGCAACCAGGGATCTGGGTTTTTCCCCAGCGGTAGGGTAGCAGCTCCCCACATGCTACTCAAACACTTGGTGAGCCCGCCTGGCAAGATTCCCCTGGCTTGGGGCTCTACAGAATCCCCAGCTGGGGAATCACAAAGTCATAAGTTCTTCAGGGTAGAGGAGTCCTTCAAGATGACCTACTCTGATCTACCCTACTGACTCCCAAGGAGAAAGATGGTTCTACGTATCCTTCAGTTGGGTAACTTAGTCCCCAGTGGACACCTCCTGGGACAGGGAGCCTGCTACTTTAGGGGGAGCGCGTTCAGCTGTTGTGAGGCTCTGGTCTTCATATATCCTTCCTTAATTAAACCAAAACCAAACCAAACCCGTCACCATCGAGTTGATCGCGACCCTGTAAGACAGTAGAACTGCCCCGTAGGTTTTCCAAGGAGTGGATTCAAACTGCCAGCCTTTTGGTTAGCAGCCAACCTCTTAACCACTGTTCCACCAGAGCTCCTTCCTTAATTAGAAGAATTAAAATTTTGTCTTTGGTAACTCTTACCCTTTGGTACAATAGAGAATATCTTTTAAAAATACATATATTTTATGTATTAAGAAAACATTCTGCATCCCATTTTGGCGAGAGGCGTCCGGGGTCTTAAATGCTGGCAAGCGCCATCTAAGACACATAAATTGGTCTCAACCCATCTGGAGCAAAGGAGAATGAAGAACACCAAAGGCAGGAGGTAAATATGAGCCCAAGAGACAGAAAGGGCAACACAAACCAAAGACTCCATCAGCCTGAGACCAGACGAACTAGATGATGCCCTGCTGCCACTGATCACTGCCCTGACAGGGAACACAATAGAGAATCCCTGATGGAGCAGGAGATCAGTGGGTACGGATCTTAAATTTTCATAAAAAGACCAGGCTTTATGGTCTGACTGAGACTGAAGGGACCCTGATGGTCATGGTCCCCGAACCCTTTGATAGCCCAAGATTGGAACCATTCCTGAAACCAACTCTACAGACAGGGATTGGCCTGGACTATAAGATAGATAATGATGCTGGTGAGGAGCAAACTTCATGGCTCAAGTAGACACATGAGACTCTGTGGGCAACTCCTGTCTGGTGGTGAGATGAGAAGGAAGAAGGGGACAGGAGCTTGTTGAATGGACACAGGAAATATGGGGTGGAGAGAAGGAGTCTGCTGTCTCATTAAGGGGAGAGCAGCTGGGAGTGCACAGTGGGGTGTGTGTGGCTTTTTGTATGAGAGACTGACTTGATTTATAAACTTTCATCTAAAGTACAATAAATAAATTAAAAAAAATATATATATATTTTTAATTGTATTTTTGGTAAAGGTTTACACAGCAGTTTAGGTTCGCATTCAGCAATCTCTACACAGGTTGTTCAGTGACATTGGTTACATTTTTCACATTGTGTAAACATTCCCATTATCTCTGTTCTGGTTGTTCCATTTCCATTAATCTGGTTTCCTTGCCCCCTTACATTCTCATCTTTGTTTTAATTAATTGTTGACCCTTTGGTCTCATACAGGTGATTTTTTAAAAGAGCGCAGAACTTACAGGTGCTAGTCATTATTTTTTGAGCCACAGTAGAAAATATCTTGGTTCCTCCCTCAAGAACCACCTTCTTACTTTTTGTTGGAGTTGTAATCATACCTGATCCCTCATGTATCTTGATGTTCCCAGATTTAATAGCACCCATACTCTCCACAGCTCTTTACATCACACGGTTTCTAGTTTCCTCATCATCCGTCTAGGTATTTTCTGCTTTGTTAGTGTCATTATTAAGTGTGGGGCGAGGGTTCCGATACTTTGTACTTGTTCTGAAGCACGTACGTGGAATATAGTGAAATTGGTACTTCCTTTTACATGGTGCTAATAGAACTAGTTATAGACCTATACTTAGATTGGCTGTTATCATCTAGTATCATACCAGGTCTCACTCATCTTACACCTGTGTAGTTGCCTTTTTAGATCTAAGTGAAGGATTTTACATCTTTATTAAATTTAATCAGTTTGGTTTTACTTCATTATAGTAGCCTCTTAAGGTTTTTCTTGTTTTCTGAATATATCACCCAACATTTTGTGCCCATTACAAATTTGTCACATTCCTCAGGTTTTCATCCGAGTTGTCAGGGGAAATATTAAACAGAAATAACATTAGCCATTAAAAAAGATGTTTACCAAAAGTGATAATTAAGCTGGGATCATGCTTTTGATAAAATCTTAAGTGGAAAAAAAAAAAATGAGTTAAGATTTATATGGAGTAGATCTTAATAAGATATATAAGGCTGGAAATATACCAAATGATTATCTCTGGTATTACAGGCAATCTCTATTTATTATAACTGTACTTTTTCGGGTCCTCCAGTTCTCTACAATCAATATATATATTTAGTAAAAACAGAAGAATATTTAATTTAAAAGGTTGACCAGGGCAAGATTTGGGCAGAGCTAGGGACTCCTTACTAAATTAAGAGAGTGGTGCAAATGGTTTGTGCAACTATGAACCTAAAGGTTGGTGGTTTGAATTCACTCAGCAGAGCTGTGAAAGAAAGGCCTGATGAAAACAGCCAAGGAAACCCCATGGAGCAGTTCTACCCTGTAACACATGGGTTTGCTATGAGTCGGAATCAACTGGACAGCAACAGGTTGGTGTCCTTGAGCTAATTCTGAAACCACCTGCTCATGGTACTTGCATCCGGCTCCTATTTGTGTATATTTTCTACAGTGATGAGAGAGGTGACGGCATGGCACCAGTTAATGTAGTAAGTAAGTGTGCCTGCTGGTCTTGGAACACTTAAGGATAGTTTGGTCTCTTTTAGAATTAAGAGTTCCAAGCAACTCTGGAAGGGGTGGAGGGAGTGTGGTTTGATGCAAAACTTTTAGGAACTTGAATCCAAGTGAAATCCCAAGGTAACTAAGCTTGGCCTGGTTTTTCTAGTGAAGGTTTAGAGTGTTTTTCCTAGTCCTGGTTCAAACCTACCCTCTATGAAGGCAGAAAACAAATAAGGTAAAATGTAATCTTGAAATCTAGAAGCTAAGTATTTGGGAAGAAATGGTAAAAGCAATGGTGTCATCTGCTTGCAGCCCTGATGGAGTAACAGCGACCAGATTTACCCTCCTGTCTAAAATATCCCCCAAAATAAAACCAGACAAAAACACGAAACGACAATTTTCAAAACCCTGAACAGCAGACAGTGAAGGACAGTGATCCCTGAGATATGGTAAACAGTGCGAACCCTGTAATTGCCCCAGCCTGCTGCCTTGTCAGAGTGTCCAGGTCATGGTACAGGGAGGGGGACCACAGGTAGAGTTTGGTGGACTCCCCGAGTTAAAGACACGGAGCTGAGAGTCTGGGTAGACTACGGTGTTAGACTAAGGACAGGGTACCGAAAAGAGCTGAGCTGCACAGAAAGATAACCCCCAATAACAAAGGCTCAAAATAGGTAAAGCAAAAACTAATAAAATTGCAAGGAGGAACAGACAAGTGTACAATTAGGTCTGGAGATTTCAGTATCCCCTTTACAGTAATTGATCTTCATCAGTAAGTGCCTCAAGTCCTCTTCTCTTTCAGCAAGTAAGGTCGTGTCATCCGCATAACACAGGTTGTTAATGAGTCTTCCTCCAATCCTGATGCCCCATTCTTCTTCATATATTCCAGCTTCCTGGACTATTTGCTCAGCATACAGACTGGATAGGTATGGTGAAAGGATACAACCCTGATGCACAGCTTTCCTGACTTTAAACCACTCAGTATTCCCTTGTTCTGCAACATAGTTTCACAGTTACAGTTATAACATGTTTCTGTAACAAGGCCCTATCCCTTTATAGGACACACCAGACTGGGTTCACAGGTGCCCAGTAGTTTAGAATGGGCATTGGTTGTGAGTGACCAGTGCCTAAAGAAATGGAGGAAATGAGGCAAACAGCCTCAGAGCCCAACCCTTCGAGGAGACACCTGGTCTGGTGTATCCTCCTGCACCAAGCAGAATAAGCTACACGTTCCTCTGAAATTGTCCTTGACAAGATAGCCACAGAATGGGCCGTAGATGGCCTCGACCCACCTCTGGGTAGAGACTTAATATCCTAATAAAAGAAAATCTACCCCTTCTTTCATCCCAGAAAATAGGACCCTTGTCTAGAGAAAATGCATAGTCATCCCCAAGCCCTGAGCACCTGCATGAAGGTCAGTCCTGAATATTCATGATAAATCTGTATTTCCTTGTCTGCTCTCTATAAAATCCCACCTCCCCAAGCTGCCTGCAAGCAGTCTTGGAGAAGGAGTCTTTCTTATCTCCCACCTCGGCCTATTGTTTACTGGCTGTAACAAGTCACGTGGGACAAAACGTAGGGTTTTTGCCCGACGACAGAACCCATGGTAGTGGAGGAAAAAGTCCAAAGCTGCACTAAAGGCTCTGGCACAAAACAAGGCTGCAGAGGTTGATGAAATACCACTTGTGATGTTTCGACAAATGGATACATTACTGGAGGTGCTTGGAGCCAACTTGAGGACGCGCCCCTCTCCCTGGCCTCACTCTTGGCAGGCGCAGGCGTAGACCACGCAAGATGGCAGTGGCTGGAGCAGGCCGCCTGAGGCGGGCAGCGTGGACCCTGCTGCTCCAGAGCCCGCTCCTGCCCCCCGGGGAGCTGTCAGTCCCTGCTGGGCTCTATCATAAGAAGGTTGTTGATCATTAGCAAAATCCTAGACACACAGGGTCCCACCACAAGACATCTACAAATGTTGAAACTGGCTTGGTGGGGGCTCCAGCCTGTGGTGATGTAACGACATTACAGATCCAAGTGGATGAAAAGTGGAAGATTGTGGATGCCAGGTTTAAACATTTGGCCGTGGTTCTGCTGTCGCCTCTAGCTCGTTAGCCACCGAGTGGGCGAAAGGAAAAAGGGTCGAAGAAGCCTCGACCATCAAAAACACAGGTATTGCCAAGCAACTCTGCCTGCCTTCCGTGAAACTGCACTGCTTGAGGCTGGCTGAAGATGCAGTCTAGGCCGCCCTGGCTGATTACAGACTGATTACAGACTGTAATAAGAGCCCAAGAAAAAGAGAGGCAGAGAAGAAAGGAGCCCTCGGCAGAGCCGCCAGCAGATCCCGGCAGCTGCTCCCCACCCGCTGTGCTGTCACTTGAGATGTTCCAAAGCCCCTTACACTGCAATAGAAGAGCTTTGAGGTTCACACAGTGCTGTTCACCTGTGGCTCTGATCCAAGTAAAATACAGTTTAATTTTTCCAAATCCTGTGGCTTCTTTCAACCCACTTTTATCGCCCTACCCAAGTTAAATGTCTGTTTTGAATTGTGTGTGTGGCCTCAAAGCTGAAATCAATAATGATATGACAAGTGGTTGATAGCCAATGGAGTACATAAATACCTACTTTTACTTGAATCTGTTTTTGGAAGATTACCGGGCAAATGCCTTTGGTGTGATTGTTTGATAGAACCAATTGTACATAAGACAGATTTGCATATATATATTTTTTTCAGTACTTGATTATCTTTATTTTCCCAATAAAACGGATAAAAAAGGGAGTAGGGGACAGTAGAGATTACCCTGTGACTTTAAATTCTAGTCAGAAAATTAAGACACGTGGTTTAAAGGAAATATGACACAGAGTCTTATCTAGACAGGTGTGCACTGTCAGGCATGAATAGGTAAAAAAAAAAAAAAATGTAGAAACAAGTTCTTTCTGTGCACCAGAGACAATGAATGAAGGCCCCCGGTTTGATGTACGGAACAGCTCTCAGCCCCAGGTGGTGTCTGCAGCTCACAGCTGAGTTTAGCAGTGGAATCGGGTGCAGAACTTGGGAGACGCGGGCACAGCCAGAAGCTGGTCACTGGACTTCACCACCGCAGCCTGACACTTACGTATCGGATTTGCCTCATGCACCAGTTCTTTCCGTAGCTGGCCCAGCTCCTCCTCCTTCTGCTCTTCCTCCTGTTGCTTGATCTCTTCCAAGTGCTGGACTTCCTGGGCTTCTGTCTCAGCCATCGTCTTCCCCAGCTCCTGCCAATCCTGGGCTCTCTTCTCAGTGGCAAGTTGAAAAGGTTCCTGAACTAGAACACCAGCAAGGCCAGCAACTGGTTTTTTCTCTTTCTTCGGAACAAAGAGATGACTGTGTTTGGATGAGCCTTGAAGTAAGCTGCTTCTTTTTGCCATTTCATCTCGTCCTCCAGGTGGTGCTTCCAAGTCTGCGTCTTCAGAGCACCTCTTCTGTCAGTCCCCAGACATGCGCAGTCTGGGTTGCACTTTTTACCTTCTTCTCTGGCAGGTTAATGGTATCAAAATGAGGTGAAGGAAGTGCCTTGAACTTGGGCATCTCGCCTTTCTGTAGTTCTTTTGTTTTTTTCTCCTTCCGTAGCTGACGTTCTTTGTCCCAAGAATCAAAGGAGAAAGGGCATACTTCCAGAGTGCTTGCCTCTGGGATTTGGGGCTTAAAAGGTACCCCATAATGTGGCACAGGTCGAGCTTTTATCAGTACTGGCTGCTTCTCTTCCTTTTCTTCCTTGCTGAACACTCGGACTCTGTTCTCCAAAGCAAAGGCCGGGGACTTGGGAATGGTGATGGGAAATACCTTCTTTTCAGGAACACCCACAACATCTTCCAAGATCTTGGTAGGGCAAAGTCTGGAATAAAATTCAAAGTGTTCTTCCTCTGGTTTCTTCTTCGATTCTAACTCCCGGATTCTTTTCTCAGTCTCCAAATCAAAGCCAGTAGGCTGAGTGGGTGGCTTCACAGGTGTGGTTTCTTGGGCAAGATGGGTCCATCTTCAGAAATTCAGGGATCAAGTTCCCGCTGCTTCTGGTTCTTCTGGAAAGCAGTCTACTCGAGTTACAGCAGCAGGTGTTTCAGCTTTTCTTCTCTTAAAAAACCAAGATGAAATCGAGAAAAATGTCATGTCAGCACTCAGCTTAACTGATGACCAGGCTTCAAGGCCACCCAGTGCTCCCGCTGAAGATGGTTCAGGAACGCCTGGCAGCACTGCTTCCTCTTCCACAGCAGCTCCCCCACCAGGAGTTCAGCCAGAGCAGCCACCACGTACCGGAGCGCAGGCACAAGCAGGTACCAGCAGTACCAGCAACGGGCCCATTACGGTGCTCAGCAGCCACAGGCCCTGCCTCGGCCTCCACAGCAGTGTGGTATCCAGTGTTCAGCAAGCTGTAGTCAGTAGACTGGGCCCCAGCAATCTCAGCGGTTCCAGGGATGTGGCCAGCAACCAGCTTCCCAGGCACCAGCTCCTGCCTTTTCTGGGTGGCCTTGACACCTGCCTGCTCAGCCTTCTGAGCAGAACCAGATGAGCAGTTATCCTCCACAGACTTACACTGCCCCAGCTCCTCAGCCTGCCGATTGTACTGTAGCCCCTACCTCACAACCTGGAATGGCTCCAGGCCAACTCAGGGCCTATCAAGCAAGACCAGGTTTTACTCCACCTCCTGGAAGTACCATGACCTCTCCTCCCAGTGGGCCTAACCCTTATGCACGTAACCATCCTCCCTGTGGTCAGGGCTCTGCCCAGCCTGGACCAGGTCATCAGTAAGGAGGCTCAGTTACACTGGTGAATGTAGCTCTTAGCTACTTGCCTCCTAAAAGACTCCAATACTACTATTTTATTTTAGTTTGTATTGAAGTTCAGAAATTTAAAAAGCAGGTCATTTTATATGATAATCATTGTTAGCTGTTAATTGAAAGTATAATTTGATGGAACACGAAAAAGACCAAAATGAAAAATGAGGCCAAGAAATTTGGAAGACAGCTACCTTGTCAGCCAACTGGAAGAGATCCATATTTGTGCCCATTCTAAAGAAAGGTGATGCAACAGAATGCAGAAATTATTGAACAATATCACTAATATCACACCCAAGTAAAATTTTGCTGAAGATCATTCAGAAATGGCTGTAGCAGTACATCGACAGAAGTTCAAACCAGATTCCGAAGAGGACGTGGAACAAGGGGTATCATTGCTGATGTCACATGGATCTTGGCTGAAAGCAAAGAATGCCAGAAGGATGTTTACCTGTGTTTTATGAACTATGCAAAGGCATTCAACTGTGTGGATCATATCAAATTATGAATAACGTTGTGAAGAATGGGAATTCCAGAACAATTCACAGTGCTTATGAGGAACCTGTACATAGACCAGGAGGCAGTTGTTCGAATGGAACAAGGGGATGCTGCATGGTTTAAAGTCAGGAAAGGTGTGCATCAGGGTTGTATCCTTTGACCATACTTATTCAGTCTGTAAGCTGAGCAAATAATCTGAGAAGCTGGACCATATGAAGAAGAATGTGGCGTCAAGATTGCAGAAGGCTCATTAACAACCTGCTTTATGCAGATGACACAACCTTGCTTGCCGAAAGAGAAGAGGACTTGAAGTGCTTACTGATGAACATCAAAGACCACAGCCTTCAGTATGGATTGCACCACAACATAAAGAAAACAAAAATTCGTACCAGTGGACCAATAAGCAACATCATGACAAACAGAGAAAATATTGACATCGTCCAGGATTTTACTTGAATCCACAATTAATGCCCATGGAAGCAGCAGTCAAGAAATCAAATGACATGTTGCAATTGGGCAAATCTGCTGCAAAATACCTCTTTAAAGTGTTAAAAAGCAAAGGTGTCACTTTGAGGACAAAGGTATGCCTGACCCAAGCCATGGTGTTTTCAACCGCCTCTTATGCATACCAAAGCTGGACATTGAGGAAGACTGAAGAAGAATTTACACCTTTGAATTATGGTATTTGTGATGAATATCGAATATACCACAGACTGACAGAAGAATGAACAAATCTGTCTTGGAAAAAGTACAGCCAGAATCATTCTTAGAAGCAAGGATGACGAGGGTCCCATGTACTTTGGACATGTTATCAGGAGGGACCAGTCTCTGGAGAAGGACATCACGCTTGGTAAAGTAGAGGGTCAGGGACAAAGAAGAAAGCTCTCAGTGAGATGGATCGACACAGTGGCTGCAACAATGGGCTCAATCATAAAAACTGGATGGTGCAGGACTGGGCAGTGTTTCGTCCTGTTGTACCAAGGGTCACTATGAGTTGGAACCATCTTGATGGCACATAACAACAACAAAAATACTTAATACCGTATTGAATGATAAAAGACAGTGCCTTCTCCTTATCATCAGAAATAATAAAAGGATGTCTGCTGTCACTACCTCTGTGCAACATTGTATGAGAAGTTGTGGCCAGTGCAGTAAAGGAAGAAAAGAAAATCAACAGCATCCAGATTGGAAAGGAAGAAGTAAGACTCTTTCTTCCCAGGCAACATGATTGTCTCTGTAGAAAATATGATGAAATTTACAAAAATGCTGCTAGAACTAAAAAGCGTGTTTATCCTGTTGCCATTGCATCAATTCCAACTCATAGCAACCCTATAGGACAGAGTAGACGTGCCACATAGGGTTTTCAATGAACAGCTAGTGGATTTGAACTGCCAACCTTTTGGTTAGCAGTTGAGCTCTTAACCACTGTGCCACCAGGGCTCCAATAAGGGTATTTAGTAAGCTTGTGATATAAAAATCAATGCTATTTTTATATTTAGCAATGTAGAATCAGAAGTTGAAAGAAAATTTTTAAAATGTCATTTACAGTAGTATCAAAAATATTAAGTAATTAAAGATAAATACAACAAAAGATGTATTAAGACCTGAAAACTACAAAACATTGAGAGAAATTAATGACCTAAATGAATGGAGAAATATACTTTGCTCATGTGTTGGAAGACTTAATATTGTTAAGCTGTCAATTCTTCCTAAATTGATCCATTCCCTATCAAAACCCTAGCAGAATTTTTTTTTTGTACAAATTGACAAGGTGATTCTAAAATTCATATAGAAACAAAAAGGACCTATAATAGCCAAAACAACTTCAAAAAATAGGAACAAAGCTAGAGATCTAATGCTACTTTATTTGAAAACTTATTATAAAGCTATAATAATCAAGACAGGATGGTATTGGTGTTAGGATAGAGAAATAATGGAACAAAATTAAGAGCCTAGAAATAGATTCACACATATAGGGACAGCTCATTTTTTATAAATGTCCAAAAGCAATTCCTTGAAGATAGGATAGTATTTTCAGAAAATGGTGCTGGGACAATTAGATATCCATATATACAAAAAAAAAAAAAAGAACTTGAATCCTCACCTTGCACCATATTAAAAGAAAAATACCTGAAAATGGATTATAACCTAAATGTAAAACCTAGAAATATAAAATGTTCAGAATAAAATAATTAAAAATCTTTGTCACCTTGAATTAGGCGGAGATAACTGAGCTATGACACCAGAAGCATGGTCCATAAAAGAATAAACGGATAAACTCGATTTCCTCAAAATTTAAAACTTCTCCTGTTTGAAAGACACTGTTAAGAGATTGATAATACAAGCCACAGACTAGGAGAAAGTATTTGCAAAGTGTATAGCTCATAAAGGACTTATATCCAGCATATATATGAGTTCTCAAAAGCCAATAATAAGAAAACAAAGAAGCCAATTTAAAAACTGGGCAAAATATTTGGACAGACACTTGAAGAGACACGGGTGACAAATGCACACATGAGAAGATGTTCGGTATTGTTAGGCATTAGGGAAATGCACATTGAAACTGCAATAAGTAACTACCAGACACCTATTAAAATGGCTTAAATTTAAGTCTGACCATACAAAGCATTGGTGAAGATAAAAAACAGAGACAGACAATTGTAGAACCTCTTTGGAAACAGTTTGGTAACTCCTTAAAAAGTTGAGCATATGGTTATTATATGATCCAACCATTCTACCGCAAGTCATTTACCCAAAAGAAAGTTGATGTCCATACAAAGATTTGTACACAAAGGTCCGTAACAGCTTTATTTGTGACAGTAAAGTCTGCAAACAACCAAAATATCCATCAGCAGAGCGAGCCAATTGTCATACGCTCATACAGTGGAAGACTACACAGCAGTACAAAGAAGAAAACTTTTGACACACACACAACAACATGCGTGAATCTCAGAATAACTACGCTGAGTGAAAGAAGCCAGATAAAACAGGAGCACCTAATGTACAATTTATCTGATATAACATTCTGGAAAATGAAACCAATCTGTAGTAACAGATATGTATGTGGCTGCTTGGGGCAGGACGGGGAGGCCCTGAGCGAGGAGAGAGAGAATGACAAGTCAAGACGAGGACACTTGGGGGCTCGTGGACATGTTTATTGTCTTCATTGTGGTGCTGGTTGAACTGGTATATGTGAATGTCGTATATACCAGTTAGGTGTATGTCATATATACCAGTTATGTATATGTCACATGTAACAGTTATGTGTATGTCATATATACCAGTTATGTGTATGCCACATAATCCCAGTTATGTGTATGCCACATATCCCAGTTATGTATATGTCACATGTAACAGTTATGTGTATGTCATATATACCAGTTATGTGTATGCCACATAATCCCAGTTATGTGTATGCCACATATCCCAGTTATGTGTATGCCACATATACCAGCTATGTGTATGCCACATATCCCAGCTATGTGTATGTCACATATCCCAGTTAAGTGTATGCCACATATCCCAGCTATGTGTATGCCACATATCCCAGCTATGTATATGTCACATATCCCAGTTAAGTGTACGCCACATATCCCAGCTATGTGTACGTCACATATCCCAGTTATGTGTACGCCACATATCCCAGTTATGTGTACGCCACATATCCCAGTTAAGTGTATGCCACATATCCCAGTTATGTGCACGCCACATATCCCAGTTAAGTGTACGCCACATATCCCAGTTATGTGTACGCCACATATCCCAGTTACATGTATGTGACATATCCCAGTTATGTGTATGTCACATATCCCAGTTAAGTGTATGCCACGTATCTCAGTTATGTGTATGCCACGTATCCCAGTTATGTGTATGCCACGTATCCCAGTTATGTGTATGCCACGTATCCCAGTTATGTGTATGTCACGTATGCCACTTATGTGTATGCCACGTATCCCAGGTATGTGTATGTCACGTATCCCAAGTATGTGTATGCCACGTATCCCAGTTAAGTGTATGCCACGTATCCCAGTTATGTGTATGTCACGTATCCCAGTTATGTGTATGCCACGTATCCCAGGTATGTGTATGCCACATATCCCAGTTATGTGTATGTCACATATACCAGCTGTGTGTATGTCACATATCCCAGTTAAGTGTATGCCACATATCCCAGTTATGTGTATGTCACATATCCCAGTTAAGTGTATGCTACATATACCAGTTATGTGTATGCCACATATCCCAGTTACATGCATGTCACATATCCCAGTTATGTGTATGTCACATATACCAGTTATGTGTATGCCACATATCCCAGTTATATGTATGTCATATATACCAGCTATGTGTATGCCACATATCCCAGTTATGTATATGCCACATATCCCAGTTATGTGTATGCCACATATCCCAGTTATGTCATATATACCAGTTAAAGCATGTGGACTTTAAATATTTTTAGTCTGCTGTATGTCAATTATACCTCAGTAAAGCTGCCCTTTTTTTTTTTTTTTAAGCAGTGGTGTCCTCAAGGAGATGTTTAGAGTGAAGTAATATCTTTTAGATTTGGTAGTGAGAAGCCTTTAGTGACTTGAGTGAGGGCAGTTCCCAATGAGTGGAGGTTTTTCCTTTCAGTTGAAGGTAATTATCGAGTTGGAATCGCCTCGACAGCTATGGGTTTGGTTTTTTGGTATTATACCCCTCCAGCTGGCATTATCAGTTATTTATTGAACACTTAGTTGTTTGTATTTTTATTGTAGCAGGACTCTTTATAAAAATATGGAAATTATACTAAAAGTAAGGTATTTTTTTTTTCAACTTCCCTGTTTTGTTGTTGTGGTTTTGTTTCCCCCAGATTTGTGTGGCTATTTGGAGGAAGAAGAGGAAAGTACCACCGTTCAAAAATTTATAGACCACCTGCTCCATAAAGATGTGTTGGATTCTGGGATGTTGGAAGGTCTTGGAATGAAGGAAAACCAAGACAGGAAGCAGCAGAAGGACCCTTGTCTTACCATGGAGATGAGACATAAGCAGGTGGGAGGGAAAAACAAAATTAAAATGGATAACAGGAACCAGTCTTTGTGTAACACATTTAATAAGCTTAAATAAAGACAGGCTTTATTATGAAAAAGGGTGCCATCTGTGGTTTGGTTAGAAAGAATAAAAATAAAATATAAGAACTTCAGAAGAGGAATGATGCCCATCGACTGAGGTAGGAAGCAGTTTATTTAAGAATAACCAAAAAAAAGGAGTAATTGACCTTGACCAATAAAGTGGTGAACAAAGCTTTATTAGTTCAGATGTGGCACTTCCTAATTATAAATACGTAGATTGGGTTTTGCTTTAATTCGGTTTTTGAATTGTGACATTATATTAGTATCATAAATATTCTGGTGAATGTTATCATGATAATTCTTTTCTAGACAACTGAAATTCACTCGTTTTGTGATTATAGTTTGAAAGAGAGGACAGAGCTGAATTAAATCTAGTTCAGCTATTTTGAATTAGCAAGGCATGTGGGAAATGTCTTATCTCCAAAGGGATGAGTAGGTTATAGGAAAAAGACTGGTATCTGAACACCTCGTAGAGGCGCTTTAGGGAATCAGAGTGACTAAGCCTTTGCCGTCATATCTAGAACTAAGGCTGAACTGGAATTAATGTCTATACGTGTGTGTGTTATCTTTTTGTAACACTGAGTTTCTGATTGCCAGGTTTGAAAATCACTGCTTTAAACCATCAGGGTGTGTCTGTTCTCACACTGGGGATGGTGGGGAAGCAGAGGTAGAAGGATGACCCTGGTTTGGATTTTTGGCAAAAGGGAAGAAAGAGAGTTCGTAAGAGATAGCCGTTGTCTAGCAGTCATATCACAACTGGAGAGTAAGAAGAACAACTGAAGTGAAGCAGAGACGAAAGGACCACTCAATTTATACCTGGTCGTGCCTCTAAAGAATTAATAGGTTTGAAAAGATAAATGTGCTTGCTCTCTGAATTTTATGTCTTTGATTTCCAAAATTAAAAAAAATCACTGGTGTATTTAAATAATAGAAGATACGAATAAAGGCTGTGATGTTTCTGAAAGCAGTATATAACTGTTCTAACCTTCACAATATAGCCCTCAAAAAAAAAAAAATCCCTATTCTTTCTTAAATAGTAATTGGTATCCCAACGGGACCTAAGTGATAGCAGTAATACACACGTTGAAAATTCTTGTGGGTGGGTAATTATTACTCAGTAAGAACCCAGAACTTGGGATCTGACCCACGAGATTCTTAAGCTTTCCGTGATGTAGATCGTTCCCAGATGGTTTGAGAGTCACCTGACCTGACGTCAGCTAAAATTTTTATTGGCCCTTACCCAGTTAAAAAATGAATTGCCTCCATTCAACCAACAAACAGTGGTATTCTGTGCCAGAGCGTTTCAAACAGTGTGTGTTATGAACTGTAATGTGCTCTGAGGTTTTTTGCATATCCCTTTTTACTTGAAGGCTGCATCTCACCATTGGTGTGAGTGCTTAAACCCTCAGCTGCTAACTAAAAGGTCAGCAGTTCAAACCCACTAGCAGCTCTGCGGGAGAAAGACATGGCAATCTGCTTCTGCAAAGATTATAGCCTTGGAAATTCTATACGGCAGTTCTACTCTGTCCTGTAGGGTCGCTATGAGTCAGAATCGACTCAACAGCAGTGGGTTTAGTTTTGGGGTTGTATTCTCTTTCAGGTGAAAGAAAATCGCTTAAGACGGGAGAAGGAACTAGAGTGCCAGAGAATCGAAAAGGCCTTGAGAAAAGCGGCCTTCTTAGAGGCTCAGCGTCTGGTGCAAGAAGAGAAGAAAAGGAAGGCCCTGGAGGCCAAGAAGGAGGAGGAGGAGATTCAGAGGGAGATGGTGAAGCTGCGCAGAGAGATAATCGAGAGGAGACGTACCGTGGAAGAAGTGTGGAAAACGTAAGCCAGCCCTGCTGAGCAGCGTGGGGTCCCTCTTTAGGCAGCCGTTTTGGAAGTGCTCTGAAGTTCTTAGAAGGCACACTGCAATGGTAAAGCACCAGAGAGGCATCACCCACTATTTCGCTATCTTAACAAGTTGACTGTTTTCATTTTTCCATGTTTCTTCCTGGTCTTGGTCCCTTTACATACCTGGTTGCAATCATAAAGTACATCTAATTTGGTATTCTGCTTGTTGTCATTAACACATTGCCCAGAGCCCTGTGGTCCATACATTACTCCACTGAGTTCCCATACCATAATGTATGTAATGAACCCCTCCCCAGACTAGTAAGTGTTTAGGCTATTTCAGATTTTTCACTAATTATTATTGCAGTGAGCATCCTTCAACAGAGCCTCTTTGTTCTTTTGAGTTATATTCTTAGGATAAATTTTTAGGAGTGTAATTACTGAGTTAAATGGTATGAGCCTTTTTATGACTCCGGGAACATTGCCAAATTGCTTTCCAAATACATCTTACTGATTTACACGATGGCCAACTGTAGACCAGTTGGCCACACCCTTCCCACCATTGGGGAATATCATGGTTTTCAATATTTCTGTGGTTTTCATAGGTGTAATACTGATTAATTTGCATGTCTTTGGTTCCCTGAGCATTATAAGGTTGAACATATTTCCTTCTGTGTGTTTGTTCATGGTGCCTTGTCGTGTTGTGAATTGCTTCCGTGTTTTTCTTCCTAAAATGCATATGGAAACTCACCACTGCCTTCCCGCCCACGAATAAAGGAGAAAAAATATCTGACATAAGAGGAAAATCGAAACAGTCTTCACAGGATATAGTACTGTTACCCAGCCTCCATGGAGAAAATGAGCTTCATAAATGAAATAACTGACGTCTTTATTCCGAGAAACAGCACTGTTGGGTGAACCGTGAAAGCCTTGGAACAACGTGACCTAAGTGCCTGAGTACTCAAACTGAGAGGCCTGGAAGACCTATAAGATAATCCCTTCCACCCCCATCAGCCCACACAGCTTTCTCCCCCTGTGTTCTTGATTGCCTTTAATCCTACTCAGTTTAAAACAGCTTGGTCGTGGACGTGCGCTTCACTCTTTCAAGTGCCAGGCTCCGGCCTCCTCCAGACACCAGACCTTTCAGAAAGCAATCACCAGTATGTTAGTGAGTTCTTGCTAAGGTCAGCCTTGCTTTTCAGATTGCTCCCAAGCCTTGAAAAAACCTAGGCTGACCTAAAATAACTTGTGAAAACAAGTACCATTTGATGGTAGCAGGAGGCTGTGCTCATGGTGGGCACTCAACAGCCATTCCTTTAAAAATGAAAATCACAACCTTGCCCGTGGTTACGGTGACACAGGCAATCTGCTCCACGTCTGGGTGTGTTAAGTGGTTTTACCTTGGCGGAAGGCAATTTGGCAATAAACAAGAGCCATAAAAAGTGTTCTATCTCTTAGCCTGGGAATTCCAGTCCTAGAAAAACTGTCCACAGAAAATGATCAGAAATCTGGGCAAAGATTTATGCACAAAGATAATTGCCATCATGTAACATATAATAGCAGGCATTAATAAATATTAGAGAAATCAGTAAATAGTTGTGGAACAATGAAACAGCAGTGACATGTCATCAGTGTTTTTTCCTAGGTGGAACGTGGTGTCATACCTCTCCAGCTTTTCACGATGACCATGTATACGCTTTCATTACAGATATACATTTTAAGGTTCTTTTTAAACGTCAGATCCATGGTATTAAAACTATATTTCCTTAAATGCCCATGATCTGCCTGTAACCATCTAATCTGACATAGTTATGGCATTAGTAATATTGAGGAGAGGTAGTAAAATTTTGTCATTGGTAGAGCTTTTTAACTTATTTGTAAGCTATTCTTTTTTAAAAAAATGCCTTTGAGTCAATTCTGACTCATAGCGACCCTATAGGGCAGAGTAGAACTGTCCCCTAGGGTTTCAAAGGAGCGGCAGGTGGATTCAAACAGCAGACCTTTTGGTTAGCAGCGGAACTGTTAACCACTGCATCACCAGGGCTCCATATGCTATCCTCTATCTGCTTTCTTATATAATTTCTAAGTATCTCCTCCAAGATATTTTATTAGTTACAAAGTGAAAAATTGTAACTTTACGCTGGAAAAACCAGCAGATACCACCTTAACCAAGTCCTCAAGGTTAATGTCATCAGTAACGTCTTATACCCCCTCTATGAGCCATGAGAGACTATCTATAGCATAATCTGGCATTCCCCTCTTGATTTGAGTTTCTGCAGCTGTAAAATAAAGTTCAGAGAGATGGGGTGACTTGCTTGAGGTTTCACAGCTGGCTTATGACCAGATCCCTTGAATCCCGATTCCTGGTCTGAGGCTGTCTTCACCGCATCATTAATTCTATACGCTTCGTACATACACCAACCAAAAAACCAAAGCCACTGCTGTGGAGTCAATTCCAACCCATAGCGACCTCATAGCAGGTAGTAGAACTGCCCCATGGGGTTTCCAAGGACTGACTGGTGGATTCAAACTTCGGGCCTTTTGGTTAACAGCTGTGGCACTTAACCACTGTGCCACCAGGGCTCGTTTGTACATATACACATATCTATATAGTTAAAAACCCTAAAATATGAATGCGCTGCCGTCCGGTGGATTCTGACTCACGGAAGCCTCACAAGTAGGCACTGACTGAATGGCAACCGATTTGGCCTTGGCTTTTAGCCGTAAGCCTGCTTGAACTGACGCGTGAAAGAGGAGTGGCCTGGACGATGAAGAGTGGATAGGTGGGTGAGAAGAAGAACGGCTAGAAAGATGTGTCCATGAGCAACAAACTGACCAAGGGATTCTGATTCCAGGTAGTACCCAACTCACGACGTGTTGGACTCACAGCAAACTGCACTGAGAACATCTGCGTTTGTTTTTTGTTTTGTTTTGTACATCTTATTGTTAGTTACACGTACTACATACAATGTTGCCACTTATAATTTGTTGATGTCATTCTCAGATGTTCAGTCACACTTGCTCTATAATTTACTCTTCGAAACACTGGCATATAGCCAGCTGTGGCCTGGTCTTCACTGGTGTTGGTGTTGGTAACGGATAGAAAGTCGGGTGATGTTCAGCTCTCACGACGTACAACAACTGAACTGGGCACATGCCTAACAGCCGTTACAACTCTGACTTCATTGTTATGACGCTGACGCCAGCTTCATTGGAGACCAGGCCTATAGCCTGATCTTATTGAGCGTTTTCTACCCTCAGGAGTATCCGTTGTTAATTTCATCGTTGGAGTAAATTTTAATAATTTTATGATTCGTGTTTTTTTATGTATTAAAATATACCTGTAAGTTTATATGTAATGTTTCCAGTCCCGAAAGACAAAGATTAGATTTATAAAGATTCTGATAAAAAAGGCAATAATAATGAAAAAAAAAATGTGGTATTCAACTTACATCAGAACCACGTAAGACGGAATAGTCAGAACGAACTCCATTGTCATAAGCTGGGCACGACCTGCCTCCCTGGAGGCCTTTTCCTTACTGTCATTTGAGTTCTAGTTTTTTCTATCTTCAGCTATTTTTGAATTATTCTAGATTCTATGGAAACATGGGTGGCATAGTGGTTAAGTGCTACGGCTGCTAACCAAAGGGTCGGCAGTTTGACTCCACCAGCTGCTCCGTGGAAACCCTATGGAGTAGCTCTGCTCTGACCTACAGGGTTGCTATGAGTCGGAATCGGCTTGACAGCAACAGGTGTGGGTTTCTAGATTCTGTTCTCTCTTTGGTCGTTAACACCTGATTCTTTTATTTATTTTTCTCCCTAGAAACTTGGTAAAAACCTTGTGGTAAGACTCTCATTCCTTTCTTACTTGATGATCGTCCTCCTTCCCCCTTTTAAGGAGAGAAGGGATTATGTATATATTAGAGAATACCTAATAGCCATTAACTCTCGAATCTTAATTGAATATTGTTCTACATTAAACTCAGTGAAAATACTAAACTATCTTTATGGCTTTCTACTTTTAAAGTACTTTATAGCAATTTTATTTCATTTAACCTGTATTTTAAAAAGGAATAAACTAAGTCTCCAAGAAGCAAAACAACATCACCCACTACATGGTTTTAGAGCCGGATCTAGAAAAAACAAAACTCTGTCTTCAGATAGAGAATTCAGTGTTCATTCCACTCTACCAGATTGTGATTCCTTATTGTTAAATCTATTGTGAACACGTGTATTTTTAAATTACTACTAATAGAGAGAAGAAAAAGCAAGAAGAAAGTTCTCAAAGGACGCCAGAAAAAGATATGTGTGAAAGTGCTCCTATTCCTCTGGATGAAGAAAAAATAGCAAAAGAGAGAAAGAGGAAACTGAAAGAGTTATTAATCCAAGTTTCCAAGGAAAATCACCAGGTGGGAATTTCTCTTTTTTCAGCATTCTGTAGTTGACATGACAAGGAGCTCGGTCAGAGACGGGGCACAGTCACAACATGGCCCAGACTATTCTGTGCTGCTCGGCTGACCTCATGAGCGGGGCAGGCCTCCAGTCCTCGTTTCTGGACCTGTTCTCTGTGTACTCTGGTGTGATCCTGGGAAACTGGAGGGTGAACTTGGGATCTCCTCCTAAGTTACCCTCTTCAACTAGCATGTAAGGTAGCTCCCTGATAGTTTTTGAAAGCTTGGCTTCCCCTTTGGACCTTAAGGATCCAAGGTTTAAGGGTTTTCTGAATTATTCAGGAGATACAAAACTTGGTTATTTGCCTTGCGACAGCTCAGACCCTAAAGCAGTGATACGTTTACATTTGTGCTTCCCCTTTTAATGTTCTCGTTTTATCTTACTGCTCTCTTTCTCTCTCACTTTCTCTTCCTATGAAATTCACTGGTCGATTTTTTATAGACAAATGAGCATCCTCCCTAGGCCATTTAGGCAGAATAAGTTTTTTTCGATCAAGTGGGATTGGCATAAGTATGACTTTGGGGCTTATGGCATTTTAGGTGAAAGGAGCAATGTGGAAAAGATGTGAATTAGAAGGTCCGATGAGAAAAGATAAATATGTACATTTTTATGTCTCCCACTGTGCCCACCCCAGGGCCTTAGGCATTGCTAAAATTCAGTGAAAGTTAGTGGAAAGAATACTGGAATGCATGGATTTCATAAGAGAAAAGAGAATGTCAGGAAAACATTGAGGGAATTTATTAAATGTTAGGCATAGACTTACAAAAGCCCTGGAAACAGGAATTTGAATCTGAAATAGATAACTGAGATAAGAGGAAGGAAATGAAGTAGTCAAAAAAAAAAAAAAAGATGTGATTGATGGTGGCACATTCGACTTAGTGGCAGGAAGTCCTGACTGTTCAGATATTAAACAACTAGAGTTTGGTCAGAGTTTTTCCTTTAAAAATTGAGAGGGAAGTGTGGTAGGAAGAAGTATTAGGAGTTGGGAGAAAGATTGGCAAGGACTCTCAGATGCCACATCCTGCATGAGGGATGGAGTTCGTGTGTCCTCTTGTAAAGACAGTTCAGATTTCTCAGAAAAAACAGTAAGGGAAATGGGTATTCAGGGGACCCTCTGGAGAAGGCAGAAGTGCCACTTAAATTATCTCCACTTTGCTACACATTTTGCTTGATTCAAACCTATACTTTATTATTTTTGTTTTATTTTATTTTATTTTTTTTTTTAAAGCAAGTTGAACACATTTATTTTTATTTTACACTTGTAATGGCACACACATTTGTTTTCCAGGAATTCCCCCAAGTATCATAGCTTGTCTGTGTACCTGGATCCTTTGCTTCACCTAGGCAATTTTTTTTTTTTTTTTTAATTTTTATTAAGCTTCAAGTGAACATTTACCATTCCAATGTTTTATTTTTAAAATAACTGTAGACACACAGAAAAGTTGCAAAGATAGTTCAGAGTTCCTGAACACTGTTCATATAGCTTCTTACATCCAAACCAAAAACCAAACCCACTGCCATCAAGTCAATTCCAGCTCATAGCAACCCTATAGGACAGAGTAGAACTGCCCCATAGGTTTCCAAGGCCAAAATCTTTATGGAAGCAGACTGCCACATCTTTCTCCCGTGGAGCAGCTAGTGGGTTCAAACCACCGAACTTCGGTTAGCAGCCAATTGCTTTAACCACTGCATCACCAGGGCTCCTAACATCTTACATAAGCATAGTGTAATCATCAAAACCAGGAAATTAACATTAGCACAGTACTATTAAATACTGTTAGCTAAACTTGTAGATCTATTAGAATGTCAGCAGTTTTCCACTGATGTCTTCTTTCTGTTGCAGGTCTCAATCGAGAATTCCATGGAGCATTTAGTTGTCTTGTCTCCTTAGGGCCCTTCAGTCTCTGACATAGTTCCTAAGGCTTTCCTAGTCTTTTATGACCTTGACATTTTGAGGAGTGCTGGTCACTTATACTTGTAAAATGCCTCTCGATCTGGGCTCATGTGGTGTTTTCTCATGCTTAGACTGAGATTACGCATGTTTGTTTGGCAAGCGTACTGCAGAAATGGTGGTGTTCCGTTCTCAGTCTGTAGTGTCAGGGGTTACGCAATGTAGATATGTCTTATTGCTGTTGATGTTAACCTCGGTCACTTGGTTGTGAAGGCAGTGTCTTCCAGATTTCTCCACTGCAAACTTACTATTTTTCATTTTATAATTAATATAAGTTTTGGAGGAGATTCTGTGAAACTGTGCAAATATCCTCTTTCTCCGTAAACTTTCATCTGCTAGTTTTAGCCCGCAGTGGGGATCTTGCCTGAGCAGGTAGTGATGTGGTCTTTATCTGGTGGTGATTTTGTATTACCCTCATTCCTTCTACATTTGTTAACCAAAATTCTTCTATAAGAAGAAAGATTTGTTTATTCATTTACTCATTCATTTTTTTTTAATATGGACTCATATATACTTATTCTGTGGGTTACAGTCTACTATTATTGTTGTTCCTTTTGTTATCCAAGTGCTGCAGGTTTGGCCATTGGGAGATCTTTCAGTCTGGTTCCTTCCAACATGCCTCCGCCCTTTTTGAACGTGGCATTCAAGGCATGCTCATCTGTAACTTACTTCAGTATCTACCTGTGTAGACATTAAAAATGTTCCGACTTCATGGTGATATATCTCCACCCTAACCCAGCACCACAGGTTACAGTGTCTTCCCCCTTGCTTCTTCGTAATGTCTTTCTCTGACAGTGAGAAACCTGGCTGTCATTACCTCTCATGAATTATTGTGCTCAATCCTTTGGTTAGTTCTTTTCCTCCCCGTCCCATTCAGTGTGTTCCATCATTTGTTTGTGATATATGAACCTCTAATTTAGATTTCCCCAGTGTGATCCAGAACCTTCCAGTGTGGGTATAACTGAGGCATGGTAAAATCCACCAGACTCCTCAGGCTTTGACTTGGAGTCAGCTGGAGACAGGTCAGTCCTTTGGAAGCAGCCCCAGGAGTAGGCAGGCCCTCTGGGCCATTACTTCCGTCCCAGGCAGCGCTCCTAGCCTGGTTTTAAAGGAGCCTCGGTCTGCCCCTGGGTAATGAAACTTGGATACTCAGCAGCCTAAATATGACTACACGATAGGAGTGGGTGGGGGGTGCCTAGCTGACTTGCAGTGAGCCTCTAGACAATGGGAGATTCTTGTCACCACCCTCAGAATGGCTCACCCAACAGAAATAACTGCATAGAGCACTTGTGGTAAGACTGCAGAGACTGTTCCCAGGAGATGCTGTAGCACAGACTCCTTTAATTCCTGTTATTTTTGTGCTTTGACTCTGAATTTTATTTGTTCCCCCAGACAGTCTCTTCGCATCTCATTTGGGCCCCGTCATTTAATAGAAGACTTCCTGAGGAAAACAGTGCAGACACTCTTATCAAAACACAGGTGCAGGTGTGGCAGTATTCAAGCGTCTTCTCCCCACGTTTCATTGCTGGGTCTTTTTGTTTTATCAAACACATCTATCTGTTTTTGTGTAGAAGCTTTCTGCTTCCAGCCTATCCCATTTTCTCTTTGATCTTACAGTGAAATCTCTTGGGGAGATGCAGCAGTCCACTAAGTGTAACTGCTAATTAGCAGAAACCACAAGGGATTAACTATGAAATTCTTACACTATTTGGAAAATGGCCTTCTTAATTCTCACCCTGTTCTGAAGTACATTTAATGTTTTCTTAATAAGATTGGAAAGTCTATGATGTTTCCTGCTTGTGAAAGTTAAAGAGAACAATGAAAGATGGTGAGACACCGACCTAAATCCTGATTCCATGGGGAGAGTGTTGGTTTGCTTCTTTTGTTGGGTTTTTCTCTTAAAGAGTAAGATAATAATGACCCAGGAGAGTTGTTGTAAAAGTTATGCTTGTGGTATCATGCCTTCCAAAAGCCCACTGAGCTAGACTAAGGTGACGTGGAGAAACATGGAAAGAAAGCGTGGACTTTTTCTAACAGGATGATGAAATCTGTAGCTGAGTACCTCATTTATATAGCATGATTCCTTCCCAGAGATCTTGGTTCTGTCAGGACTACCTATATACCCAGAGTCCCTTGGTGGTGCAGATGGCTAACACACTGGGCTACCACCCAAAAGGTTCGTGGTTCCAGTCCACCCAGAGGCACCTCAGAAGAAAGGTCTAGCAACCTATTTTCGATAAATCAGGTCATGAAAATTGGCCCAGGCTATGTTAGTAAGGAGCCCTGGCAGCCAAAAGATCAGCAGTTCAAATCCACCAGCCACTGCTTGGAAACCCTATGGGGCAGTTCTACTCTGTCCTATAGGGTTGCTATAAGGAAGAACCCCTATCCATCCGAATGAGTAGTCAGGTTATTGTCTGTGTTATTAGTTTAAAACATGACCATATAGAGAGATGAAGCAATTGCTTCTTGAAATTCTACTACTTCTGGAGCAAAACAGATTAGCCTTTAAATAATTACAGCAATATTAACTAAAGCTTCTTAGCAGAATTGAGACGAATTTTCAAAACATCCTTATGTTAGGGGTTCTTGCTGACGTATTTATGGGTGAAATGATACAATGTCTGGTGTCCGGAATTTATTTTTAAATACTCCAGGGAAAAGAAAAAGTGAATAGGGGAGAGATGAAACAAGATTGGCAAGCTTGATCATTTTTAAAGCTGGATGAAGGGTATATTCTTCTGTCCTACTTTTGGGTATGTTTGTTAAATTTCTGTAATAAGGGTTGTTTAGTTTTTAAGTTTTAAAAAAAAAAAAGGAAAGAGAAAATTTGTACATCCAGAAGGAAAACGAGCATCTTATCTTCCAGGATATAACACAAGTATCTCTTGTCTGTAGCCAGTGGGAGCATCTCTCATGGGAGTGGTTGTCAAAGTTTTGGCCTCTAGGCTTGTCTGTGGAACCCAACAGCAAGCCCAGTTCTTGGTGGTTTGCATTGGAACTGACTGTATTTTCTCTAAGGAAGTTAGTTATACGAGTACGTATGGCTGGGGTTGGGGAAACAGTGCTTTCCTCTCTTTTCTTTGGGGCAAAATTATGAAAATCAGGAATAGGATGGGTCACAAGGTACCTCATTTTCATTGCAAAATTTAACACCCTTCCTTCCCACGAGGCATCCATTTGCCGTGGTGAAGGTCCTCATCTCCCCAGCCCCGGGCTCTTCATGGGGTCTCTGTGGGGTCTTTTGCCTAGCTACAGTAGTCCCCAAAAGGAAAAAAAAGAAGTTGGGAATTGCTTCCTTATGTAACAATGGGGTGTCTTCCTTTTGGCCTGGGAACAACAAGGTGCCAGGTGGGGTCTGGGGGAAGTGTGGCTCCTTCCGAACGTGCCAGCCTTGGCCAGCTCCCCTAGACCACTAGTTGCACGATAGTCAGTTCCATTCTGCAAAAAATAAATTGTCAACTTGTTGACATCTTTGTCCTCTTTACAATTCATTGTTTATTCTTCCATGACGGAGAATTTTGATGCAATTATCACTGAGCTTTCTGACAAAAGGGAAAGGGCTGAGGAATTTTGATGAGTTACCCACTTGATTAATCAGAACAGGCAAGCCTAGTGACAGCGTTAGAATTACAATGAAGATTCCATAGCAAATTGCCGTTCTACCTAACGTCAATCCTTCCCAGTGACAGCAGTGTGATTACACTTCAGGGAAGAGCTTTTCTTGCCAAGAGAGCGAGGGCAACTCCAGTGCACGTAATAAATTTAGCAGGGCGAGCTGTCGTTTCTTCTCTCGAGCGGAATCTTTAACGACCACATGATGTCTTGGGGAAGATTTTGAGGGGGAGGAAAGCATTTCACTTAAAAACTTCAGAAAATTCACTTTTTAGTATTTTATCTTAGAAATTACTGTAGCTGTGGGCTAAAGAACAGCTTTTCCCACAAAAATTTTCTTTCTTTTATGTACATGTATCAAGCCTTAATTATTATCACAACTTTGATAAAAAGATGATAGAAGTTAGGAAGAGAATGCCTGGCTATATTTGAAATTCTACCTGAGACAAAAACGTGGTGAAGAAATAAATGAACTAGGTAAGAAATGGAGTTAGGGCAGGCCAGCTGCCTGGTCAACTCAGTTGTATTTGTAAATAGTTGTCGCTTCATCGGGCAGTGTGACAGTCGCTGCTGTAGTTCCACAATGGAAACCTGAAGAGGGAAAGCAGGCCTGGGAGCAGCCAGGTGGCAGCTGGGAGAGGGGGAGTTGAAAAAAATAATAAATGACTACGGAAGCCTGCAGCTTCTCCGTCCTTCTAAATAAAAGCAGAAAGTTAGCATCTTCTCCCGGAGAAGATGAAACTGAAAGCATTTTTCTTTTCCAAATATTTTCTCCGAAGCACATTTGTGGGACTCCTATTTACCGGAATAATGTTTGCTATGAGTCAAGAATAATTAAGTGGCTGTTCTTGATTTATAGTTTTATTTATTTTTTTAGTTACATGCTTAGCAGGAATCCTTTTTTGACCAAGCAGGAGAAAACCAATAGCGAGTGAATTTCAAGAAAACAGTGGCTGTACCAGTCTGTAACTTTGCTGTTCTTAACTTCGTGTAGTGAAACAATTATAAACCTCTAAAACTGGTCATTTTCTTCTCAAAGTCTAAACTCCAGTATTTTTTAAGAAAATATATTGACTATAAAATTTATAAACTTGAATTATCCCCTCCTAAGTTCAGATAGGGAATCCCCGGGTGGGTAGTGCAGGCAGCTAATAACACTCAGCTGCCAACCCAGATGTCGGAGGTTCAAGTCCACCCAGAGGTGCCTTGAAAGAAAGGCCTGGCAATCTACTTCCAAAAAAATCAGCCACTGAAAATCCTACAGAACCAAGTTCTACTCTGACACACATGGAGTCACTATGAGTCGAAACCCACTCGATGGCAAATGGTTTTTAAATTCAGATACGTTGTTACCCGGTGCTTGTCTACCATGGTAAGTTATACATAGAGTTCTCTTTCCTATAAGAGAACCAAAAAATTTTGCCCTTTCTTTTTCAGAGACTTTTTACCGAGTAGATTAGAGTAACCAGAATACCAGACTATTTCAGCTTTAGCTTATATGTATCACTACCTCTTCACTTTGGGAATTCAGTCATTAAACCCTTGTCTACTTGAACTTCTGGCTTGGTAAGGCAAATCGTAGTAGTATCTGCCATCCATTTGGTAATGACGGTCTAGGAATTAATAAAATAGTGTATGTAAGATGCCTTGAACTTGACAGAGAACGGGGACGTAAAAATCCAGAGGCACTATTCCTGGTGTTACTCTGGTCGGGGAGGATTATGGCTGTGCTCTCTCATCATCAGAAATATTCCTGAAGTCGGAATTAGAGATGGTTACGCGTGGAATATGTCACCAGATCACTGAAGAAGAATCTCTTAAATGAACCTGCTAAATAGACAGAGGGTAGTTCTTTGACTATGTTGCTCAGGTTAACACCTTTTTTTTTTTCTTTTTTCATGCAGTATTTTAGTGAGAGATAAGCAAATAATGATGCTAAAAGCATCCCCCTCGGCCTGGCAGCTGTGTGTCCTTTCCTTGTGATGACTGAAGGCTCATCCTCCATTCAGCCTTTCCTCCCTCCCTTCCTCCCTCCTTCCCTCCCTCCCTCCCTCCCTCCTTCCCTCCCTTTCTGCTTTCCTCCCTCCCTCCTACCTTTCTTCTTTCCGATTTAAGGTGAAGGACTGAAAAATGTGCCCTTATTTGGCATAACAGAAAAGGAAAGAGGGCTTTTTAAAGTTTGTCGGAATTTCTCCTGATGAAAAAAAAAAGATTTTGTAGATTGTATAAATATACAATATAACTGATTTCCTACGTAGAAAACATTTCAGGCCAAATGAGCTATTTCTAAGATACTCCCTTATGTTGTTGTTGTTAGGTGCCGTGGCGTTGGTTCCGACTCTTAGCGACCCTCTGCACAACAGAACGAAACACTGCCTGGTCCTGCGCCATCCTTACAATCGTTGTTACGCTTGAGCTCCTTACGTTATTGACCTTTTTTATTTATATATCCTCTCTCCCTATGGAAACCCTGGTGGCGTAGAGGTTAAGTGTTATGGCTGCTAACCAAGAGGTCAGCAGGTCAATCCACCAGACTCTCCTTGGAAACTATATGGGGCAGTTCTGTTCTGTCCTGTCCTGTAGGGTCTCTATGAGTTGTAATTGACTCAACGGCAACGGATTTGGGTTTTTTTGGATCTCTCCCTGTAGGAAACCCTGGTGGTGTAGTGGTTAAGAGCTATGGCTGCTAACCAAAAGGTCAACAGTTTGAATACACCAGGTGCTCCTTAGAAACCCTCTGGAGCATTTCTGCTGTGTCCTTTAGGATCACTATGAGTTGGAACTGACAGCAATGGGTTTGCTTTTGGTTTGGGGTCTCTCCCTATAAGCCTCTCAAAGTAGAGATTATATCTTAAACTTCTTTGTTCAGAGTTCCCAAATTCAAACACAATGGTGAGTTCTTAGTAAATGTCAGAATAGTGGAAGATAAATATTTTTACAGAGAAGGAAGCAGTAAATAGAGCTAACTCCAGTAAGGCTGCTAAGTCTTTGAAGCTGGTCGTCAGGACTAGTGGTCACCAGACAACATTCCCTAGACCTGTTAGAAAAACATTCTGTAGACTTGAGGGGAAAACTTGAGGAGAGGACTCTCGATGTTAGACATCGGAAGCATCGGCACTGATTGGTGATGATTTTCCAAATGTTTCCAATGCAGTGTCAAAAACGGTATTTCTCTGCCTGGCACAAGCTGATTCTTGATCATAGGATTGAGCTGGGGAAAGCTGGGACGCTGTCCGACTGGAAGCTTCAACTGAAGGTCCTGCGAGCCTGGAGAGACTACACGAGATTCCAGCAGTTAGAGCGGGAGACTCAAGCCATGGAAAATGATCTCAGGGAAGAAAACAGGTACCGTTCTTTGTACTGCTTACTGGAACATCTCATCCATACATGAAATGTGGGAATCACTGTTTTTCCATCTCAAACTAGAAAAACTTAACTGAAAAATTTAAGCAAACAAATGTATTTAATTAATATGTATCTAATTTAATATACATGTTCCTTTTTTTTTTTTTAAGAGACAAATATTAGGCTTTTTCCTTGCCTGCCAGTGTAGTTGCATTACACCTTTGACCATCATACAATTCAAAAGAGGGAGTTTGGTTTATATGCCAATAATTCTTTTTGATAGAAATCTAATTTCTAATTAACGAAATATTAATTAGGGACACAAGGAACACCCATCTGGGAGGGCAGACCTGCCAAGAGCAATTCTTCCCAGTTCCCCGTCTTTAGAGGTTTTTGACATCTTTATATCAGCTCCCTCTTTTTTTTTTTTTTTGATAAATATATATGTAACAACTCATTTGCCATTTCAGCCTTTTTCGCATGTACAACTCAATGACGGTAATTAAATTGATCACATTGTTCAACTATCCGTATTACCCATTTCCAAGTCTTGCCATCACCGTTATCAGAAGCTCAGTGTCCCCTAAGCAATGAGTCCCCCTTCCCCACCACCCAATCCCTGGCAACCACTAATAGACATTAGTCTCAATATACTTGCCTGTCCTAGATGTTTCATACAAGGGAAATCATACAATATTTGTCCCTTGCGACTGACTTATCTTGCTCAGCACAATCTTTTCAGGGTCCATCCAGGGTCTCGCATGCATCAGGACTGCTTTCTCTTTATAGCTGAGTAATACTCCATTGTATGTATACACCACATTTTATTTGTCCATTCATCTGTTGGTGGACATTCAGGGATCCAGCAATTCCACTCCTAGGTGTATACCCAAAAGAATTGAAAGCAGGAACACAGACAGGTAGTGGTACGCAAGCGTTCGTTGCAGCACCATTTACAATAGCCAGAGGTGGAATCAGTTCCCTCTTAGGCTTGTGAATGACTTCTTCGAGAATTTGTCTTGAAATGAATGTCTTTGTTTCATCATCTTAAAATTAAATACATTTTCTTCTTGTCATTTTCAAGTTCAACTTTGCATTCTTGAATCAAAATCATAGATGTAGATGGAACCATTTGTTTATTTGAGGGGGCCGTTCGTGTTCTTATGGGTAATCACTTCTCTACAGGCAAGTCTGTCACTCATTCAGCATGAAAAATTGAACAGTTACTATGTGGAAGCATTGTTGAGTAGAAGGGAATGGTGCTTCTGGAGCTGTACGACTCTGCGATCACAGCAGGCCCTGGGGCGGGTGCGTAGGAGACTGACCCACGGCTCTTTCTCCTCAAGAACTCACAGTTTTGTGGGGAAAACAATGTAGAAACAGCAGGGGTGTTGAGTAGCACTGTAAACTGAGTCATGCACCCTGTTCATGCTGCTGAGAGCTCTGTGGAGGGAAGGTGGCCATGGCTGAGGGGGCTTCTACAGAATCAGGAGAGGCTTTCTCAACAAGATGGGTCTTGATGGGTTCTACATGGTAGGTAGGATGTCCCTAGGTGAGGAGACCAAGGTGATGGCATGAAGTTTTTTTTTTTTTAACTACCAGAGTTAGAAAATATTTAACTTGAAATAATTTTTTACTACAAAGCTTGAGAGCAAAAAACTCATACAGCAGGAAGGCACCTCATGGACCAGACAGTCCAGCCCTTTAGTTTACAGATGATGAAGGTACAAGAGAAGGTACAGAGAGGGTCATGGTCACAAGGTGACGGCCATCCTGATCTCAGCTGGAGATCCATCAAGCATGAGGTTGTCAAGTTCACTAACTTGTGAAAGACCTTGAATGCCAGCATAAGGAGTTTAGGTATTCTTTGGTAAATGAAGGCGAATTCTTGAAAGTGTTTAAGCAGGGTGGTGACCTAGTCAATCCCTCTTTTCTGGAGTATTCTTTAGAGAAAAATGAAAAGGGCAACATAGAAAACACGCCCAACATTTATGCTCTAAATTCTCAGGGCCTAGTGAGTGATGTAAGCCATTAGAATGATAGGATATTGAAAAAGGAATGGCTGGTAGGATTTGCTGGACAAAGAAGGGAAGCTGATACCAGGAAGTGTTGTAAAGCAGAAGCAACACTGAGTGAGGGCATAAAGGGGTGGAAACTGAGAGGCCAACGTTAAAAGCACCTGTGAAACACACATGCTAGGAGAAGTTTGTGGAAGAAAAATCTGGAGAATTTGAGACCCATTCCAATTAAACTGTGTAAGCATAAAAGCACCAAATGAGGATTTCATAATAGCATGATGTGCCAATTTTTTTTTTTTTTTAAACATCTTAGAACTTTTTGTCTCTCAGATAGCTGTAGATTTGTTTCAGGTGTCTATTTTTAAGTGTTCAGAACGAGTGCTAATCTTTTTTTAAAGAACGAGAGTTAGAAAATATTTAACTTAAAATTTTTTACTACAAAGCTTTAGAGCAAAAAAAGCTGAGCAGGAAGGCACCTCGAGGACCAGATGGTCCAGCTCTTCAGTTTACAGATGGTAAAAGTAAGACCAAGAGAAGGTCAAGGTCACAAAGTCAAGAGCTAGGAGTAGCTAGACCGGGACTAGACTGTTGTCTTTTTGTTTCTGAGTCAGGTAGTTCTTCCTACACCAGGGTGCAGCTTTTTTAAGACGTGTAACATCTACGTCATGGTTCCTGAAGACAGCCATGTTTTTCAGTTGTACTACAATTTATTTAGCTTATTGGAAATAAGGAAACCCTGGTGGCGTAGCAGTTAAGAGCTACAGCTGCTAACTGAAAGGTCAGCAGTTTGAATCCACCAGGCGCTCCTTGGAAGCTCTATGGGGCAATTCTACTCTGTCCTGTAGGGTTGCTGTGAGTCGGAATCGACTCAACGGCAACGGGTATTGGAAATGAAAAATAAGGGTGGTAATTAACAAATGACAGGTCTTGCCAGAAACATATATGAGAGAAGACATTGGATACAAACCCTCCTTTGTGCTGCTTTCCCGCAAATCCCTAATTCTCTATATATTGCACAGTATTGCACAGTCATGCACCGCGTAACATCCTTTGGGGCAATATCAGACCGCATATACATCCATGGTCCCATGAGGTTATAAAACAAAAACCAGCACCCGTTGCTGTCAAGTCAATTCTGACTCTAGTGGATTTTTTGGCACGTTCCTCAAAAACAAAAAAAAATTCTCCAAGCTGAAAGCTAAAAAAAACCCAAACTCACTGCCATCGAGTCCATTCCAACTCATAGCAACTGTATGGGACAGAGTAGAACTGCCCCATAGGGTTCCCAAGGAGCATCTGGTGGATTTGAACTGCTGACCTTTTGGTTAGCAGCCGTAGCTCTTAACCACTGTGCCACCAGGGTTTCTGAAAGCTACAAGGCTAACAAAAATGCGAGAGGGACCTATCTCAGATATGGAGAAATTGCCAGTGATGTGAATTGAGGATCAAACACAAAAGCCGACCCCCCTCAGCACTTCGACGGTCACTGCTAAGGCACGAAGCTTGTTCAGGAACCCAACTACAGACATGGAGTTTAGTGCTAGCCGTGGTGGTTTTGGGTGTTTTGGGTATGGTGGTTCAACTACAGACATGGAGTTTAGTGCTAGCCGTGGTGGTTTTGGGGTGTTTTGGGTATGGTGGTTCAACTACAGACATGGAGTTTAGTGCTAGCCATGGTGGTTTTGGGGTGTTTTGGGTATGGTGTTTCAACTACAGACATGGAGTTTAGTGCTAGCCATGGTGGTTTTGGGTGTTTTGGGTATGGTGGTTCAACTACAGACATGGAGTTTAGTGCTAGCCATGGTGGTTTTGGGGTGTTTTGGGTATGGTGGTTCAACTACAGACATGGAGTTTAGTGCTAGCCGTGGTGGTTTTGGGTGTTTTGGGTATGATGGTTCAACTACAGACATGGAGTTTAGTGCTAGCCGTGGTGGTTTTGGGTGTTTTGGGTATGGTGGTTCAACTACAGACATGGAGTTTAGTGCTAGCCGTGGTGGTTTTGGGGTGTTTTGGGTATGGTGTTTCAACTACAGACATGGAGTTTAGTGCTAGCTGTGGTGGTTTTGGGGTGTTTTGGGTATGGTGGTTCAACTACAGACATGGAGTTTAGTGCTAGCCGTGGTGGTTTTGGGTGTTTTGGGTATGGTGGTTCAACTACAGACATGGAGTTTAGTGCTAGCCGTGGTGGTTTTGGGGTGTTTTGGGTATGGTGGTTCAACTACAGACATGGAGTTTAGTGCTAGCCGTGGTGGTTTTGGGTGTTTTGGGTATGGTGGTTCAAGCACTTAACTCTCACCAGCTTGACAAAACACAGGGGACTCTGTGGGCCACCCGCCTGGACAGGGAAATGGCTGTGTTACCTTTGTCACTCAGACATTCCCTGTCTCCTCATTCTCTGCCTCCTGCATCCCCATTCGGTTTTGCCACCTGGGGTTTCCCCTCACTGGCCCATCCCCCATACAGGACCCAGCCTCTGGTCTTTCTTCTTTCTCCACTTGTTTTTCTGTTCTTCCCACTTCTTCTCAGGGGCAACAACCCCCTCTCCTCCTCTTATTCGTAATTTAGCAACTAACTTTTCTTACTTAGCCCATGCTCAGGGTCTCACCTCTATTCCAAGGGGCTCAGCCAACTATTTCTTCTGAAAATTAATCTTTCTTTCCTTAATAGGAATTCTGGTCATTCTGTTTTTATCATCTCTTTTTACTTTTCTTTTAAAGGTAGTTATGGTAATGGTGTAATAAAATTTCAGTAAAATACTGAATGACAGTATTGTCATTCAATATTGTAATACAGTTTCAACATTAACAAACAGATTTCCAAACCCTCACTGAGGATCTGCTTATTTTAGGGAATGCAACAAAAGTCTTATTCACACTCCATTGTGCACTGCTACCCCTTTTGACTTGATGCATTGGAATTAGAACTGTATTTTCAATTTCCTTTTGGGGTTTTTTTGTGTGTGTGGTAGCATGTGCACTTTTGGAAGTTGAGTCCAGATCTTCCATTACTCCTGTCTTCCCTCCTTCCTGAATTTATGGCCCACCCTAGACAAAGTTGGAAAGTGACAGCATTGGTTTTCGACATCGTCCACAATCCTTTTCTGAGCCCTGCTTTCCTGACGTCTCAGTTCTTTCCTGGGAATCACTGTGTCCTTCCTGGCATTAACCTCCATGGCACCTTCATTCCTGCCCTTTTTTGCACCAGTGCCTTAGGCCTTTCCTGGAACTTTTTCTTCTCCCTTCTTTTTGTCCCTCAAGACCCTCATGCTTTGTTACTGTAATCCTTAGTTAATACATTTTCCCTCCCAGAAAGCATATTTATACTTTAACGTGTTGTCTGGAGACAGGGTCCAAAATGTAAGTGACAGAGATTTAGGGTACTGTGTAAGCCAGTGGAAAAACTGACCCTTTGACTGGTCTGACAGAGACTGGAGAAACCCTGAGAGTATGGCTCCCAAACACCCTTTTAGCTCAGTAGTGAAGTCACTCCTGAGGTTCACCCCCTTCAGCCAAAGATTAGACAGGACCATAAAACAAAATGAGACTAAAGGGGCACACCAGCCCAGGGGCAAGGACAAGAAGGCAGGAAAGGACAGGAAAGCTGGTAACAGAGAACCCAAGGCTGAGAAGGGGAGAGTGTTGACTTATGGGGTTGGCAGCCAATGCCACAAAACAATATGTGCATTAATTGTTCAATGAGAAGCTAGTTTGCTCTGTAAACCTTCATCTAAAGTACAGTTAAAAAAAGAAAAACTGGCCCTTTGGCTTCCCTCAAATTGTATCACTCATTTACTTACTCAGTCATGCATTTATTCATTCTGTTTGTTTGATGGAATATCATTCAGTCCAGCAGATTTACTGATGCTCAGCTATATAGTAGACTCTCTCCTAAGTGCTGGGTGGTGGTTGTGTGCTGTCGAGTTGACTCCAACTCACAGCGACCCTATATGACAGAGTAAAACTGTCCCATAGGGTTTCCTAGGCCGTAATCTTTGAGGAGAACTGGAAAAAAAAAAAAAAATGAAAAATTACTCTTGCCTTCCACAAGTTTACAATCTAAGTGAAGTTTAAAAAAAAGTCTCACCCAAATAATTGCAGCAGAGGGCACAGAAGATACTTGGGAGTGACATAGACTTGGTTCGCAGGCATCATCGTCCCCTGAGGAGCGTTTTTAAGACAGAAAGTCACGGGCCCTCCCTACTGAAGGAGACGGAATTGGCTAAGTATAAAAAAAAAGAATAGGAGGGCATTTTTCAGTTTGGGGAAAAACCTGTAAATCAGCTCATAGGTAGGCTTGTGTGAGAAAAGTCTGGGGTGAGCTTGCTGGGCTAGCATGGAGGTGGGAAGGGAAGGGGGGCTGAGTTAAAAAACATGCCGTCAGGTATTCCTCATTAGCAGCACTCCTGATTTCCGGTTCTTTCCATCAGTCATTTATGGAGTGCCTCTGTAAATCTGGTTATATTGCTCACCCCTCCCTGCTCACCTGGATATCCAGGCGAGAGGCCAGAAGGCATATGTGCATGGCACCTGCAGCTGGTAAAGCTCCTGATGTAAGAGCCAGGAGGACCAGACTTGGCATTGCCTGGCTCACTTTAAAGCCCTTTAGAAGAAAAATGGTGTTCTCTTCCGCTTTTCCCTGGGAGGCTTCCCCGTGTGTTACTGAATGCCTTAAGCTTATTCATCCGTGTTCCCGCGGAACCTGCTCATCCCCAGGGCAGCTGTGAGTGTCACTGCTGTCTGTCTTCTGCAGCCGATTTCAGCACTCAGTCAGATCACTAGCATGTTGGGATTTATTTATCATTTCCTAGTTCCTTTTAAAAAATTGAGGACGCTTTTTGGATATCTAGTCATCTTTGCGCTAAGTTAGTGTTACCTTCCATGTGGACTTTGTTCTGTATTTTCAAATTTTTAAAAAATTTAATTAGATTCTCAAAAAAAAAAAAAATTCCTGTAGGGCAGGCAGTGCAGGGCTTATGGACACCTTTTTTTTTTTTTTTTATTGTGCTTTAAGTGAAAGGTTACAAATCAAATCAGACTCTCATAAAAAAATTTATATACACCTTGCTATACCCACTAATGAGATAGCACACTCCTCTCCATTCTCTATTTTTGTGTCCATTCGGCCAGCTTCTGACCCCCTCTGCCCCCTCATCTCCCCTCCAGACAGGAGTTGCCCACGTAGTCTCATGTGTCTACTTGATCCAAGGAGCTCACTCCTGACCAGTATCATTTTCTATCCTACAGTCCAGTCCAATCCCTGTCTGAAGAGTTGGCTTTGGGAATGGTTCCTAATGGGCTAACAGAAGGTCTGGGGACCATGACCTCCGGGGTCCTTCTAGTCTCAGTCAGACCATTAAGTCTGGTCTTTTTATGAGAATCTGGGGTCTGCATCCCACTGTTCTCCTCCTCGCTCAGGGGTTCTCTGTTGTGTTCCCTGTCAGGGCAGTCATCAGTTGTAGCCAAGCACAGTCTAGTTCTTCTGGTCTCAGGCTGATACAGTCTCTGGTTTATGTGGCCCTTTCTGTCTCTTGGGCTCATAATTACCTTGTGTCTTCGGTGTCCTTCATTCTTTGAACACCTTTTTTGAGGAGGAACCTGACGCTTAGAAAATTGAGTGGCTTGCCCAGTGTCCCATACCTTGTTGGTGTTCTTCTGGCATCTAGATTCTAGAACATGCATCAGTCACTGTGTCCTCTGAGCGATTGATGCTGTGCAGTGCCATTCACACTTAAACCTTCTTTATTTTATAGTCTTTTGTCTTTCAAGACAGCCTTCCTCTTTATGCAGTGACATAATTGTGTTGATCAGTTTTTATACTTTTGCCAGAAATTCCCCGATTTCAGCTTAGAGGCTTGTTGGGGCAGGATGTTTTCCATAGGAGAACTCTGTCCTTAATTTTTTTTATCATCTGAAACCATTTCGTTAGGCGAGTATACCCAAGCAAATTTCATCTGCCTGAGCTCCTTTTTGGAGCTCCTTTTAAGAAATTTAAGTGAGTTTTTTTTTTTTTTTACTTTCAGAAATGTTTGTTTTTAGTATCATCTTTTGTAAAGTGTAGAAAGATGCTTATCTCAAATATTGTCCTCCTGCCAGAGAGCAGCAGTGTGAGCCAGCCTGTCTCTGGACCCCTAGCTGCTCTGTTTTCACCCTGCCACCTAGTCCACAAACATGGATACCTTGCATATATTTTCAAATCCCCTACATGACCATTACGGAGTGAGCCCTGAGCACAAGTCAACACGTTTTTCACCCATTTTCTTGCTGTTTACTCTTTTTGTTATACTTACAGACACGTTTTTCCCTTTGTCTTTTCATAGTGTCCAAATAGTCTTCTCTCTGTCAGTCAAAACCCCAGTGCTGCTTTTGGCTGTTTATTCTGTAAAAACATGAAATTAACACATCAGGTAAATTTCACACTCCCCCCTTACTGGGCAGACTGATGTAAATCGAATTTCACATTAATCAGACAGAGCAACGTACATTTTCTATCCTGTGGAAACTTATGATTTTCACTTACTTCAGTGGATGTTGTAAGGTTTTTTTCCACTATTTATACTTTTTTTTTTTTTTTTGGAGCTTTGTTCTTAGCTGCATTGCTACCTGATTTATTATTCTTATTTCTCCTAAAATTTTATTTCAAGATTATCCAATCTCATTCCATTAAGGTAAAATATTATATATAAATGTTTATTGTTGTCGTTAGGTGCAGTTGGGTAGGTTCTGACCCATAGTGACCCAATGTACGTTAGAACAAAACACTACCCAGTCCTGAGCCATCCTCACAATCACTGCTATGTTTGAGCCCATTGCTGTAGCCCCTGTGTCAGTCCATCTTGCTGAGGGTCTTCCTTTTTATCACTGACCTTCTACTTTACCAAGCATGATGTCCTTTTCCAGGGACTGGTCCCTCCTGATAAGATGTCCAAAGTATGTGAGACCAGGTCTCACCATCTTCGCTTCTAAGGAGCATTCTGGCTGTACTTTTTCCAAGATGGATTTGTTTATTACCTCCTATATTGTACTTTTATTACAAAAACCACCAGTCAATCAATCACCAAGTATTTACTGAGTATCTACGATAAGTGCATTAGAAGGCAGCAGTTAAATACAATGAAATATGTTGCTGGCATAGTTGCTATTGGTGCTCGTGCTGAATTTCTTATCTCACTTGGCTCTACTGTCACGAGCTTGTTGTTTTGTGCAACTCCTCTGACACAGGTTAAATTCTATGACTCTTGAGCAGTCTTTTTTCAAACTGAGAGTTTTAACTCTTCATAGGATAGAAATCACCAGAGCATGTCTCTTGCAGTAAGTGCAAATATTGTTTGGTGGAGCTTTTGTTTCAGTTATGCTTTTTTTATACATACACACACACCGACTGGGATATTGAATCACAGTATACAATTTTTTCTTACTGAAGGTGGCAGTGAACAAGGATTTAAAAGCCACTTAAACACTTAAGAACCATAGAAATGTTCTTCTGACTCACCGACTTAAGAACGACATGATTTTCCTGATAGGACCCCAAGAGTCCATGGGGATAGTTAAGTGTTATATATGTTTAACAGAAATGGATGTGCAAATAGTGTTAAAGTGTTATCTTTATAAGATAAAGCCAAGTTGGCAACTCAACAATATTAGATTTTAAACCAATTAATTTCAAGCTCTATAGCACCTGGCTTCAGGGACTGGAATCCACTTGCAGATCTCATAGGCCTCTATGCCTGCGTTCTGGACTGGCTGCCACCAGTGTATCACCTAATGGAGATTTCCACTGGGGTAGGGAATGTGGTTGGCGGTGACTCCCTTCCCACCTCCACTCAGTCATGTCCCCTAACATTCATAAACTTCCTAGGAATCAAAGAGAGCTCTTCTTTAGGAAGAGACTGAATTAAATCTCTAACAGGCTACCAGTTCGTGAAAGCAAGTGCTTGTCTTTGCCTTTTACACATTTCTATCTTTAGCAGGTATCTTCACAAAGGCAGCCATTCAGTATGGTAATGAGCCCTTCCCTTTCAAGATCCTGCCCCTGACAAATCCTTCTTTCACAAGGCATAGTTTCACTTTGGCTTTTGTAAGTTTTGTAGTTATTGGCATTTCACTTGTTAACTGGTATAGTATTTCATTTCTTCTCCTTTCTCACAAACTTCACAAAAGTTTCTTAGATTTCCAAGCATAGTTGAGTATCTCTCCCCCTCATGCATTCACCTTTTAAAAGTCATTTTTTATAAACCTATCCTTTTTGCTCCTTCCTCTCCAAAAACTGACAGAAACTATCTTATGGTAATCAAAACTTTTATGTCTTTGTGACATGACAGAACAGAACAGCCTTTCTTCTGAAGCAATGTCTTAAGGTGTCAAAGCCTTCTATGAGGAGAAGCTTCATACTGGGGAATTTATAAAGCATTTCCACTTAGCTCGATATAAAAGGATAAGCTGGAACTAAGGGCATTTCTGGGACTCCTTTGGACTTCGTGTCATTTATATTATCTGATACATTATCAGTTAACAAACTGCAAATGGCTTCTCTGTTCTAATGGAATCATTTTGTTGCTTAGAAAACAACAACTAGCCACTGCACATAACCGGAAACAAGTCCTCCGACACTGCTTTGCAGAATGGTACCATTGGCATCACGGTGAGATCGGAAGGAGAGAGCTGGCCGTAACAAAGGAGGAAACCAGGAGGAAAATGGATGAGCTACTGAAGGCAGCATCACTAGGGAAACTCTGTGCCCGTGGGTCTTCAGGCCCAAGTACTCTACTCAAGGAGGCAGCCACCACTGTGGATCCATCCATGAGACACGGAGAGGTACATTGTTTTTCTTCTGCTTGGTCTTCGTGCTTACTATACACTTGAACTTCGCATTTTCGTAGCTGGGGTGTTAGAGACCGCAGATTGCCTTGCTAGGCTATCTGAAAGGTTTGAGCCCTGCAGGGTAGGGCCCAGAGGCCTCCTTTCAGACAGGGTTTATCTCCTGGAAATGAATCCAAGGGAATTTAAAACAACTAAGCGAAAGAGCCTTCAGGAACAGATTGATAAAGCACTGTTTACAACTCTTGGACTCATCTTAGTAGATCTTCAGAGATTTTCTTTCTAACTGAGCTTGAGACTTAGAGCAAATTTTTCTAATTTTATTTTTCGTATAAGAAAAATTACATATACTAATTGTGGCCATTTGGTAGGAAAAAATCACAGAGAAAAACCGCTTACAATTCCATCACCCTGGAGATACCCACCCTTAAGCTGCTGATGTACAGGGCCTTTCTCTATTCAGGAATGTGCAAATTTGTTTCTTTTCACATATTATGTAGCTTTTAGACTTTCTTCCGGCAGATCACTGAGGATATCTAGTCTGCCGTAATGCAGGAAAAGGAAGGCCGTGATTTTTGCTTCTTGAGAGTAATGTAATTATTCTTTTTTTTTTTTTTTTTGGCGTTTTCACAACACAGCGTGAGCATTTTCCGTTTCACTAAATATTCTTCTGCAGCAGCAGCTCTCAGCGAGCAGCACGCCAGAGTCAGAGTTCCTGGGTGTGAGTGTGAGGCGCCGCTGTTCCTTAGAAGTCCGCAGGCGAGCCTGATCTGCACCCTCGGTTAGGGGCTGCCACACCGAGCCCACATTTTATAAGGGCCGCGTGATAGTCTGTCATGGCCACGAGCTAGGATCTACTTAACTCCTCCATTGCTGTTTCCAGCCTGCCACCATAGTAAACAGCGCTTCAGTGACGTCCTTGTACCCGAATCTTTGCGCACAGCCGTGATACTTTACTGAGGATGAATGCCCAAAGGAAAATGTGCACTTTTTTAAACACCGTCACCAAATTGCCCTTCCAGAAAGGTGATACCAAACAAGTGCCTGCTTTCCTGGGTGATAAGATACTTCTTTATCTTTGCCAAGTTGACAGGTAACATCTTTTTCATGATGTTATTCAACATTTGCATTCTTTGATTACATCAAAGTTAAGCATTTTTTTCATATTGGTCATTTAAATAGATAAAGCTATAGATACATAAGGACTTGTCTGTTCATGTCCTTTGCCCATTTTTCTATTTGATTATATTTTTCTATTTATGGGGCTCTTTATATCTTTAAGACTTTTCATGCTTTTATTAGCCTATCGCACATATTTTTTTCTGATTTGTCTTTTTGGTTGATTGATGGTGTTTGATATTATACACCATTGTTAATATTTTACGAAGTCATTTTTGCTTTCATAGTTGCACTCACTGTCATGGTTAGTCGGCCTTTTGGAGAAGATCCCTGCTCCCTCCTGGCTTACTGTCCTTCTCACCACATAACACTGTTAAATACTGTACTCAGACTTGAAATGAAGCTGGGCACTGGAAGGTCCCAGCCTTGCTTTTTACCCTGATTACTGCTAGCAAGAGAGGCTGGTTTTAATTTAAGCTTAGTCTGTCAGCAAGCAGAGACCATGAGGGTGCTTACTGGGACTTAGGTAACATTTTTGGTCCTTTCTCCTAAGCAGTCTGTCAACCTTTATATCTGTTAGATAAATTTTGTCCCCGTTGAAATCCAGGACAGTCTTCTATCTTAAGACATAGCTATGTGGAACATTTTAGCTGACAAAGTCCCACTGTTATTATCTGTAAAGGAAAAAAAAAAAAAAAAAGTCAGCAGAAAGTATTTGTGACCTATGCAAAATTAAAAAATTATTACGCATATGCACACACACACATATATATATGTTAGACTTCGGAAGAAAAGCCTACAGATCTCTGAAATCAAGAACAAAAGATTTTATCAAGAAAGGATAATGTTGAAAAAAAAATAGAGCAAATGAAAATGAAGGGCTATCACAGACTCTGTAGGTTACCAGATAAATTCTAATCTTTTCCAGGCTGTGGAATATAAAACGAACAAATTAAAATATAAAATCTTTAGTTAGAGGCTCCTTAATTACATATTCATAGGAACTCATACACCAGGAACACACATATAATACCTTGAAATTTTTCAAAATTACCAGTTAGCTAATAGGTGATTTTCTCTAATTAAGCCAGACTGTTCAGTCCTATTCTATTAAGTCAGTCTGTACCATTAAGGTTTCCTTTTATTCTCTTTATTTTCCCCTTTAAAAGTTAGCATGATCCAAAAGAAATCTTGTTGCTATACTCAAGGTTTTCACTCAGTCTTGCTGGGGTAATAATGTATCCTTACCACGAAGTTTAAAAGAGCCTAAAACATATGCCCAGCTTGATGGTAAATTACTTAAGCAGGTGTTCTCATGAATAAATGTCCACTGACATTTCAGAAATAAAAGGTTATAAAAAAAAAGCCTTTAATCATGTCAGAGTTTCCAGATAGCATATGCTTTCACTTTAGCTGAGCTTTTAGAAAGCATTTCCATCATCACAAAAAATACATTTAAGTACCTGAGTATTGCACCCTATTAGGTCTAGTCAAAGAGAGCTCCCACCCACTGCCGTCGAGTCAATTCCGACTCATAGCGGCCCTATAGGACAGAGTAGAACTGCCCCGTAGAGTTCCCAAGGAGAGCCTGGTGGATTTGAAGTGCTGACCTTTAGGTTAGCAGCTATAGCACTTAACCACTACGCCACCATGGTTTCCCAAAGAGAGCTAGAAGCTTTAATATTAGATAGTTTGCAATATTTTATCTCATACCACTGCAGATGGCAGAATCAAAACCGGTCAGACTTTAGCCCATGGAATCAAACCATTTTAGAAGAGACGTTTTAACTATGACATTATTTTGGCCAGGATAAGTTTTCTGACTAAGAATTCTGTTTCCTTCCCCTCGCTATAGAACTTATAATTGAGTATGTTTATTAAATGAGATTTATATGATAAAGCTTTGAAATCTATTATGCAAAATGCTTGGGCAAAATGTTAGTAGGTAACATTATTCTTATGTAATGTGGATATTTACTCAGTGATCCCGTGCTTGCGGATATTTCCCACAGAGCTCAGGAATAGCCGTAGACTGTAAACTAGGCTTGAATCCAGGCCTCGTCCTGGAATGAATCAGTCATTGTCTAGTGGCAAGAGAGCCTTCGGAAGAACAGAGCTATTGTTGATTTGTCAAGGTATTCCTGAGTTTCCAAAGGATAGAATGCATATATCCTTAGCCATTTTCCGCAGGATTCAGAACCAGTTTGTTCCTACTAAAATTTCTGTATCCTGTATCTGCAGTGATCTTGCCTAATTCACAAAGCAGCTCTCCACATGAGAGATTCCTAAGGGCACATTTGGCTTGTTGCAAATGCCCTAGCCCATGGGGCTGGTTTGTGTGGGTGCGGCCACATGCCTGCCTAGTGTCCAATGTGTGCAGCAGGGCCCGTTCTAAGCCTCTGAGACTGCAGGCCAGGAGTGCAGGGAGACTGTGGCTGGGGTGCGGATCATTGAGAGAACAGTAGGGTCTCAGCACGGCCCTTTAAATAGCTG
Organism: Elephas maximus indicus; assembly: GCF_024166365.1. Classification (NCBI taxonomy): domain Eukaryota; kingdom Metazoa; phylum Chordata; class Mammalia; order Proboscidea; family Elephantidae; genus Elephas; species Elephas maximus. The sequence continues at coordinate 2,908,193 of NC_064819.1, read as the reverse complement.
AGCTATGTAACATGTTTCTTCTCTCTCAGGTGACCGCTGTGCCCCCCTTGTGGGAAAAGCCTCCTTTGGAGAGCACTGGTTGTATGCCCAGTCCTCCTCTAGGAAGGCCGGCAAAGAACACCTCTCAGGCCTCTCTTCAGAATGTCCCCCTAAACACACCTGACAAGAAGCAGCCCAGAACTGTGGATGCAGCACCCTCCCGAGAGCCTAGCAGCAACGAGAAGCTTAGAACCACCAGCCAGAAAGCAGAGCCCATTTGCATGGGCCATTTCCACAACCGCCACATCGTCCAGCAGCAGCTGATTGAGAGGCAGAAGAAGAAACTTCAGGAACAGCAGAAAATAATTCTTGAACTGAAGGAAAACCAGCGGCTGGCGGAGGCTCGATGGGCAACGGAGCGTGCCGCAGTGGGCACAGATGGGCAGAGCCGCCTGCTGTCGAATCCCAGGGAAGAGGAGGAACCAAAAAGAGCATGTCAGATGCTTCTGAAGTATGTCCATTGTATCAGAACACACTTTGGACTGGTTATTTGGGGTTTCCACTATGGGACAAGGGGCTCCCAAACTTCCTTGCTCTGCTTCCAGATGCTGTAATCTTTTCCTTTTCATTTATTCTATACTCTCAAAGCAAAGACCAAAAAACCCAAAGTCATTGCCTTCAACCCAATTCTGACTCGTAGTGACCCTGTAGGATGAGCAGAACTGCCCCATAAGGTTTTCAAGGAGCAGCTGGTAGATTCAAACCGCTGACCCTTTGGTTAGCAGCCGAGCTCTTAACCACTGCGCCAAAGAAGCCCTGTTCATTGTGGTTGGTATGTGACAGATATGAACAGGTATTTAAGGCAAGAAGCTACTCCTGAGAATCCAGTTGTACAGCCAGCATTTGTGTCATGGCTTTGAGGAGCTCTGTTACTATACCAGTAAAAGAGAAAAAGGATTACTTGCTCTGACTAGGTTTTTGGGTTTCTGACTACGTCTAGTGCTGAGTAGTCAGGTCAGACAACATCAGGTCCAAATGGAGCCAGCCCTGGGCTGGCTAATTACCTAGCATAAACTTGGAATGGTTTGGGATAAAAGTAAGTATCACTTGCTTTTTGGAGCCTGGAATATGATTCTAAATTTCTCAAAAACCATTTAGAACTATTTCAGACGTGCTTGAGACAGACTTAGTGCGTGTGATAAATGGTAGGCTAAGAAGTGGTCATACCTATTGATTCGAAGCACTAGCTTAGGAGTCAGAGGGCCTGACTCATGTTGTAGACTCAGGCCAATCAGTCAACCTTTCCCTGCCTCATTACACCCGTTTATCCAATGCGTAATCATTAGTTATCTCAGAGAGTATGGATTAATTAAAGTTTGTAAAATTCTTTGAGATCGTCAGGTGAAAGGGTTTGAAGGAAGCGGATTATTGGCCTGAACTCTTTCTTTTTTTCCCCTCAGCTTGCCTGCTGCTTTCCCTGGGACTGAGGCCAGTAGGAGCGACTCCCAAAATTCTCTTTCTGGACCCAGAAGGAACCCAAGGCAGCCGTTGGCACCCCATCCTATATTGAAAGGCAAGGTCATCTTGGCGGTCGCTTTGGTGGTGGTCTTCCCCCTTCCTCCAGTCAAGCTCGTTTGGACTAAATCACTGCAACTGTTGGGTTTTGAGAGTCAATTCGTGCATATTAAAACTTCTGTGATACGTATCCGGAGTAATCTTGCCTAATTCACAAAGGAACTCTCCACATGAGAGATTCCTAAGGGCACATTTTCTTTGTTGTGGATGTCCTGGCCTATGGGGCTGGTTTGTGTAGGTGCGGGCACATGCCCACCTAGCTTCCGATGTGAACAGCAGGGCCCGTTCTAAGAGTGGTCAGAGCCTGAGACAGGTAGACCCCCGAGGAGCAGAATGCACCAGAAAGTGCCATTGCTTTTTTTCTGCCCCTCTGCCAAACTTCATGGTCTTTCCAGGTAGCACACATCCCAAAATTGCTGTAAGGTGTAATGTGTTTCTATAATCTGGGATTTGGATTGTGGAAAAAGAAAAAAAAGATGGGGCAGTTACACAAATGAGAAAACCCTTTGAGGAAGCTGCTAAGGATAAACATTGATAAAGATCACATATCATTTTACTTTGATAACATTAGTATATCTGCCAGTTTACAGCAATCCAAGTTAAGGTATTACATCATTTTATGAGTTGCACCTTTATGATTAACCAAAAAAAGCAAACCCCTTGCCATCGAGTCAGTTCCAACTCACAGCAACCCTATAGGACCGAGTAGACTTGCCCACGTAGGGTTTCCAAGGAGCAGCTGGTGAATTCAAACTGCTGACCTTTTGGTTAGCAGCTGAGCTCTTACCACTGCACCACCAGGGCTCTCCTTTATGTTAGGCTTGTACTAATTTGATAACACTTCTGATGCACATAGAAAACCATATTTAAACAAAAATAATATGATGAGAATAGAAGCACTCTTCAAAACCCACTAGTGACTCTGCCAGTTGTTCTTCCTCAATACTTAGTCACTCGCTGCCTATAGATTTGTCTCTGTTAGTAGGCACTCTCAAGATTGTACTGTGGTTTGTAAACCTGTGACAAGATTGTCATTCTAACAAGAGGTGGTGTCATCTGAAGGACACCGTGCTGCAGTCATCCCTGTTAACAAAGAAATTGACAGTCTTCTCATTGGCTATCTGCCAGGATGGCGATTCACACCATCTTTGCCCACCCCAAGGCTGGTGAGGAAATGCGCAGTTCAGTGTGATCCTTTGAAAAAAAAGAATTATCGGTTGATCAAACAGTTAGTGTATTTTAGAATCTCAAGCTACTTTTCAAGTAGCCTTTAATGATTAGCTCTAGAAAAAATAGGGAAAGCGCGTCACCTTCTCAAGGGTCTCTGCCTTTGACCCTGTCGTCTCTTTCTTCCTTCTTAAAAACATTCTCACACCCACCACTACTCGTTCTGCAGCAAAGCCTGTACTTATATCTGTAAGAAATAATAGCCTGCTAAGTTTTTAAATTAATTCTTGAAATTGGAACTTAAATTTTCTTCTCTTTAACATGGCACAAGGAACCGAGAGTAACTAGTGGCTGGTTTAGGGGAGCAGAATACCGACCTCCCCGCACCCATGCCCCCTCCCTGTGTAGACCCCAAGCGACTACAGAGTCAGATTATCAGACCATCTTGCATGTTGGCTTCTTTTGGATCGATATGTAATCAACTGTCAGGAACACCAGTCTGACGCTCAAATTCACTCAGACGCCAGTTCTCCAAACGCCTGGTACAGTTCCATTTCCTGCCCATCTGGATATCCAGCCCTGAAAACTGGATTAAAATGTATTCATTGTGACCCCAAATTTTAGTTTGTTTGTTGTTCGTGTTACACATTCAGACATACGTACAGAGACTTCAGAAAAATGAGCAGACTCACTTAACGGGATTTGAGGAATAATTCTGTTCTCCAAGTATTCAAGTATTCGTTAGCTGTAATTAAAGTTTTCCACATTCATCAAAGGTATTATCAAATCAAAATTCTGGCTTCTGGGTTTCAGATACGAAAAGCCTGTCATGAAGGCACATCTTATCTAAAGCAGCAATTGTCCTGGTAGAAATGTAAACAAAAACATGATGAATCTGCAAGTTGTCCATCATTGCTGCGGTTGGGATTGTGGGTGTTTAACCTAGAGAGTTAAACATATAAACGCATAAGACATATATATCTCTGAGATTGTCAACACTCAACTTGCAAGAAAACCCTAATGATAACACTAAATTTTACTATGAAGTGGAGACATTTCTTTTGCAGTGTTCCTCCTCTTTTTTATATTGGAACTCTGGTACTATTTTCTAGCCATGGAAGAGAGAGCAAGTCAGCGCGCCGAACGTAGGCGGATCTTGGCAGAGAGGAAGAAAAAACAAGAAGAGGAGAAACTGGTAATAAATACAGAATGCCAACTGAGGCAAGAAAAAGCACTTGTATAGGTCTTTATTAAAAAACGAAATTTTCCTTGTTGGAGCCTCTTGAGATAAGAGTTAAGCCAACTTGGGAAACAGCCTTTTGCCTACTGGCATGAACTTTGTGACAATGTTAGGAAAATAAGGGGGGTAAGGATCAACCTCATTAGTGTAGCAGGAAGAAAATATTACAAAAAATTGATGGGAGCTGGCAAATGAGAGATTTACCCAAAACCAAGACTAGAGTGTCGTAGGTAGGTGTCCACTCTGATAGTTTGCAAGGGGGAATAGTTTCCTATTTTCCAAAGTTTTGACCCAGACTGCCAGAAGTAAATCGTTGTAAGTAGCAAAACAAAAATGAACAGTTCCAAGAATGGCTTTTTGGTAAAAAGAAAGAAAAATTTTTTTTTTTTTTTAATTTTACAGTTGAAATTAAGAATTGAAAACTAATCATTTTGTGATGAAAAATTGTTTTATTCATCCTCAGTCTCATCTTCCCAAGTAGACAATGATTCTTTTGGAGAAACCTTTAAATTTCACAACTAACTACCCGTTGGTCAGGTTTTCTACTTTTATCACAACATGCAGACTTCTCCCAGAGATGGGACGACCACTGTGTATAATACATGCTTGACTTTCCTCAACCTGAAAAATGTTATTTCCATATAAATTGAGAGTTTGGATTATCACACATTCTAATCTTCATCAGGCCCAGTTAAAGGCCCAAGAGGAGGAGCGCCAGAAGAGGGAAGCGGACGAAAAGGAGGCTCAGCTTGAAAGAAAACGAGAAGAGCAGAGACTGCGGAAAATGGTTAGTAGTGTCTGTTTGGTTCGTCAGCTCAGGCCTGTTGTATGTGATACTCTGGTCCTGTGCACCCTTCCCATCCCAGGACTTCTGTCTGGAACACTCTTCTCATCTCTGTTGTTTTTCTACCTGATCTCCAGATCTTAGTTCAAACATGACATCTTCCAGGTTAGTCTTTCCTGCCCTGCCCCAGCATGTTCCCACTGAAGGTTCGGTGAGGTCCCACCTTATGGACTCTCGTAACGTTATCTTTCCTTCAGAGCATTTCCAGTGCTTGGAATTACACATGTATTTTGTGTTTGTTTTATTAATTTATGCCTCCCCAACTAACCTGTAATCTCCATAAGAGCAAAGGGACCAGTCTGGTGTTGCGTACTATATTGGCTACCAGTATGCCTGGCATATAGTAGGATCCAGCAAAGATGTGTTGAATGAATGAGTGAAAGGCAAGTAAATGAACAAGTGGAAGAAAACATAAAGAAGAAGTAAGAAACAAAGCTCTTGCTTTCAAGGTTATTAAATTCTAGTTGGGAAGATGCACACCTGTCAGACACTATAGAGACAGCATATGCTATCCTGTGTGACACAGGCCGTAAGAGATCCTGAGGGTTACACAAGGCAAGATCCACGAAGATTTTGGAGAAATTAGAGGCATTTTCATAGAAATCCTCCTTTAATGTCCTCCCAGGCATTATGACTCCCCAGAAGAGGGACAGTGTTCTAAGATGTCACATGCATCAGACCATAGAACCCTTTTTGATGGAACACCCAGTAACATCTCATGGAAAAACTTGGGACCATGCTACTGTAAACCAGTGAGACGATTTTTAAAGTAGATAGTATAAAAATGTTTTCCTCTCATAATAAAATTAATATCTGTTCATCATAGAAAATTTGAAAAATGGAAAAAACCTGAGTTCAGTCCTAAGAATTAACCACCAAAAGCCAAACCCAGTGCCGTCGAGGCGATTCCGACTCATAGTGACCCTACAGGACAGAGTAGAACTGCCCTGTAGAGTTTCCAGGGAGCGCCTGATGGATTCGAACTGCCGAGCCTTTGGTTAGCAGCCGTAGCACTTAACCACTGCGCAACCTGGGTTTCCTGTGTGTACGTCGGTGTATACAATTCTTAAGCTGCTTTTTTCACCTACGATTCTCTATCATAAGCATTTTTGCTTGTCATTCTGAATTCTTCAGAACATTTTTTGTGTGAAGAAAGTCACTTTTTAAACAAACTTTTTTATTGTGGAATACTTGAGAGGTACAGAAAAGTTGCAGAGGTAGAGAGCTCCTGTATACCCCTCATCAGTCTCAGTTTGCCCTAAATAATAATCTTATATGACCCTGATACATTTGTCAAAACTAAGAAATCACCATTGGTACGTTACTGTTAACTCCAGACTTTATTTCGATTTCACTCGTTTTTCTACTAATGTTCAGGATCCCGGTCCACTGGATCTTCGCATTTAGTTTTTATGTCTCTTTGGTGACCCTCTGGTCTGTGACAGTCTCTCAGACCTTCCTGGCTTTTCATGACCTTGACAGTTTTTCAGGAGTTCTGGTCAGGTATTTTCTAGAATATCCCTCAATTTGCATTTGCCTGCTGTTTTTCTTATGATTATTCTGGGGTTATAGGTTTTTGTGAAGAATGCTACCGAGGTGAAGCCCCCTCCTAATCATATTTTATCAGGGGTTCATGATATCAAGATGACTTATCACTGTTATCACTGGTGATCTTGACCTTAGTGACGTAAAACAGAGTTTGACAAGTTTCTCCACTGTCATGTTACCGTTTTTCCCTTTTCATACTCCGTTCTTTGGACACACTTCATTAAATCAAGTCCACCCTCCAGGTGAGGAGAAGGGGAAATTTAAGGCCCAGACACTGAAGGGAGGGATGTTTACATATATTATTTGGAATTCTTCGGTAAGGAAGATTTGTTTCTTTTCCCCCATGTGTTTGTTTATTCAGTCATTTATTCTTATCAGTATGGATTCATGTACATTTATTTTATACTTTAGGTTATAATACAGTATTGTTATTTATTTTGTTGCTAAAATTGTTCCAGTGAGGTCTTTGGGGTTGGCTTCTATGTCCCTTTAACGTGCCTCTGTACTTTTTGGTTTTTAGTACTTCACTTTCTGGTACTACAAGGTGCTCCAGGCTCATCTTGTTTTTTCACTGCCCCAGACCTAGAATCAGCAGTTTCTCCAAGCACCCTGGTTCTAAATACTATTTAGAAAGCAAAATATGGACACTGGGGGTACTTATTGCTACTAGGGTGTCACTGATTCTAGACCCTCAGCAGACAAAGCTCGGTAATATACATATGTGTACTTAAGCCACATATACACACCTATCTATAATTGTTTTTGTACCTCTCCAACTAGATATATATATGGGACTCTGATGGAGCAATGGTTAGGAGCTTGGCTTAACAGCTTGCCTGCTAACCAAAAGGTCGGCACTTCAAATCTCCTAGCCACTCCTTGGAAGCTCTATGGGGCAGTTCTACTCCGTCCTATAGGGTTGCTATGAATTAAGCTAAACATTGAATCCAAACTGACGTCTCTGACTCTAATCCAGCAACAAAGGGTTCATCTTACTTTTCCTTCTTGCTTGTCATAACTTCCCTCTCTGACAGCGTGAAACCTGCCTCCCACCATCTACCATACCTTTACTTATTTGTTCAACTCCAGTATACATGTAAGGCAGTTTTAGAACTGTTAACCCACACCCCCATGAGAAACAAGTTTACCAAGTAGAGTACAGTGTTATGTACAGTTCATTTTGTCTCTGTTGAAATTGCTTCCAGTTTTTAATGATATGAATAAAGCTGCTATAAACAGTCTTGTCTAGGCTTTTGTTTGGACATAGGTTTTCAAATCATGTGGGTAAATACCTAGGAGTATGATTGCTGGGTAGTGTGGTACTTCTATGTTTGTAGATAACTTCCAGACTGTCTTCCAGAATGGCTTGTATTCCCACCAGCAAAGAATAAGAGTTCCTGTTGTTCTGTGTCCTTATTAGCACTTGTTATTGTCAGTTTTTGGGTTTTAGTCACTTTAATAGGTGCATCTCATGGTAGTGTTTATTTGCATTTCCCTAGTGACAAATAATTCTGAAAATCTTTTCATACATTTACTTGCCATCTGTGTATCTTCTGCGATGAAGTGTCTGTTCAGATTTTTGCCCATTTTTTGAGTTGTTTGTTTCCTTATTGTTGGGTTTTAAGAGTTCTTTATATATCCTGAATCAATTCCTTTACTAGATATGTGATTTGCAAATATTTTCTCCCAGTCTGTGGCATGGCTTTTAATTCTCTTGACATTGTTTTTCACAGAGGAAAAGTGCTTAATTTTGATAAAGCCCAATTTATCAATTTTTTCTTTCACAGATCATGTTTTTGGTGTTGTATCTAAAACCTCACTGCCAGACCCAAGGTCACTCAGATTTTTTCTGATATTCTTTTAGAAATTTTATAGTTTCATGTTCTATATTTAGGTCTGTGGCCCATTTTGAGTTAAGTTTTGTGTAAGATGTGAAGTGTGTGTCAAGGTGGATTTTTTTTTTTTTTTTTTTTTGCTATGGAAGTTCAGTTGTTCCAGCACCAACCCTAACATTTGTCAAAAATCAGTTAACTGCATTTCTGTGGGTCCCTTCTAGATTCTCTGTTCTGCTCTATTGATTTATATCTCTGTTCATTCGCCAGTAACACACTGTCTTGTAGCTTTGTATAATAAGTCTTAAAATTGGGTAACATGAAATCTCCAACTTTTTTCTTTTTCAGAATGTTTTGTCTGTTCTGGTTACTTTGCCTTTCTATATAAATCTTAGACTTGTCCTTATCTACAAAAAATCTTGCTGGGATTTTGGTTGGGATTGCATTGAATCGATAGATCAAATTGGGGGGTGTCTTAGTTATCTAGTGCTGCTATTACAGAAATACCACAAGTGGATGACTTTAACAAACAGAAATTTATTCTCTCACAGTTTAAGAGGCTAGAAGTCCAAATTCAGGGTACCAGCTCCAGGGAAGGGTTTTCTCTCTCTGTTGGCTTAGGAGGAAGGTCCTTGCTATCAGTCTTCCCTGGGTCTAGGAGCTTCTCAGCACAGGGAACCTGGATTCAAAGGATGTGTGCTCCTTACTCTTGTTGCTTGGTGGTAATGAGGTCCCCATGGTCTGCTAGGGTCTCTCTTTTATATCTCAAAAGAGATTGACTTAAGACACAGCCTAATCTTGTAGATTGAGTCCTACCTCATTAGCATAACTGCTGCTAATCCCGCCTCATTAGCATCATAGAGGTAGGATTTACAACACATAGGAAAGTCACATCACATCACAAAATGGTGGACAGTTACACAATACTGGGAATCATGGCCTAGCTAAGTTGATAGATATTTTTTGGGGATGCAGCTCAATCCATGACAGGGAGATTTGACATTTTAACAATCTTGAATCTTCTAATCCATGAACATGGTATATCGCTCCATTTATTTAGATCTTGTTTGATTTTTTTCAGTAGTGTTTTGTAGTTTTCCACGGATTTTGCATATATTTTTTTAGATTTATACCTAAGTATTCCATTTTTTTGGTGCTATTGTAAATGATGTCTTTTTTAAATTTCAGGTGCCAGTTGTTCATTGCTAGTATATAGGAATACAATTCACTTTTGTATGTTAACCTTGTATCCTGCATAGCCTTGCTAACTCACTTATTAATTACAGGAGTTTTTTGTTGTTGTTTTGTCTTTTTTCCTTTTTTAAAAAATAGATTCTTTGGACTTTACTATATAGACAACCACGTCGTATGCCAGTAAAGGCAATTTTATTTCCTCCTTTTCAACCTGTATGCTTTTTATTTATTTATTTATTGCTTTACTGCACTGGCTAGGACTTCTAGTGTAAAATTGAATAGGAATAGTGAGAGAGGACATCCTTGTCTTGTTCCAAATCCTAGGGGGGAAAGCATTCAGCTTCTCACCATTAAGTATGGTGCTAGCTGTAGGATTTTCATTGATGCCTTTTATTAGGTTAAGGAAATTTCCTTTTATTTCTAGTTTCCTGAGAGTGTTTATGTAATCAATAGATGTATAATTTTGTTGAAAGCTTTTCTGCATCTAGTTTTTGTTATTTCACCTGTTAATATAGAAAATTACATTGTTTTCTTCAATGTAGAAGCAGTCTTCTCGGGATGAACCCCACTTGGTTGTGATGTATAATCTTTTTTATATAACTAGATTTGATTTTCTAATATTTTATTAAGAATGTTGTATCTGTTACATGAGAAAATGCTCTCGATCATTAGCCATTAGAGAAATGCAGATTAAAACTATGATGAGATTCCATCTCACTCCAGCAAGGCTGGCATTAATCCAAAAAACACAAAATAATAAATGTTGGAGAGGCTGCGGAGAGATTGGAACTCTTATACACTGCTCGTGGGAATGTAAAATGGTACAACCACTTTGGAAATCTATCTGGCATTTTCTTAAAAAGTTAGAAATAGAACTACTGTACAACCCAGAAATCCCACTCCTCAGAATATACCCTAGAGAAATAAGAGCCTTTACACGAACAGATATATGCACACCCATGTTTATGCAGCACTGTTTACAATAGCAAAAAGCTGGAAGCAACCAAGGTGTCCATCAGTGGATGAATGGATAAATAAATTATGGTATATTCACACAATGGAATACTACGCATCGATAAAGAACAGTGACAAACCTGTGAAACATTTCATAACATGGAGGAACCTGGAAGGCATTATGCTGAGTGAAATTAGTCAGATGCAAAAGGACAAATACTGTATAAGACCACTATTATAAGATCTTGAGAAATAGTATAAACTGAGAAGAACACATTCTTTTGTGGTTATGAGAGGGGGGAGGGAGGGAGGGTGGGAGAGGGTTATTTACTGATTAGTTAGTAGATAAGAACTACTTTAGGTGAAGGGAAGGACAATACTCAATACAGGGAAGGTCAGCTCAACTGGACTGGACCAAAAGCAAAGAAGTTTCCGGGATAAACTGAATGCTTCGAAGGTCAGCGGAGCAAGGGCAGGGGTTTGGGGACTATGGCTTAAGGGGACTTCTGAGTCAATTGGCAAAATAAATTCTATTATGAAAACATTCTGCATCCCACTTTGAAGTGTGGCGTCTGGGGTCTTAAATGCTAACAAGCAGCCCTCTAAGATGCATCAATGGATCTCAACCCACGTGGATCAAAGGAGAATGAAGAACACCAAGGTCACATGATAACTATGAGCCTGAGACGGAAAGGGCCACATGAACTAGAGACTTACATCATCCTGAGACCAGAAGAACTAGATGGTGCCCGGCCACAACCGATGACTGCCCTGACAGAGAGCACAACAGAGAACCCCTGAGGGGGCAGGAGAACAGCGGGATGCAGACCCCAAATTCTCATAAAAAGACCAGACTTAATGGTCTGACTGAAACTAGAAGAATCCCAGCGGTCATGGTCCCCAAACCTTCTGTTGGCCCAGTACAGGAACCATTCCTGAAGACAACTCATCAGACATGGAAGGGACTGGACAATGGGTTGGAGAGAGATGCTGATGAAGAGCGAGCTATTTGTATCAGGTGGATACTTGAGACTGTATTGGCATCTCCTGTCTGGAGGGGAGATGGGAGGGTAGAGAGGGTTAGAAACTGGCAAAATGGTCACGAAAGGAGAGACCAGAAGGAGGGAGCGGGCTGACTCATTAGGGGGAGAGTAAATGGAAGTATGCAGTAAGGTGTATATAAGCTTATATGTGACAGACTGACTTGATTTGTAAACCTTCACTTAAAGCACAATAAAAATTATTTAAAAAAAAAAAAAAGAATGTATTTGTGCTTACAAGAGATATTGGTCTGTAGTTTCTTTCTTATGATGTGTTTGTCTTATTTTGATATTTGGATAATGCTAGTCTCATAAAACAAATTGGGAAATGTACCCTTTTCTGTTTTCTGAAACCCAAGTATTTAAAATTGATATCACTTCTTCCTTAAATGTTTGGTAGAATTCACCAGTGAAACCATCTGGGCCAGGAGTTTTCTTTTTTAGAAGGTTTGGAATAACAAATTCAATTTCTTTAATGTTGTTCTTAGGTGCCATCAAGTCAGTTCCAACTCATAGTGACCGTAGGCACAACACAACGAAACACTGCCCAGTCCTGTGCCATCCTGACAATTGTTGCTATGCTTGAGTCCATTGTTGCAGCCACTGTGTCGTTCCATCTCATTGAGGATCTTCCTCTCTTTCGCTGACCCTCAACTTTACCAAGCAAGATGTCCTTCTCCAGGGACCGGGCCCTCCTGATAACATGTCCAATTTCTTTAATAGATATCAGTAATTCAGGTTTTTTTCCTGTTAACCTGGAGGTATATCAATGTTATTTCTATTCAAAGAACCAACTTTCTCCATTGTTTTCAATTCCGTTGATTTCTGGTCTAGTTTTTATTATTTCCATCTCCCTCCCTGCTTAAGATTTTGCTCTCTTTTCTTTAATTTCCTAACATGAAAACTTAAACTATTAATTTTACGTCTTTCTTCATTTCTCATATATGCATTTAGTGTTATTAATTTTCCCCTAAGAACTGCTTTATGTGTATCCCACACATTTTCATTTTCTTTTAATTCAAAATGTTTTTTAATTTCCCTTGAGATTTTCACTTTGTCCCACGAGTTATTCAGAAGTGTTTAATTTTCAGATATTTGGGGATTTTTTCCAGATATCCTTCCGTTATCTGAATTTTAGCTTAATTCCCATTGTGGTCCAGGAATGTACACTGTAGGATTTCTGCTCGCTAAAACGTGTAAAGTTTTGTTTTACGGTCAAGGCTGTGATCTGTCTTGATTTTATATCAATCCGACAGTCTCTGTCTTTTAACTGGTGTGTTTAGACTTTTCACATTTAAAGTGATTATTGATACATTTGGATTAAAATCGACCATCTTGTGAGCTCTTTTCTGTTTACCGTATTTGTTCTTTGTTTCTTTTTCTCTTATTCTGCCTTCTCTGATTTCATCTGAGCATTTTTTATTATTCCATTTCATCTCCTCTATGGATTTATGATTTACTCTTCTATTTTAAAACATTTTTAGTGGTTGCCCTAGGTTTACAATTACATTTTAAAAATAATCTTCATCTGCCTTCAAATAATGTTACACCACCTCACATGTGAGAAAGGACATTATTGTTTGTTGTTGTTAGCTGCTGTCAAGTTGACTCCGACTCATGGCTATCCCACATACGCAATGTTGAACTGCTCCATAAGATTGTCAGTGCCATGGCTTTTCAGAAGCAGATGGCCAGATCTGTCTTCCTGGGCACTTCTGGAGGGGTTCAGACAGCCAGCTTTCCACTAGTAGTGGAGCACTTAGCCACAGAATTACAATAGGCTTCTTTTCAGACACCGTGAAAACAAGAACACAACAGAGTAACATCTTTAAAGGGTTGACGGAAAAAACTGTCAACCCAGAATTCTATATCTAGAGAAAATACCCTTCAAACATGAAGGAGAAATAAAGACTTTCTCGGACAAACAAAAAACTGTGGGAATTCATTGCCACCAGACTTACCCTAGAAGAAATGTTAGAGTTGTTTAAGCAGAAAGAATAATGATATAGGCTGAAAACCTCGATCTACACAAAGAAATAGAAATTTCCCGGTGTACCATCCTCTGTGTGTGTGAAAGGACATTATACTAATATATTTTCATTTCCTCCCACCCATCCCTTGTGCTATTGTTGTCATATATATAATGTATATTTTACTTTTATTTATACTATAAATAACCCATACATTGTTACTGTTACTGCTTTAACCAGTCAGTTATCTTGTAAACCAAACCCATAGCCGTCGAGTCGACTCCAACTCATAGCACCCCTATAGGACAAAGTAGAACTGCCCCATAAAGTTTCCAAGGAGCGCCTGGTGGATTCGAACTGCCGACCTTTTTTTGGTTAGCAGATGCAGGTCTTAAACACTACAACTCCAGGGTTTCCAGTTGTCTTTCAGTGCAATTAAAAATATTATATTTTATCTTTATTTCTTCCATTTCTGATGCTCTTCATTTCCCTCAGTTTTTGTTTGTTGGCGCTTGTCTACTAACCGGAAGGTTGGCAGTTCAGACCCACCCAGCAGCTCCGTGGGAGAAAGGCCTGGCAATCTGCTTTCATAAAGATGACAGTCTAGGAAACCTTACGGGGCAGTTCTGCTCTGTCACGTAGGGTTGCTGTGAGTCAGAAATCAGCTCAACAGCGCCCAACAACCACATCTTCCAGTTACCTGATACCTTTTCTCAGCTGCGTCACATCTCCTGATGAGACCGTTGAGAGCATTCATTATTTCTGCTACTGTTTTTTATTTCTAGCGTTTTCAGCTGATTCTTATGGTTTCCATGTCTTTGCTAAAATTAAGCCATCTGATGTTGAATAACGTCTAATTTTTTCCCTTAGAGCTTTTAACATATCATATGTTATTTAAAATTCCCTGTCTGATGATTTCGACATCTGTGTCGTATTTGAGTTGTGTTATGATCACTGCTTTCTCTCTTCCGACTGTTTCTTTTGTTTTGGGGTATGTCTGGTATTTTTTTGGTTGAAAGCTGAACATGTTATACTGAACAATAGATACTGAGATAAATAGGCTTTATGTGGAAATTTGTGTTAATCTAGCCAGGAGTTAGGAAATGTTTGAGGTTCGTTGTCCCTGTGGTTACCAGCTTTGAGGTTTGTGTTGCTTTGAGCACCAAACCAATAAACAAACAAACCCACTGCTGTGGAGTCGATTCCAACTCATAGCGACCCTGTAGGACAGAGTAGAACTGCTCCATAGGGTTTCCAAGGCTGTGAATCTTTATGGAAGCAGACTGCCACATCTTTCTCCCACAGAGCAGCTGGTGGTTCGAACCGCTGACCTTTCAGTTAGCAGCCCCACAGAAAAGTAGACTTTGAGAAAACCTATTTTTCCCTGTAATCATCCAGAAATGGTTTTCTTTTTTGGAGTCTAGACACCATGGAGTTATAATTCTAGGAGGAGAGTCACACCATGACTTCTGTGTACATTTGAACAGGGCTATTTGGCTGAGCCTGAGTCTGCATTAAGTTCCTGTTTACAAGTGCCCACGGCCACCTTACGCGCTAGGGACATTGCTGTGAATGTGGAGCCGGTCATCTTCTCTGTTTTCCTCCTCCACTTAATCCTTGGTTTTCTCTTATTACTCATGAGTAAACTATTGTACATAATTTCTGTTTCTGGCCATTCAGTTCGACAACTAGCTATTCAGTGTCTGGAATAGAGATTATAAAGGCTATTTTGGTTTAATGTTCAGAGAATATGGACATTTCGCTTTGAGGAAATTGTACCAAAACAGGTAGTTTGGATTAAAAGATTGGTGACTCACCCTTCCAGGCTAACAATGTTCCAGCACTTTCCCTTTTGTTTTTTCTCACAGATGTCTCAGGCACGTTAAGTTCTCTGTCAGAATCAGCCACTTCACCACTGCCCTTTTCCCACAGTGAAATTGTGGGAAGTAAAGAAAAAAGAAGCTTGAATTAAATGTTTTTGTATTTATACTACAGAGGTTGACCACTTCTGGGAAGGCATTTTTTTTTTTTTTTGACTCAAGATCTTTATTGATTTAACTGCAACAGCCACCACTGGTGAGAATTTAACTTTTTTCTTAATTTCCAAATACCTGCTGGTTTTGAAGGACAGTGAGGACACAGAACTGATCATGGAATCACTCAGGACTGCCCCAAAGACTGCATGGTGCCCTTTGTTTTCCATCCACAGGTGGGAGGGGTGAAGGGATGACCTCAATGGGGAGACGCAGGGAAAACCAAGGGACACACAGGCAGGCTCCACTTTCCGTTCAGAATGGATGAAGTGGGCCATTGGTGGCACTGAGACAGGGAAGGCATTTTCTTTATTAATTATTGTAAAAGTGCTTAAAATGGACACCTGAATATGTGAATCTCCTCCGGGCTCTCCAAGGTACCTGCTTTAACCCTTTCATTACTTCATTTTTTCTCCTTAATTTTTAATTCACTTATTTATTTATTTTGGTGGCATGTGTTTTCAGTATTGGACTACATGCTTACAAACTGAGCATGTTTAAATTTTTGGTTTGTAATATGGATTTTGGGAAATATGATCTGGTAATACAAGCCACCAGTGAGGGGAGTGGTCACTAATCTGTGGTATGATAATATACCAGTGAGAGCTATATAGATAATTTATTGTGGGTGCCTTTCCATTAGGTTACATGGGGAACCTCTGGTTTTCCAAATATGACACAGAAAAACCAAAACAAACCCATCAGGGTTCCCGATCACACAGGAAAGCCATAATTATGCTCACAAGTCTTATCTCACAGGATAAAGGGAAAAAAAGCGAAACGTTTACAAAACTAATACATCCAGGAAGCATCACCTAATAGAATGTTCAACCTGTACAACAGTGAGGCTCCCACTCTGGTATGCCAAGGTTCATGCATTTCAAAAGGGACCTACCTTGACACTAAACATAGAACTGGAATAAAGCCTTACCTCTGAGGTGCAGAGGCATAAAAAGCGGTTGGTATGCTAATAATGGAAACCCCGGTGTCTACTGGTTAAGAGCTACGGCTACTAACCGAAAAGTCGGCAGTTCAGATCCACCAGGCGCTCCTTGTAAGCTCTATGTGGGCAGTTCTACTCTGTCCTGTAGGGTCACTATGAGTGGGAATCGACTGGATGGCAATGGGTATGTAGTATGCCAATAACCCAATAGTAACAAAAGAGTTTAAGGTTTAACCCCTGAGGAAGCAGAGGAAAGAGATGGGCCCCATTTTCAGGTGAAAGAAGGCACTGGTTCCCAGTACTCGGTGATACAGACACGACCTCGGGAGCAGGGTGGCTTGCCTGCTACCTCTGTACTCATGTTCACCCCACACAAACTCCCATGGTTTCAAGTAAAAATTACCCCTGGCCTGGGCTTGGATTTCTTTTTCTTTATGAGAGGCAGAGGTTATACTGGGGCTAGAATGGATGGTCCATGCCAGATTCATTGAATCCCCTAAGCTTAAGGTGTCCAGGAATTTTGGTTTTGAGCACTGGCAACAGCTCCCTTTGGGAACTTCAGTGGGGTCAAATGATTACCAAGCACTGCAGCATCCCTCTTCCAGCCTCGCAAGCTTAGAAATGTGGCCAAGTGGGAGTTTAAATCCCTGGGAATTTTGTCTCAGCTCGGTAAGGTTCTCCACATGGTATCTATGACCTACAGTATGGTCTGCCAGGGCTGCAGGCAGAGGCTAAATTAGGCAAAGAGGAAACCACAGACCATCTGAGCAGAGACTCAAAAGACCATCCCTAAATGCAAGCTTTGACAAATGGTATCAACTTCCAGGAGCAGCCTAGAGAAAAAAAAAATTAAATTCCAGAGGGTGGGAAAAGTGAATGATTAATTGGAAAAATTAGTATGCACATAGACCAAGAGTCAGGAAGGGTGTGCGTCAGGGTTGTATTCTTTCACCATACTTATTCTAATCTGAGAAGCTGGACTATATGAAGAAGAACGGGGCATCAGGATTGGAGGAAGACTCATTAACAGCCTGCGTTATGCAGATGACACAGCCTTGTTTGCTGAAAGTGAAGAGGACTTGAAGCACTTACTGATGAAGATCAAAGACCACAACCGTCAGTATAGATTACACCTCAACATAAAGAAAACAAAAATCCTCATAACTGGACCAATGAGCAACATCATGATAAATGGAGGAAAGATTGAAGTTGTCAAGGATTTCATTTTACTTGGATCCACAATCAATACCCACGGAAGCAACAGTCAGGATATTCAGTGACACATTGCACTGGGCAAATCTGCTGCAAAAGACCTCTTTCAAGTGTTGAAAAGGAAAGACGTCACCTTGAAGACTAAGTACACCTGACCTAAGCCATGGTGTTTTCAGCCACCTTATATGCATGCCAAAGCTGGACAATGAATAAGGAAGACCAAAGAAGAGTTGATACCTTTGAATTATGGCGTTGGCAAAGAATATTGAATATACCGTGGACTGCCAAAAGAAAGAACAAATCTGTCTTGGAAGACGTACAGCCAGAATGTGCCTTAGAAGCAAGGATGGAGAAACTATGTCTCACATACTTTGGACATGTTATCAGGAGGGATCAATCGCTGGAGAAGGACATCATTCTTGGTAAAGTAGAGTGTCAGCGAAAAAAAGGAAGACCCTCAATGAGATGGATTGACACAGTGGCTGCTACGGTGGGCTTCAGCATAACGACGACTGTGAGGACAGCGCAGGACCAGCAGTGTTTCATCCTGTTGTACATAGGGTTGCTATGAGTCGGAACTGACTCGACGGCACCTAACAACAATAACCACCCCATAATCTAAATGAAGGGCTGCACTGCTGGGTTTTCCTTAATAACCAGGGGGAAATGTTCCTGACTGCTCTCCTCAGTAGGTGTTTTACTTCTTAATAGCTTTATAAGAGGTCAGTCATTTCTGTGAATAAATCCAGGAATATGCACAGCCATGATTCCTGTAGGGCTCATGACGGAACTTTTGCTACCCCCTGGGCAGACTTGTTCTCCTTTCTTTTAATGCTCCAGAGCTCTTTTACCATGGTTAACACACTGTTGAGTGGCTACATGTTCAAATTAATTCATAGGCTTTTTGTTGAAATTCAGTAGTTTTTTTGATCATGGCGTTTTTGCTTCTTTATGTTTCCAGAAAGAACTAGAGAGGCAGAAGAGAATTGAGAGGAACCAGCAGTTGGAGGCAATAGCAAAAGAACATTATGAAAGGGTTGTGCTAAGAAAAAAAGGTCTGGAGCCTTGGAAGAGATTGAGAATGCAAATCAAGCAAAACATGCAGGTAAGTATCACACTGTTATTCCTCCAGTTTTTTCAAACAGGATGAACACCCGGTTCGACTTTGGAGGGAGTTTGGTGATTTAAAAGCCAGGAGAATAAATGAGTTGAATGTGCGTATTTCTTTGGGATAAAAGTTTAGATTTGGTTGTCCAAGGTAGAGAAAAGCTAGTATAAATCACAGGTTAGGAAAAATTAGAGTTAGAGACCTCTAAAGGGAGATGAACGGAGGCTTCTCTCCATTTTAGCAGAGTTAAAGAGAGAGACGAATGACTACCATCCAGTGTACTAGGTTTCTGCTATGAAAACTTTGCTTAACTAATAGCCCCCAAATGACAGTGGCTTATGGCTCAAGCATTTACTTCTCGTACATGTCTGCAGGCCAGCTGTGGACTGGGCCCAGGTCTCCGCGGAATCCTCTTATTCGGGTTCCAGGGGCTACTTACTTAGGACATGCGTTTCTTCAGCAAACGTCAGAGGTGCAAAAGGGCACGCCAAATCACGTCAGCCCACGTGAAGGCTGTGCCTGTATCCTGTCAGTGAACATTCCGTTAGCCGAAGCACATCATACGGCCAAGCTCAAGGTCACTGAGGGGAGAAGGAGGCTTTACCTATTCACTGGGAGGCACCATGAAGTCACTTTGCAAAGGGTAGACCAAAACCAAACCTACTGCTGTCAAGTTGATTCTGACTCCTAGCAGAGCAGAACTGCTGCATAGGGTTTCCAAGACTGTAGTCTTTACGGGAGCAGACTGACACATCTTTCTCCCGCAGGGCCGCGGGTGGGGTTGAACCGCCAACCTTTCAGTTAGCACCCAAGCACTTAACCACTGTACCACCAGGGCTCCTTATTGCAAAGGGTATGGGTATATAACCCTAACACAGGGAACAGTAGTCCACTCTACTACCAGAGGTATATGAAATCAACCACTAGTAAAATTTCTGGAAATATCCTAACAAATTTATACAGTGTATCTTTTTATAGAACAGGGCACTCAATTAAATGATCAAGAAGTTCAAAATAGAGAACATGTTATACTTAGAACTGTATTTAATAATAAACTCAGTAGTGTATACCAGTTATGACCACTCTTATTTTATACTTTTGGCCAGATTAATACTGAAAGGTAAGACCAATATTTCCGTTATTAAAAACGAGGAGTAAAAATGAACAGTAATGCTTCCCGTTGTAAGAGACCAGCCAAATTCAGTAATGCTGTGTCTGTGAGTGTGACTTAGGCTGCTTAGCAAACCGATTTACCCTTTTATCCTCTTCGTTCTCATCTTATTTTCATACTTTCTTTCCTTGTTTTTATCTTCCCTAAATGCTCTCCCCACCGTTTTTCTCTGTCCCTGATTTTCTGGGCTCTAGAACCATTGAGTACTGAACCAGCCAAGAAGGCCAAGCTGTGGTGGTCAGCGCTGAGGGCGGGAAGGATCCATCCCTTTTCGGGACCTGGACTCCTCTGTGCTCCAAGCCATCACTAGTTTGCTCTGGCTTTTTCCTGGGAATGCGAAGGGAGACTGTCTTCTTAATCCTCTGAGTGAATGAATCTGGAAATGAACTTTAATCCTTGCTTCCCACAGTACGCCACTGCAAAGACTGGTCGTATCAGATAGCTTCCTATTGACTGCTCCTAGTTTTGTTTTTTAATGGCCTTTGTTTGTTTTTCATTGTTAATACACAAAGGAAAACCAGACAGAGAATTGGAAGGACCCATTCTCCTGTCCTTACCAGCTCTTCCTTTTCCTCCTTGTTTTTGACTGAGCAAAATTGAAAAAGGTACAGAATTTAGAAAACAAAATAGTATCTCTGGATAAATATTAAAATTTAAATGTTTTTCAGTTTCTTCATAAAAGAATTTAAAAAATTTAAGAAGATAATATGGGCTCTAAATGTAGAAAACCCAACTAAAATAAAAACAGAAAACATAGATCAGAAACCAGCATTTCCAAACTTTTCTGTTTCTAAAATCATCTGGAGAACTCATAAAAATGCACATTCATTCCTGGTCCCATGTCCAGGGATTCAGAGTAGGTATGAGTTGGGGAATCAGGGAGCCTGCATTAAGAAGCAGCCCAGGGGATTCTGGTGTGAGTGGTCTGAGGACCACGTTTGAGAATTGCCTCTTTGATTCCTAACAAGTATGAGTTTCCTTCTGCTGCTGTAACACATTACCACAGACTTAGTAGCTTAAAACAGCACACATTTATCTCATAGTTCTAGAGGTCAGAAGTCCAAATATGTCTCACTGGGCTAACGTCATGGTGTTAGCAGAGCTAGTTTCTTCTGGAGGCTCTGAGAGGAGAATCTTTCCTGGCCTTCCTTCAGCTTCTCTGTTGTTGTTAGGTGCTGTCGAGGCAGTTCCGACTCACAGCAACCCCATGTATAACAGAATAAAACACTGCCCGGTCCTGCACCATCCTCACAGTCTTTGTTAGGCTTGAGCCCATTGTTGCAGCTACTGTGTCAGACCATCTCATTGAGGGTCTTCCTCTTTTTCGCTGACCCTCTACTTTACCAGGCATGATGTCCTTCTCCAGGGACTGGTCCCTCCTTATAGCATGTACAAAGTACGTGAGACGAAGTCTCGCCATCATTCCTTCTAAGGAGTATTCTGGCTGTACTTCTTCCAAGACAGATTAATTCTTTCTTTTGGCAGTCCATGGTGTATTCAGTATTCTTCACCAACATCATAATTCAAAGCCGTCAGTTCTTCTTCGGTCTTCCTTATTCATTGTCCAGCTTTCGCATGCATATGAGGTGATTGAAAACACCGTGGCTTGGGTCAGGTGCACCTTAGTCTTCAAAGTGACAACTTTGCTTTTTAACACTTTAAAGGGGTCTTTTACAGCAGATTTCCCCAATGCAGTGCATCATTTGATTTTTTTTTATTGTGCTTTAAGTCAAAGTTTACAAATCAAGTCAGTCTCTCATACAAAAATTAATGGACACCTTGCTGTATACTCCTAGTAGCCCTCCCCCTAATGAGACAGCACACTCCTTCACTCCACCCTGTATTCCCTGTATCCGTTCAGCCACCTTCTGTTCCCCTCTACCTTCTCATCTCCCCTCCAGACAGGAGCTGCCCACATAGTCTCATGTGTCCACTTGAGCCAAGAAGCTCACTCCTCACCAGTATCATTTTATATTCTATTGTCCAGTCCAGTCCCTGTCTGACGAATTAGATTTGGGAATGGTTCCTGTCTTGGGCTAACAGAAGGTCTGAGGACCATGACCTCTGGAGTCCTTCTAGTCTTAGTCAGACTATTAAGTCTGGTCTTCTTACAGGAATTTGAGGTCTGCATCCCACTGCTCTCCCGCTCCCTCAGAGGTTCTCTGTTGTGTTCCCTGTCAGGGCAGTCATTGGTTGTAGCCAGGTGCCATCTAGTTCTTCTGGTCTCAGGCTGATGTAGTCTCTGATTTACATGGCCCTGTCTCTTGGGCTCATAATTACCTTGCGTCTTTGGTGTTCTTCATTCTCCCTTGCTCTGGGTGGGTTGAGACCAATTGCTGCATCTTAGATGGCCTCTTGCTAACGTTTAAGACCCGAGACGCCACTCATCAAAGTGGGATGCAGAATGTTTTCTGAATAGATTTTATTATGCCAGTTGACTTAGATGTCCCCTAAAACCATGGTCCCCAGACCCCTGTCCCTGCTACACTGGCCTTTGAAGTGTTTGGTTTATTTAGGAAACTTTTTTGCTTTTGGTTTAGTCCAGTTGTGCTGACCTCTCCTGTATTGTGTGTCATCTTTCCCTTCACTTAAAATAGTTCTTTTCTACAAAAATATGGAATACTTCATGAATTTGTGTGTCATCCTTGTGCAGGGGCCATGCTAGTCTTCTCTGTATCATTCCAATTTTAGTACATGTGCTGCTGAAGCAAACACCATCATTTGATTTCTTGACTGCTGCTTCCGTGGGTGTTGATTATGGATCCAAGAAAAATGAAATCCTTGATAACTTCAGTCTTTTCTCCATTTACCATGATGTGGCTTATTGGTCCAGTTGTGAGGATTTTTGTTTTCTTTACGTTGAGGTGTAATCCATACCGAAGGCTATAGCCTTTAGTCTTCATCAGCATCTCCAGGCCACCTATATTCTGTAGCTCCTGGCCCCTTGCTCGTATCACCCTAACCTCTTGTTTCTGTCATCACAATTCCTACTGCTGACTCTGATCCTCCTGCCTCCCTCTTATACGGATACTTATAGTTAAACGCAGGCCCACCCTAGCCAGCGTACCACCTGGGTAATTCCAGGTAACCTCTCCATCGCGAGCTCCTTATCCTAATCACATCTGCAGAGCGCCTTTTGCCATGTCAGGCGACATAGTCACAAGTTTCAGGGACTGGGACTTGGACAACCTGGGAGGGGGGAGGGCTTCATCATTCCACCTACCACAACAAGATAATAGAATTTTAGAACATTAGCAAACCTCTCTATCTATTTCAATTTCTAGGTAAGGGAACTGAGCCCTAGAGAAGAGAAATGACTTGCTTAAGGTCACAAAGCACGCTGGTTACAAAGCTAGAGTAGAACTCAGCATCCCTTCTCCTCCAAGACTCCTGCCCAATTCAGGCCTGGCCTTCGTGCTCAGTAGGAAGCACTTAGAGGTGTATATAGATGCCAAACTGGAGTTGGAATTCAAAAAATAAAAAGAGGAAGTAAAATGAAAACTTCTAGAAGACAGTGAGAGGAAGAAAGAGTTCCATCACCAACGAGAGTTGGTTTTGTGAGCAGCCATCTAGGACACTCCACTGGTCTCACCCCTTCAGGAGCAAGGAAGAATGAAGAAAACTAAAGACATAAGGGAAAGATTAGTCCAAAGGACTGATGGACCACATCTACCACGGCCTCCACCAGACTGAGTCCAGTACAACTAGATGGTGCCCAGCTACAACCACTGACTGTTCTCACAGGGATCACAATAGAGGGCCCTAGGCAGAGCTGGAGAAAAATGTAGAACAAAATTCTAACTCAAAAAGAAGGACCAGACTTGCTGGTCCTGACAGAGACTGGAGAAACCCTGAGAGTATGGCCCCTGGACACCCTTTCAGCTCAGTAATGAGGCTACTCGTGAGGTTCACCCTCAGCCAAAGATTGAACAGGCCCATGGAACAAAATAAGACTAAAGGGGCATGCCAGTCTTGGGGCAGGGACTGGAAGGTAGGAGGGAACAGGACATTTGGTAATAGGGAACCCAGGGTTGAGAAGGGAGAGTGTTGACATGCTGTGGGGTTGTTAACCAGTGTCCTGCAACAATGTGTGTACTGTTTGATGAGAAACTAGTTTGTTTTGTAAACCTTCATCTAAAGTTCAATTTAAAAAAAAAAAAATCTAAAAAAAAGAGAATTGGTTTCCAGGAAGGGGTAGAAAAAAAATTAAGAGGACCCAGTTAGACAGTTCCTGGATTGTTAGTAACGGTTTTCCAGAAGAGTTATTTAGCAGTTTCCCTTAGATTCAGGCCCTTAAACTCCCATTTGCCATGATCCATGATTCCAGCAACCATTCTCAAACTCCTAAGAAACCTTCTGACAGTCTTTCCGTTTTCCTTCTGGTTCTGTTTTCCCAGAGGGTAAAGAGGAGGGAAGGCAGGAGACCACATGTTCCTGGCTCCCTTTGCATTTTGGCTCCCAGACTGGGATGAGTCAGGACAGGGGTTCTCTCAGATTCACACAGCCCTCCTGGGATGGTCATTTAGGTCAGAGACTTACTGGATGCATGACATCATGTTGCCGGATTGCTAGACAGGTTTAGAAGAATGTCTGATGGTCTGGAGGTGACTACGAGAAGTGTTTCCCTCCTACCTTCTGAAAGAATATTAACCATTGCTTTGTAAAATCTGTAAATTATACATGTTTATTTTGATAGAATAATACACTGAGTCTTTTAAGTTGGTAAAGACATTAAATTATTCATCCTACTTTTCTATCAGATGTCTTGTGGTTTATTGATAATGTCTAAATTTCAATGCTGAGGACAGCTCATTCTACAGCACTAATTGAATGTGTTGGCATTTCCTCAGACAGTGGTTTAGTACACGATGGAGAAAGGCTTGTGATAGAGTCACGTTCAGGCTCCAGGAGAACCAGCCAGGAATGTTGCCAGCCACCCACCCCAACGCGGGGCAAGTGAAATGATGGCTTTGGGGGTTGTTTATTCCATCTCCTTAATAAGCAGCCAGTCATCGGCATCTTCAGGGAATTCTCATTGGAAGGTGTCATGGATTGAATTATGTCCCCCCAAAATGTGTGTATCAGTTAGGCTGGGCCATGATTCCCGGTGTTGTGTGATTTTCCTATATGCTATAAATCCTGCCTCTATGATGTTAGTGAGGGAGAATAGGTGGCAGTTGTGTTAGCGACACAGGACTCAACCTACGGGATTGGATTGTGTCCTGAGGCAATCTCTTGAGATATAAAAGAAAGAAGCAAGCAGAGAGACAGGGGGACTTCATACCACCAAGAAAGCAGCACCAGGAGCAGAGTGCATCCTTTGGACACGGGGTCCCTACACTTGAGAAGCTCCTCGACCAGGGGAAGATTGAGGACAAGGACTTTCCTCCAGAGCCTCCAGAGAGAGAAAGCCTTCCCCTGGAGCCCACGCCCTGAATTTGAACTTTTAGCCTACTTTACTGTGAGGAAATAAATTTCTCTTTGTTAAAGCCATCCACTCGTGGTACCTCTGTTACGGCAGCACTAGCTGACTAAGACAGAAGGCTATGCATGATGTGAACCTAAAACCCCCATATAATAGGGCCAAACAAACATCAAAGCTTTCAGGACACAGGCTGAATACACCCCAAGATTCTTCTCTAGTAGCATGCAGTTGACAGGAACTTTTCCCAAGGTAAAGCATGTTTCCTTTTAATGATTTCAAACTTAAGGGGTCATTCCCTTTTCTCATGTAAAAAATGTCCAGGTGGCCAAAGAACATCACTCTCTGGCAACACAGAGGAAATGCCTGCTGAAGTGGTTCCGGTGCTGTCAGCACAGCGTGGCTGGAAAGGCAGCCCAGGCCGATCAGCTTTATTCCCAAATCCTGCAGAGGAGAGCCATCCGGAGCTGGCTGCAGGTAAATACATCTAACCACGCAGTCTGGAGTAAGAAAACTGGGCAGGTTCCCAGAGGCCTGTGGTCATCGTATTTTTTCCAGGCCAGTGTAGTCAGTCCAGCTTGTTGCTTTGAAATGAATTTGAAAATGTCAAATTTTTCCATATAAAATCTTAGACAGATGTTTAACAGAGTGTTCATCTGTATAACCGTAACATACCATACCCGCGTTGTTGTTATGCTCCTTTCTCACTTCTTGTGCCATAGCGCTCCAGTGATTTTACTCGTAATTACTCCCATAGTCCTATAACTGTTGCCACCCTGTGGTCCTGCTATTATTTTTTTAAAACATCACAGAGCATATCGTCTTGGCACCTGTATTATCCTTTTTCTCCTTCCGCCTCTGTTTTCTTTGTTTCGTCCTGTTTCAGTCCTCTTGCACGGCTTATTTGCTCTGCTTCTTTGTCTGCTAATGCTGCTTTCTCACTTCTGTGCCCGTCTTCACTCCCCAGTACCTGATTGATCTGGAAGAGGAAGTACGAAAACTGTATGGACATTTTCTCCAGAAGAAGGTTTTCAGGGCCTGGCTTAACACGGTCAGGGAGGCCAAGACTGAGTCTCAGAGCAAGTACGAGACTGCGGCGGAGCAGAGTGACAGGTCAGTGTTTGGGTCTCTAAGGGAATTCCCTCACTGACTTCACGATCACTCTGCAGTACCTTCTGTGCCTGGAAGGTGTCTGAACAGACCACGTGGAGGCTGTGAGAGCAGAATACTCACATACAGCAGGCAGGGCTGGCGTCCCAGCGCACCCTCCAGCTACGAGGGTGAGGGCCAGCCCCCTAGGACTCCAGGGTCCCATCTTTAAAATGAGGAGAAAGAAGGAAGATGCCTGTCGTCTCTCCCTCTTGGGGACTCTGAAGAGAACAAAATGACGTGAAATTCATGAAACAGCCAAAGCAGATGCCCTGTATTCTTTATTAGTCAGTTGTTTTTTTTTAAGTTCACTTTATTTATTGTGAAATATAATGAATACAGAAAAGTCCTTAAATCAAAATCATACAAATAGAGCTTAATGACTTAATAGACACTCTGGTCACCACCACTGGGGTCAAGAAATAGAACAGTGTTGGCCCCGGAAACTCCTGCTGGCTCCTTCCAGCGCTGGGCCCCCTCCTCCTAAAAGTTCCCACTCTCCTGACTGTTACAGTGAACATGTCATTGTTTTCTTTTTTCTTTCACCTCCTAAGTGTGCCAGGCTCAACACTATAGTTCTGCCTGGTGTTGAACTTTATGTAAAAAGAATCATCCTGTATGTCAAATTCAGATTTATAATGCAGTAATACCATATTTAACCCAGCGTCTTTGAGGAATAAACTATTCCACGTATGTTAAGTTTTTCGTTTTGTAATTTTAAGCATTTGGGATAGAAATTTTCTAAATCTCATTAGGCACTTCCCTTTGAGAGTAAAAAAAACGGATCTGTCCTGTCTTGGTGATTTGGTGATTTCCTTTTGCGCGTCAGGTACCGTGTGGGCGCACTCAGTGATGCCTCAGCGCTCTCAGGTGTGAAGAATATCGTGTAGGTGTAGACAGGTCCCTCTCTCATTACCCTAAGGTGCATTTTGGGTAGCTTGGTTTTCTATGTGTGAGCAAGTGTGTGTGTCTGTTCTTCATAACATTTTTCTCATCTTGTTGCCACTGGGGTGCCCAGCTCCAGCTAAACCTGCTCGTCTTTGTTTAATTCACAGGTACTGAAAATCTGTGAGCTGGGAAAACAGATAAGCACGTTCATTTATAATTTTATCTAAAATAAAGAGGCAATGAATGAGGGTATTCAGAGGACTTGACTTTAAATAAAGTGCTTGCGTTTTAAGTTTCTGACTGACTGTGTAAAGCTGGACAAGCAGCTGAACCTTCTGCAGCCCTGTTAGCGCTGTGTACAATGAGGAAACCAGAGTCTGTCTACCTGACGGGGCTGTGGTGAAGACCAAACAACACACACTCACTTAATGCATTGTTGGCCCCCAAAAAATAGCTCATTTTTTCTGTGTTTATGTCATTGTTAATGTATCATTATCAAGCATCCTTTTTGTCTGCTTTTGTTTCCTGTGCCTCAGCCACAGTACACAGGCCGGGAGACTCATTTGGGGCGGCTGTCTGATGTGGCACACACAGGGTGGTCAGGGAGCTGTCTGTCACACACCATCTCATCCGACCACGGTGTAAGCCAGAGGTGGGAGAGGGCGGTTGGCATCGTGCCACCTTCAGGCAAGGAAACTGCCAGTACACAGATAACAAACGGCAGAGCCTGGACTCCAGGCCAAGTATTCGGACCCCAAACCATTCTCTTTTTGCTTTCTTAGTCTTCCTCCTGGCTTCTCTAATTCAGCCGCATTTATGAACTATAAAATAGTAAGACAGCGGGTCTGTTCAGGTTTGAAGTTACAAAACGGGTGTGGGAATCCGTGCATTCAGGAAATCAATTCCCAGCCAGTGTCTCTTCATGAGAAAGCATCGCTGTGACTTCATCACTTCCCACTTTGCTCCTGTTCACCGTGTCACAGCCCACTGGCCTCCGACAGCACTCCTCAGGCAGAGCTCAGCCTGGTCAGAGCCCTCCCATGGCCTGATCTTCACCAGGCTTCCTCCTCACCAGCACTGAGGTTTCCGTTCTAGTACGGCTCCCTGGACCACCTACCTCCATCCTCGTCTGTCCCATTAACGTGCCCTGTTTCCTTCTCAGCATTCACGACTCTGTGAGGGTATATAAACTATTGTTTGCACGTTTATCACCTATCCCTCCTGACAGAGTGGAAGCACCATGTCTTGCTCACCCCTGCGCTCTCAGCCCATGGCTGTGACGGTACACAGTGCACGGTAAATGTTTGCTGAATGAATGAGTGAATGAATGAATTTCATCGCAAGACTGACACTAATATTTCAAGTCACAGGTCTTGACTTAAAAGGAGCTGTAACGTTAAATAATTGACAGAGGTGAATGAAAGAATAGTGTGTAGAAAAGCTGTGGGTGAAAGGGAGGGAAGGAGAGACATCTGTTGGCCTTGGTCCTGATCTTAAATTGCAATAACATTGAGAAAGCTGATTCCTAATGAGAACAGGAAGTTTAATTTTACCTATCTGTATCACTTTTGGAAGCCCTGGGGGCGTAGTGGTTAAGTGCTACAGCTGCTAACCAAGAGGTTGGCAGTTCAAACCCACCAGGTGCTCCTTGGAAGCTCTATGGGCCAGTTCTGCTCTGTCCTACAGGGTCGCTAGGAGTCGGAATCGACTCGACGGCAGTGGGTTTGGTTTTTGGTGTCTCGCTTTTAGTAATGCCGCACACCTGGCATTTAGACGTGGTGGGCGAGCAGAGGTCCCATGCCTTAGTCTCGTACTATCAGCACTCACTCTACGGTTCTGCAGTCAGAGCTCAGCTACACACTTGTCCTGTTCATCTCAGCTGAACCAGTGCCACAAACTTGGTTAGTAAAAAGATACATGAAAGTTATGGAAGATGAAGTCTTTTTTCTCATGCTGCCTTGGTACTGTGGTTCTTAACCATTCTGCGGTCATAGACCTCTCTGAGGTAGTGTTGAAAGCTACAGAGCTGCATCCCAGTGCACATACAAAAATCACATGCCATTTTACACATTTCAAGGAGTTAGTGGACCCCAGGTTAAGAACCCCTACCTTTGGGACTTAAATCCCACTTTTAGACAATAGATCCACATATAATTTATCAAGACATATTTGCCAAACATAAAAAATAGTTAATCACATGGCCCCTGGCTCTCATAATTTAGTAGAATATAGAACAGATAAGTACAAACATACCTGCATGCATACATACACAGATACCTACACAGATACAGAGGGAGGGAGGGGAAGAGAGAACTGGCTGTAGATAGGTGCCAAACCAGTGACAGTGACCGTGTTTTCACAGCTCCGAGGAAGGCAAGGTACATGCAGGCAAGGCTGATCTAGGAAGACGGTCCCAAGGAGGCCGAGCATTTCAGTTAGCGTAGCACCAAACCCACTGCCATCAAGACAGCTCGGACTCATAGTGACCCTATAGGACAAAGTAGAACTTCCCCATAGGGTTTCCAAGGCGGTAAATCTTTACAGAAGCAGATTGGTGGGTTCAAACTGTGAACCTTTTAGTTAGCAACCAACTGCTTTAACCACTGCACCGCCAGGCTCCATTAGGGTAGAACAGCGGGAGTTAAAATACGGAGTCAGGAGACAGAAATGTAGCCAGGAGAGGTGAACAGTGGAGAGAGTGGGAGACAGGGTCAAGGATGGGGAGTGGGCCAGACAGCCAAGAACTCCTCAAAAAACAAACCAAACCATTGCAGTTGAGTCGATTCCCACCCATAGCGACCCTAAAGGACAGAGTATAACTGCCCCATAGGGTTTCCAAGGAGCGCCTGGGCGACTCTTAACTGCTGACTTTTTGGTTGGCAGCCATAGCTCTTAACCACTACGCCACCAGGGCTTCCACCAGGGCCCTAGGCACCAGTAAGTCCGGTAGCAGTGCTATCCTAAAAGGCCACTGTACACCTCCCTATGACAGTAGAGATTCTCACTTTCAACATGAGACCCTACGTGACCATGCGTCCTCAACGTGATATTGGGGTGTTTTTTCTCTACTGAAATTAAGACTTCTTGTTCGTATTTTGTTGTGGGAGATGAGGTTACCAACAGGCTTTTAAAACAACATACTTCTAAGCACCAAGACCTCAAAGCCTATAATGCCACATGCTGATGGGATTGTCCAGCATTTTTGCCATGGGGGCTTTAGCTGCTGAGCCCTTGCTGGTGTTGTCATTCCTGGCTTAGGCACATTGTACAGGCTGTGATCTGACAGCTGAGGGGGTGTCTCATGGCCTGCAGTGTCAGAGGCCACCGGGTGCTCCGCTCTGTCACCTCCTCAGAGGGTTTCCCTGACCACCTGATGGAAAACAACCTGCCAATCATTCACCCCCTTTCGTTGCTTAATTTTCTTCATAGAACTTTGTCTGAATCCCAATCGTGATTTCCACATTTTATATAATATTTTATTCACATAATTATTATTTATAGAATTTATAATGTGTTCAGATAGAAAGTCAACTTTTTCCTTCGTATGTTTTTTTTCCCTCTTATTTTTAAAGGAGAATTTTCAGGACCACGTTTCAGACCTGGAAACAGTCTGCAAGACTGATGAAAGAGGAGAGACTAAAAGAAGAAAGGAGAGCACAGCTCCGCAGGAAGGTGGCTGAGATTCTTCCAGACTTCCAGATGCCGGCCCCGCCGTAACCATTACCTGTCCGTCCTCAGCCCTTGTGTGAGAGAAGTCTCTGCTCCGCCAGGGAACACGGCCCAAGGCAGTGCTGGGGAGGGGAGTCACAGTTGGTCCATAATGCGTGTGTGTTATTGCCACTCACCCACCTACTTACATACGTACTCCTGGTTTGTCGTCTGTCGGATACTTCTGGGATCAATGGAGTTATTTTAGAAGTCTGTATTTCCTTCTTTGATTTCTCCTGGACTGTTAATCAGAAATTCACTAAAGCTTTTATCTCCATGGGTCATTTGAAGTAACAGTCTAGATCTCCACTGTTGGAATGTATCCTATTTATTTGTAGCATGATAAACTTTAAAAATAACTAACAGGTGTTAGCCAGCCTGAGGCCGTGAACGAAGATACGTACCCTCCTAGCTTAATGTGAGTTGTTGATTAATGTACCTTTAATTAAATAGAAAGGAAATGAATACTTAGAAAAGGCGGCATAGGAGGTCAGTCTTCTAGTACCTTAGCATCAGAGACAGGCATCGTACCAGACACCATCTCCTCTGGCCACCCGTGACGGAAATCTGTGTTTCTAAAGGTGCCCTGAATGGTTGCTGCAAAGAGTTAGCAGTTATCCTAATTTCAGAGAAACGGGGACAGTACAGATACCTGAGTGCACCTTGATAAGCGTGAGCTACTACTCCAAAAGCTAATGACTGTCAAAGGCAATCCAGCAACTTCGTTAAAATGCCTGTGCACGCTCCTGATTGCAATTTCTCCACGATACACTCAAGGTTTGTCTTCTAGGCCTCACCTCAGCTCTAGATACTGAAATAGGTTATCATCAATCGCAAGATGTTTTAACCTTTAAGGTGCTATGGGGTGTAAAAGACTGACAAAAGACTCCCCTGTGTGGACTTAAAGAGAATTCCCTACTAGAAAAAAAGCTCATAACAAAGTAGATGTTTACTCCAACAAATCCTGGTCATCCGGTAACCAAGTCAAGTAAATGCACACAGTGAAGCGAGAAAGGCCTTTGCAGCCCTGAGGTAATTGTTATTTGGTGTTTTGAAAACTGGAGTTGGTAAAGTAAATTTCTGTGGTCGTTCAAGTGACTATCCCTGTATTTTCTTTTACATCTTAGAAGAGTGTCTCGCTATGCCACCTACAAAATGCCTCACCTTGTTTTTTTCTGTGGAAGATGTGTGATTTACTCAGAGGTGACAGAACACCCCAAATTGAATTTTATTTCTATATACTCTGTCCCTACACATCTTTTCCTCTACTGGTTATACAACTGTCATCTAAAAACTCCATTTTTTTTCTTCTTAAGACTAAAGGGCACTAAAGAAAATGGGACTAAAATTCTTACTGATCTTTCCATCTAAATCGGTATCTGTTTATTTTTTTTTTTTTAGAGCACAGTTATAGAGTACTGGCTGATATTAGCACCAAGAAATCAAACACCAGTTTTACTTTAATGTCAGGCCTGGAGGTAAAGAATGTTGAATCCCTTATGTAAACATGCCAGAGGCCTAAAGAAATTCCTTAAAGCTTAAATTTTCTCTCTTAAGCTTTCTATTTATTTTTACCTCATCTCAAACATCAACTAGAAATTGACTCTTTAGGCCATACGCTGATTGGGCCAGCTCGATCTTTTTTTCCTGGAACTTCTAAAGAGACATGAGGAAAATAATTTTGGTGCTGTTTCTTGAATATCTTAAAGATATGATTTGAAATGCTACTGCTAACATAATGCCCAAGAAGTATCCCTGACCTACAAAACTGGGAAAATGACCACCAGGAAGACGCTCGTCGAGGGCTAGGGACAGGGCTGGGTAGCAGAGAGGCACCACAGCTATACAACAGGGTTTCTCTTTAAAAAAAAAAAAAAAAAGTTCAGGAGACACATACCAAGAAATACCGACGGTTTTCCTTTAAAGAAAGCACTTTATTTTCCATTTGAACAACTTGGTCACAGTACGTTATTTCACATGAATGGCAGTAATTTTTTTAAATCTCCATTGAAAAGTACTGTGTCTGAGTCTGAGGTGATTAAGAGGACACGAATACAAATATAAAAACAGTGCAAAGTGGTCAGCACCCAGCTTCCTTTCGTGTTGCTGGGCCACTTATGTGAAACACTAAATATTGATTTACTAGTAAATAAATAGTCCTAGATTGCCTTTCGTCCTACAGCAGACCCTGAAATGTGATCAAATGAAAAGGCTCCAAAGCCCTCTACCAGGCCCAGCAATCACGTCACCCGGACCGCAGGATCACAACGTGTTGGGCTTGCGAGCTGTGTAATTCGGCGTTTTTTCTCCATCTGAAGAAAGAGTTTTAGTTGCATCCGTAACTAGAACAGACTAGATCTCTTTTTAAAAGCTCTGCCTTTACAGTATGAATTTTCTAGATGTGGAAAGTGCCACAGGGAAGGCTAGAGAAGGTGACACGCCCAACTCGAAGGCAGCCAGAGCCTCTACTGACCGTTCAGTTGTGGCCTGGGGCAGATAGGCCTTTTGGCCTGTTGCCAGCTGAGGTGTGGAGAACTGTCCATTAGCAACAGGATGAAAGGTAGCTGATTTTGCAGTTTGTATTAATCACAGCAAACATCCCCGGGAACACACTGAATTTCCTCAGTCCTGAGTTAAGCCTGGCTGTCATTCTCCCTGCGTCTCCCTGCAACGTCTAAAGTAAGATGTCAGACTTGTCCGGCTGCTGACGACAAAACCAGATTCCAAACAGCTGTCTGACGTGAAGGCCTCTACAATCTCATTTGCAAATTTCAGGGTACCAAAATATGGCTCAAATGACGTTAAGTCCGTAAATATTAAAAAAAAAAAAACTCGTTGCCATTGAGTCATCAAGGCAACCCCATGCGTTACAGAGTTCACTGCTCCAAGTCCATACAGACTTACCTATTTTAAAGGGATCTTTGACCACATAAAACATTAATATTTAAACATCTGGTTAAAACTGTGCTTCTAGATGTCTTATTTTTGCTTATGATAGTTGAGCTTATAATAAAAAGCTACTGCACTACCCAAAAGAAATAGAGTCTGTTACGCAGTGTTCAGGTTTATATAGAACCTTACTGGCATTGTGTTTTCTGGCAGCGGAAGATTCTGGTACTGAAAATTATCTCTTGCTAAAAAATATTAGAAGTACCAAGGACTATCGCCTAAGAGAAAGTTTGTAGCAATCTTTCTGCTAGGCAAATGGTACAGTGGGAGACAATTACTTCACTCACCAAAGAAAGACGCTACTTGGACAGCAGAGACTTACACTGTCCTCGACACAAACACAAACACAATTGGCTGAGGTGAAATAAGGAGCACACTCTCTCCCTGGAACATGCTTAAGGCTCTACTTCAGCAGCGCGAGAAGCCCACTGAAGAGGCGCTGTCAACGGTCACTTCACTTCAGGTGGGCCTGGCTGTCACCACGAAGTACTCTGTGTGTCACCCTCTCACGCAATCCTGATCTTAACTGTGTCTTTCAAACAGACCATTTCTCATCCCCAGGAACAGGAGGCAGTGGTGTGACAGGAACGTAAGTGGTAGGTAAACAAAGCTGGGATGTGGGTGAGATAAGGGGACCTGCTTTTCTAGAATATCATGCCCGAAGCTTGTTCGTATGGCCAAGGGACTGCTGGTTGGTAGGTTCAAAGGGCAATGCCCTTACCCAGTGCTTCTCATTCACAGCGGCCTTGTTCATAAGAGGATGCACAATACGTTCTCCTGCCTTCTGGAAAGAGCCAAGGCCAATAACAAAATCCCTCAAGTAGTCCCAGATCATAAGAGGACTCAAAGACTAGAGGTAGAGACCAAGGATGTCCTTGAGCCTATAAAACGCTGCTCTTGGATAGCCTCCGTTTGCTGTTCCTTTTGGGTACACACACTTCAATAGGCTTTTAAAAGAGACGGTAGCTTTCTTCTATGAACTGGCAACCGTGAGTTTTCAAGGAACTTAAAACAATCATCTTTCTTCCAATGAGCCAGGATCATATACCAGGAGTCCCTATCCAAGCGAGGGAAACTGAGTTACCCCATCCAGGTAACCCTACCAGAGATGTGTTAAGAAGATGGTCGTCATTCTCAGTTCTCCCAAATGACTTTTTTCATACCAGTCACCTTCATCGCATCACATTTTGATTGCTGTTAAAGATTTGGCAAGAGGTTTAAACTACAAACTATACTCAGGATTTTCATCATCAGTTGTGCAAGAATCAGAGTTGGCTCTACACCTGGCATTCACAAGACGCAACAACTATGACTCTGGCCACATACGCTGCCCTGGATGTCACTACTCTCCTACCTAAAACCTACAAGAAAGGAGCAAGATGACATCCAACTTTAATTCCAAATGAATTATCTGACCCTGGGCCAGGGAGAGGGCGTCACTGCAGAAACCACGGCCTCTGCTAACATCCCCACGCTTGCTCTTTGGCTCATCCCAGCAGAACGCAGAGCAGGACGTTCGTTCGTCAGTATATCTGTGGGCAGAGCGACGCCAGGCGGCTCCCAAGCCTGAGTGAATCGTGGTGACTGTCTTAGGGACAGCCTGGTGAACAGCAAGTCTAGGAACAGTGCTAGCTGCAGAGGGCAGGGCTTCGGGAAGCGGCACTACTTCCTACCAACATTTATAAATCGCTTGCTAAAGCCGCATGCGCAGAAAGATGGCAAACACTGGCAATATTTTTTTTTAAGCTATAGGGAGCCCCAGTGGCACACTGGTTGAACGCTCAGCTGCTAATCGCAAGGTCGGCGGTTCGAATTCACCAGCCGCTCTGAGGGAGAAAGATGTGGCAATATAAACCAAGGCAAATTTAAGGACTCATGAATTATCTTTGGAATTACAAGAAAGCTGCACATACAAACATTTCAGGGGCTATTTTCCTCTTCCCAAATTTTCTCGTCTTAACTCTAGGTCAGAGTGACCCGTTCATTCTATATAAATATTTAATCTCTTACATATTTTCAATTTTGAGACATGTTTAAAGAAACACCTTATTCTGGGAACAGCTAGGGGAGAAGAGCAGCCTGTTCATCAGTGGAAACCATACGCAGCCTGTTTTTCCCCTCCCAGGGAGATACTTTTATTCAGAGGAGCTGAAAGGGAAAGGTGAGTAAGAAGTAATCTGGAAGACGGCAGTCAGCTCCCGACAAAGCCCATGCCAGGATGATGCCAACACCAGAAGACTGTTTTTTGCAATTCAGTGCCACAACTGATGGCGTTGGAAACACATGAACAAAAATCAAGCCCTTGATACTCATCAGCCTCCCTACCAGGAGAAAGAGTAAAGTGTTTCCCACTGGAGTGTCCATTTGCCTCTTCCAGCCATCAAGAGAAGACTGCTAGCACCTTACCAGGTGAAACATGGCAAGAGGAAAGAAAACATTAATGCCTATCAGAGTTATTTATAGTAAACCAAAACAGAGTAAATATGTGAGAAGGAAGATAAATACCTACTACCACCTAAAGTTATGACCACTGTACAACAAACAGTAACTATCATTGTTACCAACTGTCCTTTCAAGACCAGATGAATTGTGTCATAAATCCATCTAACTACCCTCTTTGAGTAGTTAACGTCGAATACTTGGAAAAGAAATCCCGTGGCTGTACAATGTGGTACAACACGGAGCTTTTGTCACTGAAATGCTGCAAACCGGTACCCTAATATTGGCTTCAATATTCTGCCCTACAAACATTTTCTTCAGTCTTAGGGTTTTCCTGATAGTCACACCTCTGTGGTGTTTCAGTTGCTCATCAGTGCTTTCCACACGCCTCAGCCCTTGTGTGACCCTCACGACCGCGATTTGAGGTGGCCGACTGAGGAAGGCGTCAGGACTCCACTTTACAGATGAACCTGAGACTCAGGGAAGTGACTCAACTAAGGGTCACAAGGCTATTAAGAATTGAAAGAGGGACTAGAAATTACCCTAATCCAAAGCTCCTTCTCCCATACTAATGGATGGGAATTGCTCCCATCAATTGGTGCATTTGCAGCCCACATCCTTCTCAGCTCCTGATGACTGAGTTAACAAGGTGCCTGGAAAGGAATGGCTGTACGTGACTGCTTTGATATAAAGTCAAAAACACTAACTTCTTCCCAGTCCAGCCTCTAAACCTGAGCACGGCCCTATAAAGCCTTTTGCGGTAAGAAGGAACATCCAGCGTAGACACAAGAGTGTAAAAAGGAAGAGAGACAGAGGGTGCAGCCGTCCCTCAGAGCCGTACAGAAGGCACTTCAGACAATGTCCTCAGCGGGGTGCTGGGCAACCTGGGTGCCCAGGGTGGAGAACTGCAGCCAGTTCCGCAGGAAGCCCCGGCTGTACTGGCCTGTGTCCACGATGAGGCCACAGAGGCGCCGGCGCCCGGTCTTCTGTCGGAGGGCCTGCTGGACTTCCCGCTCGGTCACGTTGTAGCTGATATTGATCACCTGGGTCAGGAAGATGTAGGCCATGCCCGCCGTGATGATCACAGAGTACCACACGCAGGTGAAGGACAGAGCCGAGCTGGGAGGGGAAGAGGCTGGTCAGGACAGCAGGTCACATTCACTAAGCTCCACCATCCCAGCATTTTACACACCTGCTACTCAGTGTCAAGGACCCTGACGCCGTCCCCAATCTTCACAAGCTCAAGACACTTTTCTACCCTCAGAACGTCCACAACCAGCTTGACTTCTAACAGTTAATGGGTCTATGTTTTTTGGGGGTGGCGGGGGGAAAATTTGGTTTTTTTAATTGTATTGTGCTTTAGGTGAGCGTTTACAGAGCAAACTAGTTTCCCATTCAAAAATTCAGACACGTTGTTTTGTGGCATAGGCTGCAATCCCTGCGTTGTGTCAGCACGCTCCCCTTTTCCACTCTGCATTCCTCCTGTGCATTCGTCCAGTTTTCCTGTCCCTTCCTGGCCTCTCGGCTTTGTTTGGGGGTGGGTGTTGCCCATTTGGTCTCGTCTACTTAACTGAAGCAGCACATCTTGTTTGTTTCATAGACCTGTCTAATCTTTGGCTCAAAGGTGAACTTTAAGAGTGGCTTCAGCTCTGAGTTAGAAGGGTGTCTGGGGATGATAGTCCCAGGGTGTCTGTTTTTTTTTTCTTTCCTTCTTTGTGGTTTTTTCTTTAATTTTTATTGTGCTTTAAGTGAAAGTTTACAAATCAAGTCAGTCTCTCATGCAAAAATTTATATACACCTTGCTATATACTCCTAATTGCTCTCCCCCTGAGACAGCACACTCCTCCTCTCCACCCTGTATTCCCTGTGTCCATTCAGCCAGCTTCTGACCACCCCCTCTGCCTTCTTATCTCCCCTCCAGACAGGAGCTGCCCACCTAGTCTCACGTGTCTATTTGATCCAAGAAGCTCACTCTTCACCAGTATCATTTTCTATCCCATAGTCCAGTCCAATTCTTATCTGAAGAGTTGGCTTTGGGAATGGTTCCTGTCTCGGGCTAAGAGAAGGTCTGGGGACCATGACCTCTGGGGTCCTTCTAGTCTCAGTCAGACCATTAAGTCTGGTCTTTTTATGAGAATTTGGGGTCTGCATCCCACTGCTCTTCTGCTTCCTCAGGGGTCCTCTGTTGTGTTCTCAGGATGTCTATTTTTTAACCATAATTATTGGTGCCTCTTTTTCTGTTAAGTTTTACTAGAATAGCAAGGACTAGGTTTTTTTTTTGTTTTTTGTGTTTTCATTTTTTAGCCCCCACACAACTACCACAGAGCCTGACCAGCATTCAACATGTGTTGGTTAAATAAATAATTCCTAAGTCGTACCTAACTCATGAGAAAACTAAGGCACCATGAGATTGCAATAAGCTTCCTCAAGGAAGTCAGAGGGAGGAAGAAGACTAGGAACAAAATTATTAATCTCCACTCCTTCCAGTCCAACGCAGATAAACACAGTAAGACAACTGCCAATAATGAGACTCCTTAGTTACTTATAAGATACGTAGGCATACCACAGCGTTTCAGACGTCAGCTCCCTAAGGCCACAGGATACCACAGGCCAGGAAGGCTCCTGTGAGACCACATGGAGAGGCTGCCATCAGTGCGTGCTACTGGACTGTTTGCATTCAAACATTCATAAACCAAGAGTTAGCTGGAAAGAAATCCATTGGGAATTTTCATTTTTTAAAGCCGGAAGGGACCACAGCTGATGAGATAAATCCATGGGCCTCACCAGGAAGGGGAGAACCGAGGCCCACAGAGGCGAGGTGAACTGCCTGTACAGAGCGGGGTGACAGCCAATGGCGGCACATGGCTTCACACTCCATTTCAGTCGTCGAGAGGACGTCTACAAAACCCTGCTTAGTAACATACACATAGGCTCTGCTTTAGGACATTTACCCCTCACGGTGCTAGTGAGGAGCTTCACAACCTACTAAGACTCTCAACACAGACTTAAAGAAGCTTTTCCTGAGGCAAAGCCGTCTGTTCTGATAATGCCCACCAATCTCTAGATCTGCAGTGACAATGGGGAGATGTGACCAAGGACTAATAAAAACAAATGCCTGCATGGGGTAGTGTGTTGATGAAGCAGGGACTGTTCTGAAAATGAAGACTGAAGAGAAAAGGGAGGCACCCTGCTGGCAGAGCTGCCCCAGCTGAGACTACGAACCAGAGCACAGAGCACCCATGTCAGGAAGATGGTGGAGGCGTGAGAGCAAGGAACGCAGGCAGAGGGTGCCCGTGGTGTTCACGGCAGGGTAGCTGCTGCCACCCTGAAAAATCCCAGCTTTTGCCATAGCGGAAAATCTTCACAATACCTAAATGTGCCCCAACTAACAATGCCTAAGGAAACTCTGACCTAGATATCACTGTAATCACAAGTGATTAAAAAAAAAAAAAAGCACAGAGAAAACCAATAGAGGTTAGAAAGGTTATAGATTGTGCACAATTCTCAAAAGGGTCAGAAATAGGGAATTAAGATTGGACTGAAAAGTACCAGAAAGCATCAATCAAGTGAGAGGAATTCTCCGACATTTATGACAAAGTTATCACATACATGCCCTGCGGTCACCGGTTCATTTACTGTCTTGGTTTCACTGCTGCAGGTGGGCATGCAAGTGGCCATTTGACCCCGGAAGTCTCTGATTCAGTCTGGTCCTACCTGTAGAGTATGGGTTCCTCACTTTTTAAGAGCCAAGGATCCTTGTGACATCACCCTAGAAAAACACACATGTCCACTGCACAATTTTCTTGGCCATTTCAGGGAACACCCAAGCATCCCCACAGCTGGCCCTATGTCTTGGGTTGAGAACTCTTAACCTAGGAACAAGTACTACAGACAGCACCAGGTTATGACAACTTACAGATAACCTGAACTCGCCCTTTAAGGTAATGTAAACCGGCCCTCGCTCTGAAAAGACTGGACTGAACCTACCCCTGCTCATGACAAATTTATCACAATCACCTTCACTCACGGCTTTTACATCACAGAAAAGGCTTCGAGCCTTTTCTTGCACTAAACCCAAACCCACTGCCATCACGTTGATTTCGACTCATAGTGACACTATAGGTCAGAGTAGAACCGCCCCACAGGGTTTCCAAGGCTATAAATCTTTACAGAGCAGCTGGTGGGTCCAAACTGCCGACCTTTTGGTTTAGAGCCTAGCACTTAACCACTGTGCCACCAAGGCTCCTTTGTTCTTGCACTAAAGTAAGGCTAAATAAGAACCATGTATACTTGTTCATCTTACCTACAAATTTGACTTAAAGACACACTTTAGGAATGGATCTCGTTGGTAACCCGGGGACTGCCTGCAGTCCCTGTTAATGGCAACATTGATCCCTATTTCCACGGACTTCTCTACTGTAGTGTCTACGTCTCACCTGTAATCTGTGTACACTCCAGGACAATAGAAGAGAGCTGTGAAGACACTTCTGCCTCTACAGATGGTGTCCAAGGTGAGCGTTATCCCGTACACCGACGTGAGCAAGAAGATCAAAAGGGCAAGTATAAATGCTTGATGATTTGATTCTCCAACACAGCTATTTATCCTCAAAACAGCATAAGGGGAAAAAAAGCAAATACATTTTTTAAAATTCTCTGTATAACTCATATAATAAAGAAGAAAGCTTTTAAAATAAGAATTGCACAAATCTCAATCATTAGAAAGTAACTTCTCTTATTTTTCAGTTTTAAGGACTTGTCTGCTGAAAGATGTAGTCTTATATTCTCTGTTATTTGCAAGGTAGAATCATAACATTAGTTTAATGACACCACTACATAAAAAGCAGAACCTATTTTTTCCAAATAATAAGTGAAGTCTCTTACTAAACTGTAGAGATTTAACATTTACTACAGTAAGGAAAGGGCATAAATACTAGTTATGAAAACTTACAAATCCTAAATCAGGAGCATTACAGAACAGGAAAATATATGTTTAAATGTACCATATCTTTATTCAACGCGCACCTTTCTACATTTGTCTGCCGACCGCACCCGCCCCCGACAAGGTATTTTTGTAAGTGTGTTATGCTAATTTTTTTACAGCAACATGTAACAAAAAAACTGGCATAGCAGGGCTCATGAAAATACCTCCTGGGGGGAGGGAGCGGTTGGCAAACAAACGTAGAACTCAAACACACGTTATCTGAGTAAAAATAAGGTCCTTTAATAAAAAGATCCAAAGAGGTTAGGAACATGGTGTGGGGTGGAGAAGAATGCGTTACAGTGCAGACTACCTGTCAGGTAACAACATTACACGTTATGGACGTTTGAGGGGCAGGATACAGTCAGGTCCCGTCTGCCCACTGCACACCAGGATGCTCAGGTGGACACAGCA
The DNA here is from genome assembly GCF_024166365.1 of Elephas maximus indicus. Lineage (NCBI taxonomy): Eukaryota > Metazoa > Chordata > Mammalia > Proboscidea > Elephantidae > Elephas > Elephas maximus. The sequence goes on along the minus strand of NC_064819.1, from coordinate 2,866,436 downwards.
GGCTGGCTGTAAGGCGAGGCAGTCAGGCCCTCTGCAAACCAGCATTCGTAAATGATACCACACACACCACACACCCCACGGGAATGACGGACACGTAAGAGGAAAAACCCAAAACTGAAAACACCCACTTACTGCTAAAGACAAAGCCCCAGACGAGAGCTGCCCTGACTTGTCCAGTCCGGTGCCCTCCTGGCCTTTCCTCCGTCCCCGGCTGAGGGGCAAGGAGTGCTACGTGACCAGAATCCTAGACATAAAGAAGCACCGCTCACGTGCCACGACTGCCTTAAGAGGGATAAAGCGGCAAACACGCTGCTTACGGCGTTCGCATCTGAGTTAACCACATTCCCTTGTTTAGACCGACTCCATAAATCTGCAACGTGATCTTTAAAAGCTGCGCATCATATCCTGTGGGCTTCACGTGTCTTCGTTTGTTACTGGCCAGACAGGAGGTACAGTAGGAACCCCATTTCTCTGCAAAGAGCCGTACAGGGAGTTACCCAGTAGGGCCTGAACTCAATGCGGAGTGGAAGTTATTGGCAGCATCAAAAACGATTATGAACGTATGGTGAAAAACAAGAGTTCCCCAGAAACAGGGAATGCTTTCTTGGCCTCTGTGCTCAAAAAGAATAATACATGGGGTAATATGCCTCCACTGCTTCTGACAAATTCTAAACAAACAAAAATTACACGTCTCTCTATGTATGTGTGTGTGTTTACATAATTACACATCTCTCCATAAACGTGTGTGCGTTCACATATGTGTCATTCAACTGTAGATACTTCTGTATCAGAATGGAAAAGATAAATGAGGGACCAGTGGAAACAGAATAGCAAAAAAAAAAAAAGTTTTCTGCTCTTCACCTTGAGAAATGACTGAGGAAACTAAATCTGTGAAACTCGGAAAACTGATGACTAAGTGAGGACATCCTAACAGCCCACACGTATCTACGAGGTGTAAAACCAGGAAGGAGAGAAATGCTAGCATGACAGAAGAGGAAGATCCAGTACATCTGGAGTGCTTTCTGTGAATTTAAATTCTCCGACATACCAGACGCAGTGGTGATCCATTCTCCTCACACAGACGCCACACAACCGGCAATGCCACGCCCGGGCTGGTCGCACCAGCTGGCACTTGGCGCACCAGTCCTCCTTCACCTCAGTGGGACTGCCAGCCACCATCCTGGAAGAGCCCTTCAGATCATCCTTCCCAGTTCGATTGTTGAGACTCCCTGACGTATCTGCTCCAGAGAACCCTTTGGTCTTCTCGTGCCCTTTTCTGTTCGGGTATTCGATTTGGCTGTTGCTTAGAGAACTGTCACTGCTTGCGGGGCTTCTGAGGTAGCCCGGATTCTTCTTGGCTCGGTACAAGGCTAAGAGTACCAGAAGCAACCCGCAGGTAAGGACAGCCAGCTGAGTGGGCCCCACGCGGCCTCTGGGGACCACCTCCTGAAGGAACACGTAGTACATGTAACCCAGCGAGAACAGTCCAAGGCTCAGGAAAAACAGGGTCCGTTCCTTCCTTCGGTGAGTGAGGTAGTAGTACCATAGTGCCAGCACGGGGAGGGAGATCAGAACCAGTACCCCCAGCAGGAAATGCCAGGAAGCCACGTGGAGGAGCACGGGCAGGACGATGAGTGGGGGTACGATACTCAGGTTCACCTTTCTGGCTCCCCTGAGCCAAGGAATTCGGAGGCGATCAGAAACCGTATCCACAATTCGTTCGCAGGTCTCTGGCTGTACCGATTTACACTGAATCCATCTATTCAGAAAGAGCGCAAAGAGAAGGCACTTCACATGGGTTTGCTGAGGTAGAAACCACTCCACACTGTATGCCCAACAACAGGGTAAACGATAAAAGCGGCCAAAGGCTAAGAATTCTACTCCCTTTATACAGAACACAAGCTTTCCAGCTTCATTTGTCATTTCTTGATATTAACAAGAGAATGTTTGGAAAGTTAAGGATCGAGGTTATTTCCCCACTAAGCAAATACATATAAAGACTCACATATTCCACATGACCCTGTTCAGACCTAGGTCAGCGCGTACCGTCTTAAGAATCTCAAAAACATTCATCATCTAGCTGTTAAGACAGCACAGGAATTTAAGGAATACAAGTGACAAAGCAGCAATGAACTATCGTGGTCAAGGGTCATCAGGAGCACTCAGAGGAGAGCAAACATTTGGGGTCTGAGTCACAAGAGGGGTCTTTGTGGAGAAGGTGGGATGTGTACCCGACCCTGAAGGCTGGCTAGCATTGCCCAGGTGGAGAGAAACATGTGCAGAACCGAACCTGCCTGGGCCCAGGGATGAAGTCAGCCTGTTATGTGCAGGGATCCGCGGAAGGAAAACTCATATGAATCAAACGACTGAGGGTGGAGAACAGAATGCTATTTGTTGACTTTTTTGCACATGTCTTTTTTATTTAGTCTAGTAAGGAAAGGAACAGTTTAAGAACCGTAACTTTGGTTTTAGACGGGCAGCTAAAACGGCAGGGCTGGAGCTGGCGAGTAAGCCTCAGATGACTATATGGGAGGCAAACAGAGCAGCAGGACGGTGGAAGCCCTGGGCATCTATTCCAGAGGAGGATACAGAGAGGAGAGGAGAGGAGAGAGCTGGGGGAAAGCCCAGCCCCCAGGGCATGGAGGCAGGAAGAGTCAGTCCAGCTAACGGGGGAGCTGCGGTCTCAGGGACGGGGTTATGGAGGCAGTGGCATCTCTCCACTCATAAGCACAAAATCCTCCATTTTCTTAGTGTGGATTTCAGACTACAAATCTGAAAAACTATTTAAAAACACCGGTACGAAAGACTAGAGACACTGTCAAGGAAGAATTACAAGGGGGTTACGGGGCCTTCAGGAGTCAAGTTGGTACCAGAGGGCAGTAGTCCCTAAGTAATGCTTTTAATGGCTACAATACTGCACCAAGCTCTAAGGGGGCAATTAGCTGCTGCCAAGACTTTCCTGACGAGAAGTAATTATTCACTGGAAAAGCACATCTCCAATGTCCCGATTCCTCTCTATTACACTTTTCATATGATGATCTGAAACATGTATATAATTACTTAGAAAATGGATAAAAGCCAGGTTACTGCTGTCGGGTACAGAATTGTTTCAGGGACGTTAAAAATGATCTTTCTGGATAGTAATCTCTATCTCTAGGGACAGTGGTGAAAATAAAAGCCAAATACAACCCGACCAGACAGTACTGCTGCTCACACGGAAATACATAAGCCAATCCCGAGGAGAGGTATCTCTTCTGGCTGGAAGTCCTCCTCAGAAGCAAGGGGCAAGAGCGGCTCCTATGGGGAAAATGGTCTTTCAAGCCCCCAAGGCCCTTTATGGCCAGGTACAACCCAACCCCCAAGTCTCTAAATGCTGAGACCACTGAGAATATCAAAACTCTCTGGAACTAATGTGTTCATTTTACACACACTTAACTTCTCTACTCCTCTTTCTGCCTGCTCTCTTTTCTTCTCCCTTTAAATAAACAGTATCATCCTAGTAAACTGAGCCAGGCAGACAGTTGTGTGCTATTGCATAATTCATCTTCATAAAACCTTCACACTTGACACAGAAGACAACTTTAAATTTGAGATCCTTGGAAAGAGATCTGGAGCAAATTCTAGTGCTCTGGATGAACCAAAAACCAAACCCATTGCCATCGAGTCGATTCTGACTCATAGTGACCCTACAGGACAGAGTAGAACTGCCCCATAGGGTTTCCAAGGAGCGCCTGGTGGATTCGAACATTTTGCCCTTTCGGTCAGCAGCCACAGCACTTTAACCACTGTGCCACCAGGGTTTCTGCATTCTGGATGGCTACACTGAAAGCATACAGCAGGTCCTGGAAGGACAGCGGGGTGGGCATCGGGACAGGCCCTGGTCTTACCTTTCACAGCTTTCATCCAGATCTTGGCAGTCACACAAGCAGGCAGCCACGTGGTTCTTCTCCCCATTTCGATCTATGTACTCGCAGCAGCACAGGGGCTCCAACTCAGGCTCCTGGGTTTTCTTTTTCTTAGCAGGTTTCATGCTGCCCTTCAGGGTCATGACCTGCACCCGCCACCATGAGGTGTAAGAAGCCTTCGGAGGGTGAAGGTAGAAAGCTCACATCCTGTCGTGCCTTTCAGCTTTGCCGTCAACCCCTAGGCAATGAAAACCAGGAGAAAGGGAGGGTGCGCTTGCACCGGCTGGGTGGCTCCGCTCCCCCAGGCATCGGCTCCAGCTCCGGGCTTCAGGCTGCCTCCCCACCCTCACCGCCCCGCGGGCGCGTCTGGGCGTCGCGTTCCCATGGCAACAGCCGACCACGCGGCGGGACAAACGGGCGCGGGCGCCGAGCTCTTCTGCGGGGCAGGCTGCGGAGGCCAGCCGCGCCCGAACCCAGGCAGGTGGGCGCACAGCCCGGCCGCGCCCGGACCCAGGCAGGTGGGCGCACAGCCAGACCGCGCCCGGACCCAGGCAGGTGGGCGCACAGCTCGGCTGCGGGGAGAAGCCCGGACCCAGGCAGGTGGGCGCACAGCTCGGCCGCACCCGAACCCAGGCAGGTGGGCGCACAGTTCGGCCGCGCCCGGACCCAGGCAGGTGGGCGCACAGCCCGGCCGCGCCCGGACCCAGGCAGGTGGGCGCACAGCCGGACCGCGCCCGGACCCAGGCAGGTGGGCGCACAGCTCGGCTGCGGGGAGAAGCCCGGACCCAGGCAGGTGGGCGCACAGCTCGGCCGCACCCGAACCCAGGCAGGTGGGCGCACAGTTCGGCCGCGCCCGGACCCAGGCAGGTGGGCGCACAGCCCGGCCGCGCCCGGACCCAGGCAGGTGGGCGCACAGCCCGGCCGCGCCTGAACCTGGGCAGGTGGGCGCACAGGTCGGCCGCGGGGAGAAGCCCGGACCCGGGCAGGTGGGCGCACAGCCCGGGCGCGGGGAGAAGCCCGGACCCGGGCAGGTGGGCGCACAGCCCGGCCGCGGGGAGAAGCCCGGACCCGGGCAGGTGGGCGCACAGCCCGGGCGCGGGGAGAAGCCCGGACCCGGGCAGGTGGGCGCACAGCCCGGCCGCGGGGAGAAGCCCGGACCCGGGCAGGTGGGCGCACAGCCCGGCCGCGGGGAGAAGCCCGGACCCGGGCAGGTGGGCGCACAGCCCGGGCGCGGGGAGAAGCCCGGACCCGGGCAGGTGGGCGCACAGCCCGGCCGCGGGGAGAAGCCCGGACCCGGGCAGGTGGGCGCACAGCCCGGCCGCGGGGAGAAGCCCGGACCCGGGCAGGTGGGCGCACAGCCCGGGCGCGGGGAGAAGCCCGGACCCGGGCAGGTGGGCGCACAGCCGGGCCGCGGGGAGAAGCCCGGGGTGTGCCCCGGCGCCCGCCCGCCGATCCCGAGGACGCGCACGGGCCGAGCGCCCGCCCCTACGGAGGGTGACCTTGGAGGCGAACTTACCTGCCCTGCGGGCGGGGGAGCTGCCGCGGCCTGAGAGGCCTGGGGAAGGACACGTCTCCGACCTCGATGCGCCGGAACCCGGCCTCGCCGCTGCCCACCTGTGACCGCGGCCCGCTGCGCCACCTCCCGCCGCCGTCCCCGCCGCCCCTGCGGGCCGCCTCGGTGCCGAGAGTCCGCGCTTCCGGGTGCCCCCCCCCCGCGCCGGGGTCCGCCCCGCCCGCCGCACGTGCGCCGCCGGCGCCCCTCGGAGCCCGCCCGCCGCGAGGCCCCGCCCCCTGTCCGGCCCAGCCCGCCGCGAGGCCCCGCCCCCGGCCCGGCCTCTGAGCGCGCACAGCCGGCCCTACCCGCCGCGAGGCCCCGCCCACAGTCCGGCCAGCCCGCCGCAAGGCTCCGCCCCAGTCCAGCCCCTGAGCTCGCACAGCCGGACCTACCGGCCGCGAGGCCCCTCCCCCGGCCCTGTCAAAGCCGGTCCCGCCCACTTCTTGGCCCCGCCCCCGCCCGCCCTGAAAGTTGGCCCTGCTCCCCGGCCCCGCCCCAGTCCTGAGCCTGTCCCGGGCCCGGTCAAAGCAGGCCCCGCCCACTTCTAGCAGGCCCCTGGTCCTGTCCAAGCCCCGCCCCCGGCCCCGCCTCCAGTCCTGTGCCCGCCCCGGCCCCGCCCCCGACCTGGCCCCGCCCCCGACCCCACCCCCAGCCCTGTGTCCGCCCCTGGCCCCGCCCCCCGCCTGGCCTGGCCCCGCCCCCACCCCATCCCCAGTCCTGTGTCCGCCCCTGGCCCCGCCCCCCGCCTGGCCTGGCCCCGCCCCGACCCCATCCCCAGTCCTGTGCCCGCCCCCACCCCACCCCCAGCCCTGTGCCCGCCCCTGGCCCCGCCCCCACCCCATCCCCAGTCCTGTGTCCGCCCCTGGCCCCGCCCCCCGCCTGGCCTGGCCCCGCCCCGACCCCATCCCCAGTCCTGTGTCCGCCCCTGGCCCCGCCCCCCGCCTGGCCTGGCCCCGCCCCGACCCCATCCCCCGTCCTGTGCCCGCCCCCGGCCCCGCCCCGGCCCGGCCTGGCCCCGCCCTCCGGAAGGTGCGGAGCCGCAGCTAGCGGGAAGCCGGGCCCGGGAGGGTTCCAGAACCACGTGAGACCCGTGGGTCTGCAAGCCTGCGTTCAGGTGCGGGTAACAGGCGGAGAGGGAGCGCTCCGCGCGGGACGTGCCGAGGGACCCCCCCCAGATTCGCCGGCCTCCGCGGAGGGCCGCTCGCAGCTCCCTCACCGGTGCGTTCCTCGGAGTCCTTCATTCCGGTGCCTTCTGCCCGGCCGTGCCTGCGTCAGACCAGCGGGCTGTCTGGGCTTCAGGCCAGCAGTCTGCATACCTGACGAGGAGTCGCCATAAGATGCCTCTTTGGGTTTTATTTTTGCACAAATTTTTGAAGAGTGTAGGCCCACGTATACATTTCTTCACATCAGCCCACTATTTTTTTGCCTCTTTTTAAGCACAAAAAAGAAAAACCACAGTTCAGACGTGTGTGTGATTTACGTGAAAGCTTACAGAACAAATTAGGTTCCCATTAGACAATACACAACTTGTTTTGTGACATTAGTTGCCAACCCCAGGCCATGTTAACACCCTCCCCTTCTCGACCTTGGGTTCCCCATTTCCATTCCAGCTTTCCTGTCCCCTCCTGCCCCTGGGCTGCTGTGCCAGTCTCCTATACATGGTTGAGCCCTGTGTATTATTGTTTGTTTTATAGGCCTGGGTAATCTTTGGCAGAAGGGTGAACCTCAGGAGTGACTTCAGTACTGAGTTAAAAGAGAGTCCGGGGGCTGCACTCCCATGGTTTCTCCAGTCTCTGTCAGACCAGTTTAATTAAGTCTGGTCTTTTTTTGTAAGTTTCTGTTCTACATTTTTCTCCAGCTCTGTCCAGGACCCTCTACTGTGATCGCTGCCAGAGCAGTTCGTGGTGGTAGCCGGGCACCATCTAGTTGTGCTGGACTCAGTCTGGTGGAGGCTGTGGTAGTCGTAGGCTCTTAGTCCTTTGGACTTGTGTCTTTGGTTTTCTTCATTCTCCCTTGCTTCCAACAGGGTGAGACCAGTGGAGTATCTTAGATAGCTGCTCACAAGCTTTTAATACCCCAGACGGTATTCACCAAAGTAGGGTGTAGAACATTTCTTTATAAACTATTAAAGTTGAGTTACATGTCCCCCAAGACCATGGTCCCCAGCCCTTAGCCCAGTAATTCGGTCCCTCAGGGAGTTTGGATGTGTCTGTGAAACTTCTATGACTTTGCCTTGTACAAGTTGTGCTGGTTTCCCCCGTATTGTGTACTATCCTGCCCTTCACCAAAGCTACCATTTATCTATTGTTAGTGTTTTTCCCTCTCCATCCCTCTCCTCCCTCCTAACCATCAAAGATTGTTTCTTTCCGTGTATAAACCTTTCCATGAGTTTTTATAATAGTGGTCTCATACAGTATTTGTCCTTTTGTGATTGACTTATTTCACTCAGCATAGTGCCCTCTGGAAACCCTAGGGGCATAGTGGTTAAATGCTACAGCTGCTACCCAAGAGGTCAGTGTTCGAATCTGCCAGGCACTCCTTGGAAACTGTATAGGGCAGTTCTACTCTGTGCTATAGGATCCCTATGAGTCAGAATCAACTTGATGGCAGTGGGTTTTTGTTCTGGTTTAATGCCCTCCAGATTCATCCATGTTGTGAGAAGTTACACAGATTCATCATTGTTCTTTATCATTGTGTAGTATTCCATTGTGTGTATATTCCATATTTTATCCATTCATCTGTTGATGGGCACTTAGGTTGTTTCCCTCTTTTTTGCTATTGTGAATAATGCTGCAATGAACATGGGTGTGCATACAACTCAGATTGTTTTATTTTTATTGATACTCACTTTGCATAACAGGCTTAAATTTTATTAACTGAATTGTGTATACATATTTCATTTTATTTATAATCTGGTCATTTTCTTTGAGGTATTTATGAGTACAATCTCTCATTCTGAGGAAACATCACAAAAATATTCAGCTTGTCAATGATCATTTTTGTGAACTTCATAGAAAACAAGGTTCAAGTTTACAGTCCAGTCACTCTCGTTCACAGCCATACACCAGTTAAATCCTTACAAAGGAAGACCTGGGTAGGTTAGGTGGGAAACCCCCTGTCCCTCCACTCCAGTCAACACTTTCATCCTTTACAAGCATCTCAAAAAGAACTTTAGCAATCCCATGGGGCCTTGGTGACTCTGGAAAATTAGGAAACATTTAACTAAAGGCAATAGTTGTTTCAACAGTAAGATTTTATACAAGTTACTCTACACTATCTTTCTCTTGTTCCGGAGAAGGATCTCAAGAGGACACTTCCTAAGTTAACTCCTAACTTTGGGAAAACAAATCTGACTTCCAGTCAGTTCACAAAGTCCTTATTTTCAGGAACCACTTATATTGAGATATAAAACCTAAACACTTTTTATGATACAGCCAAAGCTCGTGTCTGCTGACAACTTCAAAGTCAGGAAAGAGCTAAAGCTTATGCCTGGCTTATACATTACCCACTAAAAGAAGCCACACACATGTATAAAGACTGTGCCGTATCTGGCTACTGAAAAGTAATACATAAATTATTTTCAGCAAGATGTCTCACTTTCACCAACGGCTAAGCTGAAGCCAAGCTTAGTTCAAGTATTCCTTATTTGTCACTAAAGGCCCAGATTTTCGCATAGTCTTCTGGTTTTTAAAGCTCAGAGCATAGGTCTTCATTTTGAGCCCTACATTTCCCTTTTCCTAAATTGGCTCATCTGCTATTTGATGTACAAAGAGGCAAGATCATCTTACCTCTGAGAGCTGCCTTAAGACAAAGCAACTCTTCTTTCCTAAAGATATAACCAGGCTGGAGAGCCATTCACATGACCACCAGCAGCAGTCAGATCCACAAGGTTTGACGACACAATTTGCTAAAGAAATGAAGACACACAAACCCAGAAGTGTTGTGATAGGTGCCTGAAAACTGATCCTTTAAGATTAGTTTTTGGAGGCTTTCTTCTTATGTTCGGAGGTTTCTTCTTAAGCCTCTCCTTTAGCCTCTTGAACATGTCTCAACTGTGAAAGCATTCTATGGACAAATGCTGATTCTGCACCAATGATAAAGCTTCCCAACCTCCAACCGCGTGGAGAAATGAGGCCGTGCCATTCAGTTCAGAGTGCATTTTCTTCTCACACCTCAGAAATTCAACTCCATAACCCGGTTCACTGGAGAACTTCACAGCTTAGAACGATGTATAAGTGAAAGGATGGATCCTTAAGGCCAGACAGGTCTAATTATCACATAAATGTTACTGAAAAAATGTTCGTATTAGAAATACCAATAAAGAGAAAACATGGAAATGCCCCTATGACGATCAAAGCCCTACATTGTTTGGTTTTCTTCCAGATGACTTCTTTTAGTTCCAAGTGTCTCTATTTCAGTCCTGAAGATCACTAGCTTTCGACGGCCCTGCCAGTCATGTTCTTATTCAGTAGATCAAAGGTTCTCTGAAGCATGACAAGTGAGCTCTTCAACTGCAAACAAAATTAATGTTCAAAATCAGATTGCTTAAGTTTTTCTGATTATTCTTATGCCAAAAGCTTACATTTACATTTAATATAATTGTATTTATACTGATGCCCAAATAAAGATGAATATAAAATGCCTGATCCCTTAGTGTAGCTGTGGGTATGGCTGCTACACAGCCCTTCCCATCCGCTGAGGCACTGTACTTCTTCCTGCAATGGCCTGCTGTATGCTCTACCTCCCCAAAGGTCAATTAACAACATCACCCAAAGCGGAAGTTTGTGTTTTCTTCAATGGTTTCTGAAGTTGCAGGGGTCTCCTCACTACCCCACACAAGTTTCACCTCCAGGCCTTTGTTTCTATCGTGCTCATCTTCCTCTTTACCTTTCTGAAACTTACCCAATCCCACTGTCCACAGAGTTTTATCTTAATCACCTGCCTCTAAACTCCTAAAGCATTACCCTTACTACTGACTTTGACATTTAATTCTGTACTTTTTTATAGTCTTTAACAATAAACATGGACATCTGATTTCCCTAATAAAACTGCAGGGAACTTGAAGGCAAGAATTCTGTCTCATTCTTTTTTGTATTCATTCATTCGGCAAGTATTTATTGCTTATATGCCGGGCACTGTGCTAAAAAAAAAAAAAAAAATTTTTTTTTTTTTTTTTAAAGCACTGGTTATATACTATGGTGACCTGAAGAGGCACGGTCCCTGACTTCGTGGAGTTTACACTAGTGAGGGGTAAAACCCAGACCCAGTGCCGTCGAGTTGGTTCCGACTCATAGCGACCCTATAGGACAGAGTAGAACTGCCCCACAGTTTCCAAGGACAGAACCGAAATAATCACATAGGTAAGCAGATACTTCCCCGTTTTATGAACTGTCTGGAAGATGGTCATGTCCAATGGGGATGAGTAGAGGAGAATTAGGTTTGGGTGTAGGAGGGAAACTGAGTTCTCCTGTAGGTGTGATCTGATCTGGAGGCCTGCTGGCGTCTAGATGACAGAGCACACCTGACAGAGCTGAGCCCAGGTGAAGATGCCAAGGATGCAAATGACTATGAGTCTGGAGCTCAGGGAAGAGGTCTGGGATGAGAGGTAAGGACTTAGGAGTCACTGGCACCTGTGGTATTTAAAGCTATGGGAGACGATGTACCTAGAGACAGCGTGGAGGAGAAGCCAGGGGCCTACTACACGGAGCTCAGGAGCTTTGGGTCGCAAAGAGGTCAGGAAGAGGAAATGGTTTTAACCAGCAAAAAGTAGTTTGACATTATGCTGAGTGAGAGAAGCCCACCACAAACGGTCACATATTGTAAGAGATATCCAGAATAGGCAAACCCACAGAAACAGAAAACGGATTAGTGGCTACCAGGAGCTGGGGGGAGGGGAGAATGACGAGTAGCTGCTAATGGGTACAAGGTTCCTTTGGGATTGATGACAATGTTCTAGAATTAGACACTCATGATGACTGCTGACTGTACAAACCGAGGAATACACTAAAAACCACTGGATCACACGCTTTAAAAGGGTGAATTTTAGAGTATGTGAATTTTATCACAATAAAGTTTTGTTTTTTTTTTTTTAATGGTTTTAAGAAGACAAGATGGTATTTCAAGAGCAAGTGGTCAGTTCGGTCAAATGCAGACCCTGTAAGATGGAAAATAAAAAAAAGTACATTACTTTTATTAGCCAGAGGTCACTGGCCACCCTAGAGCATATCAGTGGAATTGTGAAGGAAGAAAACCAGATAGGCGTGAGCTGAAGAGAGAATGAGTGGACTGAATACAGGCACCCAACTTTGCTTCTTCCTGAAACCCCACTAAAAGCAGAGTAAAGGGATTTTTTAAAGCATCAACCCACAAGGGTGGGGAGAACAGGAAAGACGGCCACAGCAACACAGCTTTGGACGCTGGAAAGCAGACAAATTGCGGAGCAGACCTGGAAACAGGTGAGTCCTAAGTTAACAGCGAAAACTGAAAACCAAAACTTACTCTGAAGGATCCTCAAACATCTGAAGACTTGGGGGCCAGGAATCTCTGGAAGGGAATGAAGAGGAAGGGGCCAAAATAAAAAGGCTGGAATTTTATTTTCTGGAGAGAAGAAAACAGAGGGTCTCCAGCTCAGGGGGAGACACCAGACATTGTTAAGGCCAGTAGCACCATACCAAAAACAGGAGGTTACACGAAAAAATGTATACGGATGTTGAGGTCATCCCCTCTGCCCTGCCCTCTCCGACCCTCCTCCTTCACTCAGCTCCTAAAACCCAGCACTCAACCCATCAGGGAGATTAGAAGGGCCTTCTCTGTGGAAACTGACCAGTTCAAGGGGAAAGACCTAATATCAGGATTTCTCAGCCAGTAGCCCAGCCAAATCTACAGGGAGGTTCAAAGTAGACCAGCCCCACCCGCATGTGAAAAGCTTCTGGGCCACATAAGCAGACCACCAGGGACTACCAGAAGCCCTCTAACCTGAAAGATAAAACCAAAATGGGGGAAAAAAGGATCTTGATGGGAAGTGAGTATACAAGAAGAGAAAAATATTTTTTAACTCTCAGTAATATGCTGAGAGATAAAATAAGATGCTGCACCCATTAAAAAGAAAACAAGTCAGAGAAATAATAGCTCTTTGAAATTAAAAACTTGTTAGCAAAAACTGAAAACCTCAGCAGAAGAACCTGAAGATAAAGTTGAGGAAATATCCCAGAAAGTGGAATGAAAAGGCAGACACGGAAGCTAGTAGGAAAAGGTCAGATTAGACAATCCGTACGATAGTAGGCAGACATCTGAATGACAGGAGCTGCAGACAGACGGGAAAGAGAAAATGCAGGGAGGAGTCAGGAAAACTTGCCAGAACTAAAGGGCATGAGTTTCCAGACTGAAGGATCAGGAATGGTAATGGCTTCAGAATTCTCAGGAGTAACCCTGGAAGCCAGAAGACAGTGGAAAATGCCTTAAAAGTTCTGAAGGAAAGTTATCTCCAATCCAGAATTCTATTCCCAGCCCAACCGTTAATCAAAGGGAGGGTAGAATAAAAAGTGTTCGCACAGGTGAAGTCTGAAAGTATTTACCTCCATCCTCTCGTGAAGGTCCTGGACGATAGACTCTGTTAAAAGGAAGAAGCAAAGCAAGAAAGAGGAAAATACGGGGAATATCAGATACACAGAGGACAGAAGCTATGGGAAGCCCCAGGATGAGAGCAGTGCACCAGGCAATGGACCTGACGGGAGCCCGTCAGAAGGCTCCATTGATAGAATAATGAAAGGAATGAAGGTCTGGAGAACAGATTTATACAACGGAGAATTAGGGGATGAAGTACTCATAAATAATATGATAAACGAATCAACACTATAATAAGACAATTTTAGGGATTAAAAAAGGCATAGGAAAAAAAGCAGTCATGGCTTATTTTATCACTCAGCTCTGAGTCACAGACTTGGTCAAAATTAAGTAAATACTCAATACTGATCTAACCAAAATTATGCTATAACTTCATTGGGAAGATAGGGGCGCTTAGAAGTAGGTGAAAAGAAAGATAATCAAGTATGTAGCAAGGTGTATATAAGTTTTTGTGTGAGAGACTGACTTGATTTGTAAACTTTCACTTAGAGCACAATAAAAATTTAAAAAAAAAAAGAAAATCAAATTGATATCTTCTACAATGGGAAGTAAAAAAAAATAATGCTTAAAATGGAAAAGTCAGGAAGTATCAATACACACTTGTTATTTATAAAGAGGAGGTAAACACCAAAAGAACAAACTGAAAGAGTTGAAAATTGCCTTTGAGAAGGAGATAGAAAGGAGGGTGCTGGGATTGCTTTTTTCCTGAACAAGCCTTGTAAAACGAGTTATCTCTTTAAACTGTGTGAATGAAGGATTTTAGTAAAAATGAAAACTTTAAAAAGCGAGTGGGTTACAGACAGCGGTAGCAGGCAGCTCTCTGAAGGAGCGTGACTGTGAAGGGAAGAGAGAGCAGCCTAAGGGGAAGGGCGTGAGTAATGTGGGGTTCCCATACAGCAGACAACAGAGCAGGTCCTGTGCGGGTGCTAATGATTCAACTGAATGCAGGCGGGGCAGCTGAAAACCCGTTCCCAGGTCCAGTCAATCCGACTTATAGCGACCCTAGAGGACAGAGCAGAACTGCCCCAGAGGGTTTCCAAGGAGCGCCTGGTGGATCCGAACTGCCGACCTTTTGGTTAGCAGCCATAGCTCTTAACCACTACACCACCAGGGTTTCCCAGCTGATGAAGGGGGGATGGAATTCAGAAAACACAGGCCCGGACTTGTCCCTCACAGGCAGAGGAACGCCTCCCTCAAGACTTACTGTTAAGCCTAGAATTTTCTCCAGAAGGGTCACTAAAAGGAATGAGGTAGAGACATATACACGCTGATACAGAAAATCTCCAAAATACCTTACTAATGGAAAAGAGAGGGTATCCCACAATGTGTATAGCATGTTCCCATTTTGCAAAATAAACAAATAGATAAAAGCAACCATATACACAATATAGGAGCCCTAGTGGTGCAGTGGTTAAAGCGCTGGGCTACTAACCAAAAGGTCAGCAGTTCAAATGCACTAGACACTTCACAAGAGAAAGACATGGCAGTCTGCTTCCATACAGATTACAGCCTTGGAAAAATATAGGGCAGGCAGTTCTACTCCGTCCTATAGGGCTGCCGTGAGTGGGAATCGACTCGATAGCAATGGGTTATATATATAAATGCATAATATCCATAACACAGAAATCGGCCAGGGTAGTTTCCTCTAGGAGTAGAATTTCATTAGACAATGATCTAATAAAACAGCCTCTCGGAGCCAGAAGCAGCAGCGACTCAGGCTGGTGGGAAGGTACTAGGCAGTGTGGGACACAGAGCTGTCTACCTGTTCAAGCATCACTATGGAGTCTCGGAGCACGCCCTTTAAACGATGAGCCTGGTCTTTGTTCTTTTGAGGGTTTTCTGCTCTTGACGCCATGTCAGAGGCAAAACTGCAAGAACAACACTATCTTCAAAATCGAGAGATATTTTTCTGATCTTTCATTTCCAGAAATCTTCAGCACCCCCATACATTTGAAATAAAACCCAACATTAAAAAAAAGCAAACAAAAACCAGCAGTTTATGACTACAGGAGAGAGCAAAATGTCTGAAACTGGACATAAAATTGCTCCAGCTGAAGAATTATTGAAATAATACTGTGGTAAAAACAGGTTGGAGGGGGGAGAAAAGGCTTACTTCACAGATGTCCCTTCCTGGGGCTGGGGACGGTAAAGCGACTGAGCAGCACGTTCTATCCTGGACAGCTTCATAAACAGCATCACGTTCAGCAGAACTAGCAACAGCAAACTAGGCAGAGCAGAGCACGCCTGGTTAACCCACTCGATCCAGACCGAAAGCATTGGTAACGCAGAATAGACACGCGAACGCTTTAAAAATATACCTTATCTAGATATTTTCCAGTTGCTCTTATTATTGAAACCAATCATCCCTATTTCACTGAGCAAAAAGCATTACTGGAAGCATTGAGTGGATGTGGAGGGGAACAGTGGGCGTTAAGCGGAGTGAAAATGAAGTCCTCATATAAAGGGAGTTGGGGTTGTCCCTTGCACTTCTCCTTTCTGCTAGAAATCACAGCTGGTTTGATGTGGTGGCCGCCAGCTTAGAAATCTACCATACAAGCTTTCAAGGTCTATTTTTGGGTTCCTTTGGCTTAAGCAATTTAAAAAAAAAAGAAATGAAGATCAGTATGGAGTTAGATCACAACGTGCGTTTTACTCCCAGTGGAAAACAAACAAAGGACCATTCAGCAAAATTTTTTTAGTTCACCGTGGACAAGGGAAGTACCATCCCAAATACACGTTAACTGTGTTATATGTCAAATGTTACATGCTTAAATGAATTTTATTGGTTTCACAACAGTCTTTCAAATGAATGACTATATACTTCATTAGATATACATGCAAATATGTAAGTAGCATATCTTTCTACTTATTTCTTCTCTTAAAATATTACTTGCCCTTAAAAATACATAGTATTCACTTTACCAGTCCAGAAGAGGATAAGAAAAAGAAAAGCAAAACTAAGGCAGTAGCAAGCAAATCAGATCTATGAAATTATCGTGGCATTGAAACGGGGTTGTTGTTGTTGTTAGGTGCTGTTGAGTCAGTTCTGACTCATATCGACCCTAAGTACAACAGAACTAAACACTGCCTGGCCCTGTGCCATCCTCACAGACTTTTTTATGGTTGAACCCATAAAAAAGTAGCCACTGTGTCAATCCACCTCACTGAGAGTCCTCCTCTTTTTAGCTGACCCTGTGGTTTACCAAGCATGACATTCTCCTCCAGGGACTGGTCCCTCCTGACAACATGTCCAAAGTACGTGAGACAAAGTTTTGGCATCCTTGCTTCTAAGGAGCATTCTGGCTATACTTCTTCCAAGGCAGATTTGCTCATTCTTCTGGCCGTCCGTGGCATATTCAATATTCCACACCAACACCATAATTCGAAGGCATCAATTCTTCTCTGGTCTTCCTTATTCGTTGTCCAGCTTTCATGTGCATATGAGGCAAATGAAAATACTGTGGCTTGGGTCAAGTGCACCTTAGTCCTCAAAGTGACATCTTCACCTTTTAACACTTTAAATAGGCATAGGGTCGCTATGAGTAGGAATTGACTTGACGGCAACGGGTTTGGTTTTTTGTTTGTTTGCAGCAGATTTGCCCAATGCAGTACATCGCTTCTTTTCTTGACTGCTGCCTCCATGGCTGTTGATTATGGATCCAAGTAAAATGAAATCCTTGACAACTTCTATCTTTTCTCCGCTTGTCATGATGTTGCTCATTGGTCCAGTTGTGGAAATTTATGTTTTCTCTATGTTGAGGTGTAATCCATACTGAAGGCTGTGGTCTTTGATCTTCATCAGTAAGTGCTGCAAGTCCTCTTTGCTTTCAGCAAGCGAGGTTGTGCCATCTGCATGTCACAGGTTGTTAATGAGTCTGCCTCCAATCCTGATACCACATTCTTCTTCATATGGTCCAGTGTCTCAAATTATTTGCTCAGCATACAGATCAAGTATGGTGAAAAGACACAACCCTGACACAACGCACACCCTTCCTGATTTTAAACCACGCAGTATCCCCTTGTCCGGTTCAAACAACGGCTTCTTGGTCTATGTACAGGTTCCACATGAGCACAATTAACTGTTCTGGAATTTCCATTCTTCACAATGTTATCCATGATCTATTATGATACACACAGTCGAATGCCCTTGCATACTCAATAAAACACAGGTAAACATCTTTCTGGTATTCTCTGCTTTCAGCCAGGATCCATCTGACATCAGCAGTGATATCCCTGGTTCCATGATATCTCTCATTCCATGTCCTCTTCTGAATCCGGCTTGAATTTCTGGCAGTTTCTTGTCAATGTACTGCTGCAACCATTTTTGAATTATCTTCAGAAAATTTTACTTGTATGTGATATTAATGATATTGTCCCATAATTTCTGCATTCAGTCGGACCCCCTTTTTTTGGAATGGGCACGAATATGGATCTCTTTCATTCAGTTGGCCACGTGGCTGTTCCAAATTTCCTGGCATAGATGAGCGAGCACTTCCAGCATTGCATCCGTTTGTTGAAACGTCTCAATTGGTATCGCATCAATTCCTGGAGCCTTGTTTTTTGCCAGTGCCTTCAGTGCAGCTTGGACTTCTCTCCTTCATTACCATCGGTTTTTTATCATATGATTCCTCTTGAAAAGTTTGAACATCGATCAATTCTTTTTGTACAGTCACTGTGTATTCCTTCAATGGTCTATTGATGCTTCCTGTGTCACTTCATATTTTGCCCATAGAATCCTTCAATATTGCAACTTGAGGCTTGAATTTTTTCTTCAGTTCTTTCACCTTGAGAAATGCCAAGCATGTTCTTCTCTTTTTGTTTTCTAACTCCAGATCTTTGTACATTTCATTATAATACTTAGTCTTCTTGAGCTGCCTTTCAAAAACTTGTTCAGCTCTTTTACTCGATCATTTCTTCCATTCATTTTAGTTACTCTGTATTCAAGAGCAAGTTTCAGAGTCTCTTCTCACATCCATTTTGGTCTTCTTTTCTTTTCTGCCTTTTTAATGACCTTTTGCTTTCTTCATGTATGATATCCTTGATGTCATTTTACAACTTGTCTGCTCTTCAGTCATTGGAATTCAGTGTGTCAATTCTGTTCTTGAGATGGTCTCTGAATTCAGGTGGGATAAACTCAGGGTTGT
The DNA here is from genome assembly GCF_024166365.1 of Elephas maximus indicus. Taxonomy (NCBI): domain Eukaryota; kingdom Metazoa; phylum Chordata; class Mammalia; order Proboscidea; family Elephantidae; genus Elephas; species Elephas maximus. Next base: position 2,848,209 of record NC_064819.1, on the reverse strand, counting down.
ACTCTGGCTCTTGTAGACTTCTTAAATTTTCTACAACTTCAACTTGAACTTGCATACGAGCGATTGATGGTCTGTCCCGCAGTTGGCCCCTGGCTGAAGGCTGACTGGTGATATTGAGCTTCTTCATTATCTCTGTCTACAGATGTAGTTGATTCGATTCCTGTGCATTCCTTCTGGCAAGGTCCACATGTATAGTTGCTGTTTATGTTGTTGAAAAAAGGTATTTCCAATGAATAAGTTGTTGGCCCTGCAAAATTCTATCATGTGCTCTCTGGCATCTTTTCTATCACTAATGTCATATTTCCCAACTACTGATTCTTCTTCTTTGTTTCCAACTTTCACATTCCAATTACCAGTAATTATGAATGCATCTTGATTGCATGTTTGATCAATTTCAGACCACAGAAGTTGGTAAAAATCTTCAGTTTCTTCATCTTTGGCATTAGTGGTTGGTGCGTAACTTTGAAGAATAGTCACATTAACTGGTCTTCCTTCCTCCCCTGACATTGTATCCTATCACTGACAGCGCTGTATTTCAGTAGAGATCTTGAAATGTTCTTTTTGACAATGAACTTGACACTGTTCCTCTTCAGTTGTTCACTCCTGGCACAGCAACCATAGCAGACCACAGCGGACCATAGCAGACCACGTGACTGTCCAATTCAAAAGGGCCAACGCCAGTCCACTTCAGCTCACTAATGCCTGGGCTATCTATCTTCAAGCATTCCACTTCATTTTGACAACTTCCAGTTTTCCTAGATTCGTTAATTCGTTAATGCCATGTTGCAGTTATAAATGGGTGTTTGCAGTTGTTTCTTCTTATTTTGAGTCATGGCACATCAGCAAAGGAAGGTCCCAAAAGCTTGACTCCATCCATATCATTAAGATCAAGTCTATTTTGAGGAAGCAGGTCTTCCCCAGTTGTGTTTTGAATGCCTTCCAACCCAAGGGGCTCATCTTCTGTCACTTTATCAGGCAATGTTCTGCTTCTATTCATAAAATTTTTGCTGGCCAATTTTTTCAGAATTAGACTGCCAGGTCCTTCTTCTTAGTCTGTCTTCGTCTGGAAGCTCCACTGAAAGCTGTCCATCATGGGTGACCCTGCTGGTATTTGAAATACCAGCAGCACAGCTTCTAGCCTCACAGAAACATGCAAGCCACCACAGTAGGACTAACTGACAGATAAGTGGTGGTGAAATGGGGTATAGATTAACATTTCAACATTTGAGTTAAATTTTCTGCAAGTAATGCAAATGATCACAAATAATATATACTACAAGACTGTCACAGCAAGCCTATTTAATCAAGATATTAAAACCTTTTCAAAAACTAAAAGGAAATCAAACATTTTCTATATTCTGAAATCTACGACTAGGAAAAACAGCTGATATAAAAGCTTTATTCTAAAAACCAGAGTATATCACCAAGTCAGAAACAATTCAACAGAATCTAATGGACTATTTCAATATTCAAATAGAGTCATGCAGATATTAGTAGTCTAAATACGACTGGTTGGGTAGATTCCTATAGAATACTCTGATTCAGACTAAGTGCCCCAGTATTCTCACTATGTAGTCCTAGGTGACTTCCTCAGAATGGCCTGGGGTGTATGTTTTAAATAACCAAAAAAAAAAAAAAAACCCCAAACCCACTGCCCTCAAGTCCATTCTGACTAATAGTGACCCTATAGGACAGAGTGGAACTGCCCCATAGAGTCTCCAAGGAGCGTCTGGTGGATTTGAACTGCCGATCTCTTGCTTAGCAGCCATAGTACTTAGCCACTACGCCACCAGGGTTTCTATATTTTAAAAACTGATTCCTAATCCCTACTGAAGACCTACTAAATCAGCCTCTGGGACTGGGGCCTGGGAATTTGCATTTTAGCAAGCTCCCCAAGTGATTTGCACAGTAAAGGATAAGAACCACTGTTCCAATCAAATGGAATAAAATACTATTATTGGGATTTCATTGGCCTATATATATAAATGGAGCCCTGGAGGCACAGTGGTTAACAGATCGGCTGCTAAGCAAACAAAAGGTGGGCAGTTCTACTCTGTCCTATTGGGTTGCTACTTGTTGAAATTGACTCCATGGCAACAGGTTTCATATATATATATATATATATATATATATTCCCTTTAAATTTATCGAACTTCTCATAAAAAACCTATGGTAGAAATCAGATTATTCTAAAAATAAAGACATTTATTGAATGTGCACTTTGGATTGCCTCAAATTTAATTATTCTGAAAACAGTTCATACACAAAAACTACCAGATTGAAAAAAAATGCCTAAATATTGGCAATTTCTACACAGCAATATATAATTTCATTCAAATCTTTTTTGAAACTAGTTAAAAGATAAATGCACTAACAAAATAAGCATTCAAAACAAATACTTACGAAATACTCATCACCACAATAAGAGTGGTATTATAGCTTTCCATTTCTTTTTTCTTTCCTAAAAAAAAAAAAAAAAGCCAGCATTAGCGTATTAGAATCAGGATTTTGGTTAAAACTGTTAATTTAGTATTTGTTTCAAAAGAACTGGAAAAGAACTTTTAAAATAATTACTTGTAAGGACAAAGGGATCTGGGGTGAATTCCCTGCACCCCTTTTTTGATTGCTGGTGTCTTGAGTGGTATGAAACAAACCTGAGGAAGTAAAATCTACCTCAATCCTTCGCATCTGGCCTACGCTACAAGTCAGTTTACTCTAAGCAATTTAATACAGCATACACCAACTCTAGCTAAGTAGTACCTCTGTAAATAATATTTGCGTTGGGTGTATGTCAAATGCTTCTCTCTTTGAAAAGCAAAAGCATCGCCCTCACCTGTTCCCTGATGCCCAAACTTTTAAATTTCAAAATTAAAGGCCCATTAACCTTAAATAATGGATACACATATTCACAATAAGTGTAAGTCCTGGAAGGGGATTTAAGAATAATTACATCTCTGAGAGGGAGAGAATAACAGTAGAGGCAAGGTATCTTCAACAGTGAAGAGTGGGGACAATCAAAGTCAAATTCCATCTCTGCAATTTTGCTGGGCTGGCCCTGCCAGCCTAAGATTGAAAGCATACAATCACTGTGGCCAACTCAAAGATAGGTATCAACTGTGCGCCGGTGCTGGCAGGCAGCATACATGACTGAGGCAGTCGAGGAGCAGGGGAGAATGGCGGGGGCTGTGAGGAGTGGGGGCCACACCCAGTCTCCTGGGCAGCTACTATGAAGCTCCAGCCCACTGTTGCAATAAGGGGATTTGGATCCAGGGCTGTCAGATCTGATTTTTTTACATAAAAATGCCCAATTTTTCTACTTTGGAGAGTGGTGTCTGGGGTCTTAAACGCTAGCAAGAGGCCACCTATGATGCATCAATTGGTCTCAACCCACCTGGAGCAAAGGAGAGCATAGAACACCAAAGACACAAGGTAATTATGAGCCCAAGAGATAGAATGGGCCACGTAAATCAGAGACTACATCAGCCTGAGACCAGAAGAACTAGATGCTGTCTGGCTACAACTGATGACTGTCCTCACAGGACAGGAACCATTCCCAAAGCCAACTCTTCAGACAGGGATTGGACTGGACTATAAGATAGAAAATGATACTGTTGAGGAGTGAGCTTCTTGGATCAAGTTAGACACATAAGACTATGTGGGCAGCTCTTGCCTGGAGGGGAGATGAGAAGGCAGAGGAGGACAGGAGCTGGCTGAATGGACACGGAAATAGAGGGTGGAGAGAAGGAGTGTGCTCTCTTATTAGGGGGAGAGCAACTAGGAGTATATAGCAAGGTGTACATAAATTTTTATATGCGAGGCTGACTTGATATGTAAACTTTCACTTAAAACACAACAAAAATTAAAAAAAGAAAAAAATGCCCAATTTTTAAAATACCCTGTGGGCCAAATAAAATACTTCCATGGGTCTAACATCTGCCATTTGTTACAGCTGTTTTAGATTTATGTATTAGTTATCTTTCAGGAGCTTACAGTTTGATAAGCATTATCAAAAATGGAAGGGAGAAAGAGAGACCCCCTAATTATCTTCTCTTATATACAAGGGCACATTCTGCCACATAAAACTAAACTAAGCATCTTTTATCTGTTTCACAGCTACCTGTAACATCCCCTTTGACATCTAAGCCCACATCTCCAGAAGAGCGCGGAGAAGAAAGTTTAGGAGGTACTTCAGCTGTTATGTTGAATGTTCTCCTTCTCCTTCGGGCGCCACTAAGTTTTCCAGGGTCTTCAATGGACTGGCTTAATGTAGATTCTTCCATTAACAAATCTGACTCTAATAAGGGGATAAAAAAAAGAATATTTAGACGGGGGAATACCTTCTCAACTACAAGATACAAGACCGTTTGGCTGTTGTCTTATTTCTTGTTTTGTTTTGTTTTGTTTTCTTAAGCCTTGGTAACTTCCTTTAACTATTCCTTAGGTTCTTATGGCCTAAATTCAAACCTTACCATTACTAAAAAGCCTTAGAGAGTATAATGACCCCGTAATGGGGCTTCATTTTTCTAGGAAGAATGAACTGTACTAATAAATGATGGAATCATTAGAGTAAATGTGCCATGTGCCACATTAAATATTAATGCAACTATGTCAGTTATGGAAACAACAGGCTGCCCGCATACACTGGGGCATTAGAAGAATTCCAAGGTAGGTCGTGGTGCTTGGGCATCAATCTCAGAGAAGGGAGCAGCACGGCTCAGCTCTCATTTCCAATGAGGGTTTGACAGGAGGAAGCACCAGTAAAGAAAATCTGCGAACAACCTAAAAACCTCATTTTTGTCATTTGTTTCAACCTTTTCCTTCACCAGGCTTTTTTTATTAGAAGCTCATTATCCAGTGGACAAACTAATTTTTGAGTTTCATTTTCTCTGGTTCTGATTAGGAGTTTAATAACGAAATTGCCAAAGGGAGAAAAGCAAGGAAAAGAAGGCCTTAGACGACCCTGAGTTGACCAACCAGCAGCTTTTCTTTAAAAAAATGTTTATGTATGTACATATTTTTTTCATAATGTATATTTTAAGGAATATCCAAACATAAACCAGAGACTACATCAGCCTGAGACCAGAAGAACTAGATGGTGCCCGGCTACAACCGATGACTGCCCTGACAGGGAACACAACAGAGAACCTCTGAGGGAGCAGGAGAGCAGTAGGGTGCAGACCCCAAATTCTAGTAAAAAGACCAGACTTAATGGTCTGAGACTAGAGGGACCCCAGAGGTCATGGTCCCCAGACCATCTGTTAGCCCAAGACAGGAACCATTCCCAAAGCCAACTCTTCAGACAGGGATTAGACTGTACTATGGGATAGAAAATGATAAGGACTAAGCTTCTTGGCTCAAGTAGACACATGAGACTATGTGGGCAGCTCCCGTCTCCACCAAGTCCATACGTGTACATAATGCATTGCTAGTGGGCAGCATCCAGGAAGGGAAGTGTGGGCCTGCAGGCATTTCAAAGCTTAGGGAACACAAATATAAACTTAAGATCAGGTTCTGTGGTCCCTCCCTGAGTCAGCTTCCCTGGCTGGCTGCAGAGGCAGGCAATGTGACAGCTCCTTGCTATGTGATCTTGGGCAAGTCATGTAACATCTCTGTCTCAATTTCCTCTTTATTAAAATGGGGGGGGGGGCGGGGAACCTCCCTACCTCAGAGGCTGTATTAGTATGGAATGAATTAATATTTATAATGGAGATGGCATAATGCCAGGCCTATAATAAGCATTACACAAGTATTTGGTAGATACACAAAGCTGTAAAGTTCAGAAGTTCCTCAGGTGGTAGAGCAGGTGTGATAGCTGGAATGCCTTCAGTGCGAGTCATTCCAACATCACCCACCAGTTTCTGCTACGAATCCAAATGAATATCCATTGTGTTAAGAAATGCCATCTTTACAAAAGCAGATAAATACAAAAAAATGACAAACCAAGCTGTTTGAAATAATCCTCCAGTGACCTCCACGAAGTCTTCTCAATTAAAGATTTGACGAGGCCCCAGGGCTGTTTTCTGTATTTCAGATCTGTGGAAACTCTAATCGGATAAGAAGGAAAAAAGGTGATGTATGCATTAAGAATACAGATTTAAGGAAGAGACCTGAGTTACATGAATATTGCAATTAAGTGTAAGATTGTATTCAGTGGAAAACCACAAAGATTGAACGTCATGGAGATTCCAAAGAAAATTCGTTTGCTGACGACATCTTCAAAAAAGTATTTGGTGCTTTAATAATTTCATCAACTTTTCCTTCTAAAAATTGGCATTTTCTTTCTTTCCTTTCTGTATTTACTAGTGCTTCCTTCCTTGATTTATTTTTTACCTAAATAGCAATAAAGCTTCAAAATAAATTCTAAATTTTCTAAATGCCTTGTATGAAAAATCCCTAAAAAAAAACCATTGCTGTTGAGTCAATTCCGACTCATAGCAATCTTATGGGAGAGAGTAGAACTGCCCCACAGGGTTTTCAAGGAGCAACTGGTGGATTCGAACTGCTGACTTTTAGGTTAACAGCTGAGATCTTAACCACTGTACCACCAGTGATGGTAAATTAGCTGAAAGTAACTAAATAAGTTGGACTCGGCCAAGCATATGATAGCCCATCACTATCTTTAATGCGCCAACAACTTCCATGGCAGCAGGCGTGCTTACTGCCCACCATGCTGTTGTTAGCTGATGTTGATGCAGCCTCCAACCCATGGTGACTCCATACACAACAACAAAACGCTGCCAGTCTCAGGCCATCTCCACAATAGGTTGTGGACTGGGATGTTGTGATCCATATGGTTTTCACTGGCTGATTTTTGGAAGATTCCAGGCCTTTGTCCGAGTCTGAAAGCTCCACCGAAACCTGCTCAGCATCACAGCAACAGAAGCCGTCACTGGCAGACGGGAGTGGCTGCGCACGAGGTTAATTAGCCAGGAATGGGGCACGGGTCTCCCACATGGAGGGCGAGAATTCTACCGCTGAACCCCAAGAGCTCCCAGCCCCCTTGCCATTAATGAGAGTCATGTGACTAGTTCTGGCTAAAGGATGGTGAACCCACACACAGTTCTGCAGCTCTTTCTTCCCACGGCAGCTGAAACGACCCTTGTTCTGGATTATGCAGTGCCAAGATGTCAACGGCTTCACTGGATTTGGGCCTTGAGTGAGGAGCCCACCCCTCCACTCACCACTGTTGGGTATATAATTTGAGCCAGAAATAAAGCTTTGTGGCATAGAGCTACTACTAAAATTTCAGGTTTAGCACGTCACGAGAGCATAACCTAGCCTACCTTGACTCGCGCTCATTTACGACAGCTCACCTGAGCCTGCATTTCTGTCTTGAAGATGGGATGATACAGTATCTGTTCAAGGTATAGAAGTAATCATGGTAGGGCACGTCATGTGTCAGCACCTCTGAATCTACCAAATAGAACTCTGCTTCCCGACTTTTCTTATACAGCGTCTGTCAAAACAAGATAAAGAATTTTTGCATGTGCACGTTTAACACACAAAATTTCTCACCAATTCAGAACATACATACTTGGATTCCTTTTCGGAAATTACAAAAGACACGAGAAGGCTACCTCTAAAGCTAAAAGAGTCTCTGTGCTGGGCTGTGCCTCTCTGTGAACTGTGAGGCCACCTGGAAGCCTACTTGTTGCCTCGGTTATTGATTTCAGTGTGCCATTGTTTTTTTTCTTTCTTTTAGGCATGAGCAGGAGAAAGGAGTGATAGAATCTCTTGTATTATTAGTTGATAAAGAGTTTTAAATGTGACTGTTAGGGAAACAACTCAAGAATCAAATGATCTGGGCAAGTGCCCTGCTCCAAAGCTCATCCATGTGGAACAGAGCCACCCTTCACCAAAAACGTGAAGTAGGGGGAAGCAACCAAAAAAAACACTGCTTTCCCTAAACAGGAAGTAGTGTGGTAGTTGGCCACATCTTTCTAATTGTAAGCACACTTCTTCTATCCATCTTCTAATAAAAAAATAACAATAATAAAGAAAGATTTCCAACATTACCAAAGAATCCCCAGTACCAAAACATCGAATCCTTCTTAAACGTTTTTTGAAAATCTTTTTTAAATTTTAAAAAGGTCAGGCAACAAGTGCTTTTTAACACTGATGGACAAAAAATATGGACAGAACAACTAGTTCAGACGTTAAAAGATATTTTCAGCCTATTTGTAAAACAGGTACTATCAAAAAAACACTCCCATTGCCGTCGAGTCGATTACGACTCATAGTGACCCTACGAGACAGGGTAGAACTGCCCCATACGGTTTCTGAGGAGCACTTGGTGGATTTGAACTGCCAACCTTTTGGTTAGCAGCCGTAGCTCTTAACCACTACGCCACCAGGGTCTCCATACTTCTACACAAATTGGCCAAACACACGTACCCACACAACGCTGTGGAGCCTTTGGCGGCATATTGGTCACGGAATAACAGTCACCTTCAAGTATCTTATATTTAATTTTGAAAATTCAATCTCTTCCGCATGTGTCACAGCAGCCATTTAGTTATTTGGCCCTAACCCTCGATGTGGTCCTATTAACCAGATTTCAGTGGTGCTATATTTTATTATGAAAAATTCCAAAGACGGACAAGAGTAGAAATGAAGTGTAACGAACCCTCATGTGTTCATCAACAATATTAACCGTGCCCGGTCTTGTCTTATCTGTACCCCATCCCTACGTTCTCTCCCGTCACCACTAGCCCCCGCCTGGCTAGATGACTTTTAAAGGAAATCCCAGACGTCCATATAACTTCATCCATAAATACTTCAGTATATCTCTTTATAAATTCTTCCCTAAGTCTCGATGAAAGATACTCTTTTCTTTAAAATGCGGTGACGATACCCTTATTACACATTAAAAAAAATTTTTTTTAATTCCTTAAGTCATCAAATATCTGGTCAGTGTTTAAAGAATCCCAACTGTCCCATAAATGCCTTTTATAGTCGGAATCAACTTAATGGCAATGGGTTTTTTGGTTTGGGTGTGATTACGATTGGGTTAATATATCTCTTAAGTCTCTTTTAACCTGTGACTGCTTCTCTCCGCTCCCCCCTTCTTTTCTATTTGTTGAATTTGTCTTAGAGACAAATTATATTGTGTTGATTATACACTGCTGTGTCATTAACACAGTCCTCCAACCCCTATAAAGACCATTGCCATCAAGTCGATTCCAACTCATAGCAACCCTACAGGACAGAGTAGAACTGCCCCATAGAGTTTCCGAGGAGCGCCTAGGGGATTTGAACTGCTGACCTTTTGGTTAGCAGCCATAGCTCTTAACCACTACGCCACCAGGGTTTCCCCAGCCCCTATATACCTTGCGTATTTGTAAGCTGGAGGCTTAATTACCAATTACCAGGTTTGATGTTTGGCAAGAATTATCATAGGAGCTGCTATCTAGTGACTCTGTTGATGTTAAGAGTGATGAGGTGTTTCGAGTCTGAGCCATTCTATACAAAAGCTCTCATCAGCCTTTCATCTAACAGTGTGATCAGCCATCGAGGGTTGTTGCATTGCTCCATGATTTCATTAAAGGTTACAAAATACTGGTGTCATACCCTGTCATGCTTTACTTACCAGCTGGAATTCTTCCAGAAAGACGTACTTTCCCTCATGATCGGCTTAGTTACACTGAAATACTGTTTATACAGAAAAGGCAAGCACCCTGATTCTTTCTCGTAATTTACCACTTTTCAGGGTAATGAGTGGGTTCCTTATCACCTTCCAAAGATGACCAACAAGTTTATTTATTTATTTATTTATTTTGGAAAAAGTTACTAGCTCAGGAATTTTTCATGTTCTCTGTGTTTTAATCCATTGCAGTGCTTATTTTTTTCGATGTCCAAACTCTCCGGTCTTTGGCTAGTGGGATCCATCCCCTTCAATGTTGGCTCTTACATCTTTTGACAAGACTCCAAGCAATTCTGATAGCTTTCTCTGGTGTGACGGATTAGCCAGATTCATCTGGTACACTCCCTGCCTCAAATGTGAAATCAGCCATTTCTCTAACGCGCCCGGGTCCCTTTTGTGGGAAATGACACATAGAGACCAAAGTCTGGATGCTGGAAGGCTCACCGCTACACTGCTAAACATTAAGTCTTTCCAAAGGCCATAGAACATATTTTAAGAAAAATACATCATGAGTTCACGCTGATGTGCCCAATTAAAATTTAAGTTTACAAGGTGTTTAATGTCCGGGATATCGGTCCATTTTCCTCTTACACTGAAAATATTGGCTTTTAATGGCATTAATGTATTTATTTGCAAATCACTTATCTATATACAGGGTACAGTTACTTAAAACAGTTTATGATTTCTTTGTAAGTTTTTTTCCCCTGTTTTTAGACTATATCCCTAAAAGGGATGTATAGTCAAAGTCCTCTTTTTATAAAGTACATTGAAACATTGTCCTCTATGTGGTTAAGCCAATAACTTAAAATCCAGTTAGATTTGTTTGTTCCCTTTTGCTTTCATTTTTAGGACTGCCCTTTTTTAAAAATTTTGATTTAATTTTGTTTTATAATTATGCAAAACATTCCCCTGGTGTCAAAGTTATAAAACAAGGTGCATTCATAGGTCTAGCTTCCAGCCTTATCCCTTCCAGTCCCCTGTAGATAGCCATTCTTTACTATCGTGGTTTTCCTTCCACTCTGTGTGGGCGTCCATGTACATACCCTCTTCTCAGATAAAAGCATACGAAACATAACATCACACCATTCTGTACTTCGCATTTTCATTTAACAGTATATCCTGGGGCTCACTCCACAGCCATGTACGGAAATCACCCTCGTTCCTTTTGATGGCTACCTAGTGTTCCACTGGACGGAGGCACCGTAATTGTTCCAATTAGTTCGCTATAGACAGACATTTGGGTTGTTTCTAGATTTTTGCTATGCAAACAGTGCTGCCTGAAAGATTGTATACACATCATTTCATGTGGTATCAAGCATATCTTTCATCTAGACTCCTGGAAGGGAAATTGCTTGATCAAAGGGTAAACCCATATGTAAACTCCTCTCTGTTGGGATTATAACATTTTTTTATATCCTATACCAGAAACGTATGAGGGTGCCTATTTCCCTGCAAAAGGGGTTGTCAACCACTTGGTTATTTGCCAGTCTGCTGGTGAGAAAAGGCATCTTGGAGTATGTGTTTTCTTTCCTTCCTTTATCCCCCCTCGCCCTTTCTCTTTCTTTCTTATTTTCTTACTGTGAATGACGTTAAGTATTATAGCCTGGGGTCCTTTAATAGGCTATGTCCAGTCTGCCACTGTGCTCAAAGGATTTTGCCTTAAAGTGGAAGCAACTGAGTAAGAATAATAACAATAAACGGGCTCCAGGTCAAGTTTAAAATTCATGGAATCAGACCGTTCCACAGACTGTTCCGTGGTCGCTCCTGTAACTACGACGACGACATGACGGGTGGTTATCTCCCCTCCCACGTGCACAGCTTTCCTGGAACAGGGCGGAGCAGACGTACCTGCTTCTCAGTGGCAGCGGTACATTTTCCAGTGAGTGGATTGTTAAGGAGGATCGTGTAGGTCATGGTTCTCAGCTGATCACCTCCAGGCGCCACGTTCCAGGGGGTAGATACGACATCTGATCACAGGCAACACGGAAAATGAGTTACTTCTAAAAATGTGAAGGGCCTGACTTTACACTGGAAGCAAAGAGGCAGTTTTAGAATTACTTAAGCTTTTATTTTTGACCAGCACTAACCACCTTATAACCTGTGTAAGTTTGACAGTAAAGAAAAGTGAGACAAAATGTTGGGAATGCTTCTTATGTGTGACACTTTCCTCATCTCTGATCCATTTATTTTCTGTTGTTTCCTATTCATACGCTTTTCCCTTTCTTTAAAAGATAAATATTAAAAGTTGGTTCATCTGTGGGCTTCTTTTTAGAGTCCCAGTGCCTATGAGAAGTTAGCGGTATCAGCCTTATCAAACAGAGACAGAACAACACTTCAACAAAACTCGAAGACAGCTTACTTTTCATTATAAAACAATGTGAATCCCGATTCCGACTTGTGGAGAAATCATATCTCAAACTCACAACGTAATGTCAATGGTTTGCCTGCTGAAATCTTTAATCAAAGTGAGGACATGGAATATAAACGACTATATAAGCTTTTCATGAAGAAGGCTACAGGATCATCCTGCTGCTTTGTACTGAGGGCAAGATCCTAGTCAAAATTCTCTTTGCTTTGCTTTGGAACAACACAAGTGAATTAAAACACACTTTGAACGGAAATACACCTTTAGAACACAACACTATCCGTGAAGTTCACTAGGAGAGTATAGGGAAGAGCGTCATAAACTCTATTCAGAGCCCTGACTCAGTCACCTACTGCTGTCAGGACAAATGGACTTAGGCAATCACTCGGTATGTTTGGCTGCTATTCATCAACAGCCGGAAGTGGTCTTTATCAAATCCATTATCCATCATCAAAGGAATGAAGCAGGACTTTATGCTAGAGCCAGCTTGACTCAATCTCCTTTACACAGCTGGGCCCAGGGGCTTAAAGAGGCATCTGGAAGCTGCTCTTGAAGTGTCTGGAAAATCTTACAACTTAATTAAAAAGGTAACATCACGAGCCAGAGAATCTATTAACCAGGATTTACAGGAATAACGTTCCGGTATACACTAATAATGATTGCCATTTTTATTACTATTTCATCCCAGGTTCCTTATACACTTAAATAAGATATACATTTAACTCAAAATACCGCTCAGAAGATTACTTTGGTCATATGTCAGCCTGTATCAGGAAAACGACACAAATGATCCACTGTTAATCGGAAAGAGAGAATTTAAACATATTGCTTAATTGAGAGGTTAAGACTTTACACTATTCAACAAAGCGACCAGCGATCAGCACAGACAAAAGAAGAGCACCTCGCTTCCCAAATATGTCGCATTTGTATTTTCACCGGTGTGACCAGTGAGGCCACTGACATCACGTGCCAGAATAGGATCTGGTCAACAACACCTTGCAATAGTGGATCCCCCAAGACTGAAGTACAGCTCGTTAAAACATACCAAACCTGGGAGGAAATTGTAAGAAAAAATGGGACGGTATATAAAAAAACATCCGAGCATTTTTTTACATTTTGAGCTGAAATAATAAAAAGCAGGGATTACAGGACCAACCCCTTAAGGATCTTTGATATGACAGTTTTAAAACCGATGGATCTAAGTGAAGGTTTATGGGTTTTCATTATACTATTCATGGAATTTTTCTGAAGGTTTAGATTTTGTCAAAGTTAAAAAAGTTGGGTAAAAACACTAAAACTGAGCTTTTAACTACAAAAGTAGCATCACAGAACTTATGTAAAGATTAAAGAGAATACCTATGGAAAAGTTCCCTAATTAAAAAAAATGAAAAGATAGATCCAGCAATAGCCATTTTAATGCTGGAAGTGAATGAAACCCACAAATAATCAATTGATTATACAAATTTTTTCTTTAAATGATAGAGTTCCCAAGGAGCAGCCAGTGGATTCGAACTGCCGACCTTTTGGTTAGCAGCTGAGCTCTTAACCACTGTGCCACCAGGACCCACTTCTTCTCTAGAAATACAAATTTGATGACCAAGGAACAAGTCCAGAGGAGAGCAACATGGCGTGCAGTTGTGAGCAGATTTGCTCTCTTGGGCAAAGGTTCTGTCTACTTCTCGTTCTGAGCAGTGACATGCCTATACCTGTTTAGACTCTGTTTTAGCCTCTGCTTCCCAAAACCAGTTATAACGTCAGACACGGTCACCCACATCCATACCGAAGCCAGATGTGAGATCAGACAACAAAGGCAGCTGGAGACCCAAAAACAAGCTTTGCCTAGTGCCAGCGCAGAATGACACACCAGCTCCTAGTGGGCCTTTTCAGCCACAGAAACGGTGGCGCATCGAGGGGCATCATCTTAGCAAAGGGAAATAATGTATTCAAGTCGCCTGGAGAATGAAGTCTCCAGGTGAAGAAGGAATAGCAAGAAAATGCAAAGTAGATTCAGGACAGATGTGCAAAGCCAAATACGAGCTACTGAGTGAAGAGACAGGTATTTCTGTGTCAGATCTTCCAGGTCCTTAAACTCCATGGATCAGAATAAAATAAATGGTTTTTTAAAACTGTGAAACTTTTAATACAACCACAATTCAATTAATAGCTATCAACTCGAAATTTCTTTGGGACTTGACTCTGAATAATAAGTTTTTTTCTAACTAGAATCCATATCAACAATATAATTTATAAATATGTAACTATGTTTATGTAGAATCTGCAAATAAAGAATACTATCTAGTGGTTAATAAAATGCCTGGATCATAAACTACCTTTCAGCTGACTACAGAATAACCTTCTCTTTGACTTATGTCAAATGACTCACCTTATAAAATCTCTGCTACTATTGTCTTCTAATTTTATATAGCAAGCCAAACTGTATGCTCCCAAAGTATAAAGTGTCTTGAAATATCAGATTAAATGGAGCTTCAAATTAACTTAATTGTATTTGAGGCATTCAGCAAAATAGAAACTACTAACACGCAAGCAGTGAAGGCCTTCTTCTAACTAACATCCTAAGTGAACTTTTGCAGTACTTCTTCCACACCACAAACACCGTAATCTCAAGTGGACAGTCCCATGAATTTTCACAAAGGAGACACACCTGTGCACACTGCTCAGCTCAAGATATAGAACTTTCTAGCATCCCAGGAGCCCCTCCCCATCTCCACAACAGTAACCACGCTATTCTGATACTTCATCTCCACAAATTAGTTTTGCCTGTTTTTAAATAAACTTTATTCAATGGGATCATAAAACCTGTTCCCGTCGAGTCGATTCCGACTCATAGCGACCCTACAGGACAGAGTAGAACTGCCCCACAGGGTTTCCAAGGAGCGCCTGGTGGATTTGAACTGCTGACCTTTGGGTTAGCAGCCCTGGCACGTAACCACCGTGCCACCAGGGAATCATGTAGTACGGACCTATACTACGTGTGGCTTCTTTTGCTTCACATGCATCTGTGAAATGTACTCATATTGTTAAAAGTAGCAGTAGGTTTTTGGGTTTTTTTTTCTTCATTGCTATATGATATTCTTTGGTGTGAACACACACGGTTTGTTTACCCACTCTATTCCTGATAGACTTTGGGGCCATTCTGAGTTGCTGGCTATTAGGGATAACACTGCTACGAGCACTGTAGAACGTTACTCAGCGTACCTTTATGTACACGTTTGTGATGGGTAGATACCCAGGAGTGTAACTGTTCACATTCACAGAGAACACAT
Source organism: Elephas maximus indicus (assembly GCF_024166365.1). Taxonomy (NCBI): domain Eukaryota; kingdom Metazoa; phylum Chordata; class Mammalia; order Proboscidea; family Elephantidae; genus Elephas; species Elephas maximus. The sequence continues at coordinate 2,832,917 of NC_064819.1, read as the reverse complement.
ATGTTCAGCTGTAGATACTGCCAAACGATTTTACAAAGTAGTTGTACCAGTTTATTCTCACCAGTATCTACCATACCCAGTTATTTCACAACAGAGCCCTTTTGAGCTAAAGGAATAAATGCCGTTTTCAAGGGTCAGGACTTTGATTCAATAGAGTAATCATAGGCAGTATCTGTTTTACACTATTTATATGTGAATTTAACTAACACGTTGGAACACCCCCTTATAAAACACCACAATAAAATCAAAGTACATCTAATTTACCTTTTCCCTGACAACATAAATCAGTTTAACCCTCTAATGATAACAAAATTCTCCCAAATTTGTCATTAGGTAGTGAGAGAAGAACCCACCTAATATATTCCTAGAATTGGTAAATCTCTGCATAAAGCACGAACTGGTGAAGAGCAATTCAAACATTCTCTCAGCGCTGATACGAAAAACACGGTTGATATAAAGTCTTCCCTGAAGATCTTTCTCAGGAATATTTTCTGGGGGGAAGAAAAAACACAGAAAAAAGGAGAAGGAACCAATGAAAGCTCTTCTTTATTCGGGGAGGCACACAACAATTTTTAAATGTGATTAAAGTGCTCAGCACACTCCCTCACACTATCAAAATTCAAAATTCGAGTTATATACATATGTGCTCTATGTAACTATACGTAATTATACATATGGTTAATTAAACCATGGATGATCAACATTCCAATTGCTGAAACCCATAAGATGTAGAAATATTTAGCCTGAATCAAATCAAACTTCCACAATACATCACTCAAAAGGACCTTGGATGGTATTTCAAAAGTGACAAGGGCAATGCTGAGACACATAAAGTAGTATCTACCACAGCAATCAGTAGGTTCTATTCTAGGCGCTCATACATTCAATAAATACTGAGTCATCAACAGCTATAATGTCTGCTGCACGCACGAGCTTGCTAGCCTAATAATGATTCTACTCGACTTCATGCTGACCCCCCTGAGACAAGGATCACCCTACTCACACCCTATTCTCAACAATATCAGGTATTAAAAGAACCAAGAAACCCTTCTTCTGAAAAGTTTTCTTCTAAGCTAAATAATGCCCAGTGGAATATTACATTGTTGGGGACCTTGATAATGACAATGATATTGAAAACTAGGGATAACAAACAAAGAAGCAATACCTGCTCATTGCTTCTCGGATGCCCTGGAAACTGCATACAAGACAGCCTGTACTTAGACAGTGCTTACTCTTTGTCAGACATTGTGATAAGAACCTTACAAGTGTTAACTCATTTTATCCACACAGCAATACTGTAAGAGGTACGACCATCGTCTCCCCCGTACAGATGAGGAAACTGAGGCACAGAGAGAAGTGAATTGCCAAGGTTCCATGGCTACTGAGTAACAGATCCGGAATCTGTCTGAACCCACTCCACCGCGACAGCACACATACTTAACCTCTACTTCACGCTACCAGCAGTTTAACTTAGAAGAATTAAAAAAAAAAAAAAAAAAAAGGCAAGGAATAGAAGCCTAGGAGGGTGAAAGAAATAGTGTTAAAGCAATCTGTCATGGATTGAATTATGTCCCTCCAAAAATGTGTGTTTCAACTTGGTTAGACCATGATTCCCAGTATTCTGTAGCTGTCCTCCATTTTGTGATTGTAATTTTATGTTAAAGAAGATTAGGGTGGGATTGTAACACAAACCTTACTCACGTCACCTCCCTGATCCCATGTAAAGGGAGTTTCCCTGAGGTGTGGCCTGCACCACCTTTTATCTCTGATAACAGGAAAGGGAAGCAAGCAGAGTGTTGGGAACATCATATGACCAAGAAAGCTGCACCAGGAGCAGAGCACGTCCTTTGGACCTGGGGTCCCTCTGCCTGAGAAGCTCCTCAACCAGGGGACAACTGAGGACAAGGACCTTCTTCCAGAGCCGACAGAGAGATGAAGCCTCCCCTGGAGCTGACGCCTTGAATTTGGACTTTGAGCCTACTTTACCGTGAGGAAATAAATTTCTCTTTGTTAAAGCCACCCACTTGTGCTACTTCTGTTATGGCAGCGCTAGCTGACTAAGACACAGCCCAATCTGAAATTTTAATTATTTCAGGACTGAAATTATTTTTTATTATTTGAAGATTGTACCCCATGAAAACTGTGACAAAAGCTTCCCATACTTCAGAAATCAAGCTCTAATAATTAGCTGGGTAAAGCATCTGTCAATATTAATCCAAGGGAAGCAGTCTGGTAAAGCAAAAGGGCAATGGTCTAAGAATCAGAAAAACTCTCCTAGCTCCAGCTTTGCCTCCACTATCCCTATTTCTCCCTCATTAAATGGTCTCTTAGTCACCTAGTGCTACCATAACAGAAATACAAGCGGATGGCTTTAACAAAGAGAAGTTTATTCTCTCACAATCTAGTAGGTTAAAAAACCAAAAACCAAAGCCAGTGCCGTCAATTCCAACTCATAGCAACCCTGTAGGACAGAGTAGAACTGCCCCATAGAGTTTCCAAGGAGCGCCTGGCGGATTTGAACTGCCTACCCTTTGGTTAGCAGCTGTAGCACTTAACCACTACACCTCTAAAAAAAAAAAAAAAAAACACCTCTAGTGGGTTACAAATTCAGGGTATCTGCTCCAGGGGAAGCCTTTCTGTCTCTGTTGGCTCTGGAAGAAGGTCCTTGTCCTCAATCTTCCCCTAGTCGAGGGGCTTCTCAGGCTCAGGGTCCCCGTGTCCAAAGGACATGCTCTGCTCCTGGTGCAGCTTTCTTGGTGGTACGATGTCCTCAGCTCTCTGATTGCTTCCCTTTCCTTTTATCTCTTGAGAGATAAAAGGTGGTACAGGCCACACCCCAGGGAAACTCCCTTTACCGTGGATCAGGGAGGTGACCTGAGTGAGGGTGGTGTTACAATCCCACCCTAATCCTCTTAACATAAAATTACAATCACAAAATGGAGGACAACCACACAATACTGGGAATCATGGCCTAACCAAGTTGATACACACATTTTTGGGGGGACACAATTCAATCCATGACAAATGGCTTATGATTCTCTATTTTGCTACAGGTACAAAGAGCTTAGGGATATCAGGTAGATTTTGATTTACCTTCTCCCTACAACAATATTACATATAGGCAAAAACTACTGAGTGCAACTTGGAATAATGGCTCCTTCAGTATAAAAATGAATCACTGAACCTAGGCAATTTGCTAAGGTTTTGTGAAAAGGGCACTTAGGTTTGGAAAATAGCTTTTTTTGACATAGAAGTAATACATGTTCACTGTAAAAATAATTCAAATAATCACAAAGAAAGCAAACAACTACTGGTAATTTTGTTGATCTTGTTTATTTCCTTCACAGAATCTATCCTGATTTTCTAATTATGTTTTCACGGGCTTGTTGACTTGTTTATTGACTCTCTCCTGCACTAGACTCTAAGTTCCATGCAAGTAGGGACCACCTCACTTTTAAACACCGACGTGCATCAGTATCTGGTACATAATAAAAACCAAAACCAAACCTGCTGCCATTGAGTCGATTCTGACTCATAGAACAGAGTAGAACTGCCCCATAGGGTTTCCAAGGAGCACCTGGTGGATTCAAACTGCCAACCTTTTGGTTAGCAGCCATAGCTCTTAACCACTTACGCCACCAGGGTTTCCGGTACCTAACAAGTGGTAAATAGTGAAAAAAATGACTATAGGAAATGTTAAAAATATCTTAAGATGTATTTTTATTTATAGCACTTTGAATTTTGAATCACAAATTTTTTAACTTTTAATTTCGTAATAATTTTAGATTTACAATTAACTAAACTAGACTTAAGGAGCACTGGGGGCAAAATGGTTAAGCACTCGGCTGCTAACTGAAAGGTGAGTGGTTCGAACCCACCAGTGGCTCTGTAGGAGAGAACACCTGGCAATCTGCAACCACAAAGATTACAACCTTGGAAACCCTATGGGACGGTTCTACTCTGTCCTACAGAATTGTTATGAGTCAGAACACAACAACAACAAACTAGACTTTACTCAAATTTTTTTCCAGTAATTTCTTTTTTCTGTACCAGGACCCAATCCAAAATACCATGTTGTATTTAGTTGCTATGTCTCCTTAATCTCCTCCAAGTCTATGGCGGTTTCTCAGTCTTTCCTCGTTTTTTATAACCTTGAGATGTTTGAGGAACACTGGTCAGGTACTTTGTAAAATGCCCCTCAATACGGGTTCGTCTGCTATTTTTTCCTGAATAGACTGAGGTTATAGAGTTTTTGAAAGAATACCACAGAAATGAAGTGCCCTCTCGTCAAACTCAGCGGGGACATGAGGTCAACAGGATTTAGGATGATGAGCTTTGATCACTTGGTTAAGGTGTTGTCTGGCAAGTTTCCCCAGCGTAAAGTTATTACTTTCTACCTTCCACTCTCTACTCGTTAGGAATGACTCAGTCAGTTGAACCCATGCTCAAGGGGAGGAGAATCAGGCTTCACTTCCCGGAAGGTGGAGATCTACTAACTAAAACCTGTGAAGGCTGGAACCTGTGTAAGGTGGAAACCTATCAGAGAAGGGAAACTCAAATATTTTTGACTAAAACTAGTGACAGAAAAGTGGTAAGACTGCACCCCGTCAAAGGCAGAAAACTTTTGAGACCTGGAAAAACAAGGCAGTCCCATCAAGTTCCGGCTCTCAGCTTTCACTGTGTATTATTTGAAATTCTGTAAGAAAAGTTTGTGCTTCCTCCTCCATTTACGTATTTATTCAATAATTTATTTATATCAGTCTTAGTTGTCTAGTGCTGCTATAACAGAAATACCACAAGCGGATGGTTTTAACAAATAGAGATTCTCATACAGTCTGGGAGGCTAGCAGTCCAAATTCAGGGCACCAGCAAACGGAGCATGCCCTCTCTCTTGGCTCTGGGAGAAGGTCCTTGTCATCAATCTTACCCTGGTCTAGGAGCTTCTCAGTGCAGGGACCCCCAGTCCACAGGACACAGTCTGCTCCGGGCTATTCTTTCTTGGTGGTAGGAGATCCCCTTCCTCTTTGCTTGAGTTTCTCTTTCCTGTCTCAAAAAAGATTGACTCAAAATACAACCTAATCCTGTAGAATGAGTCCTGCCTCATTAACATAACTGCCTCTAATCCTCCTTCATTAACATCATAGAGGTAGAATTTACAACAGATAAGAAAGTCACATCAGATGACAAAGTGGAGGACAATCATACAATACTGGGAATCATGGCCCAGCCAAGTTGACACATATTTTGGGGGGACACAATTCAATCCATATCAATCTGTGTGGACTCAAGGATAGTTATTTCATTCTTCGTATTGTAATCTATTACTCTATTTATCATGCTGCTCAAATTACCTGATTTGGTTATTAGGAGCTCTTTCGGGTTTGATCCTGCATCCTTTTTGTTTGTTTTTCAGCACTTCCTTGTTTTCTGGCAATACAAGATGCTCCAGACTCATCTAGTGTTTTCCCTGCCCCAGCCCTGGCATCAGCCATTTCTCCCAAGGAGTCCCAGAAACTATAATTTTTTAAAAAAGCAAGCTCCTTGTTCATATTTCAAAAGAAACAAATTATATATCATATAAGTATTTCAATATGGTATTTTCATATTTCATTTAAACTGCATTAGTAGATAAGATGTTCTGAATTATGACTGATAAAAAGTGAATTTGTGGCCTCACTATTTACTATATGTCAGAAAATAACAATAATATCTTTTGTGTGTGTATATGTGATAAAAATACCAAAACATTTGCCAATTCAACAATTTTTACATGTACAATTCAGCCACGACAATATCATCTCTTGTATGTAAATTTGTCTGAGGAAGTAAGAATGTGAAATAAACTATTTCTACCTGGAGTTACTCATTTATAAAATTTATGGTGCTTCAAAGCCTCCTATCCAAATGACAAGGATCCCTGGTGGAACAATGGTTAAGCGCTCAGCAGCTAACTGAGCTGAAAGGTTGACGGTTCGAACCCACCCAGCAGTTCCACAGGGGAAGTACCTGGTGATTGGCTTCCATAAAGATTACAGCCTACGAAACCCAATGGGGCAGTTCTATTCTGTCACATGGGGTCGCTCTGAGTTGAAATCTACAGTATCTAACAATAACATCCAAATTACATCATCAATAGTATTTCTGTAACAAATTAAGTTGGTAGGTGGTATTTGCTCAACCCACTAACTGGTTACTATTTCCAATACAGAAGACATATTATTTCAAACATATCATTTTGAAAGTGAACAATGAAAATAGTGGGAAAGGTGAGGTAGACAAATCCAGAAGTCCCTGGATATAAATAAAACTGAAACCACAGCCTGGCAGTGCTTTGAGGGCCCGTGAAAGCTGCGCTAGGTAGATAAGCAGTTGGTTTGGACTTTGAGTGACTAAGGACACAGAGTTTGTTACATCTTTCATTTTCTAAAAACTGGTGACCTGCTGTTTATGACTCAGATTGGAGGTGTTCTTCATGCCTGAAAAACCAAGCTCAGTATGGAATGCTGTTTGAAAATCCAACGCAGGTAAGTGTATCTAGGTTAGCCTCACGCTGCACCTCCGTGACCTCCGTAGTCTGTGCTGTGCTTTTTCTCTGCTCTCCTCAGAGGCCTGTTTACCCTTACTTTTTTGAATTAACAAGCGACCTGAGATGCTCTGATATTTGGTTAGCTTTGCTTGGCTTTGCCTCTAATTCATCTAGTTCTGTCAGCTATAGAGGGATTCCAATTTTGCCATTTTTATGTGCCCTTCCCCAGATTAACCTTTGCTTCAGAGACAGCTTCCATTCTCAGTACATACGACTTTGGTAACCCTGTCAGACCAAGTTCTAGCCCCAGCTATGCCAAGCTCAATTTTAGGTTTGTCACCCTGACAGAGCCCAGGTGTCTCACACCCTCAGCCAGCTTGTCAGCTTCCACTCACGGCTCTACTTCTGTGGTAGATGTTTCACAAGACTATCCATGGCATCACAGAGCACGGCAGGTGAAAGAAACAAATACTGATAATATCAGGAATGGTATATCCTCAAAAAATACAACCGTACTTTTCTTGTACTTGTGGGTATGGAGACATTTTGTCAGCTGGTCTTCATTCTCCAGGAAACTCCTAGCATCTTCTCTGGTGCTTTGAGCCCCTCCCCAAAACTGGCCATACAGTACAGGCTGGGGTTAGTCTATCACCAACCGCCCTTTAGATAAACAAAGAAGTTCTGTAGCTTAGTCTGTGACTTATCACACCGCAGAGCTTAAATTAGTAATACAGTTTAACAGATAGTAATACAATGCTTAGCGATTTTTGTTCATCAGCTGGGAGCCTGGAACCATTTCTAGAAGCACAGAAAAATGTCCCTGAATAGGGCATCTTTCAATCTTGGTGGGTTCTAACTGCCCAGTGGAGAGTAAGAGCACTCTGAAGGAGGCAGTCAAAGCAGATTCCAGTCTAACTTCGCCCACCTGGGCTTCAGTTAGTTTTCACATCGAAGGGACTGGGCTGGAGGTAATTTTAGGTCCCTCTGTGAGACATGTCATGATGCTCCGCTTTGTTGGTCCCTCTCAGGGATACATGGACCTAGAAGAGTCTCTAGATCAATACTGTCCAGTGCCCCCCTCCCAAAGATTATAGCCTAGGGGTGGCAGGAAAGGACAAAAATAATCCTTTCATTTTCTCATTGAGCCTGTTCACAATGGCGGATCAAAATACTATCATTTTAAATAACGTGATGTTTGGTTTAAAGTAGTTTGCCACCCACCTTACTCCCTCAGCCCACACGCACATTTCCACTGGGCGGTTACTACTTCTGACCTTTGCCAGTGTTCACTGACTTCAAGTGTCCACACAACTTCAAGAAAATAAAACTCAGATTATGTTGTTGTTCTTTGCTGCTGTCAAGGTGACCCCTAACTCACGGGGACCACACGGACAACAGAAGGAAACGCTGCCTGGACCTGCCCCATCCCCATGACCAGTTACATGGGGATTGGGTCACCAGGATCCATAGGGTTTAAATTGGCGGATTTTCAAAAGCAGGTTGCCAGGCTTTCTTCCTAGTCATCTGAGTCTGAGCTCCACTGAAACCTGTTCAGCATCAAAGCAACACACAAGCCTCCGCTGACAAACAGGTGGTGGCTACACATGAGGTGCACCAGCTGGGAATCAAACCCAGGTCCCCCGCACGGAAGGCAAGGATTCTGCTACTGAGCCAGCACTGCCCAGATTCCTTATGATGCCCCCGTTAACATGTATGATAAACCCAAGGTGTGGGAACTGCTTTGGGAAAGCAGCAGGAGCAGTTATTTGTTATCTAGTGATAAGAACGAGTGGTCATTCCACACACTTTACGTAAAACTCCACAAACAAAGGACTGAATGTTACATGCAAACTCTTACTGTTGTAAAGCCTCACGGTCTTTAAGATACGCCAGCACAGAGCCACGTGTTATCAGGGCTCACTTGTGCACAGAAACTATACCACAATCGTCCTTTCTTTCCAGGTGTGTACACAACACAGCAACTACACCACCATCATCCTTTCTTTCCAGGTGTGTACACAACACAGAAACCGCACCACCATCGTCCCTTCTTTCCAGCTGTGTACACAACACAGAAACCACACAACCATCGTCCTTTCTTTCCAGGTGTGTACACAACACAGAAACCACACAACCATCGTCCTTTCTTTCCAGGTGTGTACACAACACAGAAACCACACAACCATCGTCCTTTCTTTCCAGCTGTGTACACAACACAGAAACCACACAACCGTCGTCCTTTCTTTCCAGGTGTGCACACAACACAGAAACCGCACCACCGTCGTCCTTTCTTTCCACGTGTGTACACAACACAGAAACCGCACCACCGTCGTCCTTTCTTTCCACGTGTGTACACAACACAGAAACCGCACAACCATCGTCCTTTCTTTCCAGGTGTGTACACAACACAGAAACCACACAACCATCGTCCTTTCTTTCCAGGTGTGTACACAACACAGAAACCACACAACCATCATCCTTTCTTTCCAGGTGTGTACACAACACAGAAACCACACAACCATCGTCCTTTCTTTCCAGCTGTGTACACAACACAGAAACCACACAACCATCGTCCTTTCTTTCCAGGTGTGTACACAACACAGAAACCACACAACCATCGTCCTTTCTTTCCAGCTGTGTACACAACACAGAAACCACACCACCGTCGTCCTTTCTTTCCAGGTGTGCACACAACACAGAAACCGCACCACCGTCGTCCTTTCTTTCCAGGTGTGCACACAACACAGAAACCACACAACCATCGTCCTTTCTTTCCAGGTGTGCACACAACACAGAAACCGCACCACCGTCGTCCTTTCTTTCCAGGTGTGTACACAACACAGAAACCGCACCACCGTCGTCCTTTCTTTCCAGGTGTGTACACAACACAGAAACCGCAACACCGTCGTCCTGTCTTTCCAGGTGTGCACACAACACAGAAACCGCACCACCGTCGTCCTTTCTTTCCAGGTGTGTACACAACACAGAAACCGCACCACCATCGTCCTTTCTTTCCAGCTGTGTACACAACACAGAAACCACACCACCGTCGTCCTTTCTTTCCAGGTGTGTACACAACACAGAAACCACACAACCATCGTCCTTTCTTTCCAGCTGTGTACACAACACAGAAACCACACAACCATCGTCCTTTCTTTCCAGGTGTGTACACAACACAGAAACCACACAACCATCGTCCTTTCTTTCCAGCTGTGTACACAACACAGAAACCACACCACCGTCGTCCTTTCTTTCCAGGTGTGCACACAACACAGAAACCGCACCACCGTCGTCCTTTCTTTCCAGGTGTGCACACCACACAGAAACCGCACAACCATCGTCCTTTCTTTCCAGGTGTGCACACAACACAGAAACCGCACCACCATCGTCCTTTCTTTCCAGGTGTGTAGACAACACAGAAACCGCACCACCGTCGTCCTTTCTTTCCAGGTGTGCACACAACACAGAAACCGCACCACCGTCGTCCTTTCTTTCCAGGTGTGTAGACAACACAGAAACCGCACCACCGTCGTCCTTTCTTTCCAGGTGTGTAGACAACACAGAAACCGCACCACCGTCGTCCTTTCTTTCTAGCTGTGTACACCACACAGAAACCGCACCACCGTCGTCCTTTCTTTCCAGGTGTGTAGACAACACAGAAACCGCACCACCGTCGTCCTTTCTTTCCAGGTGTGCACACAACACAGAAACCGCACCACCGTCGTCCTTTCTTTCCAGGTGTGTAGACAACACAGAAACCGCACCACCGTCGTCCTTTCTTTCCAGGTGTGTAGACAACACAGAAACCGCACCACCGTCGTCCTTTCTTTCTAGCTGTGTACACCACACAGAAACCGCACCACCGTCGTCCTTTCTTTCCAGGTGTGTAGACAACACAGAAACCGCACCACCGTCGTCCTTTCTTTCTAGCTGTGTACACAACACAGAAACCGCACCACCATCGTCCTTTCTTTCCAGGTGTGTAGACAACACAGAAACCGCACCACCGTCGTCCTTTCTTTCCAGGTGTGCACACAACACAGAAACCGCACCACCATCGTCCTTTCTTTCCAGGTGTGCACACCACACAGAAACCGCACCACCGTCGTCCTTTCTTTCCAGGTGTGCACACCACACAGAAACCGCACCACCATCGTCCTTTCTTTCCAGGTGTGTAGACAACACAGAAACCGCACCACCGTCGTCCTTTCTTTCCAGGTGTGTAGACAACACAGAAACCGCACCACCGTCGTCCTTTCTTTCCAGGTGTGCACACAACACAGAAACCGCACCACCATCGTCCTTTCTTTCCAGGTGTGTAGACAACACAGAAACCGCACCACCGTCGTCCTTTCTTTCCAGGTGTGCACACAACACAGAAACCGCACCACCATCGTCCTTTCTTTCCAGGTGTGCACACCACACAGAAACCGCACCACCGTCGTCCTTTCTTTCCAGGTGTGCACACAACACAGAAACCGCACCACCGTCGTCCTTTCTTTCCAGGTGTGCACACAACACAGAAACCGCACCACCATCGTCCTTTCTTTCCAGGTGTGTAGACAACACAGAAACCGCACCACCATCGTCCTTTCTTTCCAGGTGTGCACACAACACAGAAACCGCACCACCATCGTCCTTTCTTTCCAGGTGTGCACACCACACAGAAACCGCACCACCATCGTCCTTTCTTTCCAGGTGTGCACACCACACAGAAACCGCACCACCGTCGTCCTTTCTTTCCAGGTGTGCACACAACACAGAAACCGCACCACCATCGTCCTTTCTTTCCAGGTGTGTAGACAACACAGAAACCGCACCACCATCGTCCTTTCTTTCCAGGTGTGTAGACAACACAGAAACCGCACCACCGTCGTCCTTTCTTTCCAGGTGTGCACACAACACAGAAACCGCACCACCATCGTCCTTTCTTTCCAGGTGTGTAGACAACACAGAAACCGCACCACCGTCGTCCTTTCTTTCCAGGTGTGTAGACAACACAGAAACCGCACCACCGTCGTCCTTTCTTTCCAGGTGTGCACACAACACAGAAACCGCACCACCATCGTCCTTTCTTTCCAGGTGTGTAGACAACACAGAAACCGCACCACCGTCGTCCTTTCTTTCCAGGTGTGCACACAACACAGAAACCGCACCACCGTCGTCCTTTCTTTCCAGGTGTGCACACCACACAGAAACCGCACCACCGTCGTCCTTTCTTTCCAGGTGTGCACACAACACAGAAACCGCACCACCATCGTCCTTTCTTTCCAGGTGTGTAGACAACACAGAAACCGCACCACCATCGTCCTTTCTTTCCAGGTGTGTAGACAACACAGAAACCGCACCACCGTCGTCCTTTCTTTCCAGGTGTGTAGACAACACAGAAACCGCACCACCGTCGTCCTTTCCAGGTGTGCACACAACACAGAAACCGCACCACCATCGTCCTTTCTTTCCAGGTGTGTAGACAACACAGAAACCGCACCACCGTCGTCCTTTCTTTCCAGGTGTGCACACAACACAGAAACCGCACCACCATCGTCCTTTCTTTCCAGGTGTGCACACCACACAGAAACCGCACCACCGTCGTCCTTTCTTTCCAGGTGTGCACACAACACAGAAACCGCACCACCATCGTCCTTTCTTTCCAGGTGTGCACACAACACAGAAACCGCACCACCGTCGTCCTTTCTTTCCAGGTGTGCACACAACACAGAAACCGCACCACCGTCGTCCTTTCTTTCCAGGTGTGCACACCACACAGAAACCGCACCACCGTCGTCCTTTCTTTCCAGGTGTGTAGACAACACAGAAACCGCACCACCATCGTCCTTTCTTTCCAGGTGTGTAGACAACACAGAAACCGCACCACCGTCGTCCTTTCTTTCTAGCTGTGTACACCACACAGAAACCGCACCACCATCATCCTTTCTTTCCAGGTGTGTAGACAACACAGAAACCGCACCACCGTCGTCCTTTCTTTCCAGGTGTGCACACAACACAAAAACCGCACCACCGTCGTCCTTTCTTTCCAGGTGTGCACACAACACAGAAACCGCACCACCGTCGTCCTTTCTTTCCAGGTGTGCACACAACACAGAAACCGCACCACCGTCGTCCTTTCTTTCCAGGTGTGCACACAACACAGAAACCGCACCACCGTCGTCCTTTCTTTCCAGGTGTGTACACCACACAGAAACCGCACCACCGTCGTCCTTTCTTTCCAGGTGTGTACACAACACAGAAACCGCACCACCATCGTCCTTTCTTTCCAGGTGTGTAGACAACACAGAAACCGCACCACCGTCGTCCTTTCTTTCCAGGTGTGCACACAACACAGAAACCGCACCACCATCGTCCTTTCTTTCCAGGTGTGTAGACAACACAGAAACCGCACCACCGTCGTCCTTTCTTTCTAGCTGTGTACACAACACAGAAACCACACCACCATCGTCCTTTCTTTCCAGGTGTGCACACCACACAGAAACCGCACCACCATCGTCCTTTCTTTCCAGGTGTGCACACCACACAGAAACCGCACCACCATCGTCCTTTCTTTCCAGGTGTGTAGACAACACAGAAACCGCACCACCGTCGTCCTTTCTTTCCAGGTGTGTAGACAACACAGAAACCGCACCACCGTCGTCCTTTCTTTCTAGCTGTGTACACCACACAGAAACCGCACAACCATCGTCCTTTCTTTCCAGGTGTGTAGACAACACAGAAACCGCACCACCGTCGTCCTTTCTTTCTAGCTGTGTACACCACACAGAAACCGCACCACCATCGTCCTTTCTTTCCAGGTGTGTAGACAACACAGAAACCGCACCACCGTCGTCCTTTCTTTCTAGCTGTGTACACCACACAGAAACCGCACCACCATCGTCCTTTCTTTCCAGGTGTGTAGACAACACAGAAACCGCACCACCATCGTCCTTTCTTTCCAGGTGTGCACACAACACAGAAACCGCACCACCATCGTCCTTTCTTTCCAGGTGTGCACACAACACAGAAACCGCACCACCATCGTCCTTTCTTTCCAGGTGTGCACACAACACAGAAACCGCACCACCGTCGTCCTTTCTTTCCAGGTGTGTAGACAACACAGAAACCGCACCACCATCGTCCTTTCTTTCCAGGTGTGTACACAACACAGAAACCGCACCACCATCGTCCTTTCTTTCCAGGTGTGTAGACAACACAGAAACCGCACCACCATCGTCCTTTCTTTCCAGGTGTGTACACAACACAGAAACCGCACCACCATCGTCCTTTCTTTCCAGGTGTGTAGACAACACAGAAACCGCACCACCATCGTCCTTTCTTTCCAGGTGTGTAGACAACACAGAAACCGCACCAGCATCGTCCTTTCTTTCCAGGTGTGCACACAACACAGAAACCGCACCACCGTCGTCCTTTCTTTCCAGGTGTGCACACCACACAGAAACCGCACCACCATCGTCCTTTCTTTCCAGGTGTGTAGACAACACAGAAACCGCACCAGCATCGTCCTTTCTTTCCAGGTGTGCACACAACACAGAAACCGCACCACCATCGTCCTTTCTTTCCAGGTGTGTACACAACACAGAAACCACATAACCATCGTCCTTTCTTTCCAGGTGTGTACACAACACAGAAACCACACAACCATCGTCCTTTCTTTCCAGCTGTGTACACAACACAGAAACCACACAACCATCGTCCTTTCTTTCCAGGTGTGTACACAACACAGAAACCACACAACCATCGTCCTTTCTTTCCAGCTGTGTACACAACACAGAAACCACACCACCGTCGTCCTTTCTTTCCAGGTGTGCACACAACACAGAAACCGCACCACCGTCGTCCTTTCTTTCCAGGTGTGTACACAACACAGAAACCACACAACCATCGTCCTTTCTTTCCAGGTGTGCACACAACACAGAAACCGCACCACCGTCGTCCTTTCTTTCCAGGTGTGTACACAACACAGAAACCGCACCACCGTCGTCCTTTCTTTCCAGGTGTGTACACAACACAGAAACCGCACCACCGTCGTCCTGTCTTTCCAGGTGTGTACACCACACAGAAACCGCACCACCGTCGTCCTTTCTTTCCAGGTGTGTACACAACACAGAAACCGCACCACCGTCGTCCTTTCTTTCCAGGTGTGTACACAACACAGAAACCGCACCACCATCGTCCTTTCTTTCCAGCTGTGTACACAACACAGAAACCACACCACCGTCGTCCTTTCTTTCCAGGTGTGTACACAACACAGAAACCACACAACCATCGTCCTTTCTTTCCAGCTGTGTACACAACACAGAAACCACACAACCATCGTCCTTTCTTTCCAGGTGTGTACACAACACAGAAACCACACAACCATCGTCCTTTCTTTCCAGCTGTGTACACAACACAGAAACCACACCACCGTCGTCCTTTCTTTCCAGGTGTGCACACAACACAGAAACCGCACCACCGTCGTCCTTTCTTTCCAGGTGTGCACACCACACAGAAACCGCACAACCATCGTCCTTTCTTTCCAGGTGTGCACACAACACAGAAACCGCACCACCATCGTCCTTTCTTTCCAGGTGTGTAGACAACACAGAAACCGCACCACCGTCGTCCTTTCTTTCCAGGTGTGCACACAACACAGAAACCGCACCACCGTCGTCCTTTCTTTCCAGGTGTGTAGACAACACAGAAACCGCACCACCGTCGTCCTTTCTTTCCAGGTGTGTAGACAACACAGAAACCGCACCACCGTCGTCCTTTCTTTCCAGGTGTGCACACAACACAGAAACCGCACCAGCATCGTCCTTTCTTTCCAGGTGTGTACACAACACAGAAACCGCACCACCGTCGTCCTTTCTTTCCAGGTGTGCACACAACACAGAAACCGCACCAGCATCGTCCTTTCTTTCCAGGTGTGTACACAACACAGAAACCGCACCACCGTCGTCCTTTCTTTCTAGCTGTGTACACCACACAGAAACCGCACCACCATCGTCCTTTCTTTCCAGGTGTGTACACAACACAGAAACCGCACCACCATCGTCCTTTCTTTCCAGGTGTGTAGACAACACAGAAACCGCACCACCGTCGTCCTTTCTTTCCAGGTGTGTAGACAACACAGAAACCGCACCACCGTCGTCCTTTCTTTCTAGCTGTGTACACCACACAGAAACCGCACCACCGTCGTCCTTTCTTTCCAGGTGTGTAGACAACACAGAAACCGCACCACCGTCGTCCTTTCTTTCCAGGTGTGCACACAACACAGAAACCGCACCACCATCGTCCTTTCTTTCCAGGTGTGTAGACAACACAGAAACCGCACCACCGTCGTCCTTTCTTTCCAGGTGTGCACACCACACAGAAACCGCACCACCATCGTCCTTTCTTTCCAGGTGTGTAGACAACACAGAAACCGCACCACCGTCGTCCTTTCTTTCTAGCTGTGTACACCACACAGAAACCGCACCACCGTCGTCCTTTCTTTCCAGGTGTGTAGACAACACAGAAACCGCACCACCGTCGTCCTTTCTTTCCAGGTGTGCACACAACACAGAAACCGCACCACCATCGTCCTTTCTTTCCAGGTGTGTAGACAACACAGAAACCGCACCACCGTCGTCCTTTCTTTCCAGGTGTGCACACCACACAGAAACCGCACCACCGTCGTCCTTTCTTTCCAGGTGTGTAGACAACACAGAAACCGCACCACCATCGTCCTTTCTTTCCAGGTGTGCACACAACACAGAAACCGCACCACCGTCGTCCTTTCTTTCCAGGTGTGCACACAACACAGAAACCGCACCACCGTCGTCCTTTCTTTCCAGGTGTGTACACAACACAGAAACCGCACCACCATCGTCCTTTCTTTCCAGGTGTGCACACAACACAGAAACCGCACCAGCATCGTCCTTTCTTTCCAGGTGTGTACACAACACAGAAACCGCACCACCATCGTCCTTTCTTTCCAGGTGTGCACACAACACAGAAACCGCACCACCATCGTCCTTTCTTTCCAGGTGTGCACACAACACAGAAACCGCACCAGCATCGTCCTTTCTTTCCAGGTGTGTACACAACACAGAAACCGCACCACCGTCGTCCTTTCTTTCTAGCTGTGTACACCACACAGAAACCGCACCACCGTCGTCCTTTCTTTCCAGGTGTGCACACAACACAGAAACCGCACCACCGTCGTCCTTTCTTTCCAGGTGTGCACACAACACAGAAACCGCACCACCATCGTCCTTTCTTTCCAGGTGTGCACACAACACAGAAACCGCACCACCGTCGTCCTTTCCAGGTGTGCACACAACACAGAAACCGCACCACCATCGTCCTTTCTTTCCAGGTGTGTAGACAACACAGAAACCGCACCACCGTCGTCCTTTCTTTCTAGCTGTGTACACCACACAGAAACCGCACCACCATCGTCCTTTCTTTCCAGGTGTGTAGACAACACAGAAACCGCACCACCGTCGTCCTTTCTTTCCAGGTGTGCACACAACACAGAAACCGCACCACCGTCGTCCTTTCTTTCCAGGTGTGCACACAACACAGAAACCGCACCACCGTCGTCCTTTCTTTCCAGGTGTGCACACAACACAGAAACCGCACCACCATCGTCCTTTCTTTCCAGGTGTGCACACAACACAGAAGCCACACCGCCATCGTCCTTTCTTTCCAGGTGTGCACACAACACAGAAACCGCACCACCATCGTCCTTTCTTTCCAGGTGTGTACACAACACAGAAGCCACACCACCATCGTCCTTTCTTTCCAGGTGTGCACACAACACAGAAACCGCACCACCATCGTCCTTTCTTTCCAGGTGTGCACACAACACAGAAGCCACACCACCATCGTCCTTTCTTTCCAGGTGTGCACACAACACAGAAACCGCACCACCGTCGTCCTTTCTTTCCAGGTGTGTAGACAACACAGAAACCGCACCACCATCGTCCTTTCTTTCCAGGTGTGCACACAACACAGAAGCCACACCACCATCGTCCTTTCTTTCCAGGTGTGCACACAACACAGAAACCGCACCACCATCGTCCTTTCTTTCCAGGTGTGCACACAACACAGAAACCGCACCACCATCGTCCTTTCTTTCCAGGTGTGTACACAACACAGAAGCCACACCACCATCGTCCTTTCTTTCCAGGTGTGCACACAACACAGAAACCGCACCACCATCGTCCTTTCTTTCCAGGTGTGCACACAACACAGAAGCCACACCACCATCGTCCTTTCTTTCCAGGTGTGCACACAACACAGAAACCGCACCACCGTCGTCCTTTCTTTCCAGGTGTGTAGACAACACAGAAACCGCACCACCATCGTCCTTTCTTTCCAGGTGTGCACACAACACAGAAGCCACACCACCATCGTCCTTTCTTTCCAGGTGTGCACACAACACAGAAACCGCACCACCGTCGTCCTTTCTTTCCAGGTGTGTAGACAACACAGAAACCACACAACCATCGTCCTTTCTTTCCAGGTGTGCACACAACACAGAAACCACACCGCCATCGTCCTTTCTTTCCAGGTGTGCACACAACACAGAAGCCACACCGCCATCGTCCTTTCTTTCCAGGTGTGCACACAACACAGAAACCGCACCGCCATCGTCCTTTCTTTCCAGGTGTGCACACAACACAGAAACCGCACCACCATCGTCCTTTCTTTCCAGGTGTGCACACAACACAGAAACCGCACCACCGTCGTCCTTTCTTTCCAGGTGTGCACACCACACAGAAACCGCACCACCGTCGTCCTTTCTTTCCAGGTGTGCACACCACACAGAAACCGCACCACCGTCGTCCTTTCTTTCCAGGTGTGCACACCACACAGAAACCGCACCACCATCGTCCTTTCTTTCCAGGTGTGCACACAACACAGAAACCGCACCACCGTCGTCCTTTCTTTCCAGGTGTGCACACCACACAGAAACCGCACCACCGTCGTCCTTTCTTTCCAGGTGTGCACACAACACAGAAACCGCACCACCGTCGTCCTTTCTTTCCAGGTGTGTAGACAACACAGAAACCGCACCACCATCGTCCTTTCTTTCCAGGTGTGCACACAACACAGAAGCCACACCACCATCGTCCTTTCTTTCCAGGTGTGCACACAACACAGAAACCGCACCACCGTCGTCCTTTCTTTCCAGGTGTGTACACAACACAGAAACCGCACCACCATCGTCCTTTCTTTCTAGCTGTGTACACAACACAGAAATCACACCGACATCGTCCTTTCTTTCCAGGTGTGTACACAACACAGAAACCACACCGCCATCATCCTTTCTTTCCAGGTACTTGTAGGATTTATATGAGTTTTAGCATTATGCTTTATGTAACTTATCATTAACATTAGTTTAATAAGAAATCAAAAATGAAACTACTTTTTAAGTGTCATTCTTTTAAAAAAGCAGATGAGAAAGAACAAGGACAACAATTCCTTGTCTTGGCATCGGTAACATATTTGGCCACTGGGTGCTAGGGCAGACCTCCCCAAAGTCGTAAGTTCATCCGGGCCGGGTCTAACTAATTCACGCCCTGCTTGCATACCGAAACAACAACGGTAACAACCCTAATGACAAGTCTAGTTACCTGTGCGGCTCAGGCCTTTTAAAAAATTTCCTCCCAACAACCTCTTCAAAATAACTCAATGCCTGTCTTCTCGACTCATTCTATGACTTTTAGGAGCTAGTGGATTTTTATGTGCGTTTTTAGGGATTTTCATTTAGGTAAAGAGACTTCGGTGTTCCCCAACCAAGGTCTAATCTAAGCAATAACAGGACTAGCAAATGCAGTCGTGCCGGACAGGTCCAAACCACTACAGTGCTCCCTTTACCGATACTCCCAGCGCCGCTAGCAGGGTAAGGGTGTACCAGGAACATTTTGGTGTTATGACCTTTCCTGAAATTTGAAAGCAGTCACTCCTCTTGCCCTTTCCCAGTGTCTTCCAACTTCACTCACTTCAATGTCCATAATCTTACAACTTCAAAAAAACAAAATTCCTTAAAACGCCCACTTAGTAAGTATGGCAAGGCCCAGGTTACTGGTACTCAATTAGAAAAAGTAGAGAGAACATACTTACTATACAAGTTCCCTTTGAACAACTACTTTTTACTTTCATTATATTCTCTACTTTTGCATCGCTCTATTTTTTCTTTTTTGGTGATTACAAGAAGGTAACACAATTATAGTGTTTATAGCATATATCTTGAATCTGAAACACAAGAAACACTAATCTTTTATCTCTTTCTTAGTCCTAACAGCGGTGTAGCAAACTAACACGTGTGCTTCGGAGGTTTTTAAAATATGTTTTAAAAACTGAATCTTAAGTTAGGGAAGACTCACGTTAATACAGTAAACTTTTACATTTACATAAAGTGGTTCGGAACTGATTTACTTTGACTAACCCAGTGACATGGATTGAACTGTGTCCCCCCAAAAATGTGTATCAACTTGGACAGGCCATGATTCCCAGTGTTGTGTGGTTGTCCTCTATTTTGTGATTGTAATTTTATGTTAAGAGGATTAGGGTGGGATTGTAACACCTCCCTTACTCAGATCACCTCCCTGATCTAAGGTAAAGGGAGTTTCCCTGGGGTGTGGCCTGCACCACCTTTTATCTCTCAAGAGATAAAAGCACCAGGAGCAGAGCGCATCCTTTGGACTCGCGGTTCCTGCACCTGAGAAGCTCCTAGACCAGAGGAAGATTGAGGACAAAGACCTTCCTCCAGAGCCAGCAGAGAGAGAAGGCCTTCCCCTGGAAGCCGGTGCCCTGAATTTGGATTTGTAACCTACTGGACTGTGAGAAAATAAATCTCTCTTTGTTAAAGCCGTCCAATTGTGGTATTTCTGTTATGGCAGCACGAGATGACTAAGATGCTCAGTATTACCGTTCACTGTGTGTTATGTGTAATGCCAGTGGAGATGCCTCCCCCTCATTCCTTCCAAGGTAAGGGAGCTGAATTAGGGTAACTGCGGCCTCTCTCTACCCCGTTATTGACGCCACTCACTGGGAGATGATTAGTAAATATGGACGAGCACAACGGGCAGGGTTGGCACATCTCTGTCCTTTTGCTTCTCCAGGGACAATCTCCCCTGTGCCTGGGGTGGCGGTCAAGCACTGCCTGCAGCTGTGGGTCAGTCTGTCTCAGTCTACGGTTCATTCAACAACCCAGGGTCTCTCACACACACCCATGTGCTTCAGCTTCACCACACTTAGCATTAGAGGTGATACCATCATCTCTCTCCGGCCTGCTCTTTGTTTTTTTCCCAATTTGGTTATAACTTGGGTGGTTAAGAATGGGTGCTATTTGCTGAGGCCACTCAAGACGCGATATTTACATAGATTATGTAGATTACAATACAGAACATGTGATAAAAATATCATCCAGAATATGATACTTTTGAAATTCCAAGAGCTGCTGGGTCATGATTCTGATAAATATTTTCATTACGTTGGAATTAAGCTAAATCCCTTTGGCCTTCTAAAACCAAAAAAGTTGCTTTTAATGTAATATAGAATGTTATTATCATTCGTCTTTCTAAACCATTTCAACTATAGCATGCTCCTCCAAAAGGGACTGAAATTAAATGGAAGTTGACTGCAGTAAAAACAAATGGAATTCACAAGTACTATGATGATGTCCACGGTCCTGCTTTCAAAAACTCACCCCGTTATTCTAAAATAGAACCGCTTCAAAGCCAAAAGCTTGTGTCTTCACACACACAGAGCTGAATATTCTTCTGAGTAACATCAGTGAGTTACATTTCTTTAAAACCCCATTTACTGATTGGAAGACTTCTAGAATTTTTGAGAAGCTTCTTTACTCCCTTTAGGAAGCTTCCCCATAATTTAAATTAACAGTCATCTTGGCGTGCTCCCCCACTACTCCTTGCTTTAATAAATTATACACAAACAGGCTTAACTGGAGCAGTCTTTGCTAAGGTGCTTCCTTCAAAAAAAAAGAGAAAAAAAAAAAAGAATCTGGGAAATTAAATAAACTCTGGGGTTAATGAAAAAGAACACAGAGCTGGGTGTCGTGGTCACTAATCCTAGCCCTGTAGTTAAGTAGCTGCATGATTTTAGGTTTAACCCATCTAGATCTCATTTTTCCTCTCAGTAAAATGAAGGAGTAACCTACAGGGTCCCTATGAGTTGGAATCAACTTGACAGCACACAACCACCACCACCTAGATGAACTCAAGGGCCATCTCACATAGGAAATACGAGCTTATGTCTTAATATGTCTTAAATGCCCGGCACATAGAAGTGGGCAGGCAGGTTTTTATTAGCGTATTTGCTTTTCCATTCCTCTTGTTCCATCTCCATCACCATACGCTTTGGATTTTAAAAGCTAGACCTGACAGAGATTATCAAATTCCAGGCTTCTGAAGGAAGGGGAGATGAGGGAAGGCTAGCAGCTTCTTCCCCTATTTTCTGTAACTTTACTTTTTTGGTTTTTGATAGGGTGAGACTATACCTAACACAATTCTCCATCTGTACACACCTAATGAAGAGATAATCATTCAAAGACGAAACTGAAAAGTTATTAAAGTTTACAAGAAATTCTTTACCTTCATCAAAAGAATCTGAACTGCTGCTTTTGTCCAGGGAAAGATACTCATTCTTATTTAAGTCCAATGATTTTGACGGCACTCTACGTAACTTCTTTTCTGAAGTCAGTGAAGGGTTTATCTTGATCCATTTCTTGCTTTGGGACCCCTCTTTTCCTAACCCCTAAGAGGCAAGAAAAAAAAGTTTAAAAATTAAAAAACAGATTATAGACTTTGATTTTACAGCGAGAGCTTTAATAATAAGAACACTTTGAAAAAGAGTTACAGCATTTTGTAATGTGTTTGCATCACATTTCCATCGATGCTAAATTTCAGTACTTAAGACATTGGTACATAGGAAACACCATTCTAAACTCATCTTCTTATTCAATTATAAAGATGGGATTTATGAAGAAATCAAATAAAAAGAACATAGGCAGTTAGCGCTAGATGCATCACCTAAACAGAAGGGGAAAGGGGCAGAGAAGAAAAAAATGGAGCAATTAGTTCTTTGGGGTGTGACAGGGAGAGGTGTCTCCCAGCTAATTCCTGCCTCGTCACCTCAAGGAAGAGCTCACCCATCTCTTAAGACCAGTAACTGAAGAGGAAAGGACAAGAAAATAGAAAAAGTCACATAAGAGCACCGTAGGGGAGAGAGGATAGTATAAGAGAAATCAATTTCATAGTAAACTCTTGCTATTCGTAGTAAATACCACTGGCTTTACTATTAAGGAATTAAGGAGTTAGCCATTAAAATAATCCAATATATGATGCTATCTATACCTTCTAGGAATGGTTTAAATAGAGACATGTCATTTTAACAATAAATTGAATGTTAGGCATTAAAGTATGAATGCCATTGCTATGTTAGTATTCAAGTAACAAAGGATTATAATGAGGCTTAACAGGACAGTGTGAAAAATCTCTATAAACTGTACAAAAACTACTTTCTTGCACTGTCTGTGTGACTGAGAGTTATAACCAGATGAAACAGAGCAAACAGCACAAAGGAAATCCTCTCACTTCCTGCCCCACGAGATCCTCCACAGCACTCCACAGCAGAAGCAGCTCCAGGGAGGATTCAGGTTTCCACCAGCCACTCCGAGAGCAGAACAACAACTGGGACCCAGGACATGGTTTATTAAAGGATTGCACGTACTATCTTAGCCACAGGATTGATTCTTTGAGCAGAGGTTACTGCTAAAATTCAAGCCTTGATTTACTTGGGAGTTCCATACTACAAACCAACATACTTATTTAGCAGATCCAGCTCACTTTATCAGATGCAAAGCAGAGGAAACTTCTCTTTAGCTTCATACTTTATTAGCTCTGTTGCTAATTAAGATATATTTCTCATGATAAGGGATACAAGATAGATAGGTATTTGTAGGAAAACTAAGAGTCACTGTCGTTGAGTAGTTGGCATCTGGGTGATCTTAATTTTCTTCTTATACTTTTCTATTTTTAAAAAGAATATTAAATTTTTTAAAAGAATTTTTAAAAAGAATATTAATTTTATAACTTGAAAAAAAAACTATTTACATTTTGAGGAAAAGTTATTTCTAATACTTGCTGCAGGTGAGAATGCAGCAAAGTAAGTGACATAAGATACGTGTTGACATCTAAGATCTCACCAGGCTGCTCCTGAGGAAAGGAAAACGAGGACTGGACTTCTGTATTGCTTGTATTCCACAACCTGAAAACATCTATACCTCACTGAATGTATGGCTGGTCTTAAAGCATTAAATCATTTCTCTACATTCTTTCCCTTTACTGAGTCAACTATGCCAAGAGCAGGTACAGAGCATTTCAGGGAGGCTGTAAGAAAAACTCAAGTAGAGATTAGTAGTTCTGAGACCTCAGTCCTTAAAGTCAGACTTTGGTAAAAGAACAGAGATGGCAAGACATCCCCCAGTCTTGGTACTTCCCCCAAATCGAGTGCTTTTGTTTTCTTAGCGAGTACAAAGAGATCGGCACCCAGAATCACCATCCTTCACCACTAACAAGTCCCTAAGGGTCTCTAGATGATCAGGTTCTAGAGAAATCCACAAGACGGAATCAGATGGACATAGACGATGACAGTCGCCTGAGACGAGCTGATAATTTGGTCGCCTTTCACATAAATATATTGTATTTCAATGTTTTCCCAACATTTACTCAGAAGAGATCCCAGTAGCTGCACGAGGAGAATAGAAGAGGACCACTGCTGGCCACACGCAGATTCACCATCAATTATAATAATAGCTTATGGTTACTGAATACTGAATGAGTGCTAGGCACTGTTCTATGCACTTTCACCTATATTAATTCATTTAATGTTTACAGAAACGCTATGAGGTATTATTGTCCTCATCTTACAGGGGGGAAAAAGAAGGTATAGGGAGGTTATGTAATTAAGTTAACTTATTTAAGGTCACTAAGTGGCAGAGGTAGGATTTAAAGATAAGCAGTCTGGCTCCAAAGCCCTGCTGTAAACAAAGAAATTCAGCTTCAGGCCCCAAATTTGCATCCCAAAGAGCAGAACAAAAGCTCTGGAGTAGGAGCACCCTTAGCACTGAGAATGTGGTCTCTAAATACCATTCTCCACTCAGACGAACTATGGCTCATTGAGAAAGTGGCCCGTTCTAAGTCTGGGGCAGGAAGTGTACAAAATGTGCCTGGGACATATTGTTGCACCAGAAAGAAAGGAAGCCATCGGGGATTACTGGTCATGTCAAAGGACAAAGGAGAAAAACTGAAGGAGTTTCCATTGGCAAAGAAGGGCAAACTGGGTAGCAAATAGAATGACTCCAAGAGAATGAAAATCACTGAAATAAAAATCTACACACTTATAGTGATACTCAAAAAAATAGAGTAATAAACTAAGTAACCAAAAAGCCCAGTAGTTAACGGGACCCACCTGCTTTAGGAGGCAGTTCAATTGAGAAGCACCTATTGTCACTGAGGAAACCCTGGTGACATAGTGGTTAAAGTGTGACGGCTGCTAACCAAAAGGTTGGCAGTTTGAGTCCACCAGGCGCTGCTTGGAAACTCTATGGGGCAGGTCTACTCTGTCCTATAGGGTCACTATGAGTTGGAGTCAACTCGACTCGACAGCAGTGGGTTTCTGGTATTGCCACTGAGAAACCCTGGTGGCATAGTGGTTAAGAGTCCGGCCACTAACCAAAAGGTTGGCATTTCAAATCCACCAGGCGCTCCTTGGAAACCCTGAGGGGCAGTTCTACTCTGTCCTAGAGGGTCACTATGAGTTGGAATTGACTTGATGGCAACAGGTTTTTTTTGGGCTTACTGTTGCTGAAGTAAGCTGCTCAGAGCTCTCATCCCACTCCTCAAAGCAGACGAATTTCTCCATCTCATTTTGTTTTTTAGGATGTTTATCTGCCTTAGAGACTGATACTCAGGGAACTGTCTAGTAGGTCTGTACCTTATTCAGCTCGGAACAAAACCACATATTATTCCTGTGTAATTGCTGCTGCTTGTAGACCTAAAACTCTTCAAAAATAAAGTAACAGCCTGATGTCTTAAGTTTTTAAAGATTTTGTACATTGTATTTTTATTTGGTCTTATATTATGATTAACACATGGTGGTGTCAGATATACTTTAAAAGGGCTATCACATACTAACCTCTTTTGGTGTTTCTCCGTTAAATGACTCGTTTTCTGAAACCTGGCTCACTGATTCACGGCTAAAACTGATTGAGTTGGATAACTTTTCCTCTCTCTCCCCAGGATCACCTAAGCTGGTCCTTCCTGGACTTCTGAAAGAAACACATCATTACAGAAACATAAACAAGGCCACATCCACACCAAAAAATGACTTGGTCTTCTCATGGAGCACCTTTCTCGTTATAAAGCATTTTGACAACAAACGCATCACTGTGATATGACAAGCCTCTACTTACACCAAGGCTGTTTTCTTAAATCATATGCAAATGGACTTCAGTTCTGAAAATAAGATGTGCTCATATGAGATTCTGCAAATTTCAGAAACCATTAAAAAATTAACCAAGTACAAGTGGCCACAATAACAACTAACTGAATGACTACTGCTTGCTTAGATTTCAGTGTGTAGACAACCACCAGGCTTTGAAAGGAGCAGGGTGGATGTGGATACCAGCCAGCACCAGAAGGCAGTCTGAGAGCTCCCTGTCTGACTCAGCCCTGACTAAGATGGCACATTCCTCCAGAAGGCTCCTGATGTCGGAGCACAGGGCCCGTCAATCAGTCCAAGCTCCTTTCTCACTCTTCTCATCCCTAAGAACAAGGTTTAAGAAACAGCTTTCAAGTGAACATAGGGCCAAGACTACAGTGTCCTGGGAGCTGCTTTTCCTCCCTCGGGGAATGAAAAGGAAGTCTATTAAATGTAAAAGAAACACAACCTTCTCCAGGGTTCAGTCTTGCTCTCACTATTACTCCCATATAGCCACTGCTTCTTACAGACTTAAAGCTCTGCCCCTGAAGTAAAGTAGCAGTCTGACATTTTAAGCCATATTACTCTGAGGAAGGGATAGAGAAGCTAAAGAGCCTTTCAGTCCTATTCTATTCTGCCCAAATCATACTGCTATCAAGTCACTCCTGGGCCAGCCAGAATGGCAGGGCTCCCAGAGACTAGCCCCACCAGTGGAGTAGCTGCACTTTAGGATTTTAAGGGTGGAGGTGAAGTGTGGGAAAAGAACAAGAGAGGGAAGGAGGAAAGGGGAAAGGGAGGAAGGGGTCGGGAAAGAAGATGCAGCAGAGCTGAGGAAATGGGCTTTTGAAACAGATACGCTTTTCTCAGAGACTGGAAGAAGGGGAGGAAGTGTAGAAAGCGGCATGAGGCCCCTACCATGTCTTTTCTGAGAAAGCACTCAAGCACCAGAGGAAGAAAACAGCAGCTTTGCTGATGACCTTAAAAGGCTAGCCCTAAGAGTATGTATACTGCAGCTGGTCAAAAATATTTATTCTTTCCTTCTTAAAAGACTCAGATTTTCACATCAGCAGACAGCTTGGAGATCTTTTAGTTCAGCTGCCTCATTTATAGATGAGTCAACTGAGGACCAGAAAGGTTAAGAGATTTGTCTGAGGTTGCTCAGCCACTTGGTGACAAAGTCCAGACTAGAATCCAGGTCTTCTTACCACAATCCAAGGCTCTTTGTATTAGACCATTGCTTTTCTATCCAAGTCCAGTACCTGAGAGAGGCTAGTAAACTTTAAAAGGGGAGTGGCTCAATGGAAATTTTCCGCTTTAAAGAGAACTTATAAAAGATACATGTGCAACCATGTAAAAAAAGACTGTAAAATACTGATGCTGAACAGAGACGAGACAAACAGGAGCAGCATAACTGGAAGGATACCTAGGTAAGTAAAATTTGTTGCACGCGCTGACACTTGCCAAAGGTTTCTGTTTTAAGATGTATTTGCTATGGAGTACTTTCTAACACTTTTAGTGACATAAAGCTCACCGTAAAATCTACCCCACTTACAATGTGCAATTCAGTGGTTTACAGAGCTGTGCAGCCAGCACCACTATCTAATTTCAGATCATTTTCATATCCCAAAGAGAAACCCCACAGCCACTAGCCATCGCTCCCCATTTCTCCAGCCTCCCAGCCTCTGGCAACTCATCTACTTTCTGTCTCTCCAGATTTAGAGATTCTGGACTCCACTTCATGTTAATGGAATCATGCCGTGTGGGGTCTTTAACGGCTGGCTTCTTTCAGGTAGCGTGGTGTTTGCTGTAGAATTTTTGTGTGTAACCTGTAGTTGTTTTAACTGATGTGGCCTCAGGTACCACTGGTCAAAAGGCACCTTTACTTGTACAGGTTGATAAAGATGTCCACTCTTCCAAATGAATCCCCGTCGGTCAAAAATAATCTCTCTACCATTAATTTCTTTCTTACATTATCTGTTTTTCCTTGATGGCCTTTATTACTTTCTACCTTGAATCATAATTATTTACATGCATGGCTTATCTGCCCCACAGTTCTATAAACTCCTTTCATTCATGCATTCAATATTTATTGAGTGTCAACCACATGCCAAGCGCTATGCAAGGGGATCCTTGAGAAAAAGCTGTGCTATCTGTGAATCCCTGAAAATGCCTGCTATCCGTTTCATTCTACCATTATCTATAACTCAGAGATTTCACTAGCTCCAGATCCTTAAGAAAAGCTTTACTAAAGCCAAGCTATAAACGTGGTACTCCTAACCAAAAGGCTGGAGGTTCAAACTCACCCAGATACGCCTTTGAAGAAAGGCCTGGTGAACTGCTTCCAAAAGGTCACAGCCTTGAAAACCCTATGGAGTACAGTTTTACACTGCACACCTGGGGTCACCATGGGTTGGAATCAACTTGTCAGCCACTAACAACAATCAAATCCTAGGTAACACAGCTACATAGTTAATATTTCCTTAACCCATTGCCGTTGAGTCAACCGGACTCATAGCGACCCTACAGGACAGAGCAGAACTGCCCCGTAGGGCTTCCAGGGAGTGGCTGGTGGGTTCAAACTGCCGACATTTCAGTTAGCAGCTGAGCTCTTAACCACTGTGCAGCCAGGACTCCTTATCTGTCCTATGTTTCCTTACCTGTTTATTAAATATTCCCTGTTCCCACCTTTCATCCCATTCCACCGCAGGGAACAAAGAGGCAAGTTTCACCCAAGGGTGAATTAAAAGAAATTCTGAATTAGTAGCTTCTAAAACAAATCTGGGTTGATTAAAAGCACTTTACCATACCTCGGCCGCACGTTATCCTCAATTGACAGTGACAGCTTTTCCATTTCTCCAGCATTTAAGCCTAGCTCCGGGCCATAGTTCTGCTGGACCAGCTGCCAGAATTCCCGCTTGGTCAGGCTCTAGAATGATGGCACAATTACACCGAGCACAGGAAAAACGGTATAACACAGTGATTCAAAACCTAGGCTTTGAAGACAGAAAGACCGCTGTGGTGCTTCTGGCAGTATGACTTTGGTGGTCATTTAACCTTTTTAGATCTCACTTCTTTGTATCTGAAAAAATGGATTACGAAACCTACCTGACAGAGTGGTTATGGGGAATAGATAAAATGATGTTTATAAAGTGTGTAATACAATAACTAGTGTGAATGAGCAATCAAATGGTTTAAAATTTCTTTTAATAAAATCATTTTGTCAAAGTTTCTAGCAATTGCTAATCTGCATTTTAAATTCTATAATCCAACCAGTCTGTCATGACCACAGAATCACCATCTAGCATCCTCGCTGTTAGCTCCGAATCCATCTTCTTACTCCATTACCCAATCCAAAGATTTTAATAAATTCTAAAACCTTATATACCAGTAACTCCCATGTGTCTGTCAGTTTGTCGTACTGTGGGGGTTTGCATGTTGCTGCGATACTGGAAGCTATATCACCGGTATTCAGATACCAGCAGGGTCACCCATGGAGGACAGGTTTCAGCTGAGCTTCCAGACTAAGACAGACTAGGAAGAAGGACCCGGCAGTCTACCTCTGAAAAGCATTAGCCAGTGAAAACCTATGAATAGCAGTGCAACATTGTCTGATATATTGCTGGAAGATGAGCCCCCCAGGTTGGAAGGCACTCAAAAGATGACTAGGGAAGAGCTGCCTCCTCAAAGTAGAGTCGACCTTAATGACGTAGATGGAGTAAAGCTTTCAGGACCTTCATTTGCTGATGTGGCACGACTCAAAATGAGAAGAAACAGCTGCAAAAATCCTTTAATAACCAGAACCTGGAATGTACAAAGTATGCATCTAGGAAAATTGGAAATCACCAAAAATGAAATGGAACGCATAAACATCGATATCCTAGGCATTAGTGAGCTGAAATAGACTGGTATTAGCCATTTTGAATTGGACAATCATATAGTCTACTATGCTGTGAATGACAACTTGAAGAGGAATGGTGTTGGATTCCTCGTCAAAAAGAACATTTCAAGATGTATCCTGAAGAACAATGCTGTCAGTGATAGGATAATATCCACACGCCTACAAGGAAGACCAGTTAATACGACTATTATTCAAATTTACACACCAACTACTAGGGCCAAAGATGAAGAAATAGATTTTTATCAGCTGCTGCAGTCTGAAATTGATCGAATATGCAATCAAGATGCATTGATAATTACTGGCGAATGGAATGGGAAAGTTGGAAACAAAGAAGAAGGATTAGCAGTTGGAAAATATGGCGTTGGTGACAGAACCAATGCCAGAGATCGAATGATAGAATTTTGCAAGACCAACGACTTCTTCATTTCAAGTACCTTCTTTCATCAACATAAACCGCAACTATACACATGGACCTCACCAGATGAAACACACAAAAATCAGATTGACTACATCCATGGAAAGAGACAATGGACAAGCTCAATATCATCAGTCAGAACAAGGCCAGGGGCCGACTGTGGAACAGACCATCAATTGCTCATATGCAACTTCAAGCTGAAACTGAAGAAAATCAGAGCAAGTCTATGAGAGCCAAAATATGACCTTGTGTATATCCCACCTGAATTGAGACCATCTCAGGAATAGATCTGATGCATTGAACACTAGTGACCAAAGACCAGACGAGTTGTGGAATGACATCAAGGACATCACACATGAAGAAAGCAAGAGGTCATTGAAAAGACAAGAAAGAAAGAAAAGATCAAGAGGGATGTCAGAGGAGACTCTGAAACTTGCTTTCGAATGTCGAACAGATAAAGCAAAAGGAAGAATTGAAGAAGTAAAAGAACTGAAGATTTCAAAGGGTGGCTGGAGAAGACAAAGAAAAGTATTATAATGACATGTGCAAAGAGCTGGAGATGGGAAATCAAAAGTGAAGAAAACACTCGGCATTTCCCAAACTGAAAGAACTACAGAAAAAAACTCAAGCCTCAAGTTGCAATAGTGAATGATTCTACGGGGAAAACATTAAACGACACAGGAAGCATCAAAAGAAGATGGAAGGGACACACAGAGTCATTATACCAAAAAGAATTAGTCAATGTTCAGTCATTTCAAGAGGTGGCATATGATCAGGAACCAATGGTACTGAAGGAAGAAGTCCAAGCTGCTCTGAAGGCACTGGCGAAAAACAAGGCTCCAGGAATTGATGGAATGTCAACTGAGATGTTTCAACAAACAGATGCAGCACTGGAGGTGCTTACTCATCTATGCCAAGAAATATGGAAGGTAGCTTCCTGGATGGAAGAGATCCATATTTATGCCTATTCCCAAGAAAGGAGACCCAACTGAATGTGGAAATTATAGAACAATATCATTAATATCACACGCAAACAGTATTTTGCTGAAGATCATTCAAAAACAGCTGCAGCAGTATATCAACAGGCAACTGCCAGAAATTCAGGCTGGTTTCAGAAGAGGACGTGGAACCAGGGATATCATTGCTGATGTCAGATGGATCCTGGCTGAAAGCAGAGAATACCTGAAGGATGTTTACCTGTGTTTTATTGACTATGCAAAGGCATTCGACTCTGTGGATCATAACAAATTATGGATAACACTGCAAAGAGCGGGAATTCCAGAACACGTAATTGTGCTCATGAGAAACCTTTACATAGATCAAGAGGCAGTTGTTTGGATAGAACAAGGGGATACTGATTGGTTTAAAGTCAGGAAAGGTGTGCATCAGGGTTGTATCCTTTCACCATACCTATTCAATCTGTATGCTGAGCAAATAATCCGAGAAGCTGGACTATATGAAGAAGAACGGGGCATCAGGATTGGAGGAAGACTCATTAACAACCTGCATTATGCGGATGACACAACCTTTCTTGCTGAAAGTGAAGAGGACTTGAAGCACTTACTAATGAAGATCAAAGCCCATAGCCTTCAGAATGGATTGCACCTCAACATAAAGAAAACAAAAAATCCTCACAACGGAACCAATGAGCAATATCACGATAAACGGAGAAAAGACAGAAGTTGTCAAGGATTTCATTTTACTTGGATCCACAATCAACAGCCATGGAAGCAGCAGCCAAGAAATCAAAAGATGCATTGCAGTGGGTAAATCTGCTGCAAAGGACCTCTTTAAAGTGTTGAACAGCAAAGGTATCACCTTGAAGACGAAGGCGTGCTTGACCCAAGCCACGATATTTCCAATTGCATCATATGCATGTGGAAGCTGGACAACGAATAAGGAAGACAGAAGAAGAATTGATGTCTTTGAATTGTGGTGTTGGCAAAAAATACCGAATATACCATGGACTGCCAAAAGAAGGAACAAATCTGTCTTGGAAGAAGTGCAGCCACAATGCTCCTTAGAGGCAAGGATGGTGAGACTGCATCTTACACACTTTGGACATGTTGTCAGGAGCGATCAGTCCCTGGAGAAGGACATCATGCTTGGTAGAGTACAGGGTCAGTGGGAAAGAGGAAGACCGTCAACGAGGTGGACTGACACAGTGGCTGCAACAATGAGCTCAAGCATAACAACGATTGTAAGGATGGCTCAGGACCAGGCAGTGTTTCGTTCTGTTCTGCATAGGGCCGCTAGGAGTCGGAACCAACTCGAGGGCACCTAACAATAACAACATATACCAGTAAATTTTATTTTAAGTTGTATCTTCCTAAAATAAAAAATGCAAGACACTAGATTCCAGAAAGTTCCCTTTGCTTTATTTACAATAAAGTTCAGATTGTTCTTTCTGTGTAGGTAGTATGGTCAGTGTTAAAATCATCAGATACAACAAACTCACGCATTACGTAGCTAAACAAAAACAGTAACAGTATGATAACCAATGGTCTGATTTCTAGAAACGTTAAAACCAAAAAATAAAAATAAACCAAACCCATAGCCGTCGAGTTGATTCCGACTCACAGAGATCCTGTTGCAGAGTAGAACTGCCCCATGGGGTTTCCGTGGCTGGAAATCTATACAGAAGCAGACTGCCACACCTTTCTCCAGGGGAGCAGCTGGGGGGTTCGAACTGCCAACCTTTCGATTAGCAGCAGACAGCTTAACCAACGTGCCTCCAGGGCTCCTTCTAGAAACATTATAGATGGTTAATCACATGATTAAGCAACATAACATTAATATAACACTTGAAGCAATTGTTGGCAAGACTACCTCTCATTCATTCAACAAACATTTACTTAGTACCTATCAAATGTGTATCACTGCACTAGATGCTAAGGAGGATAAAATGATGTACAAGTTAAGCTCCTTGCTTACCACTCTTTGTGTTTTGTTTTTTTTAATTTAACTTTAGATGAAGGTTTATAGAACGAACTAGTTTCTCATCAAACAGTACACACATTGTTGTATGACATTGGTTAACAACCCCACAACATGTCAACACTCTCCCTTCTCAGCCCTGGGTTCCCTGTTACCAGCTTTCCTGTTCCTTCCTACTTTCCAGTCCCTGCCCCAGGACTGGTACACTCCTTTAGTCTTGTTTTGTTCCATGGGACTGTTCAATCTTTGGTTGAAGGGTGAACCTGAGGAGTGGCCTCATTACTGAGCTCAAAGGGTATCCGAGGGCCATACTCTCAGGATTTCTCCAGTCTTTGTCAGGCCAGCGAGTCTAGTCTTTCTTTTTGAGTTAAATTTTGTTCTACATTTTTCTCCAGCTCTGTCTGCGACCCTCTATTATGATCCCTGTCAGAGCAGTCAGGGGTGGTAGCCAGGCACCATCTAGTTGTACTGGACTCAGTCTGGTGGAGGCCGTGATAGATGTGGTCCTTTAGTCCTTTGGACTAATCTTTCCCTTATGTCTTTAGTTTTCTTCATTCTTCCTTGCTCCCAAAGGGCCGGAACCAGTGGAGTATCCTAGACGGCGGCTCACAGGCTTTTAAGACCCCAGGCACTACCCACCAAAGTAGAATGTAGAACATTTTCTTTATAAACTCTGTATGCCAATCGAGCTAGATATTCCCTGAGACTACGGTCCCCACAGCCCTCAGCCTAGCAATTCAGTTCCTCGGGGAGTTTGGATGTGTCTGTGGAGCTACCATGGTCCTGCCTCGTACAGGCTGTGCTGGCTTCCTCAGTATGGCGTACTGTCTTACCCTTCACCAAAGTTACCACTTATCTATTGCCTATTAAGTGTTTTTCCGTCCCTGTCCCTCCCCTCCCTCCCTCGTAACCATCAAATATTGTTTCTTTTTGTATGTAACCTTTTCATGAGTTTTTACAGTGGTGGTCGGGATATGAGACACTCTTAAGTAAAGTTAAATATGACAAGCTATTATAGTGTGATTAGTTACTCACTAAAATATGGTAGAATCAACATGATATAAAAGTGACTGGATGAGAGTAATCAGATAGGGCTTCTCATCAGAGAAGGGTCTTCAACTAAGCTAAAGGAAGGACATGAATGGAGGAAATGGAGATATGAGAAAGTTTTAGGAGAGGAAACCCAACATAAAAACACAGAATAAACACATTAACTTAAGTAATAGCTGTTTTGGAGTCAGTTAATCGTTTATCCATCTGAGTAGGGTGAAAGTTTCAAATTTGGAAATAGGAGAGATAATATACAGAGATTTAATCGGGCCAAAATGCATAGATGCCTTGAATTCCTCCCTGATATTCCCTACAACAAATACCACCTCCTCTTCTCTTTCTCCTTGTTTCTTCCCTTTGTCTAGTAGCTATGATATCTTTGTTAGGTTATCCTAGACGACCTTCATGATATTTCAGGAAACCAGAGAGATTAAGGACAAAACTTCTGTACTTTTGACATCTAGCTCCCAATATGCAGGGCCCAGTCCACGAGGATTCCACAAGAGTGGTTGATGAAAACTCAGGTACTCTTATCAATATTTCAACAAGTCAAAAATATCCAAATAGTTACCCATATTAAAGCTATTCAGGCTAAGTAAAATGTCAAGCTTCTGTGGGGCTGAATGATATTAACTACAGTGATTATCTCAAGTTGATAAGAAACTCTCATTGGAAGTAGCCCTGGTGGCATGGTGGTTAAGCGTTCGGCTGCTAACCAAAAGGTCTTCAGTTCAAATCTACCAGCTGCTTCTTGGAAACACTGTGGGGCAATTCTGCTCTGTCCTATAGGATCGCTATGAGTCAGAATCGACTTGATGGCAACGGGTTTGGTTTTTTGGTTCTTGGTTAATAAATATTAATGCTCTAATATTTTATTATTTAACATGCACCACTTACATGGAACATAATGTCCACAGAAGAAGAATAAAAAGGATTATGAGTGGTAAAGAAAGTTAAAGAATCACTGCCTTTGGTCCTAAAGGTATCAACACATCTCTCTCTGCCCCCAACCCCAGAAGAGTCATTTGTGAACTCTTTTTTTCACAATAACAATTAGCCCATACTACTAATTAATCCATTCTTCCAAAGACATGATCTTTGAAGCATTTTTAGTGTCATAAAAGGATAGCTAACTTTATAAAGAGAAACAAGCAATATTTCAATATACTTGAAGATTAACTTTTTATAAAAGCTTTCCTGAAATAATAGTTATCAAAGTATTTCAAACGCAGACTAAAACAAGTAGATAAACCAATGATGAATGAACTCAGCTTCCTAAGAGTGGAAGAAATGAAACTTATACTACAAATAAAATACTAACAAAAATGCATGTTTATTTGATTACATAAGTATATGTTTCAAATACATTATCAAATACTATCAAAGTTAATAGCTGTGTAATTTGAGAATATTTTTGATCTATTAATTAAATATACAATAGGCTGATATCTAATTCACCACCTTCTGGATTCACTATTTGTTTAAAAATGACCGCTTTTCTACAAGTTGTCCAGAAGTCACAAAAATATGGTGATTTACAGCCCTGCTGAAGATTCAAACATTAAAACATATGCCCAGGCTGATATTCAGAATCCTTTCAATAATCAGCAGTAGAACCAATCTGCCCGCCTAACCTTAAAAAACAACGTACATTTTCAACAAAAGCTGACCACCTACCTGCACACAAAGGAGTCTCCCCCTTTCAGCCTACAGAGCAGTTCAACAAATAAAGATGAACCAAGCGGTAATCAGATAAGCCTCCCAAGTCGGCAGATCAATTTCTGGCCCAGGAAGCTTTCCATCTAAGCATGCTGCAGTCTTGGACTATCAGCAGCAGAGTTCCAAGTATTTCACGACAACTATGTAAAATCACCACTTGGATCTCCCAGTTTTGCTCTGAGAAGCTTTTTCCTTCTGAAAGACAAGCTCCAGTGTAGTTTAAAGGGCGGTTTGTGACTTCCTGGTTCCTAGTGTCACGCTCTCCAAGGCTGCCAAGCAGAATACAGAATTGGAGGTTACACCTCACTCCACAACCTCACTCCACAGGTTCCTAAGCCACTCCTACTGGGAGAGGGCAGGTAAAGGGGGTTTTATTAAAGGGGCAGGTCCCAGTTTCTTCTGTTCCACACACAGGTCAGAAACAAGATGCAAATGAAAATATCTTGCTTATGCTCAATGACACACAATGTTAATATTATTTAACTTCATTTTAAAAACTAAATATACTGACAGTTAAATTTTCTTCTCCATACTGATAATTTCTATTCCACTCTGGCAATGTCATTATTGCTTTCACATAGCATTTCTTCAGCACTGATGTAACATATCAATCAGCCTCCTCCAGCAACCCTTCGGGACAATCATAGACTACATCACTTGACCTGTAAATAGAACATCGGGAAAGGCCAAGAAATCGCAAGGAGCCAGCTCTTCGAGTGGTGGAATGCCAAGAAACACTGGGCACATCCTTCATCACCGGGAAGCTGAAGGTAGCATCTTGACACCTCAGTAATTCTTCCCTTAAAAACAATTGTGACTTTAGTTTCCTCAAAACATTTTTTTCAAGTGGGGACCTGAACTACAATAAACACTGCAGAGAGCATACCCTACCAAGTCCGGTTTCTTTCCCCAGATGAAATGTTTATTCTAAATAAAAAATCGAAATGTGCGCTAATTTCTATCCAGTCATTCCATTTAATTTAGTAAGCTGCGTAGACGATTCAAATGTTACTTGATGAACCTGCGAGAATCAACATTTTGGGGGGTTCCTAAAATCTAATCATTTTTTGCAATGGCAAAATGAGTCCTCTCCAGTGTCACTCTCACCAAAGGATGAGTTGAGGAGAAGTGGCCAGCAAAAGACACTGACGGAAATACCAGGGAGATAAGAGTAACATCTAGAAAGAATGAGGTTATGGAAATCAGAAGAGGAAGGAGTGGGGGAAGGAGGAAGTGGAGGGAATACACAATGGGGACAAAGGCTGCTGTAAGGTCAGGTAAGAGGAGGATGTGACAAGCACCTAGCCTGGCAAATGCAAGCATCCGGAGCAGTGAATCATCGTGGCATGCCATTTCACCATGACTAGTACGTATGACATACGTATGACATAGAGAAGGAGGAAGAAGCCAGATCATGATGAGCCTTATATGCCATCCTAAGGAGTATGGACTTCACGATGTGAAAATATAAAAGCCACCGGATGGATTCACCCAGAGAAGTAACAAGCGCAGAATTGTGTTTTTAAAAGAACAACTTTGGAGGTAAAACAGAAGCACTAAACCCGGCATTAGACCAATTAACTGCGACAACCCATGAAACCCTGACCCTAAACCTCCAAACCAAGAAACCAAATCTCAAGAAGAGTTTGCTTGTACATAAGCAGTCTCGGCACTTGCTCTTATTTTTTTCATTGTTTATTTTTTACTATACTTTAGATGAAGGTCTTACGGAACAAACTAGTTTCTCATTAAACAGTTAGTACGCATACTGTTTTATGACATTGGTTAACAACCCTACAACATTGTCAACACTCTCCCTTCTCGACCTTGGGTTCCCTATTACCAGTTTTCCTGACCCCTCCTACTTTTTGGTCCTTGCCCCTGAGCTGGTGTGCCCCTTTAGTCTCGTTTTGTTTTACGGGCCTGTCTAATCTTTAGCTGAAGGGTAAACCAAGGGAGTGATTTCATTACTGAGCTAAAAGGGTGTCCCGGACCCATGCTCTCAGGGTTTCTCCAGTCTCTGTCAGGCCAGTAAGTCTGGTCTTATTTTGTGACTCAGAACTTTATTCTACATTTTTCTCCAGCTCTGTCAGGGACCCGCTATTGTGATCCCTCTCAGGGCAGCCAGGGGTGGAAGCCAGGCAATATCTACTTATACTGGACTCGGTCTGGTGGAGGCCGTGGTAGATGTGGTCCATTAGTCCTTTGGACTAATCTTTCCCTTGTATCTTTAGTTTTCTTCATTCTCCCTTGGTATCGAAGGGGCGAGACCAGTGGAGATTTTAGACGGCCGCTCACAGGCTTTTAAGACCCCAGACGCTACTCACCAAAGCAGAACGTTGAACGTTTTCTTTATAAACTATGTTACGCCGATTGAGCTGGACATTCCCCGAGACCACGGTCCCCACAGCCCACAGCCCAGCAATTCGATCCCTCAAGGAGTCTGGATGTGACTATGGTGCTTCAGTGACCTTGCATTGTACAGGTTGTGCTGGCTTCCCCAGTATTGTGCACTGTCTTACCCTTCACCAAAGTTACCACTTATCTGTTATCTATTTAGTATTTTTTCATACCCATGGAAAAACTATCCCCTTCCTCGTAACCACCAAACATTATTTCTTTTTGTGTGTAAGCCTTTTCATGAGATTTTACAGTACTGGGTTTTTGGGTATTGGTTTCACACATTATTTGTCCTTTTGTGATTGACTTGTTTCACTCAGCATAACGTCCTCCAGATTCACTCATGTTATGAGATTCTCCAGAAATTCATCATAGTTCTTTATCGTTGCATAATATTTCATTGTGTGCACATATCACAGTTTCGTTATCTATTCATCTGTTGATGGGCATCTAGGTTGTTTCCATCTTTTTGCTATTGTGAACAATGCTGCAATGAACATGGGTGTGCATATGTCTATTTCTGTGATGACTCTTATTTCTCTAGGATACACTCCTAGCAGTGGGATTGCTGGATCATACGGTATTTCTATTTCTATCTTTCTAAGGAAGTGTCATATGGTTTTCCAAAATAGTTGTATCATTTTGTATTCCCACCAGCAGTGCATAAGAGTTCCGATCTCCTGCAGCCTCTCCAACATTTGTTATTCCCTGTTTTTTGATGCTTTGGTGAGATGGTATGTCATTGTGGTTTTAATTTGCATTTTACTAATGGCTAGAGATAGAGAGCATTTCCTCATGTATCTGTTGGCCACCTGAATGACTACTTTGGTGAAGTGTCCATTTCCTTTGCCCATTTTTTAATTGGATTATTTGTTTTTTGCTTGTAGAGGTGTTGGATTTTCTTGTAGATTTTAGAGATGAGACCTTTGTCTGATTTATAATAGCCAAAATTTTTTCCCAGTCTGTAGGTTCTCTTTTTACTCTTTTAATGAAGTCTTTTGATGAGCATAAGTATTTAATTTTTAGAAGGTCCCGGTTATCTGGCTTACCTTCTGGAGTTTGTTGTTGGTTATGGTTTGTATCCTGTTAATGCCGCGTATTAGGGCCTCTAACATTGATCCTGTTTTTTCTTCTATCAACTTTATAGCTTTTGGCTTTATATTTAGGTCTTTGATCCATTTTGAGTTAGGTTTTGTGTATGGTGTAAGGTATGGGTCCTGCTTCATTTTTTTTGCAGATGGGCATCCAGTTTTGCCAGCACCATTTATTAAAAAGACTGTCTTTTCCCCAGTGGACGGACTTTTGGCCCTTCTCAAAGATCAGGTGACCTTAGACGGATGGATTTACATCTGGGTTCTCAATTCTGCTCCATTGGTCAATGTATCTGTTGTTGTACCAGTACCAGGCTGTTTTGACAACCATAGCTGTATAGTAGGTTCTGATGTCAAGTAGTGTGAGTCCTCCAATTTATCCTTCTTCTTCAACAGTGCTTTACTTATTTGGGGCTCCTTCCTCTTCCACATAAAGTTAGTGATTAGTTTTTCCATCTCTTTAAAGAATGTTGTTGGTATTTGGATCGGTATTGCACTGTATTTGTAAATCACTTTGGGTAGAATTGTCATTTTCACAATGTTGAGTCTACCTATCCATAAGCATAGCATGTTTTTCCATTTATGTAGGTCTCTTTTGGTTTCTTGTAGTAGTGCTTTGTAGTTTTCTTTCCATAGGTCTTTTACATCCCTGGTTAGATTTATTCCTAAGTTTTTTTTGTTTTTTTTTTTTTTAGGGACTATTATAAACAGTATTGTTTTCCTGATTTCCGTTTCATCATTTTCTTTATTGGTCTATAGGAATCCAGCTGATTTCTGTATGTTTATCTTGTATCCTCCTTGGCTGCTCAATCTATTAGTGCCAGTAGTTTTCTCTTGGAGTCTTTTGAGTTTTCTATGTGTAATATCATATCACCTGCAAATAGGGACAGTTTTACTTCTTCCTTACCAATTTGGATGCCCTTTATTTCTTTTCTTGCTTTAGTGCTCTTGCTAGGACTTCCAGCACAATGTTAAATAGGAGTGGTGATAAAGGGCATCCTTGTCTTGTTCCTGTTCACAAAGGGGAATGTTTTCAGCCTCTCTCCATTAAGAATGATGCTGGCCATTGGTTTTGCATACATGCCTTTTATTATGTTGAGAAATTTCCCTTCTATACCTATTTTATTGAGAGTTTTTACCAGTAATGGGTGTTGGATTTTGTCAAATGTCTTTTCTGCATCAATTGAGATGATCATGTAATTCTATTCTTTCCTTTTATTTATGTGGCAAATTATGTTGATTGATTTTCTAATGTTGAACCATCCTTGCATACCTGGTATGAATCCTACTTGGTCGTGGTGTATTATTTTTTTCATATGATGCTGAATTCTACTGGCTAGAATTTTGTTGAGAATTTTTGCATCTATATTCATGAGAGGCACTGGTCTGTAATTTTCTCTTTTTGCCTGGTTTTGGTATCAGGGTTATACTGGCTTCATAGAATAAATTCAGAAGTATTGCTGCTTTTTCTACGTTCTGAAATAGTTTGAGTGGTACTAGTGTAAGGTAACCTCTTCTCTGAATGTTTGGTAGAATTCTCTAGTGAAGCCATTTGGGCCAGGACTATTTTTTGTTGGGAGTATTTTTTATTACCTTTTCAATCTCTTCTCTTGTTATGGCTCTGTTCAGATTTTCAACATCATTTTGTGTTAGTTTGGGTAGGTA
This sequence comes from Elephas maximus indicus, assembly GCF_024166365.1. NCBI lineage: Eukaryota > Metazoa > Chordata > Mammalia > Proboscidea > Elephantidae > Elephas > Elephas maximus. Next base: position 2,791,725 of record NC_064819.1, on the reverse strand, counting down.
GTGTGTTTCTAGAAATTTGTCCATTTCCTCTAGATTTTCAAATTCATTAAAAAAAATTCATTAGAGTATAATTTTTTATAATACTGTTATGATTCTCTTTATTTCAGGTGGGTATGTTGCAATATTGACCATTTCATTTCTTATTTGGGTTATTTGCATCCTCTCCTGTTTTTCTTTTGTCAGTTTGGCCAGTGGTTTGTCAATTTTGTTGATCCTTTCAAAGAATCAAGTTTTGGTTTTATTGATTATTTCTACTGTTTATCTAATCTCTATTTCATTTATTTCTGCCCTGACCTTTATTATTTCCTTCTGGTGGCTGTGGACTTTTTTTTTTTTTTTTTTTGCTGTTCTCTATTTGTTTGAGTTGTGTAGCTAATGTTTTGATTTTGTCCCTTTCTTCTTTTTTGATGTGTGCATCTATTGCTATAAATTGACCTCTGAGGACTGCCTTTGCTGTGTCCCAAAGGTTTTGATATGATGTGTTTTCATTCTTGTTTGACTCTAGGAATTTTTTTATTCTGTCTCTGATTTCTTCTATTACCCAGTGGTTTTTAAGCACGGCGTTATTCAGTTTCCATGTAATTGATTTTTTTCCTTGCTCTTCCTGTTGTTAATTTCTACCTCGATGGTGCTGTGATCAAAGAAGATACTTTGTATTATCTCAATGTTTTGGATTTTGTTGAGGGTTGCTCTGTGGCCTAAGATGTGGTCTATTCCGGAGAATGTTCCATGTGCATTGGAAAAGAGTGTGTACTTTGCAGCTGTTGGGTGGCATGTTCTATATAAGGTTAAGTTGGCTGATTATGCCCTTTAGTTTTTAAGTATTTGTTGAGTTTCTGTCTAGATGTTTGTCCTTTACCAAGAGTGGTGTGTTGAAGTCTCCTACTATTATTGTGGAACTTTCAATTTCTCTTTTCAGTGCTGTTAGAGTTTATGTTTGTTGAGCCCTGCCATTGGGTGCATAGATATTTATTATGGTTATGTCTTCATGATGGATCATCCCTTCTTTGTCTTTTATGGTGGATTTTGTTTTAAAGTCTATTTTATCTGAGATTAGTATGGCCACTCCTGCTCTTTATGGTACAGTTTGCTTGATATATTTATTTCCAACCTTTGATATTTAATAAATTTATGTCTTTGTTTCTAAAGTGTGCATCTTGTAGACAGCCTATTGATGGATCCTGTCTTTACATCCATTTTGCCACTCTCTGTCTTTTTATGGGTGCATCTAGGTCATTTACATTCAATGTAATTATTGATAGGTGTGAGTTTATTGCTATCATTTTGTAGTGCTTTTTTTGTGGTGCTGACATTTTCTTTGTTCCTCTTACTCTCCTTTCTGAATTCCTTTCGTTTGTGGATTTTTTTTTTCCATTCCTTTTGTTTTCGTAGATTTTGTTTCTACTGAGACTTTATGTTTTTCTTCATTTTGATGAGTAGGTTTGTTAACTTTTTTTACGGTTATCTTGAAATTCACGCTTATCTTCCTAGGTTTGAACCATTCTATTATTACTTTTTTTCACCTTGTCTTCCTCTCCATTAGAAAGTTCTATACTGACACCATTTATTCCCTCTATTACTGTTCTGACAGTGTTGTCATTTACAGGTTAACCTCTCCAGTTCTCTGTCATAACTCTTCTGGTTTTACACAGTCCTTCAGAGGTCATTTCCTAGGTTGGTATCTGACTGGTACAATCTTGCGTCCTAGATTCAGGCTGTGGTCTGATGCTGTTTGTTCTTAGATCAAAGGGCTCCCATTAATAATTCTTGTAAGTTTGGTTTGGTTTTTACAAAAAAAACATATTCCCTTAATTTCTTTTTACCTGGAAATGTCCTAATTTCACCATCATATTTGAGCGAGAGTTTTCCAGGATATATTATTCTGGGTTGGCAATCTTTTTATTTCGAGGTTTCATATATATATCATCCCATTGCCTTCTTGCCTGCATAGTTTCTGCTGAAAAATCAGAGTTTAGTCTTATTGTTTCTCTTCTGTATGTGGCTTTTCATTTTTCTCAAGCTGCTCTAAGGATTCCTTCTTTGTCTTTGGTTTTAGTGAATATGATTATGGCACGCCTTGGTGATTTTCTTTTGGGGTCTATCCTATATGGTGTTCGTTGAGCTTCTTGAATGGTCAGCTTTTCATCTTTCATGATATCAGGGAAGTTTTCTGTCAGCTATTCTTCAATGACCCTCTCTGCGTTTTCCGTTTTCTCCTCATTCTGGAACTCCGATAACTCGCAAGTTTTTTCTTTTGATTGTGTCCCACATAATTCTCAGGGTTTCTTCATTTTTCTTTTTTCTGATTTTTCCTCAAAAAGAGCTGTATTCCAGTATTTGTCTTCAGTTTCACTGATCCTGTCTTCCATCATTTCAAACCTCCTTCTCAGCCCTTCTATGATACTGTCCATTTCTGAAATCTTGTTGTTTATCTCTTGGATTTCTAATTGTTGCGTTCAAATGATTTCTAGTTGTGAATTATTTTGGCATTTTGTTCCTGTATTTTTTTTCCTGAATTCTTCCATTTTTTGGTCTGTATTTTCCATGAATTTGTCTGCCTTTTCCGTGAATTTGTCTATATTTTACTCATTTTGTCTGCCTTTTGCTTCAATTCCTGGATAGCTCTGAATATTAGAGATTTAAATTCCCTATCAGGTAGTTCTAGTGCCATTTCTTCTACTGGAAAGTGATCTGGTGTTTTATTCTGGACTCGTACTGGAACCATCCTGTCCTTTTTTAAATGTGTTTCAATATTGTCTGCTGTCTTTGGGACATTCAGTATTTATTTTCTTTGTTTATTGACTGTAGATTTGTTTGTTTCATCCTGCTTTTTTGTTTTATTTGGTTATGTCTGAACAGGCAGGCTGTGCGTTCTTTGTTGTTTGCTCATCTGTGGGCAGGATAATTTCCACCTCCCTGTCCAATTGGCAGGGCCAGTACCTCAGCTATTGTGCAGCAGGACAGGTCCAGCTGAAGCGGAAGGACTGGGATGCGTTGTTTGTGGCACATACTAGGGCCAAGGGGCAGGACGTGAATAAATGCAGGGCAGGTTCCAGTAGGTCATGCCTGTGCTACTTGGGGGTGTGACGATCACCACACAGTGCAGGTAGGCAGGAGGGAGTGGTGGGGTTGTGATGTGTGGAGCTAAAATGGGTATGGAAAAGAGGAGAGGCAAAAAGGACCCAAAAACAAACAAACAAAAAAAAGTTATAAGGGACCTTGCTGTTGCCAGGGAGTGATGAGGAACTGAGAAATGAAGAAAAACAGATGGGAAAAAGGAAAATAAATAAATAAATAAAATTAGAAAAAAAAAGAAAAGAAAAGCCCCCAAGGATCCCACCAGCGCAGCTGCAAAGACTTGGGGAGTGGCTCCCCGCGTAGTACAGCCTGGCATGAAGGGGTAGAGATGTCACTCAGCACCAGGTATTCAAGAGACAGGAAAAGAGGGTAAGTATGGAGAGACAAGAAACTGAGAAATGAAGAGAGACAAAAAGGAAAAAAAGAAATGTCTCCAGGGATCCCACTGACACACTGGGGAAGCTGTTCCCAAGCCATGAAGTACAGCCTGGCTAGAAGGGACTCCCGAGCCACAAAAAGAGAAAAACAAACAACAAAAAAAAAAGCACAAGAAAACAAACCAAAAACAGCCCCAGGGATTCCACCAGTGTGGCAGCACCGGCCAGGGAGGCAGTTCCCCAGTTGCGCGGCACTTCGCAGCCTTTCAAGAAGATGGCACACGGAGCAAGCTGTTCGAGAGAAAGGAGAAGGAGCCAGTGAGAGGAACAGAAGAAACCAAAAGAAGCGGAAGAAAGCAACACTAGCAACAAATAAATGGCACTCCAGGAGCCGGCCAGTGTGGGTGCAGCAAATCCAACCTGCAAGGGTTCAAAGCCAGTGCCTCCCAGCCAAAGGACTGCACCTGGCGGGATGCAGAGGAGCCCAAGCAGCAGAGGGGAGAGGCCTGGGGGGGTGGCAAAGCATATATCACTGGTTACCAGGTACACTGTCTCCTGCTGGGAGCTCCTCAAAGCTGCTTTCCTGTACTCCCTCTCTGCCAATCTCCAATGTGGGCAGGGCAGATCCAAGCGGCATGGACCTTGCACTTGCCAGCCGACGGAGCAACCACAGCCAGCTGGGAAGTGGAGGAAGTAGAGCACGGGGCAGAAGGATGAGGGTGGGAAAGCATATATTGCCGGTTACTGGGTGTTCTATCTCCTGCTGGGAGCTCCGTGAAGCTGCTTTTCCGTAATCCCTGTCCTGCCAGTCTCTGACAAGAGTCTGAGACGGCGAATCTGTGCAGTGTTAGCTGATAGGGGACCTCTGCACCTGTCTCTCCTCGCTCTCTGATCTCTGTCAGTTTCTTATTCCATTCGGTGCTTGGCTAAGTTCTTTATCTCTTCATTTGATGATTAGGGTGCCAGGATTGATGTTTGTCTCTATTTTACTTAGTTGTTCAGGTCTTTGTTGTGGAGAGACGGTGTGGTGCTTCCATCTATAGTGCCACGTTGGCCAGAAGTCTTTTTTTTTAATGTCATTATTGTAAATATATCTGTTATGGATTGAATCATATCCCCCTAAAATGTGTATCAACTGGGATAGGCCATGATTCCCAGTATTGTGTGACTGTCCACCATTTTGTCATCTGATGTGATTTTCCTATGCTGTAAATTCTACCTCTGTGTTATTAATGAGACAGGATTAGAGGTAGTTATGTTAATGAGGCAGGACTCAATTTACAGGGTTAGGTTTTATCTTCAGTCAGTCTCTTCTGAGATATAAAAGAGGGACATGAGCAGAAAGACATGGGGACCTCACACCACCAAGAAACTAGTGCCACGAGCAGAGCATTTCCTTTGGACCCAGGGTCCCTGTGCTGAAAAGCTCCTAGACCAGGAGAAGATTGAATGACGAGGACCTTCCTCCAGAGCCTTCCCCTGGAGCTGGCACCCTGAACCTGGACTTTTCGCCTAACAGACTATGAGAGAATCACCTTCTGTTTCTTACAGCCATCTACTTGTGGTATTTCTGTTTTTTTAGCACTAGATAATTAGGGCAATATCTATCACACAACTTTTGCCAATTCAGCTTTTTATAGGTGTACAACTTATAGGCAGTAATTACATTAATCTGCTGTACAGTTCTACCCTTAATCTGTTCTACCTCCTAGTTCACTGTGTAGTGCCTGGAGTCTTAAAAGTTTGCAAGCGGCCATCCAAGGTACAACTGGTCTCTATTCGCCTGGAGCAACAGAGGAAAAAGAAGAGTCAGGATAGAAGGAAGAGATGGAAAGCATGGCCAACAGCCTCCATGGCCAACAGCCTCCATGGACAGCTGCCTCCATGGCCAATAGCCTCCATGGCCAACAGCCTCCATGGACAGCTGCCTCCATGGCCAACAGCCTCCATGGACAGCTGCCTCCCGCGCCATGAGACCATAGAGCTGGATGGTGCCTAGCAATCATTACTGAACATTTTGATTAAAGATTCTATAGAAGAATTCTGATCAAAAAGGGAAACATGCAGAACGGAATTTCAAATTCTCATGGAATCCAGATATTCTGGAGCCACCGAGCTTGGATGAACCCTCAAAACTACTGCCTTGAGATAATCTTTAAACCTTAAGCCAAAAATATCCCCTAAAGTCTTTTTAAAACCAAATAACTGTTTAGCTTAACTAGTAAATAATGTCTGCCTTGGGCACTGTGCTCTTTTAAGAACAACCTATATTGCTCAGCTACCACCACCAACTGCTCTGATAGAGATCACAATAGAGGGTCCTGGACAGAGTGGCAGAAAAATGTACAACAAAAACCAAACTCAAAAAAAAAAAAAAAAGAACCAGACTTGCTGGTCTGACAGAGACTGGAGAAACCCTGAGAGTACAGCCCCCAGACACCCTTTTAACTCAGTATTGAAGGAACTCCTGAGGTTCATCCCTAAGTGAAAGATTAAACGGGCCCACAAAACAGTAACACACGTGGTTCAGCCATGTATACGAGACTAAATGGGCACAACAGGCCAGGGGCAAGGACAAGAAGACATGCAGGGGCGTGAAAGCTGGACAAATGGAAATGGGGAAGCCAAGGTCGAGAAGGGGAGAGTGTCGACATGTCACAGGGATGGCAACCAATGTCACAAAACAATATGTGCATTAATTTTTTAATGCGAGAACTGATTTGCTCTGTGAACTTTCACCTAAAGCACAATAAAAAAAAAAAAAAACTATATGGGATCAAATTGACAACAGCAACTCAAAAGATTAGACAGGAAATTTAGAGGGCAGTGAGTTTATATTAATGGGATAAGGAGGGTGAGGATGGTTGTACAACTTGAACGTAACCAATGTCACTGAATTCTACATGTAGAAAATATTGAATTGGTGTATGTTGTGTGAATATTCTCAAAAACAACAAGAAAACAAATATATTTTAAAAAAAAAAAAAACTTTGGCAACAACCCAAGGCACAGTGACAGTTAGGAGGCTATTGTAATGGTTCAAGCCGGAACTGATGAGGATCTTGGTAATGAACTGGACATAGTAGGTAAAAACCAAAAACCAAACTCGATGCCGTCAAGTCAATTCCAACTCATAGTGACCCTATAGGACACAGTAGAACTGCTCCACAGGGTTTCCAAGGAGCAGCTGGTGGGTTTGAACTGCTGGCCTTTTGGTTAGCAGCTATACCTCTTAACCACCAAGCTACCAGGGTTTCCTAGTAGGTAAAAAGTAAGAAATAAGGATACATTCAAGGTTTCCGGGAAACTGGATGGACAGTGGTGTGGTTCATTGACCCAAGGGAAATAGATAGAGTTCTGCCAGCCTAAAAGGATCGAAAAGAAGAAACAATGTACGAATACAAATACTTCTAAATTGCTAGAATATTTAACAAATGTGACTAAATAGTTAGAAATTTTACGTTGATTTATTCAAAGTAAATTTGAATGTTGCATTTATTAGTTTATAGTACTGGAAAATGACTAGAATTCCAAGTAACTCCAAAAGGAATGATCATTGCAGACTGTCCTAAGGAAGAACGAGGGTCTACAGGAGAAGGCTGGGTGGCACTCCTCTTAAGTGTCTCAGGGTGAAATGAACCATTTGGAGGTTGGCCTCAGCACTGGCTCTGCACAGCTGGGGTTGAATGGGCATGGGTGGGAGGAGTAGGGGCTGACTTCAGCCATTTTCAAAAAATTATAAGCTTACTCAGCTGTGAGTGTACTAATTCAGAGCAGGAGCATATTCCTTTCTAGTGATCAGAAATCTTTCATCCTACTACCCACCTATACCCACTGCTGTCGAGTCGATTCCGACTCATAGCGACCCTACAGGACAGATTAGAACTGCCCCATAGGGTTTCCAAGGAGCACCTGGTGGATTCAAACTACCAACCTTTTGGTTAGCAGCTGTAGCTCTTAACCACTATGCCACCAGGGTTTCCTTCTACTACCCCGGGCACCTGAATGCCTGGGATATCAGATTAGTAATCAGAAAGGTGCATGATAAGCATTGGATCAGAGCAAAGGTAGACAGCTGTAAGGAATGGTTGACTGTGACCTTGGCACTGTGACCTCATCTCTGTATATCTCTCTGTGGGTCAAAGTCCAACCCTGCGAATCTAGTTTTCTAATTCTAGCCAAGGCTCCCTCAAACTATCATATTCTTTGTTTATACATCTTCATTCATTCAATCAACTGTCTTCAGCCTTTTTTTCCTCGATGTACCTGAGGAATGGGAGACTGTTCTGTCATCCTTATATTAGCGATTTCCAAAACAGAAGCTGGAGTGACACGTATCAGAATTTGCGGAGGGATGGTCTACACATGTACTCCCTTTTGCTGCCCTTTCGGAATAGGCCCCACAGCCATTCTGTGGATTTAAGCCTTAGAACTCAAGATGAGTACACATTTCTGCTCTATTAGGCTCTAGATTTTAAAATTCACTCTCAGAATGCACTGTGGAGCTAGCTTCCTTGAAGGCCCCATGTACTGACAAGAGAGACCACTATTACGTCTCTACAGAAAAAATAGTGAAAAAGTGTACATTTTGATTCTGTATATATCCTGCCTGTATTATTGCTATTGGTCACTATAAATCTAATAATACAATAATATTAGTAGTAATATGAAAGGATTTACTGAGCTTTACCCAAAACAAATTTTAAATTTTAACCCTTGTTACTGATAACTTTAGGTATACACCCTATTTGTTTTAGTAGTTCAAGTATATAGAAAATAATATTTCTATTGGCAATTGAGGATACTTTAGTGTTTCAAGACAATCATTTGTTCTCACTCTACATATAGAGGAGCCCTGCTGGGGCAATGGTTAAGGGGTCGGCTGCTAACCAAAAGGTTGGCAGTTCAAATCTACCAGCTGCTCCTTGGAAACCCTACGGGGCAGTTCTCCTCTGTGCTATAGGGTCACTATGAGTCAGAACCAACTGGACAGCACCTAACAACAACAACAATATACATTCACAAGATTTAAGAAATTGAGTAAATATACACTGAATACTGTTTTTGAAACTAAATTCCTGCCTATGTTTTCTCCCCATCCTTTGTCTTTCCTGGAACAAAGCAATTAAAAACATGTCTTGTTAATGAAGTGAACTGATCATCTGGACTTTAGACCATTAAAATTCTACTACATTAAGTCATTCAAAAATATTTATTGAATGTCTGCTGCATGTAATGTGGCCCTATAATCAATTGTCCAAACTGGTATACTTTGAGAATAAAGAGGGCACTATTTATATTTACATTGACAGAGGGTAAAACCCAGTCCCAAGCTGTCCTGGATAAGCCAGGATATATGTCAAACCAGAAACATGCCAAACACTCAGTTAGTCACTGGAGATAGACAATGAACAAAACAGGCATGATCCTTGTCCTCAAGGTGTTTTAGTCACACAAAGAGAACAGGAGTAGAACAAATAATTATAATTGTAATAAATGTTACAAAGGAAAAGTACAAGATGTTATAGGCAGGTAAAACAAGGCCCCGGACTTAGGTTTGATTAACGAGTTTGAGTTAGAACTTAGAAGCAGGGATAAGAGGGCCACGGCTTTTGAGGGTGAAGAAAAAATGTTTGAAGACCCCTGTTCCAAAACAAATGCAGAACATTTAAGAAGACAAGAGCGGGCAGGGTGTATTGAGGTGAGCTTGCAGTGGTGGGCTGGGGACAGATCATGGAGGCCCTATTTAAAATTTTAGATTTTCATTGCAAAGGCCGTAGGTAGTAAGCAGGAGACTAATTCATATAAGCAGGCATTTTTTTTTTTTTTCCTAAAGATAAATTTGGCTGTAGAACTGTTTAGGAGTCAACAAGCTGTTTCTATAAAAGGACCAGATGGTAAATATTTTAGGTTTTGCAAGCCATACAGTCTCAGTTTCAGCTACTGTCATTGTAGCATGAAAGCAGCCACAGACGAGTGAGTAAAGTGTTTCAATAAAACTTTACTTATGGACACTGAAATTTGAATTTTGTATGATTATCATGTGCCATGAAATCTACTTTTGATTTTTTTTAAACAACACTTAAAAATGTAAAACCATTCTTAGCCTGGGGGCCATACAAAAACAGGTAGCTGGAAGGCCACAGTGGCTCCACAGACTCATCCAGACTCCCTGACGGACAGAGTTGCTGGGCTGAGAGCTGTGGGGACCATGGCCTCAAGAGACATCTAGCTCAACTGGCATAACATAGTTTATAAAGAAAATGGTCTACATCCTACTTTGGTGAGTAGTGTCTGGAGACTTAAATGCCTGTGAGCAGCCACCTAGGATATTCCACTGGTCTCACCCCTTTGGAAGCAAGAAAGAATGAAGAAAACTAAACACACAAGGGCAAGATTAGTCCAAAGGATTAATGGACCACATCTACCACGGCCTCCACCAGAGTGGTGGAGCACAACTAGATGGTGTCCGGCTACCACCATTGTCTGCTCTGACAGGAATCACAATAGAGGGTTCTGGAGAAAACAGAGGTGGAGAAAAATGTAGAGCAAAATTCTAACTCAAAAAGAAAGACCAGATTTGCTGGCCTGACAGAGACTGGAGAAACCCTAAGAGTATGGCCCCCGGACACCCTTTCAGCTCAGTGATGAGGTCACTCCTGCGGTTCACCCTTCAGCAAAAGATTGAACAGGACCATGGAACAAAACAAGACTAAAGGGGCACACCAGCCCTGGGGCAGGGACTGGAAGGCAGGACAGGACAGGAAAGCTGGTAACAGGGAACCCAGGGTTGAGAAGGGAGAGTGTTGACATGTTGTGGGGTTGTTAACCAATGTCATACAACAATGTGTGTATTGTTTGATGAGAAACTAGTTTGTTCTGTAAACCTTCATCTAAAGTTCAATAAAAATATATATATATATATATTACAAAAAACAGGTAGCCGGGCTCTCTGTGAGAACATGGAAGTATGTATACGGGTGGAGCGGCTAAGCTAGGCAAAGGAGATGAGGGTGGGGTGGGGAAGGGCCTAGGAACTTACCTTGAGCCATGGCTACACAGCTCTTTACAAAGACTGAGAAAACATCAATTGTTTGTGTCAAAGAATGGGGCTGCCACTGTACCCTGGCCCCACAAATTCCACACACTCAGCGCACCGACAAAGGCTAGGAACGTTGCTGAGGTGTTATAAATTACTTCATGAGTGACCATACTGAAAATTTAAACACTCATGTCTAAATGAGGACTTAGGTTAAGCCAAATATCTGGGATAAACTGTCCTTTCAGAAGCAAAGCATCAAAGGAGTTTTAAAATACACTTTTAAAAACTTCCATTTTCAAAGGCGCAGCGTTTGGCTTCAGTTTTTTCTGCTATTGTGGATTTACCTTTTACTGGAGAAATAAATTAAAACACACACACTCACACACGTGATTTTACAGTCATTTTGTAGTATTTATTTAATTAAATAATCTCTTTTTCTAGGTTAATTTGCTTTGTTTTTAAGGTCTTCTCATGAAGGAAGGAAGCAGAAGTTAACATATTCATTTCTACTCTTGGATTTCCCCATTACAAGTAATCATGAGTATTCTGCACTTATATTCTTTAATAATATTTTTAATGTATATAAAATGTATTACTTAAATTATTTATAAGGTTGACAGGATTTTGTAATTATACGGTGTATTTTACAGATTTTTTTTTTTTTAACTTTTTCTTACAGTATTACATAAGATCGAGAAATCAATCGATGTGGCTTTCTCACTCTAAAAAACTGGAAGGCAACTGAGGCTTATAAAAATATACACATGATGTATACCAAGAATGAATTATTCACACATGCCAGCTGCTATTACTGTTATTGATATTGGTGTGCTAAAAAATGATGCTTCCTCAAAGATCACCAGGCGAATACCGGAAAAGTATTGTTTGTTCTTCTAGTTCCCATTCTGGGTGAATCCTACAGTGCTTAAAATTCCAGTCAGGAGAGTTTTAAAACTGAGATTCCACTCTCAACTTTCATAAATTCTGTATAGTATCTAACACTTAGTATACACTTAAACACTGATTTTTGTCTAAGTAAAAAAAAAAAAAACCTTTTAGTACAGAGCAGTAATTGCCACCTTCCTGTTTATTAAAATAAGAGTGTAGCAGATGCTTGAAATAAAAAGTTGCATGTTCAGATGCCCTTTATCACCACTCTTATTCGACATTGTGCTGGAGGTCCTAGCCAGAGCAACTAGGCTAGACAAAGAGATAAAGGGCATCCAGATTGGTAAGGAAGAAGTAAAAGTATCTCTATTTGCAGATGACATCATCTTATACACAAGGAATCATCAAGAAAACACTGAAGCTAATAGAAAAGTTCAGCAGGGTATCAGGATACAAGATAAACATACGAAAACCAGTTAGATCCCTCTACACCAAAAAAAGAGCATCGAAAAGAAAATCACCAAATCAATACCATTTACAGTCGCCCCCAAGAAGATAAAATACTTAGGAATAAATCTTACCAGAGATGTAAAAGACTCATACACAGAAAACTACAAGACCCTACTGCAAGAAACCAAAAGAGACCTACATGAGTGGAAAAACATACCTTGCTCAAGGATAGGAAGACTTATCGTAAAAATGTCTATTCTATGAAAAGTGATCTATACATACAATGCAATTCCAATCCAAATTCCAATGACATTTTTTAATGAGATGGAGAAACAAATCACCAACTTCACATGGAAGGGAAAGAGGCCCCGGATAAGTAAAGCATTACTGAAAAAGAAGAACAAAGTGGGAAGTCTCACTCTACCTGATTTTGGAACTTATTATACAACCACAGTAGTCAAAACGTAAACCCTGGTGGTGTAGTATTTAAGTGCTACAGCTCCTAACCAAGAAGTCGGCAGTTCAAATCCGCCAGGCTCTCCTTGGAAACTCTATGTGGCAGTTCTACTCTGTCCTATAGGGTCGCTATGAGTCGGAATCGACTCGACCGCAGTGGGCTTGGTTTTGGTAGTCAAAACAGCCTGGTACTGGTACAGATACATAGAACAATGGAACAGAATTAAGAATCCAGACATAAATCTATCCACATATAAGCAGTTGATATTTGACAAAGGCCCAAAGTCAATTAAATGGGCAAAAAACAGTCTTTTTAACAAATGGTGCTGGCATAACTGGATACCTATCGGCAAAGAAGTGAAACAAGACCCTCACCTCACACCATGCACAAAAACGAACTCAAAATGGATTAAAGACCTAAATACAAAATTCAAAACGATAAAGATCACGGAAGAAAAAATAGGGAAGTTAGGAGCCCTAATACATGGCATAAACAGTATGAAGAACATAGAAGAAAAACTAGATAACTGGGAGCTCCTAAAAATCAAACACCTATGCTCATCCAAAGACTTCACCAAAAGAGTAAAAAGACTACCTACAGACTGGGAAAAAGTTTTTAGCTATGGCATTTCCAATCAGGGTCTGATGTCTAAAATCTATATGATACTGCAAAAACTCAACTACAAAAAGACAAATTATCAAATTAAAAAATGGGCAAAGGACAGGAACAGATACTTCACTACAGAAGACATTCAGGTAGCTAACAGATACATGAAGAAATAATCACGATCATTAGCCATTAGAGAAATGCAAACCAAAACTACGAGAAGATCCCATCTCACTCCAACAAGGCGGGCATTAATCCAAAAAACACAAAATAATAAATGTTGGAGAGGCTGTGGAGAGAGTGGAACACTTATACACTGCTGGTGAGAATGTAAAATGGTACAACCACTTTGGAAATTGATTTGGCGCTTCCTTAAAAAACTAGAAATAGAACAACCATACGACCCTGCAATCCCACTCCTTGGCATATATCCTAGAGAAGTAAAAGCCTTTACACAAACAGATATGCACACCCATGTTCACTGCAGCACTGTTTACGATTCCAAAAAGATGGAAGCAACCAAGGTGCCCATCAACAGATGAATGGATAAATAAACTATGGTATATTCCCTCAATAGAATATTACACATCGATAAAGAACAATGATGAATCCATGAAACATTTCATAACATGGAGAAATCTGGAAGACATTATGCTGAGTGAAATTAGTCAGCTGCAAAAGGGCAAATATTGTATAAGACCACTATTATAAGAACTCGAAAAATAGTTTAAACAGAGAAGAGAATATTCTTTGATGGTTATGAGACTGGGGAGGGAGGGAGGAAGGGAGGGAAAGGGACTTTCACTAATTAGATAGTAGATAAGAACTATTTTAGGTGAAGTGAAAGACAACACACAGCACAGAAGAGGTCAGCACAACTGTACTAAACCAAAAGCAAAGAAGTTTCCTGAATAAACTGAATGCTTCAAAGGCCAGCGTAGCAGGGGTGGGGGTTCGGGGACCATGGTTTCAGGGGACACCTAAGTCAATTGGCATAATAAAATCTATTAAGAAAACATTCTGCATCCCACTTTGGAGAGCGGCATCTGGGGTCTTAAACACTAGCAAGAGGCCATCTAAGAGCCATCAATTGGTCTCTACCCACCTGGATCAAAGGAGAATGAAGAACACCAAAGACACAAGGTAATTATGAGCCCAAGAGGCAGAAAGGACCACATAAACCAGAGACTACATCAGCCTGAGACCAGAAGAACTGGACGGTGCCTGGATGCAACCGATGACTGTCCTGACAGGAAACACAACAGAGAACCCCTGAGGGAGCAGGAGAACAGTGGGGTGCAGATCCCAAGTTCTTGTAAAAAGACCAGACTTAATGGTCTGACTGAGATTAGAAGGACTCAGGAGGTCATGGTCCCCATGCCTTCTGTTAGCCCAAGATAGGAACCATTCCCAAAGCCAACTCTTCAGACAGGGATTGGACTGGACTATGGGATAGACAATGATACTGGTGAAGAGTGGGCTTCTTGGAACAAGTAGACACATGAGACTATGTTGGCATCTCCTGTCTGAAGGGAAGATGAGAGGGTAGAGGGGGTCAGAAGCTGGTAGAAAGGACATGAAAAGAGAGAGTGGAGGGAAGAAGTGTGCTGTCTCATTAGGGGGAGAGAAATTAGGAGTATATAGCAAGCTGTTTATAAACTTTTGTATAAGAGTCTGACTTGATTTGTAAATTTTCACTTAAAGCACAATAAAAATTAAAAAAAAAAAAACTGAAAAAAAAAGTTGCATGTTCAACGATAAATGTAATGAAATAACACGAAAAGTTAAAAGATATAACCACTGTAAAGGTGGCAACACTCCATGAGCATGCATCAAGACCACAGGTGACATCAAGCTGTCTTGGGAGAGGGTTAGATTTTACTGCCAGCCAGTGGATGGAGCTTTACAACGCTAAGATGGAGCTTTTTTCTCCACAGACAGCAGTTCTTCCACTTCCTCCCTCTTCAGGGAGCTCTGTTCCGTTTCTTCATTAAGGTTCAGACCTCAGTTTCTCGGTGGGCTCACCTGTAAACCTGAAGTAGACCACTGGATCATGTTTTTTCTTCGATTCTGCCAATTTCTTTCTTTTGATTGGACTTGCTTACGCTTGACAATTTAGTGTAATGTCTACCATTTTGCTATTTGTTTTCTGTATGGCATGTCTTGTTTGTTCCTCTACTTCTCCCTTACTGCCTTCTTTTGTATTAAATAGATATTTTCTACCCACCTGAAGCAAATGAGAATGAAGAACACCAAAGACAAGGTAAATACGAGCCCAAGAGACAGAAAGGGCCACATAAACCAGAGACTCCATCGGCCTGAGACTAGAAGAACTAGATGGTGCCCAGCTACCACTGATCACTGCCCTGACGGAGAACACAACAGAGAATCCCTGATAGGTCAGAACGGTGGGATGCGGAACTTAAATTCTAGTAAAAAGACCAGGCTTAACGGTCTGACAGAGACTGGAGGGACCCTGACGGTCATGGTCCCCAGACCTTTTGATAACCCAAGATTGGAATCATTCTTGAAACCAATTCTACAGACAGGGATTGGCCTGGAATATAAGATAGACAAATATCCTGGTCAGGAGTGAACTTCATGGCTCAAGTAGACACATACGACTATGTGAGTAACTCCTGTCTGGTGGCAAGATGAGAAGGAAGAAGGGACAAGAGCTGGTTGAACGGACATGGGGAATACAGGGTGGAGAGGAGGAGTGTGCTGTCTCATTAAGGGGAGAGCAGCTGGGAGGGCACGGCGGGGTAGATATGGCTTTTTGTATGAGAGACTGACTTGGTTTGTAAACTTTCACCTAAAGCACAATAAATAAAAAGAAAAAAAAAGATCCCATAAGAAAAAACAATAGATATTTTCCAGGGTACCATTTTAATTCCTCTTTGTTTCTTTTACTATATTTTTAAAAGTTGTCTTCTTGGCGGTTGTCCTAGGGATTACAACTGACATGTGAACTTGTAACTGAGAACCTTGTTTTGCTTCAGGTTTTCTTCTTGGAATTTGCATAGTCTAATCAAAATTAAATACGGAAAAATAAAAAGCAGTTCTTCAACTCTAAACACTGGAAAGTTGTTATTGTAATACGCATCTTCCCCTGAAATGAGCACTTACCTTGTCTAATAACACATTCTGCCATAACCTGAAGATACTCAGGTAACTTTTATCCCTGGCGACAAAAGATGTAAAGAAAAACTGCAAGGAAAAATAAGAGGACAGTTTTAGTGTCTTGGAAAATAAAGGGAAAGTATCTGTCACAAAGTTGGCTAGGACATGTTACGGTCAATGCAAAACTACTAGGTCACCACTGCCTACTTATATATTATTTTTATCTAACTTTTTGCTACAATAGAAAAAAACAGGAAATGTCTCTACGAACAAAATGTCTTTACAAACTGTATCTTAGAATAGCTAGTACCTTAGCAAATATAATTTTATCAGTATTTACTAAGGAAAAGGGCTTGAAATAGGTAGCTATTTATGAATGTCATAGTTTCACTATTAAAATCAAGAGAAGAATTATGAAAAATTTCTGTTATTATGAACTTTGCAGAGATATAAATTGGTTGCCATTTAAGCTAAGTATACACAAAGAATTTTTAAGTGGATTTCAGAAACAGATTTAAGGATCTTAATTTTAAATTTTATCACCTTTCAGTCTTCTACAAAATCCAGAAATACTTAATCTCTACAATTTACAGATATGTTGCTGTTGTCATGTGCCATTGAGTTTGTTTTGACTCATAGCGGCCCTACAGGACAGAACTGAAGTACCCCATAGGGTTTCCAAGGAGTAGCTTCTAGATTCAAAATGCCAACCTTTCGGTTAGCAGCCAAGCTCTTAACCTCTGCGCCACCAGGGCTCCACATGTATGCATACATGTCCATAAATGCAAGGAGCCTTGGTGGTGGAGTGGTTGAGCACTCGGCTGCTAACCAAAAAGTCAGTGGTTGGAACCCACCAGTGGCTCCTTGGGAGACAGACATGGCAGTCTGCTTCCATAAAGATTATAACCTTGGTTTTGGTTTTTGTTATCTGTACTAGATATTCCTAACTCCAGAAAAGAACTGCCTATGTTCACAGCATTGATTGCCAGTATGAGGCAGACTTCCTTTATGTTATGTAACACGGTGACGATGGAACAGTATTTCACCTTTTCGCCCTCTGTGACGATTTGGATTGCATTTGGGATGAGTCGAGCCGTCTTCTCCTTGGTCATGAAGGTTATATCCTCTAAAGCTATAGAAATCTAAACACGTAAAAAAATGAAATATTGTAAAATGTATTTTCCAGAAACATATACAACACAAAATACCGAGTATTTACATCAATCTAATCCAGAATACTAAACTGAAAACCCTAAAGGAGTTTAAGCACGTGCTTGTATTCTCTGAGAAAAATAAGAAGTCAGACATTCTTCCCTTCAGGACATTTCTCCATCAGTTCTTCTGTCTAACATCAGGACAAGGTATGAAAAGGCATGTGGGTGTTCTTGTTCCACATTAACATGCAAACACACAAGTAAAATTCAGACAGTCTGTCAATAAGGCATGGGTTTGGCAGCCAGCAGGATATAAGCTCAAGTTGTTCTCAACCTGGAATCTCTTTCTCTAACTGTATTAAATATGCACAAATGGAGCTCAATATATTAAGAAAAATATATTAAGCATTATGCATACAATATATAAATACATTTACATGTGCACCAATATAGATATACAAATATATATAAATTTACTTCAGAATCTAAATTATGTGGTTATTAGGACTATACACATTTCATCTCTACAATTATTTGTATCAGCAAATCAAATGCAAAATATGTCTTACTGTAGTTTCCCATCTGAAGATGTTGCTATAGAAACAGAGCCAGTTTTCTGAAAGGTATAGTCGTCCCTGTAGCAAAATGTCTCTCTGAAGAGCACAAGCATAATCTATACACACAAAAATAAGGAACAGCTTATTTATAGAAATCTGGCAGCTTAATGAACCTTACACTATTTTAACATATAAAAGTTGCTGTTGTTTGTCCATTCAGTCATTCATATATTTTGGGCACTAGAGTTACACTGGTGAATAAACCAGAAATGGCCCTTGCCCTAGAAGGATGATAAACGAGTAAACACAAAAGTAGCTATGATAACACCAAAGTGCAGAGAAGGCCATGAGAACGTATGACAAGAGGCATTCAGGTACGTGGGGGTGGGGGTTAATACGTCAGGAGGGGTTTTCCTAAAAAATTGACCTTTAAACTGAGATCTAAAGATCCACAAAGGGCCAGTGGACTACACGGAAGAGCATGCACAAAGGCTCCATGGTAGAAAGAAACACAGCACACTTATCTACAAGAAGATAGACCTCCGGGCTGGAGAAGGTCTCACAGGCTTTGGACTTCCGGCTTTATCAGAAGCCATTGATGAGTTTTAAGTGGAAGAGACATGATCAAAAGTATGTTTTTAAAAGATCACTCCATTTGCACTACGAGAATGGGTTCAGATAAATCAGTTGGGAAGGCTACTGTGTTAGTCCAGGAGAAAGTGGATGGTGGCTAAGGCCCAGGGATGACAGTATAAAGAGAAAGAAGTAGTTAGATTCAGCAATATTTAAGAGGTAGAACTGACTGGGAATTGGTGATTGATTCAATGTTAGACGGGGACGAGAGTGGGGTCAAAGATGACACAGAAAACTGTATAAATCTTAAGTGGGTTTCAAAGGTGATCCTTCCACCTCAGCACTAAAATCCAGCAAAATTAAGAGTCTTAACTGCCATTGTCAACCAGCATGTTAATACTATGCCTCCAAGACCAAGATCTGGCTCTATGGCTAATGTACACCAAAAAAAAAAAAAAAAAAAAACCCAAACCCATGGCCGTCGAGTCAATTTTGACTCATAGTGACCCTACAGGACAGAGTAGACTGCCCCATTGAGTTTCCAAGGAGTGCCTGGTAGATTCGAACTGCTGACCTTTTGGTTAGCAGCCGTAGCACCTAACCACTACGCCACCCAGGTTTCCAATGTAAACAGTGTTGCTAAATTATCGATATTAAAGGATACAAAGGGCTGCTGAGGGGATACCTACTTTACTGTAATCACAAAATTGTAAACCTCTATAAAGTGACTAGCAACTTTAGGAAAATGTTACATTAACCTCGAAGTATTTAAATTTGGTCATATTCAATTTCTAAGCAACTAATAAGAATTGCACACAGTAATTCAGTCTTCCTCTACACTTCCTTCAGCAAAACAAAACTGTGATGCCACCAAACAAAAAGTCCTAATAACTAAGCAGAGAACGTCATTCATTGACTAGTGTGCATATCTAGAACAGGGATTCGTCGAAAGACCGCCTTGAGTTGTCCTGAAATTTTTATCTAAACCACTGAAATATTAATTCTGTGGCTGTCAAACTTCAGGTGAGAATTACCTGGCAGGCTTGTTAAAACACAGATTGCTGGGCCTTCAACCCAGAAGTTCTGATTAAATAAGTCTGGGACAGGATCAAGAGTTCTGCGATGTCTACAGGGTACCTGGTGATTTTAATGTTTTGAGTCCGTAGGCCACATTTTGAAAACCACTACACTATTTACATTGCTGTTAGGTGCTGTCGAGTCGACTCCTGCTCTTAACAACTTTATGTGTAACAGAATAAAACATTGCCTGGTTCTGCACCAGCCTCACAAGAAACCCATGGCCATTGAGTCGATTTCGACTCATAGTGACCCTATAGGACAGAGTAGAATTGCCCCCATAGGGTTTCCAAGGCTGTAAATGTTAATAGAAACAGACTGCCACATCTTTCTCTCGAGAAGCCGTTGGTGGTTTAAGCCACCAACCTTTCAGGTCGCAGCCGAGTGCTTAACCACTGTGCAACCAGGGCTCCTTCCTCATAATAGTAGGTATGTATCAGCCCATTGTTGCAGTCACCGTGTCAAACCATCTTGTTGAGGGTCTTCCTCTTTTTCACTGACCCTCTACTTTACCAAGCATGAGGTCCTTCTCCAGAGTTGGGTCCTCCCTGATAACACGTTCAAAGTAAGTGAGGGGAAGTAAGGAGCATTCTGGATGTACTTCCTCCAAGACAGATTTGTTCATTCTTCTGGCAGTCCACAGTATATTCAATATTCTTCGCCAAAACCATAATTCGAATGCATCAATTCTTCTTCCATCTTCCTTATTCACTGTCCAGCTTTCACATGAAAATACCATGGCTTGGGTCAGGCCCATCTTAGTCATCAAAGTGATATCTTTGCTTTTTAAGATTTTAAAGAGGTTTTTTGCAGCAGATTTGCCCAGTGCAGTGCATTGTCTGACTGCTGCTTCCATGGCTGTTGATTATGGATCCAAGTAAAATGAAATCCTTGACAACTTCCATCTTTTCTCTGTTTATCATGATGTTACTTATTGGTCCAGTTGTGAAGATTTTTGTTTTCTTTGTATTGAGGTATAATCCATACAGGAAAAAGTACAACCAGAATGCTCCTTAGAAGCAAGGATGGCGAGACTTCATCTTGCATACTTTGGACACATTATCAGGAGGGACTAGTCCCTGCAGAAGAATATCCTGCTTGGTAAGGTAGAGGATCAGCGAAAAAGAGGAAGACCCTTGACGAGATGGATTGACAAAGTGGCTGCAACAATGGGCTCAAACATAACAATGATTGTGAAGATGGCACAGGACTAGGCAGTGTTTTCTTTTTTTGTACATAGGGTAACTTTGATTAGGAACCAACTTAACGGCTCCTAACAACAATAATCCATACTGAAGGCTGTAGTTTTTGATCTTCATCAGTAAGTGCTTCTAGTCATCTTCACTTTCAGCAAACAAGGTTGTGTTATCTGTATATCGCAGGTTGGTAATGAGTCTTCCTCCAATCCTGATGCCTTGTTCTTCTTCATATAGTCCAGCTTCTCAGGTTATTCCCCAGCACACAGACTGAATAAGTGTGGTGAAAGGATAAAACCCTAACATACATCTCTTCCTATTTTAAACCACGTATACCCCCTTGCTCTGTTCAAATGACTGGCTCTTGATCTACACACAGGTTCCACCCGAGCACAATTAAGTGTTCTGGAATTCCCATTCTTGGCAATATTATCCATAATTTGTTATGAGAATGGTGCGCCTAAAGCCAAGGAGCAGAGTGGCCATCTCAGTAGATTTTATAACTTTATACTAATTGGTTACTAGAAAATTAGAATAAAATTAAGTGAATTAGTCAAGCAACTCAGGTCACTTTGATGCAGCGTATTCATATCAAATTGTTGTTGTTGTTAGGTGCCATTAAGTCGATTTTGACTTGTAGCCACCCATGTGACAGCGCAGAACTGCCCCATAGGGCCTTCTTGGCTGTAATCTTTATGTTGTGCAGTGGTTCAGAGTTCTGCTGCTAACTGAAGAGTCAGCGGTTCCTGTAAAGATTACAGCCTAGGAAACCCTATGGGGCAGTTCTACCCTGTCCTGTAGGGTTGCTGTGAGTTGGAACACAATGAATGACAACATTTACAGGAGCAGATCACAGAACTGCTGGGTGGGTTCAAACTGCCGTCCTTTCAGTGAGGGACCAAGTGCTTCGCCATTTGCCCCACCAGGGCTCCTTAACATGAAGTTAATAGTTATATAATCCATTTCAGCCTAACTGAATGGCCAACTCTGAAAGATTTGTTTTAATAACTATAATAAAAGATATAGATGAAACATGTACCAAGTGTTATCGGAATACCAAAAAAAAAAACCAAACCCATTGCCGTTGAGTCGATTCCGATTCATAGCGACCCTATAGGACAGAGCAGAACTGCCCCACAGAGTTTCCAAAGAGCGCCTGGTGGATTTGAACTGCCGACCTTTCTGGTTAGCAGCTGAGCTCTTAACCACTGTGCCACCAAGTCTCCCACAACAAGTGATATACATATATTTAAAAAGATAAGATGTAGTACTTAGTTTTATAGAAGAACTTAGACATATCCATAAAGGAAGTGACAATGAAGTAAGAGACCTTGTCTCTAAACAATCATGTCAGAAAATACACATCTTCAAGTCTTCCTCTCTAGCAGCAATCATCTTTAGCAGCCCAATAATGCTGACACTGATTTTAAAAATTTTTTAGGTTTTCAGATTTAGTATTTAAATTACAAAAGATAACTATTCTCATTTTTTTATAGTTTACATTGTTTTTGTTATTTTGTTTGCCTTTTACCTGAAATTGCATTGTCCAGCTCGACCATCTACCTTGTTCACTCAGTTAATCAGAGGGGTTAAAACATGTTTTGAGGAAAGACATCACTGAAAAATTCCACCGAGGTGAATATTTTTAAAAGAATAAACATATCTAGAAGTATAAATACTGTTGTACTAGTAAAAAAAAAAAAATCGGTACATGGAACTTCCGGTCCAAATGGGGAGGGAGACTGGACATATATTCATTTCCCCTCCTTCTCCAAAATTCCTCTGAGATAACAGGGAATACGTATAAAAAGATTACACTCATAACAGTACCGAGGGGTGAGTATAAGAATGGGTGTATCAGCAGATTAGACGGTTTAATGTACTTCTGGAAGATAGAAAGTGGGTACTAATAATAAACTACCCTTTGCCATCAAGTCAATTCCAACTCATAGCAACTCTATAGGGCACAGTAGAACTGCCCCATAGTTTCCAAGGAGCGCCTGGTGGATTCAAAGCACTGACCTTTTGGTTGGCAGCCGTAGCTCTTAACCACGAAGCCACCAGGGTTTCCAGTAACAAACTAGAGTGGGAGAAAGCTGCACTTCAGAAAACAAATGGGAGGAGCTGCAGCAGGGGAAAGAGCCATTCTTCCCTGTATCATCCCAGAGACCCCATGCTTACCACCAGCAGGTGTAAAGAAGGATTATTTCAATAGAGACAGACATCAGGTAATGGCCTACCCGGTGGCAGAAGTCACCTGCACTCACCCACCTTCCCCAACACAGCGGTCATATTTACCCACCACTGGTAATCCAATAAAAACGTAAGGGCTGGAAGTACATGCCTAGGAAAGGTTACACCTCCTAGTGTAAGTATTAGGGCCCCAGAGTAAAGCTCTTCTCATTTTGGCACTTAAGGTTGGGGGCAGAAATCCGGGTGTGTCTCCTTTTCTCTGCACAAAGTGAAGGCTGTGTCAGTCGATATGCTTCCTCTCCAGCTCCTGCCTCTCCCTCGGGGAGAGTTCTCCTGGGAAAACAGAGCTATACACCTACAGAGGCGACCCCCACCAACTACTTAATCCATCTAGTCCTTCATCCATAATATGAAAGGGCAACCACAGGACTACGTAATTCATTTCCTCTCTCCCACCCCACTTGTGTCAACGTTAAAATAACTCCAAAAATAAATGAGGGAAATGTTACTCTTTTTACTCCTTTTCTAGTGTATAAAGAAGGACTGTCCTTTGAACGTTGGATAAAACTCACCTGTAAAGAGTCCATTGGGGCCTAGGGCTTTTTGGTGTGCAGACTTTTGATTCATGATAACATTTCCCTAAGGATTATAGATTTTAACAGACACTATGCCCCTCCCGTGTCCCTTGGTGCATTTCAACATACACCAGCCCAATTTCCAGCTACCAGCATTTCCATCCTCTGCCCAGAGCCTTTCTCTTCCCACCAGAGCCTCACTTTGCCTACATTCAGTACAGGCCAGAAGTGTGGGGGAGTTGAGGTACCTCATCATGCCATATGGATTTCTAGAAGTAGAATTTTTGCATCAAATTTATTTTTAATTTTAATATTTCTTTGGCTGAGATTAACTTTAAAAAAAAAAAGAAGGCACAAATTAACACAAGGAGTGAAAAAGTGGATATACAGACTCCAGCTAAAGCAGATTTTTAAAAATATTCTAGGGATAGTTAGTTGTCCTAACCAGTGATTCACTCTGGGATGGGTCAGTTAACAATTTAACAAGAAGGACTATACTCCATCAGGGGTACTATAAGCCCTAAACGTATCTTTATCACTATTCAACATCAAATGTTTTTGCTAATTAGCATATACACATTAGAAAAGGGTTTCCCCTGGTGAAATGAGTGGGTTGTTCATCACCATACTGGATGTTAGACATGGGGTCAGACTGGTAAAATCAATTGTATCAGTACACATGGATTGGTTAAAATATTTTAGAGACTTTCCTCCCCATTACACGTTCACAGTGTAAGAACCTAGTAAGACTCACCCTTAGGTATGGTTTGGCAGTGCTATTCCCTAGACCAGGACTTCTCAAACTTTAATGTGCATGTAAATTACCTGGAGATATTACTGTGATTCTAGAAGAGCTGTGTCTTCTCACCATTTAATTATTCAAACATTTATTTATATCAGTATGGACTCACAGATATTGTTTTAACTCTAATCATCCAATAACTGCTCAAATTTTTCTAGCTTTAGTCACTGGCAGCTTGGTCAGGTTTTGCTTTTGTCTCTTAGAAAAACACATCTAAAATTCATCCATGCTGTTGTATATATCAACAGCTTTTTCCCTTTTATTGCTAAATAGTACTACATTGTATGGAACACCACAGCTTGTTTATTCATTCACCCGTTGAATGACATCTCGGTTATTCGAAATTTTTTGGCAATTGTTAATAAAGCTGCTATAAACTTTCATGTACAAGATTTTTGTGAATGTAAGTTTTCAATTCACTTGGTTAATACCTACAAATGGGATTGCTGGGTCATATGGTGTTTATTTAACTTTACAAGAAACTGCCAACCTGTCGTCCAACGAGGTTGTACCATTTTGCCTTCCCACCGATAACGGATGGGGAGTTCCTGCTGCTTTTCATCCTCTTTACCATTTGATGTTTTCAGTGTTTTTAAGCAATCCTAGTAGGTGTGTAATGTATTTCACTGTGCTTTTAATTTCAATTTCCCTATAACAAGTGATGCTGAACATCTTTTTATGTTTACTTGTCATTCATTTATCTTCTTTTGTAAAATGGCTGTCTGTCCATTTTTTTCCTGGGTTGTGTCTTAGTCATCCAGTGTTGCTGTAACAGAAACACCACAAGTGGATGGCTTTAACAAACAGAAGTTTATTCTCTCACAGTCTAACAGGCTAGAAGTCCAAATTCAGGGCATCAGCTCCAGGAGAAGATTTTCTCTGTCAGCTCTGAAGGAAGGTCCTTGTCATCAGTCTTTCCCCAGACTAGGAGCTTCTCTGCGCAGAAGCCTTGGGTCCAAAGGACATGCTCTGCTCCTGGCACTGCTTTCTTGGTGGTATGAGGTCTCCCTGTCTCTCTGCTCACTTCTCTCTTTTATATCTCAACAGAGATTGGCTTAAGACACTGTCTGATCTTGTGTATCTCATCAGCATAACTGCCGCTAATCCATCTCATTAAGATCATAGTGATAGGATTGACAACACATACAGAAAATCACATCGGATGACAAAATGGTGGACAATCACACAGTACTGGGAATCATGCCCTAGCTGAATTCATATACTTCTTTTGGGGGGAAATAATTCAATCCATGACAGGTTGTGTTCTTATAATTGACTTTTAAGAATTATTTATATATTCTGTACGGAAGTTTTTTTTAAATCATTTATGTGATCATTAAATAGTTCCTCCCAGTCTGTGGCTTGTATTTCCATTTTAATTTTGATAAAGTCCAATTTATCATTTTCTTCTTTTATGAACTGTGCTGCTAGTGTGACATCTAAAAACTCATCATCAAATCTAAGGCCACATAGATTTACAGATTTCTCCTGTTTTCTTCTAGAAGTCTTACATTTTATATTTAAGTCTATGCTCCATTTTGAGTTAATAACCTGTAATAAAGTGTGAGGTGTGTGTCAAGGTTCGTTTTTTTACATATGGAAGTCTGACTGTTCCAGCACCATTGCCGAAAAGACTGTCCTTTCTGAACTGAATTGCCTTTGTACCCTTGTCAAAGATCAGCTCGCGACATTTGCGTGAGTTTATACCTGAGCTCTTTATTCTGCCCCATTGATCTAAGGGTCTTTTTGCAAATTCTATACTGTCTCGATTACTGTTGCTTTATAATTATTCTTTAAATTGAGTAGTGCGTCCTCCAACTTTGCCCTTCTTTTTCAGGATTGTTCTAGATCGCATAGTTCCTTTGCTTATCCACTTATATTTTAGAATCATTTGTGGTTATCTATAAAAAAAACTTGCTGGGATTTTGAAGAGAGAAAATTGATATCTTAACAATAATGAGTATTCCAATCCAAAACATTTATTTAGATCTTCTTTCGCTTCTTTTATTGGTGTTTTACAGTCTTCAGCACACAGATCCTACACATATTTTGCTAAATATATCTCGAACTACTTCACTTTGAACAGCTTCTGATGTAAATGGTATTTTTTAAGTTCAAATTGTTCATAAAGTACATGATTGGTTTTTGTACATTTAC
Source organism: Elephas maximus indicus (assembly GCF_024166365.1). Classification (NCBI taxonomy): domain Eukaryota; kingdom Metazoa; phylum Chordata; class Mammalia; order Proboscidea; family Elephantidae; genus Elephas; species Elephas maximus. The sequence continues at coordinate 2,765,420 of NC_064819.1, read as the reverse complement.
CTTGAGTCCTGAGATCTGAATAAACTCCTTAATTCGAGAAGATTTTTTGTGGGTTTTCTACAAGAATAATCACGTCCTCTGTCAATATAACCGAAAACCAAAACCCATTGCCACTGAGTCAATTCCAACTCATAATGATTCTATAGAACACAGTAGAACTGCCCTATAGGGATTCCAAGGAGCTGACTTTTTGGTTAGCAGCTGAGCTCTTAACCACTGCACCACCAGGGCTCCTCTGATGAGAGAGTGAATACTTTCCACCTAAAATTACGAACAAGACAAAGATGGCCTCTCTCACCACTCCTATTCAGCACTGTACTAAAAGTTTTAACCAGTCCCAAAATCTGCCAATATAAATATTGTATAAGACCACTATTATAAGATCTGGAGAAATAGTAAAAACTGAGAAGAACACATACTTTTGTGGTTACGTAGGGGGGAGGGAGGGAGGGAGGGAGGGAGAGGGTTTTTTATTGATCAATCAGTAGATAAGAACTGCTTTGGGTGAAGGGAAAGACAACACTCAATACATGGAAGGTCAGCCCAATTGGACTGGACTAAAAGCAAAGAGGTTTCCGGGATAAAATGAATGCTTCAAAGGCCAGCGGAGCAGGGGCGGGGGTCTGGGGAACATGGTTTGAGGGGACTTCTAAGTCAATTGGCAAAATAATTCTATTATGAAAACATTCTGCATCCCACTTTGAAATGTGGCATCTGGGGTCTTAAATGCTAACAAGCGGCCATCTAAGATGCATCAATTGGTCTTAACCCACCTGGAGCAAAGGAAAATGAAGAATACCAAGGTCACACGACAACTAAGAACCCAAGAGACAGAAAGGGCCACGTGAACCAGAGACCTACATCATCCTGAGACCAGAAGAACTAGTTGGTGCCCGGCCACAATCGATGACTGCCCTGTCAGGGAGCACAACAGAGAACTCCTGAGGGAGCAGGAGATCAGTGGGATGCAGACCCCAAATTCTCATAAAAAGACCATACTTAATGGTCTGACTGAGACTAGTGGAATCCCGGCGGCCATGGTCCCCAGACCTTCTGTTGGCCCAGGACAGGAACCATCCCCGAAGACAACTCATCAGACATGAAAGGGACTGGTCAGCGGGGGGAGAGAGATGCTGATGAAGAGTGAGCTAATTATATCAGGTGGTCACTTGAGAGTGTGTTGGCAACTCTTGACTGGAGGGGGGATGGGAAGATAGAGAGAGAGAGAAGCTGGCAAAATTGGCACGAAACGAGAGACTGAAAGGTCTGACTCAATAGGGGGAGAGCAAGTGGGAGAAGGGAGTAAGATGTTTGTAAACTTACATGTGACGGACTGATTGGATTTGTAAATGTTCACTTGAAGCTTAATAAAAGTTAATTTAAAAAAATCTGCCAATATAGTTTTATTTATTTCCAATCTACATGCTTTTAATTGTCTTTTGCCTTATTGGACTGGTTAAAACTTTTGGTACAGTGTTGAATAGGAGTGGTGAGAGAGGACACCTCCGCCTTGGTCACAATTTTAGGTGGAACGTATTCACTCTCTTCGTCACTAAGTATGAGAGTAGCTGTGGTTTTTCTCATAGATGCTTTTTAAGAGGTTGAAGGAGTTCCCTTCCATTCTTAGTTTGAGGAGTTTATTTTTTTAATTATGAGTGGATGTCAAATTTTGTCAAATGCATCATCTACTGAGATGATCACATGATTTTTCACAGAATCAGTAAGAATGTTAATTACATTGGTTGATTTTTTCAAGTGTTGAATCAGCCTTGCCTTCCTGAAATGAACCTCACTTGGTCATCGTCCATTATCTTTTTTATATATTGCATTGGATTTGCTAATATTTTGCCTGGGCTTTTTTATTTTATTGTGTTTTAGGTGAAGATTTACAGCACAAATTAGTTTCTCATTCAAAAAATTCATACACAAATTGCTTTTGTGACATTGGTTGCAATCCCTACCATGTGTCAGCACTCTCCCAGGTCTATTCATTCAGGTTTCCTGTCCCTTCCTGCCTTCTCATCTTTGCTTTTGAGCAAGTGTTGCCCATTTGGTCTCATACATTTGATTGGTCTAAGAAGCACGTTCCTCATGTGTGTTACTGTTTGTTTTATAGACCTGTCCAGTCTTTGGCTGAAAGGTGGTCTTCAGGAGTGGCTTCGGTTTTGAGATAGCAGGGTGTCTGGGGGCCATAGTCTCGGGGGTTCCTCCGGTCCCTGTCAGAGCAGTAAGTCTGGTATTGTGTGTGTGTGTGTGTGTATGTGTGTGTGTGTGAATTTGAATTTTGTTCTACATTCTTCTTCTGTTCTGTCTGGGACTCTCTATTGTGATCCCTGTCAGAATGGTCGAAGCCCTAGTGGTATAGTGGTTATAAAGCTTGGCTGCTAACCAAAGGGCGGATAGTTCAAATCCACCAGCCACTCCTTGGAAGCCCTGTGTTGCAGCTCAACTCAGTTCTATAGGGTTGCAATGAGTCCGAATCGACTTGATGGCAACATTTTTTTTTTTCTTGTCAGAATGGTCAGTGGTGGTATCTGGGCACCATCTAGTTCCTCTGGGCTCAGGCTGGAGGCTGTGGTTCATGCGGACCATTAGTCCTTTAGACTAATATTTTCCTTGTGTTTGGTTTTCTTCATTCTCCTTTGCTCCAAATGTGATGGGACCAATAGATGTATTTTATTTTTACTTCAAATTACTCTTATCTCTACTCCATTTTTTTCTTTTTTTAAATATCCATTTATATTTTTTTCCTTTTTTCAAATTTTGCTTTAGGTTAAAGTTTACAGCTCAAGTTAATTTCTCATACAAAAATCTATACACATATTGTTTTGTGACATTAGCTGCAATTCCCACAATGTGACAGCTCACTTCCCCTTTGAACCCCAGGTTCCCTGTGTCCATTCAACCAGTTCCTGTCCCTTCCTACCTTCTCATTCTGCCTCTGGGCAGGAGCTACCTATTTGTCTTGTGTATCTGATTGAACTAAGAAGCACACTCCTCATATGTATTTTTTTTTTATAGTCCCCTCTAATCTTTGTCTGAAGAGTAGGCTTCAAGAGTGATTTCAGTTTTGGGTTAACAGAGCATTCAGGGGCCATAGGTTTAGGAGTTCCTCCAGTCTCTGTTAGACCATTAAGTCTGGTCTTTTTACGTGAATCTGAGTTCTGTGTCATGCTTTTCTCCCACTCTGTCCCAGACTGTCCTGTTCCCTATCAGGGCAGTCATTGGTGGTAGCCAGGCACCATCTAGTTCTTCTGGTCTCAGGCTGGTGGAGTCTCTGGTTTATGTGGTCCTTTAGTCTCTTGGGCTAATATTTTCCTTGTGTCTTTGGTTTTCTTCATTCTCCTTTGCTCCAAGTGGGATGGGACAAATTGATGCATCTTAGATGGCCGCTCACAAGCTTTTAATACAGCAGATGCCACTCACCAAAGTGGGACACAGAACATTTTCTTAATAACCTTTGTTATGCCAACTGACCTAGATGTCCCCTGAAACTATGGTCTGCAGGCCCCAGCTCCTCTGTCCCTCAAAGTGTTCGGATGTGCTCAGGAAACTTCTTAACTTTTGCTTTGGTCCAGTTGTGCTGACCTCCCCTGCATTGCATGTTGTCCTTCCCCTCACCGAAGCAACAGGTGTATTTTAGATGGTCACTCACCAGCTTTTAAGACCCCAGACACTAATTAATAAAGTAGGATGCAGAACATTTTCTTTATGAATTATGTTATGCCAATTGGCCTAGATGTCCCTCAATTGCCTGGGCTTTTAATGTCTATGTTCATGAGAGATAATGATCTCTTGTAATGTCTTCTCTGGTTTTAGTATTATGGTAATACAAGCCTCAAAATAAGCTAGGAAATGATTCCTCTTATTTTCTGGAAGAGATGGTACGATTCTTTCCTAAATGTTTGGTAGACTTACCCCCACTGAAACCACTTAGGCGCAGAGTTTTTTGGAAAGTTTTTAACTGCAATTTAATTTCTTTAAGATATATGGGGCTATTCAGCTTATCTATTTCCTCTTGTGCGAGTTTTGGTAGTTTGTGCCTTTCAAGGAATTAGTCCATTTTGTCTAAGTTATCTCTGGGAACTGAGTTGTTCATAGTAGTCCCTTATTATGTTTTTTAATGTCCATGAGACCAGTAGTGACACCCCCTTTTTCATGCCTGATATTGGTAATTTCTTTCTTCTATGCTTTTTCTTGGCCAGCTAGACTATAGGTTTATCAATTTTAGTGATTTTTTTCAAAGAACCACCTTTGGTTTTATTGATTTTCTCTATTTTTGCTTTTTGTTTTAAATTCCATTGGTTCACTCTCCATTAGACTTTCCTCTGTGCGTTGCTTTACCTGCATCTCCAAAATTTTATTTTGCATTTCCATTTAGTTCAACACTATTTCACACTGTTGGCCACGTCCTGACTCATAACTCTTTGCGCCCTTGAGTAGTGTGATATGCCTCCCTTCTGGATCTCCACATACTCCTTTACCCTTCCTTCTGAATCTTTTACTGGATTCTCATCTTTTACAAACCCTGTGATTCTTTTTTTTAGTGTTAATTTCACAGGTTATCCACGGTTGAACTCATTTATTCTCCTTATTTCAAATGACAGTGATATTCATTTGTTCAACATTCATTCATCTATCCATCCAATTATCCATCCAATCACTGAGTACCAATTACAAGTCTAGTACTGGCCCACCTGTCAGGGTTACTACTGTGAACAATACAGATAATCGTTCGGTAAATGTATGGTAAAGGAAAGTACAAGGTGCTTATGGGAGCACATAGTAGGAAATCCTATCCCGAGGTGATATTTAAAATGATAACATTGGTCACTGACAGATCAGAGTTAGATAAAGCCTCTTTATTTTTATGTCATATATAAACTCTTCAGTTTCCCTTTCATGGGAAAGTGCTGAGAATCCTAGAAGAGAAGCCAGGTAAGCCAAAGTGTTAGGAGTCACTTCAGGGGCTCAAGGCACTGTTTATTTACCAGCCAATGTTTTAATATTTTAACAACTACTGCTGCTGTTCTGATGGGCAGTGGCTGAATATCAGACCTGCACTCAACCCAATCAAGTTTGCAGTAAATGATATTTAAGTGTTTTAGAACATCTTAAATAGCACTTAAATGTTTAAGTGCTATTTAAGACATTTATGTGTCTTAAAGTATAAATAAAAGATAGCCAGGTACAGAGGAGAGAAAACAGTTCTAGGCCAAGTGAAGCGCAAAGGCCTGCAAGCAGAAAGAAGACACGTCTAAAGAAGTGAGACTTCAGAAAAGCTACACACTGAAAGGGACTGGATGAGAAATAAGAGGGGAGAGGATACTGAACAAACGTGAAAGACCCGATAAGCTAGAAAGTTTGAGCTTTATTCTAGGTCACTGGAATGTCATCCAAGAAGAGTTTTAATCGGATCTGATTTTCATTTTAGAAAAACCACTGTAGCTACAGCACAGAGAATAAACGGAAGGCGTGCAAGAGTGGAGGAGAGATCAGTTAGAAGACCACGGTGATATATGCCAAATCTTTATTTTCATATCATGTTTTATATCCTAAATATGTATGGTTTAGGGTATAAACTATGCATGCATACATACATATATATACATACTGGATATCTTATCTTGGTATCTCAAACTCAATATGCCCAAAATTAAAACCATTACTGTAATTTTCTTCCTCTAAGAAAGTTATGTCTTCCTCTGGACTGCTTCTGTCCCTTGTAAATGCTGCTCGTGTCGCGCTATGTCATAATGATTTGTTATTCGTTTGCTCCCCTACCAGACTCTGAGTTCCTCAAAAGCAGCACAGCATCTGGCACACAATAAGTGTTCAATAAATGTTCATTAAACTGCCCAACAGGTACAATTTTATGTGTTTAGAATAAAATTGAGTTGTTCTTAAAAATGAATGGTCAGTTAAATTTAGGATACCCTGATTCAAAAGACAGTGATTCAATATCTGATTAAATCTAAGAGCTCAAAACCTTTTGTACAAAATGACTCCAGTTATATTTTTATTTCGTATGATGTTGTTTCTGGATGGCAGGATTAAAAGTGGCTTTGATTTTCTGCTTGGCAAATGTTTGTATTGTCAAAATTTTCTATAATGAACAGGCTTACTCTAGCAGTGAGAAAAAAATACAAAAATGTAATTTTTTGAAAGCAAATATACACATTTAAAAAAGATAGCCACAAAATATTAATCAAAATTATATAAAGGTAATAGTATAACCAGTGATTCTGCACTTTTTTATTTATGCTTTTCTTTATAGCTTCAGTGTTCTAAAACAGGTATGTATCACCTTATAATCTGATTAATTTTTTGAGACGGCAATGATGAGTATTATGCACTTTAGAAATGTTTCCGTAGAAAGTATTTGATTTAAGTGACAGACTGACAAAAAAACATTTTCAACATAAGTGAAAAAAAATCCAATTTGCTTAACATCTAACAAGCTATTACAAATTAAGAAAAAGGCAAACAACCCACCAGAAAAATGGGCAAAGTTTATAAAGAGAAAGGTTCACAAAGAAAAACAAATGGTTAATAGACAAATAGATATTCAACATTCCTCATAATTACAGCAACGTAAACAATGATTAAATACCATTTCTACCTATCCGACCTTACCAACACAGATCTCCTGAGGTGTTACAAAGTAAGTACGCACATACACTGTTGGTGAGAATGAAAACTGATACAGCCTCTTTGGAAGGTAACTGGACAACAAACTTAGAACCCTTAAATGCTCACGACCTTTTGTGCCATGATTCCGCTTCTAGGAATATATCCTACAATATGTGTACACGTGTGTAACGACAAATGTACAAGACGTGAAAGAGAGGAACCAACCACAATGTCCATCAATAGGGTAGTTATGAAGTAAATTATGATACAAGTCATCCAATTTAACACTAGGCAGCCATTAAAAGAATGAATTCGATCCATAAGCAGTGCTAATAGAAAGCATTCTAAACAAGATTCAGAACAGGAAGCACGAGATGCTCAAATTTAAGTTCTTTTAAGAATATATGTATATTCTCCTCACTTGAAATGCATACAGAAAATTTCTGGAAATATACATAGAAATTGTTAAGAGTAGTTATCTCCCAGAAGTAGACTCAGCTAGAAAGGCTACTCATTTTCACCGTATGCCCTTATGTAGTATTTGAATATTTTACTATGAGAATGCATTACTTTTGATAAACAATATTTTTTTAATTGTTTTAATTCATTATTATGATATTTAATTCAGCATTGAACTGAATTGTCTAGAAATTCACTTACAGTACCAGACGCCTGAGAAATTGCTAAAAGTAAATGTTTTAAATTACATATCTACTAAAACTATATTTTCATTATAAAAACCAAAAATCAAACCCGTTGCCCCATCGAGTGAATTCCGACTCATAGAGACCCTACAGGACAGAGTACAACTGCCCTACAGAGTTTCCAAGGAGTGCCTGGTGGGTTTCACCGGCCAACCTTTTGGTTAGCGGCTGTAGCTCTTAACCACTACACCACCAGGGTTTCCATTTCCATTATACACCAAAAAAAGACAAACCCATTCCCAACTGAGTCAATTCTGACTCACAACGACCTTACAGGACGGAGTAGAACTGCCCCACAGGGTTTCCAAGGAGTGCCTGGTGGATTCAAACTGCTGACCTTTTGGTTAGCAGCCATAGCACTTAACCACTACGCCACAAGGGTTTCCATTATAGGAATGTATATTAAGCATATATCAAACTAAAGCACTTTTGTAAGAAAAAGATGACTAAATTTTTCCTCTTGAAGCCTGCTTTAAAGAAATCTGTCTGAAAGACGACGTGACTAATGACACAGCACAATTTTATAAAATTGCTCTATGAGTACATTTGTTCAAGAGTGTCTTCGGCTGGCAAAGTTAACATGCATTAACATCAACTTTAAATTTTTCTCTCCAAAACCATATGAAACAAGCACCAGAAGAAATTGTGGCAAATTATTTCCTCCTAGTTCCTTTTACTCAGCGAGTACTTAATATTCTTAGAACTCAGAAATCACGCCTCCTCAAATGACAACTTAGTTTTACATTGTCTCATTATGAATGAGAAGATGTTGCTTGAAAAGATTTTCTGTCTAACATAAAGGCTTTACATATAATATTATCCATCCATTCTATTTTGATGATGAGGTAATAAAATGTTTTTTGGGCTTTTGTTTTGTTTTTTTGCAACTTTCTGTCTTTTTTACCTGCTATCAGTTTCTCTGTATCAGGTAGATGTGTAAACTGCTTTTTGTATTCCTCGTTCCTGTCTTTATAGGTGGAACTTGAAATCTGCAACAATAAAAAATATTACAGTTCTGTTTAATTGCGATCTTCATTAGATTACTCAATTATAATGCCTAAACAATAAAATGAACTCTAAAATCATATGCTTTTATACAATATTCTATCTCCTTAAATAAAAAAACACATAAACATTTCAAAAAAATCCCAAAAGGAGGCTACTTCCTGCATGATGGAGTGAGGCGTTTGACAAACCTCTCCAGCAAAGCAAATAGACAGCTGAACAAAACTGTGGAAAACAACAATTTCAACACTTGGGAAACTGACCAAAAGTATACAACGAACTGAGATGCATTTGTTCACGAGAAGCCAGGAAACTTGGGTCAGGATTTGGGAGTCTGTGGTACCCTTTCCTGAGACTGCTCCCATTATTCCTTCCCCTCGGCCCACATATCCCCGCAATTAGGTCAGTACATAGTAGTAGGAGGGTGCAGCTGGATGTAAAAACTAGCAGGTATGCTGAAGAGAAGGCTGCCCGGAGAGTGGAGCAGAGAGCAGAAAATGTACACCCAGAAGTGAAAGGGAAAGCCTGAAGCTGTCTGAGTATGGGGCTGCAGTACCAACCGGAGCAAGCAACAAGCTGGGAGGCAGATTAGCTGGGGGCCTTACACAGAGATTCTGGGGGTGAGACAGCCAGGGACGGGCTTGATAAGCTCTGCGTGTATTCCTGGCTGAACAGAGGCTGCGTGCATGTGCGACAGGGAGACTGGCCATGCTATCCACACATTCCTGGCTGGGGACACACGAGGTTTAAGAGGAACATAAAAACTGTGGCAAACTTGAAAATGGCCTGAGTTTTGAATTCATTCCACAGTCTACACACAGGTCTATTGAGAGGAGGAGAAAACCTTACTAGCTATATGTGTTTGAGCACTGCTTCCAATCACTGGCTGCCATAGGGGTGACCCTAGGAAGCTAGCCTTAAAAATAAAGGCAACAACAACAATAATAATACACTGCCCACATGCCACAGGACAAAAAGGTTTTGTATATATCCTTTAAGAAAGTTATTTTAAAAAAGTATATATATATATATATATATATACCTCCGCAACAAGAACCTTTGGGAGTGGGAGAGATGGAATCAGAATCCAAAGCTGCTACAATACATTCTCTGAATTGTCCAACTGTTGATAAAAATGATGAGACATGCAAAGAAACAGGTAAATGTTACTCATATTAAGGGGGGTAAAGCAGGCAGCAGAAAGTCTCAGATTCCTGAGACGCTGGATTTGGAGACAAAAACCTCAAAGTGGTCAGTATAAGCATGTTCAAGGATTTGGGACTGTCATGGATTATGTCCCCCCAAATAAGTGTGTATCAGCTTGGTTAGGCCATGATTCCCGGTACTGTGTGGTTGTCCTCCATTTTGTGATTGTAATTTTCTGTTACGAGGATTAGGGTGGGATTGTAACACCACCCTTAATCAGGGCACCTCCCTGATCCAAGGTAAAGGGGTTTTCCTGGGGTGTGGTCTGCACTACCTTTTATCTCTCAGAGAGTTGGGGACCTCATACCACCAAGAAAGCATCCCCAGGAACAGAGCGCGTCTTTTGGACCCGGGATTCCTGCACCTAAGAAGCTTCTCGACCAGGGGAAGACTGAGGACAAGGACCTTCCTCCAGGGCCGACAGAGAGAGAGAGGCTTCCCCTGGAGCTGACGCCCTGAATTTGCACTTGTAACCTACTAGACTAAACTTCTCTTTGTTAAAGCCATCCACTTGTGGTATTTGTGTTATGGCAGCACTTAATGGCTAAGACAGGGACCCATGCTTAACGAATTTGAGGAAAGTAGTATAACAGTGATTCAGTAAGTACAGAACCTCAACAGAGGGATAGAAATTACTAACCAAAAAAGGAAAAAACAAAACATTCTGAAGTTGAAAAGTAGAATAACTTCTTCTGTTTTTACAGACTCAACAGCACCTAACAACAACTCTTTTGCTACTATTTCACATGTCCACTGCGTTTTTCCATTATTATTATTATTTCAATGACCATGTTTTCCATATCCAGAAGCTGTATGTGGTTGTTTTTCAGATCTGTCTGGTGTTTTTGATACTGTCTGTGGTGCGATTACTTACTCTTGTGTGTGGCCTTTCTAGCTATGGTCTTGTAACCCCCCACCCAGGTGATTAGGCCAGACTGTGTGATAGGGTAATTGTGGTCCACCAAAGGGACTGGTCAGTTTTGCCTTAAAAGACAGCCAATTCCAGAGCAGGGAGGAGGATTCTACTACCACCAAGAAAGAACAGCCAAGAGTGGACAGTGCATCCTTTAGACCCGGGATCCCTGCACTGAGAAGCTCCTGGAAGCAGGAAACCAAGAGAAAGAGAGACAGAAAGCAAGCTGTAACCCTGAAGACAGTGAGAAGCGGTGGCAGGAAAGACCTGGCACCAGGAAGCCGGGTGGTGGGTTTCCTAGCCCACAGAGAGAAAGCTGAGTGCCTTTGGGAAGAGGCCTAGGTCCAGGGAGAGGTGTGCCTGTGAGCACAGTTGGGAAGAGGCTGTCCTGATGGAAGAACTGTATCCTGAGTGTTCCAGAGACTGAATTGTAATGGTTACTTCCCTAATAAACCCCATAATTACGGGTATGGTCTGTGAGTTCTGCGTGGCCATTGCAATGAATTATCGAACCCAGCAGAGAAGTAGAGAGTGCTGTGCGAGGGATGGTTGGTGTCAGAATTAGTAAAGATGGTGGAGAGAGGAGGTTTGTCTGGCCTCTACCTCATGGGAGTCAGCCTTGCGCTGTTGACCTTGGTTCTCCTTCCCCATGGTGGGGCTGGAGGAGGTCAGACGCTGCTCTCAAGCCATTTTTACACTGTCTTATCTACTTATCATATTTTTAATTCCTTCTATTAAGCTTTTAATAATATCAAATCACTATTAAAAATCAAATAACTATTATATACTCATTATCCGATAGTTTTACTACCTGAAGTTTTGGAGATTCTAATATGCTATTCATTAAATCTCCTTCTACTTACTCATAAAGTATTAAATTCAAGCCCCAAAATGTCATGAGAGATGGACTAGAGTATGTAATCTCAGAACAGAGTTTTTCCCTCACCCCAAGCCCAGGCCTAGACAGACAAGCTTCCCTGTCTTCAACCTGCAGACGTAGGTAGGTTTTTTTCCTAGTCTACCTCTCAAACAGGGTATAACTCTTCAAGAATCATGGTTCTACAGGGTCCTCAGTTCAACTCACAAGAGTTCAAGGCATCATGTTCTATCCCTGTGTGACCACTGAAGCTTTGGTTACTGAGACTAGCAAGCTCCTCAGGGTTGCCTCAGCATTACCACACGTGCGTTCAACTCCGCTAATAGGCTCTTTTTCTTTTTTAAGCCCCTTAGGAAATTTCCCTTGCTATTTTGTGAGCCCAGACAGGCATTCTGAAGAGATGTTTGTAACATTTTATCCAGTATTTCTATGTACTTTGTAGCAGAAGAGCTACAAATGTTAATAAAATGAAATAAACAAATAAAAATATTACATACCATTCCTCTATAATTAAATGTAAAAATGTTAGATATCTTAAGTTTTTCAAACAATATCTCAGTATCTATACTTAAAATTTTAAAACTTGGATAAAATATGTTTTTAATAATGTAAATTTGGAAATGAGTTTATCCTTTTTATCAGTCAACAAAGTGAAAATGTGAAATATCCTTTATAAACTGGAATAAACCCAAGATATGTTGACTTTGAGAACAAAGTGTGCTATAAACACACTAATTAATTCTCATGGGTTTCTTTGTTTTTTTAACAGTGCAACATTAATTAATTCTCATGACGTACATAAAAATCAGGTTTGTGGCAAGTTTTAACTTCCATATGTAAGTAGAAAAAAACTTACCTGTGACTAACATGACTAGGATCATGTAATAAGTCAATAATAAAGTACAGAATCAAGACTTCTGACTTCTTTTACATTAAAAACCTTGACTATGATCTAGAGAACTTCAAATCCAAATATTTTTCTTAAAAAATCAGTACAGTAATTTCTGTAACTATGTAGATGCTTCAAAATCTAGACTGGTTTTTATATTTTTGAATGTTTTCAAATGAATAAATTTGCAGAAATTTTTGTAGAAATTCTCTTAGTTTATCTCTTTTTTTTCCTACTGCCCTTCTCAAGTCAGAAAGCTGAGAAATTTGAGATTTCATGTCTTCTTTATTCTATGTATATACATATCAAGATTTTCAGATACACAACTATTCAAATAAAGATGCCAAGGTCTCCTAAATAAATTTAATTTTAGTTACACAATTCAGAACTCTTTATAAATCGCTCCACTTTTAAAGTATGATTATCAACTAAATCAGCTATTAAGGAAATAAATATATACTAATGGCAAGTATTAAAGAGGAATTTAATACTAATGAAATACCAAGGTACAAAAAAAACACTAAATATTAAGTACCTCACCCAAAGCACTATTACGTCTATCAAAAAATCCAATTAAGTATGTCATCTTCTAACCACACACCACAGAAAACCTCAAGGGTTTTTTTCGTCTCCCAGTAGTTGCTAACTCTACTTGAGCAAGAGAAACTACCTTAAAGAAATGCGTCTTTTGCAGATCTCTGCTTTCCTCCCTGGGACCTTAATCCATCTGGAATATCATTATTTCAGTCAGGAAGAAAATGGATTTTTTTGTCTGTTTATGGGTTAGTTTGTTTTTGGCTATGTATTTTTACTAACAGTTAAAGGACAAAAAGTATAAATACCTATTTGTCATCTTTAAATTTAATTTTTCATTTCAAATAATTTTTATAACTTCATTAGGATTTAAAAGTTAATAAACTTATTTCCCACAATTAGAATTAAATATTTAAATTATAAAATTAAAAATACACCCAGTCCTCACTTATCGACATGGTTAGGTTCCAAAGACCAGGCCATTATGCAAAAATCGGTGTTACGTGAAAATGGAGAACGACCTCATACAATCACAAAATGGAGGATGACTACATCATTACATAACTGCCAAATTACATCATTACATAACTACCAAACCACTGAGAATCATGGCCCAGCTAAGCTGACAGATAATTTTAATTACCTCGGCCAGCATTACTCTCATCTTGCACCTCGACGTTCATTACTGCCAGATGTATGTTGTTAATACGCAAAACAGTAGGATAGTAGATTTTTTGTTATTGTCACAAATGCAAAATGGACAAACCTTGAAAACATTATGCCAAGTGAAATAAGTTGGTCACGAAAGGACAAATATATAATCCTGCTTGTATACAATGGGCAAATGCATAGAGACGACAGCATATCAGTGGTTAACAGGGCCTGCAGGGAGAGGCAGAGAGGGAGTCCTAGCTTAGGGGGCATGGAGTTTCTGTGAACAGTGGTTGGATAATCTGGAAAAGGATGCTGGTGATGGCTGCACAACATGATGAACACAGTTAATGCCACTGAGATGTTCACTGTTGCTGTGTGCCGCTGGGTCAGTTCTGCCTCCTAGCAGCCCTGTGACAGAGCGCAGCTGCCCCGTGACGTCTTCCTGGCTGAATTTTACAGAAGCAGATCACCAGGTCTTTCTCCCGCACGGCTGCCGAGTGGGGTCAAGCCATCGACCTTTGGTTAGCAGCTAAACACTTAACCATTGGTGTCACTAGGGCTCCTGACATAGTTTTTCACTACAATAAAAAGATTTTTTTTAAGCTATGGTGTTTTAATCATAGTCCTTTAAATTAGAGTCCAACTATAAGAGAGACAGTTACTAGCCAATCTGTTAAACAGCATGAGATTAAACAGATATGGTCTATGAGAAAACCACCTTAGCAGAAAAAACAAAAAATCTTCTAATAAGCTTTGCTTTCTTTTTTTTTATATATATACCTTTTAGTGGTCTTCACAATTTTTTTTTATTTGTAGGGAGACATCAAAATGCATTTTCCAATATTATAAATAATGCCCGTTGCTATTGAGTCAATTCCGACTCGTAGTGACCCTATAGGACGGAGTAGAACTGTCCCATAGAGTTTCCAACGAGCGCCTGGAGGATTCAAACTGCCCACCTTTTGGTTAGCAGCCGTAGCTCTTAACCACTATGCCACCAGGGTTTCCTCTTTTTGATAGACTCCTTCCTAAAGTAAAAACGCACAAAACTCAAACCCCTCTGATGTTCCAGTGAACTGAATCTAACATTTTTTTTTTTCCCTTTGCTTAAGTACCAGGTCATGCGTCTCATGAAAGTTTTCTCGTTATCCTCCTGGTCTTCCTGATGTTGAGCTTGGCTCCCCTGTGAATCTGCCACCCTACCGAAATCATTCAACTCCTATATCGTTGCACAGAGAGTGTGGAAGGAAAACAGAAACATGGCGGGGTCTGTGGCACAAGCAGATAGATATAAGACGGTCGAGGAAAATTGTGTTACTTTCCTGACTTCTTAAACACAGCTACTTAGAGTACTGTATCAGAATCTACTGAGCGGTACGGCCCTCTGCATGAAGGTGTAAGCTGCTATCCTTTTTGAGCTCCTGCTGTCATTTCTTGCTGATGTCTGTGTGTTACTGTCAAGTAACTCGCCTACCTCCAGTATTCTATTCAACCATAAAATGGGGAGCAACCAGGCTTATTAAAAATAGGTCAAAAGTATATTAAAGAAGTTTCAAATGACCACTTGAGGAATTCTCCATTACAAGATATATCAACATGAACTTTGAATTAGCTACTCAGGGCCCTTTTTGTTTCTGTTTGCTTCTGAACTTTTGATAGTTCTCGTTTCTGGGTAACTGACCTCTGTAAAGGCCTGTAAAACCTCTCAGCTCCTATCTTTGTCTTTAAATCTGTCCTGTGTGAATTCATAGGTACCGGGGCTAAGCCAAAGTACACCTTGGATACTATAAACCAGTGCTTCTCAAGCTTTAACGTGGGGATCTTAGGAAAATGAAAATTCTGATTCAGGAGGTCTGAGGTTGGGCCCAGGATTCTGCACTGGAAACAAGCTGCCAGGTGATACCATTTCTGCTGGCCCCACATATTACATGTTGCATAGCAAGGCTCTAGAACACATACACTGGAGCCCTGGTGGTGAAATGGTTAAGCGCTCGACTGCTAACCAAAACGTCAGCAGTTCAGACCCACCAGCCTGCAGCCTCCTTCCTTAAAGATTTACTGCCTTGGAAACCCTAGGGGACAGTTCTACTCTGTCCTGTAGGGTCACTATGAGTCAGAATTCGACTAGACAGCAATGGGTTTTGGGGTTTTAGAACACATACTTCTTCTTTTTCTCCCTTCTCTTATTTCTATATAATCTCATTTCCTTTTCTGGCTTTAAGTCAGTCAAAAAAAATAACGAAAGTAACCGGTTAGCCCTGTAGACAGCCCTTGGCGCTATAAAGATTACCCAATTTCTATTTAGCATAAGCGATAAAAATCATAGCAAGGAGAGGTCAAAACATCACAGTGGTCATAAAAACTTTTCTAAAATGTGACCAAAAATACTATAGTCAATATGCATGACATGATTTTTAGGATATGTAGTTATTTTGACATATTTCTTAGCAACTAAATATTTCTGATACAGTACTCTAAGTGGCTGTGTTTAAATATTTCCTGAGAATAGGGTTCAAAAGATTTTATGATAATAAGCCAGGAGAGAGGCATGGCCCATATCCTTTCTCAAAGTCTTCAGAGGAATCAACACAACCAATACCCTGATCTTATATTCCCAATCTCCAGAACTGTGAGACAGTAAATTTCTGTTCTTACAAGACAAAAAAAAAAAAAATTATAATAACCTTCTTAGTAGAAGACAGGAGCTGTTATTCACGTTAACTCAATAGCATTCTAATGAACTGAACTGATAATTATGATGAGAACGATGGTGCTCGTACTAATCCTTATAATCTGTCAATATTATGCTTTTTTCAGTCTATTCAAAAACTATAAGAAATTCTGTTCCCAAGTATTCCTAATCCTCAAGATATCAGCTTTCTCAAAAACTAATATTAGAACTATATATGTCTTATAATCATATCTAAATTTCACTTATCATTGTATTATACCAGATTATATCACATGGCTCATAAATCTCCTGGAAATTGCTAGATTTAGAATGCGCCCTTTAATATAATAAATGTTAGCACTGTTATAGTAACAGAAATTTTGTTCTTATAAAAAAGACTCTTTGAGACATCAATACACCTCATCAACAAGCAGTTGTCTCATTTTACAGGGGTGAAACCTGAAGCAGACCAGGTTACGTAACCAACTGAGGACAGTGCAAACAGAACAGGACACTCCTAACTTTAAAGTTCATCTTCTAATCACCATACTCCACAGGTCAAACACTGGCAAACTTCATTTTAGGTACAGGAATTCATTTTAAAGGTCAAAATTATGTAAAACAGCTGACTTCTCAGTAACACACAGAAATATGGTTTCTTCACAATGTTAGTCTCTTGCCAGTGGAGTAAACAACGACGTAAGGGGAACCCAATTCCCTGGTGTAGTTTTCTCACGGAAACTGAAGCAGATAATTCCACTTCATCAAGCCAGACAACAGTGCGTTCTAGTGGTCAAAGGAGAGCATAACCACAATTGTCTTCGGGTATCTTTATCTGGATTAATATCTAAACACCTGAAATCTAGAAGGTAATTAGATAACCTATAAATATATGACAACTAAATTGCTTCAGACATAAACAAAATGTGTGTTAAAAAATATTACCCAAAAGCTCCAGTCACCACTCCAGGTATGTAAATTTGCTCCCTGTGTTTTCGCTGGCATGACATTACTCTCATCCACAATTGGACTAGGGTTTTCCTCTAACTCCTCCTGTAACTCAGTGGCAAGGCTTGAATCTCCTTCATTTATTACCTGTAAACAAGTATCAGATGATTTATTTAATGGGAAATGCCCATTTTAAAAAGGAAAATTAATATCCAAAACATATAACTTGACTTTTAAACATTAAACATACAGAAAACAGTAATTCACGTTTTTGCTTATGTAGCTCATACATTTATACAGGCAACAAATCTTTTCCAACTACTATTATCTGTTTGGTAGTTTACATGGTCCTAGAGTTACAGAGGTGAATAAAACCAAGTCCTTAACCTTCAGGAGTTCATGCTGTCCGGGAAAACAAACAAGATACAATGTAATAGGAGAGTTAATTGGTACAGCCATTTTGGAGAATAATCTGCAATGTCTACTGGAGTCTAATCCCCACGAGTCTGTTACTTTGTCAACTGTGGGAGCTTGCGTATTGCTGTGATGCTGGAAGCTATGCCACCAGTATTAAAATACCATCAGTGTCCCCATGGTGGACAGGTTTCAGCTGAGCTTCCAGGCTAAAACAGACAAGGAAGAAGGACCTGGCATCTACTTCTGAAAAAAATTAGCCAGTGAAAACCTTATAAATAGCAGCAGAACATTGCCTGATATAGTGCCAGAAGATGAGTCCCTCAGGTTGATAGGTACTCAGAAGACGAGTTGACCTTGATGACATGGACTTTCATTTGATGACGTAGCATGACTCAAAATCAGAGGAAACCCGCAAACATCCACATCAGAAAACAGAATGTACAAAGTATAAATCTAGGAAAATTGGAAATTGTAAAAAATGAAATAGAATGCATAAACATTGATATCCTAAGCATCAGTAAGCTGAAATCAACTGGTATTGGCCATTTTGAATTGGATAATCATACGGTCTACTATGCTGGGAATGACAAATTGAAGAGGAATGGTGTTGCATTCATCGTCAAAAAGAACATTTCGAGACGTATCCTGAAGTTCAACACTGTGAGTGATAGGATAATATCCATACACCTACAAGGAAGACCAGTTAATATGACCATTACTCAAATTTACGCACCAACCACTGAGGCCAAAGATGAAGGAATTGAAGATTGCTACCAACTTCTGAAGCCTGAATTGATTGAACATGCAATCAAGATGCACTGATAATTGCTGGTGACTAGAATGCAAGAGCTGGAAACAGAGAAGGACTGGTAGTTGGAAAATATGGCCTTGGTGATAGAAAAAATGCCAGAGATCACATGATAGAATTTTGCAGTACCAACGACTTCTTCATCACAAATATCTTTTTTCAACAACATAAATGGAGACTATACACGTGGCCCTCGCCGGATAGAATACACAGGAATTAAATCAACTACATCTGTGGAAAGAGATGACGGAAACACTCAGTATCATCAGTCAAAACGAGGCCAGAGGCTGACTGTAGAGCAGACCATCAATTGCTCATATGCAAATTGAAGTTGAAGAAAATCAGGACAAGTCCAAGAGAGTCAAAGTACGACCTTGAGTATATCCCAACTGAATTTAAAGACCATCTCAAGAACAGATTTGACACATTGAACACTAATGACCAAAGACCAGACAAGTTGTGGAATGACATCAAGGACATCATACAAGAAGAAAGCAAGAGGTTATTTTAAAAAGACAGGAAAGAAAAGACCACAATGGATGTCAGAAGAGACTGAAACTTGCTATTGAACGCTGAAGACCTAAAGCTAACAGAAGAAAAGGTGAAGTAAAAGAGCTGAACAGACAATTTCAAAGGGCAACTTGAGAAGACAAAGTAAAGTATTATAATGAAATGTGCAAAGACCTGGAGTTAGAAAACCAAAAGGGAAGAACATGATCAGCATTTCTCAAGCAGCAAGAACTGAAGAAAAAATTCAAGCCTCCAGCTGCAATACTGAAGGATGCTATGGGGAAAACATTAAACAGTGGAGGAAGCATCAAAAGAAGATGCAGGAGGTGGGGCCAAGATGGTGGCTTAGCCAGATGCTTCCAGTGAACCCTCTTATAACAAAGACCTGAAAAAACAAATGAAACAATTACATTTATGACAAGCTAGAAGCCCTGAACATCAAAGGCAAAGTCAGAAAACAGACTGAGCACCAGGGAGAAGGAGAGACGGTTCAGAAGCAGAGAGGAGTTGCCGGGCCTGAATCGCCAGGAACCCTCAGGCTATGGCGGGCTGGTGGTAGTGTTCAGCCACAGTTTCCTCAGGGAGAAACAGCCAGTCGCAGAGCCTAACACCTCCGGAACCAGAGAAGAACA
Source organism: Elephas maximus indicus (assembly GCF_024166365.1). NCBI lineage: Eukaryota > Metazoa > Chordata > Mammalia > Proboscidea > Elephantidae > Elephas > Elephas maximus. The sequence goes on along the minus strand of NC_064819.1, from coordinate 2,746,019 downwards.
GCGCTCTCAGCAAAAGCTAAGTACTTGCATGTATTTTACCGTGCCCCCAGCCCCCAAGCTGGACTCAATGGCTGTCAATTTCCCTGGGCCTGATAAAGGTCCTGTTGTGCACCCTAAGCCATTCTCCCAGCCTTGGGGAAGGAATAAATTCACAATTCGGGAAAAGATAATTTGCCAGCTACACTAACTGGGGGAGCTCAAGACAGAAGCGGCTCCTGTCCAGGAATAACGGTCCATAGACTTTGAATACCCTTCCCCCCTGCATGGACCTGTATGGGCCTATTTCAGGAGAATAGCCCCTTGTTGGCAGACTGCAACTGTTTCTGCTGTGCAGTGGAGAGGTGGGTGTTTGATGTTTGACACCACTTTGTCTATTAAACAGGGTCCTTACCTACCCACATCAGGGACATAAGGACTGGAGGCTCCACTCAGTTCACCCAGCCACCCACGACAGGGGTCCAAGGATAACTGGTACCTCCCAGTCCTTACAACCAAAAGCACCACTGGGTGCCCAAGGTCCGACTGCGGAACCCACCCACCTGTGTGCTCTAGAGAACAGGGATGCACCTCCTCACAGACACTCAGGGGACAGTTGTCAACCCCCTGCCTTGTTCAGAGCGTGACACCCTGCCGCAACCAGATACCGGTACCTACACCGATCACCCCTGCCCTTCTAAGACTAGGACGGAGCCTGTAACACACACTTGATGACCAACTACCTGAGCTGAATCCATACAAGAAAAGTGAATGGAATCCTAGGCTCATATACCTGGTACCAGCTCTAGCCATCTGGTGACAGGACATCAGAGCTTCGAAGGCAAAAATAATCAAGCTAGCTCACTCAAGCAACCCATTTGGGCATATCAAAACAAAACAAAGCAAGAAGCTAGGATACAGTAAGCAAACATAAAATAAAATAAGACAATAACTTATAGATGGCTTGGAGACAACAGTCAGTAACAAATCACATAAAGAAGCAGACCACGATCGCTTCAACAAGCTCTCAAAACAAAGAACAAGGGATCTTCTGGATGAAGGTGCCTTCCTGGAATTACCAGATGCAGAATACAAAAGATTAATATACAGATCTCTTCAAGACATTAGAAAGGAGATGAGGCAATATGCAGAACAAGCCAAGGAACACACAGATAATGCAGTTGAAGAAATTAAAAAGGTTATTCAAGAACATAATGAAAAATTTAATAAGCTGGAAGAATCCTTAGAGAGACAGCAATCAGAAATTCAGAAGATTAACATTTAAATTACAGAATTAGACAACTCAACAGAAAGCCAGAGCAGAATTGAGCAAGTGGAAGGCAGAATTGGTGAAGTCGAAGATAAAGCACCTGGCACCAATATATTTGAACAAAAATCACATAAAAGAATTTTTAAAAAATGAAGAAACCCTAAGAATCATGTGGGACTCTATCAAGAGAAATAACCTATGAGTGATCAGAGTACCAGAACAGGGAGGGATAACAGAAAATACAGAGAAATTGTTGAAGATTTGTTGGCAGAAAACTTCCCTGATATCGTGAAAGATGAGAAGATATCTATCCAAGATGCTCATCGAACTCCATATAAGGTAGATCTTAAAAGAAAGTCACCAAGACATATTATAATCAAACTTGCCAAAACCAAAGATAAAAAGAGAATTTTAAGAGCAGCTAGGGATAAATGAAAAGTCACCTACAAAAAGGAGTCAATAAGAATAAGATCGGACTACTTAGCAGAAACCACGCAGGTGAGAAGGCAGTGGGATGACATATAAAGCACTGAAGGAAAAAAACTGCCAGCCAAGAATCATATATCCAGCAAAACTGTCTCTCAAATATGAAGGTGAAATTAGGACATTTCCAGGTAAACAGAAGTTTAGGGAATTTGTAAAAACCAAACCAAAACTACAAAAAATACTAAAGGGAGTTCTCTGGTTAGAAAACCAATAATATCAGATATCATCCCAAGACTAGAACACTAGACAGAGCAATCCGATGTCAACGCAGATAGAGAAATCACAAAAATAAATCAAGATTAAAAAATGCTCAAAACAGGGAAACAGAGATGTCATTATGTAGAAGAAGATAACTTTAAAACAATAAGGAGGAACTAAGAAATGTAGTCATGGGTCTTCCATATGGAGAGGAAGACAAGGCAATATAAAGGAATAAAAGTTAAGTTTAAACTCAGAAAAACAGGGGTAGATATAGGACAGAGTATAACTGCTCCATAGGGCTTCCAAGGCTGTAATCTTTAAGGAAGCAGACTGCCACATCTTTCTCAGGAGGAGCGGCTGGTCAGTTTGAACCACCGACCTTTCGGTTAGCAGCCGAGCACTTAACCACTTCACCACCAGGGCTCATTCATCCAACCAGCAGCCATTAAATATTCTGCTATTACAGATTTGCTGATATGTTCTGTTTGGTGCCTATTTAAGCAGTCTCTCAGCCAGTTTGCCTTCCCCTCCAAAGGGAAACAACATGCCTTTACCCAGTTACTCATGGTTACCTCAACAACCTTGCCAAACAACCTTTCCAGGCAAGATCTTAAATGTATCCAGTCTTCTGCATTCATGACAGCCTCCTCTTGAGGACATTAATTTGACACACTCAGCATATACAAATACAAAGGCACATACAAAAAGGAGATGGACCATCACCCCACACACAGCAAAAAGCCTGCCACTTTGGTTAAATTTCTGAAAATTATTTGGCAAACCAAGGGCCACTCCATCCCTGACACTATCAAGAAACAGCGATTGACCCTCTCAGCAACCACAACACTAAAACAAGGTCTTTAAGGGTTCTGCAAGCAACATAGTCCTCATTTACAAATTTTACTTAAGCCCAGTGATGTTATTTGCAAATAAGTTCAATTTGAATATGGCTCCCTAAAACAAAAGGCTCTGGAATCTGTCTAAACACAATGCAATGGGCACTCCCATTAGTGCCTCCCCACTTCCCACCTCCCACAAAATCTCTCATTGTAGGGACTTTAGCAACCTCCTCTCATGACTCCTGGAGTCTCTGGACCACTCATAATGTCCATAAATTATCCACAGGCTTCTGATGCAAGAAACTGCCCTCCCTGGCCCCACACTATGTGCCATTAGAGAAGACTGCTGGCAGCTTACTGGGCTCTCCTAGAAACAGAGGTTCTCCCAGGCCCCGAGCCTGTGACCCTCCATACCCAGCTGCCATCATGCCTTCACCATGGAAGCAGCACTGGCAAGCTCAGCACAGCCACCAGAGCCTCCTCTGTATGGGACAGAGCCAAACCTGGGCCTTCTGGAGTATCCCACATGCATGAGGGTTGGCCTCCCTGTCCTCAATCCTGTGTCAGATGCCTTGGTATCGGAGGAGGTCATCCCCTTCCTGGACTCTTAGGATGCCTGGGGAGTCCCCTGGGTTCAACTGAGTGAACAACGGGAGTTTGTACACTTTATGAATAAATCATCACCATCACACATTTGGAGCTTGCTGGAGAGCTGCTGCTGTCCCCGATAAAGGATGGGACCAAGGGTCAGCACCACTGGCTGAATTTCAGGCGATCTTAACACTGGATGCTACAGCCAATGGTCGGTGCCATCTACACATTTTTGTAGACTCTTGGATCACTCCCTAAGAGTTTCCCCCTTTGGTGTAAAGAGCTCTGGGAATCTCTTGCCTCCCAGACACCCAAAATACCAATCAAGGTCATACTTGTCTCCACATACACTAAAGCCACAATACAAGGCCTTACCAGGACAGTCCTTATCCCCTTTGGAGTTCCAGACATTACTTATAGTGACCAAGGCACTCATTTCACTTCCCAGAATACACAATGCTGGGCTCTTGAACAAGGCATTCAATGGAACTTTCACCTTTGTTACTGGCCTCACCTCGCAGATCTCAGAGAGCACTATAATGGCCTACTTAAATAAGTTCAATTAAATAAAAATGTCACATTTCAGTCACCAAACATCAGGGATGAGTTATAATAAGGAATCTGACTCGATTTTTTGATGTTTGAATGCTGGCAGGTTTTAAGCCTCACCCTTTTCTTTCCCCCTTCTGCCCCACATCTGGCAATCTGATAAGAAAGCCTGGATGCTCCCTCCTTTGGTGCAAGTGGGAAACCATGCAAGCCCCTGCCTTCCCACCACACCTCTCACACCTACAATTAAAAAAAAAAACCCATGCCAGACTCCTTTCCTCACTCCCAAGCCATTTCAGACCTGCTTAAGAGGCCTGCGCTGCTCTCTCCAGAGGCCTCAATTGTTAAGTAATAAATCTTTCTGTGTCCTTAGTGTGTGTGTGTACGTGTAACCTAATCAGTATCAACATTAGAATAAAATTTGGGGTGGAAGGCCACCCTGGGTTTGTAAGGTGCCACAACAGATTCCTATCTCTATAACTAGTTAGCTGTATGATCCTGGGCAGAGTCACCCAATTTCTCTGTTTCTGTGACTCTACAAAAAGGATGATAATTCTCTCTAGTCTGGACAATAAACTCACTGAGGGCAGGGATCATGTCTGTTTTTCTTATCATCTTATCCCAAAAACCCACTGCCAGGGACATAGTTTAATAAAGGACTGATAGGGTTCATGAATATCTATCTTGCCTACAACCTAGTATGCTTTGAGAATCCATTGTAATAATACAAAAAAAAAAAAAAAAAATCCAGTGCCATCAAGTTGATTCCGACTCATAGCAACCCTATAGGACAGAGTAGAACTGCCCCACAGAGTTTCCAAGGAGCGCCTGGCGGATTTGAACTGCCGACCTTTTGGTTAGCAGCCATAGCACTTAACCACTACGCCACCAGGGTTTCCATTGGAATAATACATTCATTTATTTGTTCAACAATCATTAGAGTGCCTATCTTGTTTGTTTTGTAAACCATAAAATGCTACTTAAAAACAAAAGTGGACCTTACCCTGAAGATTAAATAAGGCTTTTCATGTTATGAAACAGAGTAATAAATAACAAAACTAGTTGAAACCAAAAACTTGGTTGCCAGCACAGTGACCTAAACTATCCACAGTTCTGAGCCTTTTTATCAAGTTAAGGGAAGGGGGTGAGCATGGATAAACGTGATACTGGGTCAGAATCAGGACAATGGAGTCTGACTCTGGTTCCTGAGGTTGAAACATCTGGACTAGGACATTTCAGGACAGCGGGTCACTAGGGTTGGTGTCACCCAGTGCAGTAATTCACGGGGGCCTCCCAACCCATGGACCTCCTCAAGTACCAGACCACATAGAATTCTTCGTAATTTTTTTATATTAATGTTACTCATTAATCCGTAATTCCCATATACCACTCCTTTTCCTTTAATTACCACTTCATTCTCAAAAAGCTATTGATATATATATACATAAAAAAAAGCTATGGATATAGGTTCACAAATGCTAATTACCACAACATTGCAACTAAAACACCAGAAAATTTGACAAAATGAGCTACTATAAAAACACCAGGAGCAAACCCAAAAACAACCTGGAGTGCTTGTAGCCTGCAGACAAACCACGTGATTGGAAGCGTCATTGAAATTGGGTCATAATGCCAGCTCTGACCAGAGCGCATTAGAAGGTCCAAACTGTAAATTTGCCTACAGTTTTAGCCTTATAGGTATATTGATGTAAACCCATGGTGGTCTGGTGGTTAGGAGCTATGGCTGCTAACCAAAACGTCAGCAGTTCGAATCCACCAGGCGCTCCTTGGAAACTCCATGGGGCAGTTCTACTCTGTCCTGTAGGGTCGCTATGAGTTGGCATCCACTAGATGACAATGGGGTTAAGGTATATTGATACATGTAATCTGGGCTTATGAAAAACGTTTTTGTTGCTAGAACTGTAGGGATATTTTTATAAAAAATAATCGATCTCTGCTCAAACCCCGCACGAAAATTTTAAAGGCAGTTATTTTGGTGTCACCCCTCCGACAGCGTCACCCGGCGCGGTCCGCACCCCCACGCCCCTCTAGGGACGACACTGTCCCCAGATGTCCCAGTCCAGATGTCCCAGCCCCAGACACCTGAGTCAGGCTCCATTGTTCTGCTTCTGCCCCCTTCCCTTGACCACCAGCCCTCGATGCTGAGGCTCAGGACCGCAGACAGCCGAAGCCGCCGTGCTGTCGGCCAAGGGCCCGGTTTCAGCCAGCTGTTACTGACTTCCCCATCTGAGAAAACGCGCGGCTGACGTCCCCCACCACCCAGAGGGCAAAGTCTGCAGGGACAGGGAACCCGTCTCCATGGTGACGGCCTCTCCAAACTACTCCCCATGGCACCCAGGAAACGGAAGGGCAGAAGTCACTGTCGTAAGCTCCGAAAGTTCGCAGGACCCCCCATCACGGCAAACGCTGCCAGGTAAAGCCACCGCTTCCTCTCCCGCCCCAGCGAGGCGCCGCTCACCTGGCACCCAGTCAAAGCGCCCTCCATCGCGGCGCCCTCTGCGCAGGCGCGTCCCCGCGCGCCCCGCCCACCGCGCCCGCCGCCGCCCCGAGCGCCCTCTAGGGTCCTGGCGGCGCGCCTTGCGCCCTCTGCCGGCAGTTGCGAGTCCTTGCCTTTGGTTGATTCAGGATAGGGTCGCTGTGAGTCGGAATCGACTCCAGGGCGTTGGGTTTGGGTTAACTTGTTAGCCCGGTAGCTCATGTTTACTACCCAAACCCTAGTAATCTTTAATTCAGGATGAGCCCTGCCCTTACCTACCTCCCAACCTTAAACTCCTCTAAAAAAAAAAACCTACCATGAAATGGCTTGCAGGCACAAATCACTCATCCCAAACCTGCCCTCTGTTTTGCCACAATGCATTCTGTTCTCCCGTGGGACCCAAAAATGAGCGGCTTTGGAAAGTACTGGGATTAACGTCACCGATAAAAAGCTGTTGAATGTTATGGATCCTGGTTCCCTAAAAACAGCTGTCAAAGACGTTATGGAACGTTTGGGGAAGTTTGTAAATGAAGTGTGTATGAGAGTTAATGTCATGGATTAACTAATAATTTATGGATAAACGTATGGGTATTCTTTTATAGATAATTTTGTGATTATGTTAGAGAATGTCCTTAGTCTTAGCAAATTCATAAAGAAGTATTTAGGAGTGAAGTGTCATGAAGTATTTAAATGGCTCCACAGATTGCTAAATACAGAGCAAAATATTAAAACTTACTGTATTAGTGCATCTAGGTAGTCCACTGTTCAGAATTCTTTTATTGTATCTCTGTGTTTGAAAATAATCATAAGGTAAAGTTAGGGGGAAGGAGCCACCCCAAGAATTCTACTTTATATTGAGAGAGTTTAACATTACAGGTATTTTTTTAATGGTACAAGATGGATGTGGAAATAATCAAATATATTTTAAACTTTAATTTAAAATATTTTATTTCATTTTTAAACAATTTTAAACTTACAGGAAAATACAATACAAAAACTTTTTTCCTGGACCATGTGAAAGTAAACAGCCAGTATGATGCCCTATTATCCCTGAATACTTCAGTGGGTATTTGCTACATACAAGAGCACTCTCTTACCCAGTCATAAAATATTGGGAAATTAACTCATGGTGACCTTACACACAGCATTGCCCAGTCCTGCATCACCCTCATAACCATGTGCATGTTGGAATCCATCGTGGTGGCTGTTGTGCCAGTCCATCTCCCTCATGCTCCTTGGCCCACCAAACATGATGTCCTCGTCCAGCAGTTGATCCCTCCTGATGGTGGTGTGTCCAAAGCAATCAAGTCAGACAGTGTTCTATTGTGATCCATAAGGTTTCATTGGCTGATTTTCGGAAGCAGGTCACCAGGCCTTCCTTCCTAGTCTATCCTAGTCTGGAAGCTCTGCTGAAAACTGTCCACCGTGGGTAACCCTGCTGGTATTTGAAATACCAATGGCATAGCTTCCAGGATTACAGCAACACATGAGCCACCTTAGTTCACAAGTGGGGGAACATTACATTACTACCTTTTAATCCTCACACTCTATTCAGCTAATGTCGCAATAATGTCCTTTATTGAAAAAGGATCTAGCTCCAAATCACATGTTACAATTAGTTACCACACCTTTTTAGTCTCCTTCAATCTGAAACAATCCCTTAGTCTTTCTTTGACTTTCATGCCTTTGACAACTTCAAAGGTATAGACCAGTCATTTGGTAGAATAGCCTTCCAATTGGGTTTGTCTGATGTTTCTTCATGATTACATTCAGGTTATGTGCCTTTTGACAAGAATAACACAAAAGTAATGCTGTGTTCTTCCCATTGCATTCTATCAGGTAGGCAGCAATTTCAGTGTGTCCCATTCCTGATCATACTCTGATCACTTGATTAAGGTAGTATCTGCCAGGCTTATCCCATGTAAGCAACTGTTTTTCCCTCTGTCATGAATACATTCATATTTATTTCTACGTTTCTTTTATGTATATTGAATACTATGGTTTCATACTTAAGATCTCCAATTCCAATCCAACATCACAGGAATACTCTAGCTTTCTCCCTTTCCCTATTTGTAACTCCTTTCTCTAATGGTGAGAAACTTAGCTCCTGTTATCCTTAATGTGGAGCCCTTGGTGGTACAAAGCGTTAAGCGATTGACAACCAGCTGAAAGGTCGGCAGTTTGAACCCACTCAGAGGTGCCTCGGAAAACAAAGCCCAGGCGATCTGCTCCTGGAAGGTCACAGCCTTGAAAACGCTATGGAGCAGATCTACTCTGCACACATGGGGTTACTAAGAGGCAGAGGTGACTCAGTGGCAACTAACAACAACCCTTACCATGTTTATTTATTTGATCACCACCCTGGACTTAGCTACTCTCCCGTTGCTCCTCCCTACCCGCCCCCCCAACTCCGCTACATGGACTCCCTTCTCACCCATCGATCCCTGACACCCTCTGCGGGGCCACCATGGTCACCGTACCCTCCATGTGCACCCTCCTCACCCAGCTCAGGCACTGACACCCCCACACCCATGGACTCTCCTCACCCAGCTCAGGCACTGACACCCCCACACCCATGGACTCTCCTCAACCAGCTCAGGCACCGACACCCCCACATCCATGGACTCTCCTCACCCAGCTCAGGTCCTGAAACCCTCACAGGGCCGCCCCCATCCTGTGGTTTCAACCATGTTTTAAAGTCTGAAAAGACAAAAACCATTTGAGTAGGAAGATCGTGCAATGACCAAGTCATCTTAGACCCAATTTAAAATGAATTACCTAGTTTAAGAGAGAAAAAGGAGAGGAAAATAGAAGTGACCATCAAATATCCGGGAAGGTAAAGATTGTTTATGTCATAGGCCATAGAAAAAATCATAACAGAAAAATGAATAATTTTCATTAAAATATAAAAATTCAACTTAAAAAATCCAAAGGTAAACAAAAAAATAACATTAAAAAAAAGAGTTGGTATTTTTACTATGTAAAGTACATATTTATACATATAAATAGGCCATATATAAAAAGTACAAAGAAATTGATTGGACAACATTAACATACACATGGATGAATCTCAAAACTATAATGTTGATCAAAAGAAGTGAATCAGAGAAGAATACTTATGATAAAGTTTATAAAATTTCAAAAATATTTTTAAAATGTTACAGTATAAATACAGTTAAAGAACACAAATATAATAAAACTCTAAAGAGAAGCAAGGAAATGATAGGCACAAAATTCTCCTTGAGAGAGAAAGTAAAGGAGTTGAATCAGGACTTCAGACTGGTGGTGGATATAAAGTTGTTTGTTCTATACTCCACCTGGATACCTTACATATGTTTTATAGATATTCTATAACATAAATACTCTATTTACTCAATATTCAAAACAAATAACTTTCAAAAATAAGACCCTTTATACACAACAGAGAATCCCTGATGGAGCAGGAGAGTAGTGGGATGCAGACCTCAAATTCTGGTAAAAAGACGAGACTTAATGGCCTGACTGAGATTGAAGGACCCCAGAGGTCATGGTCCCCAGACCTTCTGCCAGCCCAAGACAGGAGCGATTCCCAAAGCCAGCTCTTCAGACAGGGATTGGACTGGACTATAGGATAGAAAATGATACAGCTGAGGAGTGGGCTTCTTGGCTCAAGTAGACACATGAGACTATGTGGGCAGCTCCTGTCTGGAAGGGAGATGAGGAGGCAGAGGGGGACAGAAGCTGGCTGAATGGTCACAGGGAATACAGGGTGGAGAGAAGGAGTGTGCTGTCTCAGTAGAGGGAGAGCAACTAGGAGTATATACGCAAGGTGTATATAAATTTTTGTATGAGAGATTGAATTAATTTGTAAACTTTCACTTAAATCACAATAAAAAAAAATAAGACCCTTTATAGGTAAAATGAATGAAAGGCATGAATAGACAATCCAGTTGGCTGGACAGAACAACTAGCTGGCCCTACAGTCAGAACTGTCTGGGTTCAAATTTTGGCTCCACCACATTTTTTTTAATGACACCTTTTAAAATTTTTTTTCTTTTAAATTATGCAAGCATTAATACTTACTCTCCTTCCTCATGAAAAGAAGTGATTATTTATCTTACATGGAGATAGTTTTGTCTTTGAAAGGAATAGAATTAAACTCCGAGTAACAGTAAGGAGATATGTGAAGAAATGTAGGTTTAGTAAAACATACAAAAACAAATGGGAAAATGTGCATCAGAGAAGGGGGAGAATGGCTGGACAACTCGAAGAACGTAATCAGTGTCACTGAATTGTACATGTAGAAATTGTTAAATTGGTATATGTTTCTCAACAACAAAATATATCTAAAAAAAATTTTTTTTTAAATGTGCATCATTAACTTTGGCCTTGATCTCTCACTTTAAGCCCCATAAAAAGCAATTAACATTGTCCACAACCAAAAACACACAAACTCCAGAAGATAAGCTAGATAACTGGGATCGTCTAAAAATTAAACACTAATGTTCATCAAAAGGCTTCACTAAAAGAGTAAAAAGAGACCCTACAGACCGGGAAAAAATTTTGGGCTATTACAAATCAGACAAAGGTCTAATCTCTAAAATCTACAAGAAAATCCAACACTTCTACAACAAAAAACTAATAATCCAATTAAAAATTGGACAAAGGAAATGAACAGACACTTCACTAAAGAAGACATTCAAGTGGCCAACAGACACATGAGGAAATGCTCACAATCACTAGCCATTAGAGAAATGCAAATCAAAACCACAATGAGATACCATCTCACCCCGACATTAATCAAAAAAACAGGAAATAACAAATGTTGGAGAGACTGTGGGGAGATCAGAACTTTTATGCACAGCTGGTGGGAATGCAAAATGATACAACCATTTTGGAAAACGATATGGCACTTCCTTAGAAAGCTAGAAATAGAAATACCATATGATCCAGCAATCCCACTCCTAGGAATATATTCTAGAGAAATACAAGTTATCACATGAATAGGCATATGCACACCCATGTTCATTGCAGCATTGCTCACAGCAGCAAAAAGATGGAAACAACTTAGATGCCCATGAACAGATGAATGGATAAACTATGGTACATACACACCACGGAGTATCACACAATGATAAAGAACAATGATCAATCTGTGAAGCATCTCACAACATGGGAGAATCTGTAGGGCATTATGCTGAGTGAAATAAGTCATTCACAAAAGGACAAATACTTGTATGAGACCCTTACTGTAAAAACTCATGAAAAGGTTTACATACAAAAAGAAACAATCTTTGATGGTTACAAGGGAGGGGAGGGATGGGGATGGAAAACAATAGACAATAGATAAGTGGTAATTTGGGTGAGGGGCAAGACTGTACACAATACTGGGGAAGCCAGCACAACCTGTACAACGAAAGGTCATGGTATCTCCACAGATACATCCAAACTCCCTGAGGGACTGAATTACTGGGCTGACAGCTGTGGGGACAATGGTCTGAGGGAACATCTAGCTCAATTTGCATAACAGAGCTTATAAAGAATATGTTCTACATTCTACTTTGGTGTGTAGTGTCTGGGGTCTTAAAAGACTGTGAGCGGCCATCTAGGATACTCCACTGGTCTCACCCCTTTGGGAGCAACGAAGAATGAAGAAAGCTAAAGATACAAAGGAAAGACTAGTCCAAAGGACTAATGGACCACACCTACCATGGCCTCCACCAGACAGTCCAGTACAACAAGATGGTCCCCAACTACTACCACTGACTGCTCTGATAGGGATCACAATAGAGGGTCCTAGGCAGAGCTGGAGAAAAATACAGAGCAAAATTCTAACTCAAAAAGAAAGACCAGACTTGCTGGCCTGACAGAGACTGAAGAAACCCTGAGAGTATGGCCCCTGGACACCCTTTCAGCTTAGTAATGAGGCCACTCCTGGGATTCACCCTTCAGCCAAAGATTGAACAGTCCCATGGAACAAAACAAGGCTAAAGGGGCACACTAGCCCTGGGGTAGGGACTGGAAGGCAGGAGGAAACAGGAAAGCTGGTAATAGGGAACCCAGGGTTGAGAAGGGAGAGTGTTGACATGTCATGGGGCTGTTAACCAATGTCAAAGAACAATGTGTATACTAACTGTTTGATGAGAAACTAGTTTGTTCTGTAAACGTTCATCTGAAGTACAATAAAATAAAAAATAAAAGCAGTTAACATTGCACTTTCTCCCCCTATGGTCTGTGAGGAAGGTAAGATGCTTCGTAGACCATTCAACCTTGTGTTCAAGGGACTTGTTAAAAGGCAGTCTGGATGCATCTTTGCAAGCTACCTTATTTTCACATACTTTTTACCACAGTATGTCATGGCAACATGCTTTAGAAACGGAGATTCACTTACACATTATTTGGGTGGCTAATATATATATACTTTAATATTATTTTTGGTGGGGCTTTTTTGAAACACTTCCCTCTGACATCAGAGTCACATTCTCCCCCATCACATTACGTCATTAAGTATTTGGCTGAGTATTGGGATGCTTAATGTCAAAATGCAAAGTGTGCTTGAAATGGTGCCTTCACCACTTATCAGCAACTCACCTAATCTCTCTATGCCTGCATCCTCATTTGTTATAAACCCAAACCCCTTGCCATCGAGTCGATTCTGACTCATAGTGACCCTATAGGACAGAGTAGAACTACCCCATAGGGTTTCCAAGGAGCAGCTGGTGGATTTTCGACCTGCCAACATTTTGGTTAGCAACCCAGCTCTTAACCAGCATGCCACCAGGACTCCAATATTAATAGTACTAAGTAATAATGGGATCAAAAATGAAAATCTGTATAAAACAATTAGCACTGCTCCTAGCACAGAGCAATGTTTCAATATATATTTTCTATTTTTAATACATGACAATAAAAAAAATGCATATTTAAAATAAGAAACCATTTTTATGTCTAAACCATGTAGAAGTGTAAATGGGTACTTGACAGATCCTTTTCTGGTACTCTATTCTAAAGAAATAATCCTTTATTCACCAAGATGTTCTCCGTAGCATTTTTTTAGACTTGTGAAATATTGGAAAGAAATTAAACCCCCCAAAACAGTGCGAGTGACATTAAGTAAGTTATGGTATATTTACTCAGTGGAAATTTATGAAGCCACGATATGTTTATGATAGATTTCCGAACAGTCTACTATCTGTAAGCCACCGTATTTAATTCTGGCAGAATTAACAACTTAAACTTCTGAAACTTAAAATACAGAAATGAAGGTAAACATCTATATAAAACATGAGACTGAGATTATTATAGCTTGAATACCATTGCCATCGAGTCCATTCTGATTATAGCGACCCTCAGCAAGATGGATTGACACAGTGGCTGCAACAATGAGCTCAAACATAGCAACAACTGTGAGGATGGGTCAGGACCAGGCAAAATTTCTTTCTGTTGTGCATGGGGTCACTATGAGTAGGAACTGAAAAACAAGAAACTTGAAAGCATGCTAATGTATTCTTGTTTAATTGGGCACAACACTAGTACTATATTAATAAACTGTGACACTGTCTACTTTTTGTTTCCACAAACCACCATATTGAAGCAAAAAGATTTAAAGTGCTTAGTAGTCGCTGATTCAATAGATATATGTTGAGTCCCTACTGTGGGCCAGGCAATGTTCCGTGAGCTGGGGATTCATAAATAAATGTTGTTGTGTGCCCTTGACTTGATTCTTACTCATAGGGATATCAAGTAACGGAGTAGAACTGCCCAGTAGGGTTTTCTAGGCTTTAATCTTTACAGGAGCAGATTATCAGGTCTTTCTCCCACAAAGCTGCTGACTAGGTTCAAAATGACAACCTTTTGGTTAGCAGCCTAGTGGTTAACCTTTAAAATAGATTTAAAAAATCCTAGGCCTCATGGAGTTTATAATCCAGAAGGGGAGAGATGTGATAGGTAAAATATCTGATTTGTCAGATGGCTATTGAGGCAAACAAAACAGGGTAAAGACAGAAAGATTTTAAATGAGGGGGTTATGGAAAGCTTCACTGAGAAAATGATGTTTGAATAAATGAATGGGATACACCACAGGAATATCTGGGATAAGAGTGTTCTAGACAGAAGGATGAGTGAACTTAAGGATAACTAGGGAGAGATGATGCCTGGCCTATCTAAGGAAGAGCAAGAGAGACCAAATTCAAACTAAGGAACATCCTACAAAATAATTGACCTGAATGCTTCAAAAATGTTGAATCATAACGATACACGGAAGGTCAGCTCAACTGGACTGGACCAAAAGCAAAGAAGTTTCCGGGATAAACTGAATGCTTCGAAGGTCAGCGGAGCAAGGGTGGGGGTTTGGGGACTATGGCTTAAGGGGACTTCTAAGTCAATTGGCAAAATAATTCTATTATGAAAACATTCTGCATCCCACTTTGAAGTGTGGTGTCTGGGGTCTTAAATGCTTACAAGCGGCCATCTAAGATGCATCAGTGGGTCTCAAACCACCTGGATCAAAGGAGAATGAAGAACACCAAGGTCACACGATAACTATGAGCCCAAGAGACAGAAAGGGCCACATGAACCAGAGACTTACATCATCCCGAGACCAGAAGAACTAGATGGTGCCCGGCCACAACTGATGACTGCCCTGACAGGGAGCACAACAGAGAACCCCTGAGGGAGCAGGAGAACAGTGGGATGCAGACCCCAAATTCTCATAAAAAGATCAGACTTAATGGTCTGACTGAGACTAGAAGAATCCCAGCGGTCATGGTCCCCAAACATTCTGTTGGCCCAGGACAGGAACCATTCCCAAAGACAACTCATCAGACATGGAAGGAACTGGACAATGGGTTGGAGGGAGATGCTGATGAAGAGTGAGTTACTTGTATCAGGTGGACACTTGAGACTGTGATGGCATCTCCTGTCTGGAGGGGAGATAGGAGGGTAGAGAGGGTTAGAAACTGGCAAAACCATCACGAAAGGAGAGACTGGAAGGAGGGAGTGGGCTGACTCGGGGGAGAGTAAGTGGGAGTATGGAGTAAGGTGTATATAAGCTTATATGTGACAGACTGACTTGATTTGTAAACTTTCACTTAAAGCACAATAAAAATTATTTTTAAAAAATGTTGAGTCATGAAAGGCAAAGAAAGACTGAAGAACTGTTCTCTATTAAAGAAATCTGAAGATGCATGACAATGAAATAATGCAATGCGTGGTCTTGGATTGAATTCTGAACCAGAAATTTTTTTTCTTTTTTTGCTAAAAAGAACAACGTTGATACAATCTGCAAAATTCAAATAAAGTCTGTAAAATTATACTATAGAATTGATTCAGTGTTGATTTCCTGCTTTTGATAATTACATTGTGGTTAAATAAGAGAGTGTCCTTGTTTTAGGAAATACACACTGACATATTTAGGAGTAACTCACTCTCAAATGATTCAGAAAAAAACTTACACGCAGTGGAAGAGAATAATAAAGCAAATGTGGAAAATATCAATGATTAGGGAATCTGAGTAAAGAGTATATGGGAAGTCTTCATACAATTCTTGTAACTTTATTTCAAAAAATTAAAAGTTATGATAACCAAAAAACTCAATCAAATGAAACTAGCCTGCACAATTTTGAGTTTTTCTAGAGTTGCACAAGAACAGAATGGGCAGAAATGGATTTAATTAAATCCAGCATCCAGTGCCATCGAGCCGATTCCGACTCATAGTGACCCTATAGGACAGAGTAGAACTGCCCCATAGAATTTCCAAGGAGCACCTGGCGGATTTGAACTGCTGACCCTTTGATTAGCAGCCGTAGCACTTAACCACTATGCCACCAGGGTTTCCATGGATTTAACTAGGATTGGTTTTTACCAAGTGAATATGCCAAAGCAAGGGAGGACAAGGAATATGAGTGTGCATGCAAAGGAGTGGTAATAATGATTGTCCTTGGAACCCAGACTAGGTAAGAAGTATAAAGTAAGCTTATAAGGGTGTGAAACCAAAAAAAAAAAAAAAAAAAACCATTGCCATCAAGTCGATTCTGACTCATAGCGACCCTATAGCACAGAGTAGAACTGCCCCCATTGAGTTTCCAAGGAGCATCTGGTGGATTTGAACTACTGATCCTTTGGTTAGCAGCCGTAGCTCTTAGCCACTACGCCATCAAGGCTCCTATAAGGGTGTGAAGGACAATGAAAAAGTGGTGGGATTAAATGTTTATAAATCTAGTGGGGTTGAAGGATTGCTGATAAGACAGATGAGTTGGAAAGATATGGGTGGTGCTTGAAATTGAGATTGTGAACACATTGCCGTTATAGATAATGATAAGTTCTGCGATATAAGCCTGAGAGTGGATGGATGACTAGGGTGGTAGATAAGATCATTGCAGGAGAAGCAGTCAAGAAACTAAGAAGTCAAGGATCAAAAGTGTAATCTTAGTATAATCACTACCAAGTGTAAAAACAGTAAAGTGACCATGAGCCAAGAACAAAAATCTTCAGCAAATAAGGGGAATTGACACCTTCGAATTGTGGTGCTGGCGAATAATAGTGAATATACCATGGATTGCTAGAAGAATGAACAAGTCTGTCTTGGAAGAAGTACACCCAGAATGCTCCTTGGAAGCAAGGATGGCGAGACTACAGCTCACATACTTTGGACATGCTATCAGGAGGAATCAGCCCCTGGAGAAGGACATCATGCTTGGTAAAGCAGAGGGTCAGTGAAAAAGAGGAAGACCTCAACTAGATGGATTGACACAGTGGCTGCAACAACAGGTTCCAGCATACTAATGACTGTGAGGATGGCTCAGGACCAGGCATTGTTTCATTCTGTTGTGCATAGATAGGGTTGCTCTGAGTCAGAACCAACTCAATGGCACCTAACAACAACAACAACAAACTGTGAGTTGGTAGATAGATAACCCAATAAGAAGAGGTAGCCTACAATAATCATTCATTATCCTTCATGATTTCTGTGTGTCAGGAATTTGGGAGCGCTCGACTGGGCCGTTCTGGCTGGTGGTCTCTCATGAGGTTGCCCTCAGAAGTCATGTGGGGCTCCAGTCATCAGGCTTGACAGGCTGGAGAATCTACTTTGTAGGTGGCTTACTCACATGGCTGGCAAGTGGGTGCTGGCTGTTGGTTTGGGGTCCCATTTCCCCTCCATATGGGCTTCTCCACGGGGCTGCTTGAATCCTTGTGGCATGGCAGTGGCTTTTCCCAGGAGATCAAGGTGAAAGCTACAGTGCCTTTTATGATCTAGCATTGGAAGTTACACACTGTCATTTCCACCGTGTTCCATGGGAACGAAGGGACAGCTCGGATTCATTGTGAGAGGAGACTGACTACACAGACCGTGAATACCAGAAGGTGAGGATCATAGGAGGCCTTCTGGAAGAGCAGCTACCACAGTTGGTATAACAGAGTGAGAGAACAAACAGTCACCACTTGAGAGGGCTTTTGGGAAAACAGCCCTCAGGGGAAAGCCAGGTTTTAGATATAGCAAGTTGAGGAGAAAATTTGGAGAGTTTTCAGAGAAAATGCAGAGAATGTAGGATATTGGGGATTTTGTTAATGGCTGACCTTGAATTCCACAGCATAGCAAGGGAAGAGTTTGAGAGCTGGGGAGAGGGTAGTTGGAACTAGATAAAGGGTAGAGTTGAATGGTGATGAGAAGTGGGGTGTCAGTGGAAGAGGATCTGGAAGCCCTGAGTTTCTCTTGTTGACTGATATGAATAGACCTATAGATTAGCCCTGATGGCCTTGGCAGTGACAATGAGTATTTGTTGAGGGAATAGACCCGGGTCCTGCCAGAAAGCACAGAGTCCTAGAGCTCCTCTTTATTTCTGCCTCCAGAGGCCAGGCGAGGGATGGTATGCCCCTTTTTGCTCCCTCATTAAGTGAAATTTTCCCAAAGTTTAGTTCTATAACTTATGTATCATTATCAGAAAGGGTTATAAGGAGTTTACAAACTTTACTCTTTCAAATATATTTTTAATGTTAAGTACGACTGGTTTCAAGGAGCCTCAGTGGCACAGTGGTTAAAGTGCTTAGCTGCCAACCATAAGGTCAGTGGATTGAACTCACCAGCTGCTCTGTGGGAGAAAGATGTGGCAGTCTGTTTCTGTCAAGATTTACAGCCTTGGAAATCCTATGAGGCAGTTCTACTTTGTGCTATGGGTCACTATGAGTTGGAATCGACTCCACGGCCTGGATTTTTTTTTGGTTTATGACTGGTTTCAGCACATATCCCTAGAAAATAACATCCTAGCTTTAACAATTTTTTTCCTAGTCCTGCTATCCCATAAATAGTGAGGTAAGATATTTGTGGTAAAATGGTGAGGTATTTTTGTTCCTTTCCTGAAACCCATCAAAACTACAATCGGGAAAGTTGTAGACACAGAAGGGGACAGATAGAAGAGGAAATAAGAGCAAGGAAATTTCATAAGCTAGAAAGTTACCAAGTTACCACTTGGTAACTGATTTATAAAACTGAGAAAGCCAAATCCCAAACTGAGCAAGAAAACTGCAGACCAACCTGATTTAAACCACTGAATCCTCAAAAGACATGAGAAGCAGTAGCACCAAATACCTCTGGAACTGGTGATAAATAAGGATGGGGAGGGGGTAGAATAATAGCTGAAATAGGGAAGGCTAGAGTCAAAGCTGCTGGAGAAGCAGTTATATATTCCTGGATCATCTCCTCAACTCCAGGCTGCTAGGTAACTTCTTATCCCTCTCCCAGAAAGGAATTTGGAGGTTTATTCTCTGTAGAAGGTAGAACTCAAGTCTCCGGATTAGGGGCCACAGTAAACAGTAGAAGACATGAAGACTATACCTACAACAAGGGTATAAAGTCAGCATACCACATTCTGGATGCAGAAGTTCACAGCCCTCACTCAGCCCCCAGAATGTTAGCAGACAGAGCCTAACTCTTCAGGCAGGAAACTGGACAGACTTTTCCTGGGAAATCTGATCAAGCCCAACAAACAGCTGCCCATAACACCATATTAAAAAAAAAAAAAAAGTTGCTGTCAGCTCCAATTCATGGCAGCCCCATGCATGTCAGAGTAGAGTTGTGCATTATAGGGTTTTCAATGGCTGACTTTTCTGAAGCAGATTGCCAGGGCTTTCTTCTGAAATGCCTCTGGGTGGACTCAAACCTTCAATATTCCGGTTAGCAGCCAAGTAGGTTGACCATTTGCACCGCCCAGGAAGTCTTATCACCGCACAGTGAAACCTAAAGTTGACCCACCTCACCCATGCATGTATGGATTCCAATCAAAATTTCAGTCTACCCCATTTTAATCATAAGCAGACAACCTATGATTAACGGACAACTTAGGAAGACTTCTGACATGAAAGAGGAGACCAAAACAAGCAAACAGATAAAATTAACTTAGTGCAAACATACAATATAAAGGGAGAAGAACTTCTTTATTATTTTTTATTGTGCTTTAAGTGAAAGTTTACAAGTCAGTCTCTCATACAAATATTTATATACACCTTGCTATGTACTCCTAGTAGCTCTCCCCACAATGAGACAGCACACTCCCTCACTCCACCGTGTATTCCCCGTGTCCATTCAGCCAGCTTCTGACCCCTTCTGCCCTCTCATCTCCCCTCCATACAGAAGCTGCCCACATAGTCGCATGTGTCTACTTGAGCCAAGAAGCTTACTTGGGAGAACTTTTTAAAAATATCACTGATATTCTCAGATGATGAGTAAATATTGCATTTATGAAACAAAAACACAGTGCTATGAAAAAGGGATATTTAGAGAATAAAAATGAAGCTCTTGGAAATTAAAACTTAATATAAAAAAAAAAACTCAATATGCTGGAAGGTAGAGTTCAGGAAATATCCAAACAGTAGGGCAAAAGGACCAAGAGATGGAAAGTAGGAGAGAAAAGACAAAAACTTTAGAAAACTGGTCCAGGAGATACAATGTCCAAATAACTGGAGTTCCAGAAGGAGAGAAGAGAGGAACTGGAAGGAAGGAAATTAGTAACGAATTAATTTAAGAAAATTTCCCAGAAGTGGAGGAAATTAGTTGGAGGAATATTTAAAGTGCCCATCAAATGCCTAGTACAGTGGATAAAAACAGAGCTATATCAAGGTTGATGATTGTAATTTCAGGACCTTAGGATCACACTGAAAATGTTATCAACTTCCAGATAAAATGGCATACAAAGGGTAATAATCAGAATGGCTTTGGACTTCTCAACAGCAACTTAAGAGCTGAGCACAATGAGGGAATGTCTTCAAAATTCTGAAAGAAACTGATTTCCGGAATAAAAGGTCTATATCCAGCCAAACCGTCAATCATGTACGGGGACAAACAGAAGAAATTTTCAGATGCGCAATGTCTCGAAAATTTTACCACTCTACCTGAGAAGAAGATACTGGAGAGATCACTCACTGAGAAACCCAGACAAGCGTGGGACTGTAGCTGGGAGTGAGATGAAGGGAATCCCCAGAAGGACGCTGAAGGTGGAACCCAGATGAGAGCGATGGACTAGATATTGAAGACAGCCAGTCCAGATTGGAGCAGTACAACTCAAGAAATAAACATACTGAGGGCCATTATCTCCAAGATCCCCCTTGCGTTCACCTTCATCTTAGCTGAGGACAGAATTCCCCCATGGGCCTTGTCCAGATTCTCTTCTGTACTTGGCTTGAGATGTTCCTAGTCTCCTTCCATGCTTCTATTTTACCCCACAGTTC
Source organism: Elephas maximus indicus (assembly GCF_024166365.1). Classification (NCBI taxonomy): domain Eukaryota; kingdom Metazoa; phylum Chordata; class Mammalia; order Proboscidea; family Elephantidae; genus Elephas; species Elephas maximus. Next base: position 2,724,913 of record NC_064819.1, on the reverse strand, counting down.
TCTACTTTGACCTATTCTGAGAGCTGGAGGTAGCCATAGGTTTAGAGGCAGAAAACACAGAGCAGCGCACTCCTCTGGCCATATTTCTGCCAAATACCCAGCATCTGTTCTAGATGCCCAGATTACAGTGAGGACTCCCTCAGGACCTTGTTCACTGTCCTTCCTAAAAGGGACTCTTGTAAGATTCCAGGGAATCTGAAGCCAGGTCATGACCCATAGATTCTGTTCAGTTCATTTTCTTCTGGAAACCTTTATCTGATAGTGGCAATGTCACCCTTTCCTTATACAGGAAGCTTCAAACCTTGTTATTCAGTTTATTTTTAACTAACGAATATATTATTTAGGGATACAGATATGAGTGGCAAATCTACAAATTAAATTTCCTAAAATCCATAAATAAAAACAAAATTTAAACAAACTAAAACAATCTATAAATTGTATCTAATTGACACAAAAGTCAGAGTAGTATTTAGCTTTTGGTAGGGCAAAAAGCAAAAACGAAACCTGTTCCCGGCGAGTTGATTCCAACTCATGGTGACCCCACGTGCTACAGAGTAGAACTGCTTCATAGGGTTTTCTCGGCTGTAAGCCTTACAGGAAGCCCTGGTGGTATAGTGGTTAGGAGACCGGCTGTGAATCAAAAGGTCAGCAGTTCAAATCTACCAGCTGCTCCCTGCAAAACCCTATTGGGCAGCTCTATTCTGTACTACAGGTTCACTGTGAGTTGGAATTGACTTGAGAGCAATGGGTTTAGTTTTGGGTTTTCATCTTTACAGAAGATAGGCCTTTTTTTGGTGGCACTGCTGTGTGGGCTCAAACTGCCAACCTTTAGGTTAGTAGTTAAGTACAAACCATTTGCACTGGGGAGGGAAAGAGGGATGAAATTGGGGAGGGACACACAGAGGGCTTCTAAGTTACTTGAATGTTCTACTTCTTAATCTGAGTGATGGGTACATGTTTGTTATTCTTTAACCTGTCCATGTATATATGTATTTTGTGTGCACTGTACATTTCAAATAATTTACATTTCACAAGAATTTTTAATTTAAAAACTTTTAATTTAAAAAATTAACAAAGTAATTATCTTTTTATTCAAATGTTACTTATTGAATGCTGGATTGACAGAAAGATGCTGGTTTTGATTTTGATAGTGTCTGTAAGATGAAAGTGATTGGAATATTGACAGCCTGAGAGGAAAGAGCCAACAGGGAAAAAGAGATTTAAGATCAGTTGGGTAAAGAGGTAGAGACTGGTAAAAAGTGAAAGGTACAGTAAAATAGTAGTTGGGGTGAAAAGAGAGAAGTGCTAGCTGAGAGAATTCCTAGGTAATTTGTGAAGGGTATTGAGTTTCTAGATCCACTTTTCGTTGGACTGACTTATTTAAATCCATCCTCAGCCAAGTTCTGAAATGAGATGCTTTGTATTAAGTAATGTGGCACTATAACCTGTGGCGTTAAATAAACACACCTCTCACCTCTCTCTCACCTCTGTCCTCTGTACCTTGATGACCCCCACTGAGCTCATCATGTCAACACGGCCATTTAAATAGAAAGGCCTTGCCTTCATGAGTACATAAGCAAATGTTTTCCAGCAGATACGTGATAGTACAACTAAATTCAGAGATTACCAAACATGTTGAGACGATGTTTTCCTTTATACAATACTCCTCCTGGAAATCAGCCAGTTTTAGAAACTACATATTTCATTGAATCTAACAGGCCCCAGGAATATCATTTAGTATAAAACGCTAGGGAGGTCATTACAATTTAGCATAATAATTCATGGGTGTTAACTCTGCCTACTAAAGAACAGAAATCGTGTTGTGATTAAAACCCCGTGACTAAAAATGTTTAGTTTTTTTTGTGTAGCTATGTTTGCTGGAAACGGAGAATATTAATATCCATGACCATTTTGGCTTGGACCATGTAACTGAGCCAAACCAAATCCACTGCTGTGGAGTTCATTTCAACTCATAGCGACCCTATAGGACAGAGTAGGATTGCCCCATATAGTTTCCAAGGAGCACCGGGTGAATTTGAACTTCTGACCTTTTGGTTAGCAGCCATAGGTCTTAACCATTATGCCACCAGGGTTTCCGGACCACGTAACAGTGCATTTAAGAGTAAGCTCAGCCCCTGAAAAACAGCATCTCTATGTGATTCAGATCCCAGAGCAGATGAAAGGCATAGAGGAAAAAGATGTGGACTTGGAATTCTCCGTTCTCTCAAATTGAAGGCTGCAACTTAAAGAAGTTTTCCATAAAAGAAAACGAAGATGCTCAAAATGGGTAAGTATCTTAATGAGGAAAATACTACATTCTTGATATATCACTTGAAGGCCTTCTTTTAGTGAGAACTTTTTAGAACAACAAGCTTCTTTGACCATACTCAACATGACTGGGAAAATAATGGTAATTTTTTCTGCTCAATGAAAATTTCTGTGGAAAAGAAAATGTGGCAGAGGGATTAAATGAGAGGGTGATGTGTCTGACTGGGTTTCTTAGCAGGCTACACCCCATGCCCATACCAGTCGCCTTGCCGTCAGCTCCGACTCATGGCGACCCTATGTGTGTCAGAGCAGAGCTGCACTCCACAGGGTTTTCAACGGCAGATCCTTCAGGAGTAGATTGCCAGCCTTAGTCTTCTGAAGAGCCTCTGGGTGGGCTTAAACCCCCATCCTTTAAAGGTTAGCAGCTGAGCACATTAACCGTTTACACCGCCTAGGGATTCCTTAGAAACAGAGCCTGAGAAAGGGACTCCTGTGAAGCTGGTATCTTGAGGGAGTGCTGCTCAGATGAAACTTACAAGAGAGTGAAGGAAGCAGGTAAAGAAAGAAGTAGAGACCTGATGTGGACGAAACTGAAGCTTATTCTCAGCCGGATGCCACAAGGCTCTGGAGCAAAGACGTCATGGCAGACTTGTCTTATCTTGGAGCAAGAAGGTCGGTCTTTGGTACCTTCAAATTGGCTTGGAGCCACTGAGGGGAGAGGTTGAACTTCCAGGTATTGCCAGGTGTGGCCGCCCCAGCTGGTCAGGACAAGTCTCAGTACACTGTGCTGTCAGGAGCTCTTGGCAGCCAACACTCGGTGGGGGCGGGTGCACCAGTCCAGTAGAGGGGATACGAGCAGGTGACTAAGAGTTGGCTGCAGGTGTATTTCTGAGTGTGTGTGTGTGTGTGTGTTTTATCCTAACCCCCTCACCATTTATTTACTTGCATATTTTGACTCCGGAACTCTATGATAATAGCCATTAATAAATGTTTTTAAAAACTGAATTCTACTATTTAAATACCTTTTATTTAGCATCTAGGTTCATCTTCAAGATCATGCTGAGAACAGTAATAACAGGTCCAAATACAACAAGGTGGTATGTTTTCTAGCAGACCTGGCCACACACACAAAAAGAAAGGCAGTCTTAATTTAAATCCACTTTTTATTCTTTCATAGATTTTAACAATTATACACAACTTTTAACATAAAGATAGTGAAATCTCAAGAATAAGGGAGGCAGTCTATATGACCTCTTCTATTTGTTCCTCAGGATGGAAGGAAATTTTCGAAGGGTACAATGTGTGAGATTTAACACTGGAAAAATACATAGGAAACGTGTTTAACTGGCTCCACTTAGGACCAGGCACAGCACAATAAATACAGAGTTGCATTATCTTTTTAAAAGATTGTTTTCACTGTAACACATTCTTATGAAAGAACTAAGATCAGTGCCCTAATCTGGAATTCTACAACACGGGGTGAAGGGTCACTCACAATGGATATCTGAGCGCAGTCTCCCTAGCATCTTCACACGCACACAGCAACATTCTAAAAAGGAGTGAGAGTCTACACGGCGAATTCAGGATAACAAAAAACAAATTTGGTCAAACTGTCTTCATCGTACCATTCATTACTATTGCAATCCTAGTATGCTGGTCTGAGTTTAAGGTAGGAATAGAAAGTTTCTGAAATCCTTTTAATTTCCACTGGTCAGAGAAGGAGACCACACTGGAAGCAAACTGATGAAGCAGCATCGTTAAGTCTACATGTCAACATGTCACTGCATCATTTTTATCTGCCAATATTCCAAAAGCTTAAAGAAAGTTTCACAGAAGAACACCTTTCCTGAACAGCAGGCCACTGTGAGAACACACAATCTGCAAGGATTTAAAGAAAACCATAGCTGAATTCTCTACTAATTACGTCTTTCCTTCACAGGCCAACAGAAATGTATTACCGAAGCATTTGAATAACAACATACTGTGGCCTAAAATCCTTTAGTTATGCTATTACATTAGAGCATCTGAGACGGTTAGGCTCTCCACACGCTCTCTCCTCTTCCCAAAGAGGAAGCAACGGTACACGAGTCCTATTGGTCAGAAAGGGCTCCTGGGAAACGGCTCTGCAGGGTGCCTTCTTACACAAACACAGACACCATTCTCTTGACACAAATACCTAAAAGACAGGATGAAACGATCTTTTCTTCACATGACACAAATCCTGTTTTGATAATGAGTTTGTTCCGTCACTGTTAACAAGGGAAATCGCTCTGCTGCTGTGGCTACAGATGTTTTGAGAAGTCTTTTCAGCCAGTGGGTGAAGTAGTACATGAAACTATTTTTGTAACCGGTAAACCAGTCAGTTAAAAATTCAACAAACAAACAAGTGACACCTGTCATCATTTTTTGAAAACAGAATGCCACCGTGGCCCCAGGAATCACTACAGCCCAGCTGGCCTGGAAAGGTGCAAGCAGCTTGTAACCACTGCTAAGAATCTTCTCTGTGGCATTTTAATGGCAGTCATGCTGTCACATGGTTCTCGGACGCGTAGGCTTCTAAGATGTCTGAGGAAAAGAAAGGGTGTGATGTGGATCAAGTTTTCAGTGATTGTTTTAAATGTAATTTTAGAAAGAATTTACTAGTAATGTAGTGTAGCAGCCCTTGATACTGAATTTCTCCTAGTGAAATAAAACATGTTTTAACAAGATGATGGTAGACCAAGTTAGACAGTTACTTAGCAGACGCTAAACTGAAAATCACCTCACCATGGAGATACTGAGTCATTCGGCAGAGTGCTTGGTCTTCGTCCTAAACCCATGGCAAATCGAGTACATGCAGTAGTCCTGTTGACAACTCAGTGGAGAAGAGGAAAGGGCAAACCTAGGAAAAGGTTATGTGTGCCACCTGACACGACAGGTTACAGTAGGCAGCCATTGTTCACATATTTAACACATCCACCGCTTTAGATAAAGAACTGGGGAGGCCTTTCAAACACGGAGACAGAGGAATGTTGGTTTTATAGATGACCTACCAAACGAACAGGCAAGCAAATGGTAACACACACGGGCGCTCGTCTCAAAGCTGCACAACAGAGAAGCTGAGGGTTTGAGATGAGAATTTAGGAAAATACACGAGCTTGCTGAGGATAAAGGAGGAAAGAAACCACAGTTCTAATCTTCAAGGCTACGGAATGCGTTCTGCATGTCTTCAAGAAGTTGCGCGTAGTCTGCCTTGATCTTTGCCTCGCCATCTTTCACTGGATCCTGAAAGAAGACAGTGTGGGTTTCAATTTACCTTTGGACGGCAATTTTCAAAACACGTAGCTAACACCCTTAATACAGTCTGAGCACCAGGTTAAGTGAGGTACAGGGAAACCAGAGACAGGAGTAAAAATTATTCTTATTTTCCTTTAAGGCTAGAAATATATGAATGAAGTACTCCTCCAAGCAAAGACAAAGCAAACAAAATCCCAGCTTTCGGTTTTGCCTGCTCAGTGTATCCAATGACCGATGAATTTATACTCAACAACATGCACGGTACTGGAAAGTGACCAGCATCCCGAATTAGACACACCCCACTGCTTGCACACGATACTTGGAAGATACTACTGACGTCTGGTGCTATCACACTGGACCAGGAAGTAAAGTTTGTAAAACAATCTTAAAATGCACCTCATCTAAAATCCTTCTGGAAAGCAATTCAGTAATACGCATGAGAGAGAATGTGTTTAAGCGCTCCGACTCGGTCACTCCACACCTGGGAATTTCTACTAATACGCAAATCTACTACACACTACACACACTAAGTTGTACAAACCAACAACCGGAAATTTCCTAAATGCCTGAGAATAGGAAAATACTACTCTTTAGCTGCAAAATAACTCTGCAGTAGAATATTTAATGCCATAAAAGAAAAAAATACCTGTGATATGTTAACTTGATACAGTGGGTGTGTAAACAAGAAAGATATCACCTCCAATCACATTATCAGAAATCATCACTATCATATTATTATTGGCAATTTTTTCTTACCCTCTTCCTATGACTATATATATATATATTCATAGGAAATTATATATATATACACACACACACATATACATATATATATATAACTGTCCCATAGGGTTTCCAAGGAGCTCCTGGTGGATTTGAACTGCTGACCTTTTGGTTAGCAGCTGTAGCTCTTAACCACTATGCCACCAGGGTTTCCATATAAATATATGTATGTGTGTGTGTGTGTATACACACGGAAACCTTGGTGGCGTGTTGAGTAAGTGCTATATGGCTCCTAACCAAAGGGTTGGCAGTTCGAATCTGCTAGCCACTCCTTGGAAACTCTATGGGGCAGTTCTACTCTGTCCTATAGGGTTGCTATGAGTCAGAATTGACTCGACAGCACTGGGTTTGGTTTTGGTTTGATTTTAGGTCCTTATTGAAAGAAAGATGCTAATGTCTTCATAATATTCTACTTATGGACATGCCATATGTACTGTAGGCTCTGTTCACACCTGTAGGACATTTAGGACATCTAATAAGCAATCTTTACATAAATCCATATAAAAAATCTCTAACTAATTTGCTTGGGTTTTATGTCTTGAAATGAAATGACTGTACCCAAAGGGTGTGAGTATTTTTTAAATTTTTGATACAGTGTCTTTTTGTGCAAGTTTACCGTCAGCCTATAGTATAAACAAACACACTACATATTTTTTTTTTTCAGTGTTACACTACATACACAGAGCATCATTCTCAATAGGTAATTAGTAAATATACCTAGAACGTCAGGACTTAGAAATAATTAAATACAATCCAACTGATCAAATATTTTAAAAAACAATCTTATACGTTTGAGTTTCTGCTGATTTCACAGAAGTGTCTACTTACATCTTGCCTACTTCTAAAAGAATGAGAGGCTACTTAAAAGTAAAACAGTGTGAAATAGGATACTTCAAAGAAGTAAACAGCGCAGACGTCATGTCAGAAGAGCACGGGGGATCGGCGTTAACAGGCACTTGAGGTGAAGTAATTACTTCTTGGCCGCGAACTTAGTTCTCAATTTCCCGGTAGCTAACCCAAAGGGAGTGCACGTCAACATTCATATCAGACGTGACAGACTATAATTTTTCTCATTACAAGTCCTTCTCAGGCATGACTTTAAGGTGTAGCTTGGTTTTACAGAGCCCGAGCAGGAGTGCAAATGATACATTCAAGTTTCACACGCCATGCTGGGGACACAGATGGTCAGACAAAAGAAGCCTGTCTTACTAAAGAACGTCACCACAGAAACAAAACACACCTTGAACTTCATGGAGGAAAGTTTGTAGAGGAGCTCGGCCATGTGCTCGCGGATAATAGCCCATGTGACTTTGTTGTCGCTCTGGGCAGTGGTTTCCACAGCTCTCCGGGCCATGTCATAAAAGGCAATCATGTTGGACAGCATTCCCACTGTCTTGTAGAAGGGGCAGAACCTGAGGGAAATGAAGGTCAAGATAATTCAGGAAAACAAAAGCCTAAGCAGGCTCATACTTTACATAAAACTTCATAAAATATCAAAGAATTTCTTTCTTTCTTCAATACGCAGACTTCCTATATTTATTGGATGATACAGAAGAATTAAAAAGAATACTGGAAAATACTAACAACTACTTTAATTGTAATTTTTAGACACAGAAGTCTCAGTAGATACAATGTATGTATGGAGATGTGTATTCTTTATTTAAAGTGTTAATATTTTTCTCTGTAAAAAACATCAAACAGCATAAACACACTAAAATAACATCCCTACAATCTAATGGCCCTCTGAGGGTTTGTTTTGGTACACTGCAGGTTAAGAAATAACCCAAATGGTAAAATAACTGGGTTGTAAAGACTCCCCCTTGTGCCAGTGAGTTACAGTTTCATTAATTAAAAACAAACAAACAAACAAAAAAACAAACCCATTGCCATGGAGTCAATTCCGACTCATAGTGACCCTATAGGACAGAGTAGAACTGCCCCAGAGAGTTTCCAAGGAGCGCCTGGTAGATTTGAACTGCTGACCCTTTGGTTAGCAGCCATAGGTCTTAACCACTATGCCACCAGGGTTTCCAATTTAATGAATAAGAATGAAAAAAACTGTAATTTCCAAAAGTTAATAGCAGCTTTACCCATAAACCCAAAAACCCACTGCCATCAAGTCATTTCGACTCATAGCAACCCTACGGCATTTAATAACAAAGACACCCGAGCGTATATATTCAACTGGGATCACAGGCGTTCTTACCCAAACGTGTCTGACGCATCTAAACACATCTGCGAACATAATGTAAGGCATAACCCCATCACACCTTCTTCAAAGAGCTTTCCCCTTACTGAGATATTTTTGTGTGCCTGCTTCCTAGAGCTTAATTTCCTGATACAGATGTATGAGCCTTGCCAGTATACTGCCATATTTTCTGATTACCCTACATTTTGGCAATCTTTCTATTTTTCAGTCCCTGCTTCTGTCTTAAATGAGGCCAAATATGATTCCAGGGAGAACTAATCCATGATGAAAGGGCTCAAATTTGCAAAGTTTAAAAGAAATGAGAACGACAGTAGCAGAGACGATAATGAAAAGCAAGCCTTGGGTAGGAGCAGCAGGGGCTGGCTGAGGCATCTAATAGGGGCTTTGGTAGAAAGAGAGAAAAAGAGACCTCGGGGAATATGGCAGAAAGTGGAATAATTATTTAGGAAAAGAGACATTGGCAGCGGTAACAGACAGACAGTGAGAAAAGCTCTTAAGAGGACAGTGATGGACAGGTTCTGGCACCGTCTAAGCCACAATTTAATCTGATCATAGTTGGTTGAAAATGAGTGAAAATTCTTACCTGTCATAACTGGATAAATGAGCAAAATCAAGACTCGTAAAAAACCAAACCTTGCGCTGTTGAGTCAATTCCAAGTCATAGTGACCCTAGAGAAGGACAGAGTAGAACTGCCCACAGAGCTTCCAAGGCTGCCAAGTCTTTCTCCCACGGAGCGGTGGGTGGGTTAGGATCGCCAGCCTATCAGTTAGCAGCTAAGTGGTTTAACCACTGTGCTACTAGGGGTCCTCAAAATTAAAACAAGGGGGCATATAAGGGTCTTCATTTGCTGTCTGAGTTGTCTGCCGTTAATATAAAAAAAAACCCTTACACTGAGTTAGAATTTGTCTGCACAAAGAAAAAAGGTTTTAAGTGTGTAGGCCACTCCTTCCTCCAACACACGATACAAAATCTTCAAATAAAAAAAATCAGTATAGCTCACCTGTCGTAAGGAGTGTATCCGTTTTGCTGTAAGAAGTCATCTTTGATAAGCTTAGCTACCTCCAGGGTGATTTTATCTGTTTCTGCTAAAGAAGCCTAGAAGAGAAAAAAAATGTACTTTTAGAAATTTATGTCCAAATGTAGGGCCAACGGTGGTAATCTCCTGGGAAGCAGAGGCTACAATCAACAATCATTTACCGCAAATAAACTCACTCCGTACCTGCTTTCTGACGGATGTTCTTTTTTGAAACACCGTCTTCTTCACATCCTGGCTTGCTATCATAATTATTTGAATTCTCAGTATTGGATTTGTTTTGCCGAAGTCTACATAGCCCACATAGTTATTTTTTTTAAATAGTATTTTATTTTTTTCCCTTTTTTAATTTTTATTTTGCTTTAAGTGAAAGTTTACAAGTCAAGTCAGTCTCTCATACAAAAATTTATATACACCTTGCTATACTGCTCTCTCCCTAATGAGACAGCACATTCCTTCTCTCTACCCTGTATACCCTGTGTCCATTCAGCCAGCTCCTGTCCCCCTCTGCCTTCTCATCTTCCCTCCAGACAGGAGCTGCCCACATAGTCTCATGTGTCTACTTAAGCCAAGAAGCTCACTCCTCACCAGTATCATTTTCTATCCCATAGTCCAGTCCAATCCCTGTCTGAAGAGTTGGCTTTGGGATACAGTTAATTTAAAAAAAAAAAAAATTACACGGTGCTTGTTGTCAGCCCCTGACTCATGGTGACCCCGTGTACAACAGAATTGGACAGCTGTGATCCAAGGGGTTTTCACTGGAAGATTTTTGGAAGGAGGTTACCAGGGCTTTCTTCCTAGTCTGTCTTAGTCTGGGAGCTCCACTGAAACCTGCTGGGCACCACAGCAACACGCAAGCCTCCACCAATAGCAGGGTGATGGCTACACACGAGGTGCACTGGCCGCAAGTCAGATCCAGGTCTCCTGCACGAAGGTGAGAATTCTACCACTAAACCATCACTGTACCCGCACGATGCCATTGAGTCGATTCTGACCCAAAGCGACCCTGTGGGACAGAACAGAACTGCCCCATAGGGTTTCCAAGGTGGTAATCTTTACAGAAGCAGACTGCCACATCTTCCTGCCTCGGAGTGGGCTGGTGGGTTTCAAGCTGTAACCTTTTGGTTAGCAACGGAGCACTTAACCACTGTGCCACCAGGGCCCCTACATGGCACTTCCATACCCACTGCCGGCGAGTCAATTCCAACCCATAGCGACCCTACAGGATAGAGTAAAACTGCCCCATAGGGTTTCCAAGGCTATAATCTTTACCGGAGCAGAAAGCCAGTTTTCTCCCACAGAGCAGCTGGTGGGTTCAAGCCGATGACTTTTCAGCTAGCAACTAAGAGTTTAACCGCTGCACCACCAGGGCTCCTTATATGGCACTTAAAACTATGTAAATGCAAGATATACTAAGTATGGACAGGGAGTCCCCAGCTAAGAACTAACGGGGTTCCTCAGACATAAGTCGAATACCTCATTTTTAAAGTTTTCATTATTATTGCCTTTTATTATCAGTATCATTATAAATCTGATCTTTGTCTTTGGGGGCTGGTAACATTACCTATAAACTTAGACATATTTTAACACATACATACATAAAAAACACACAAATCATACAAATTTCCTCTGACGATGAAGAGCTGACGACACTGGCATTTTGTTCGCTGCGGTCCGCTGTGGAGGGTTCTAGGTCGTCTGGATTATCACTGGGAATGGGGAAGCATTTCTACTCAGAAAATGAGTGAGAGTTGTCTGCATGGTCCTTTTCTTTTTTTCTTCATCTATTTCACAGTGACACCTCATCGCTTCCCAAATCTGCCTATCGACTTTAGCAAAGCCATCAGTGTTTGGGTCCATGTTTTAAGACGAGAGATAGAAAAGTGGTTAAGACCACACCCTGTCAGAAGTGCAAAACTTGAGAGATCTGAAGAAACAAGGCGGCCCCGACGAGGTCCAGCTTTCACTGCAGTTCATCCTCCGTGGTGTGTATCTTTCATAGGTCCCCTTCCTTATTTTCCCCCAATAAAGGGCACTCCTATTTCCTCTACCTCTCTGCCACCACAAACACATACCTTTAAGGACCTGCTCCAGAGGCAACACTGCTAGATGACAGGGTACAGGAGCAAGTTTAGAAAGTCCCCACCTTAGGAAGGGTTTCTGGTCCAGTAACTCCGTCGTAAGTCTGCTCTGATGTAAGCCAGATACCTCATTTTTTTTCCTTAGTTTTCATCATTATTGCCTTTTATTATCGGTATCTTTATAAATTTGACTTTTATTGTTTTGGGGGGTTGGAAACATTACCTATAAGCTTACAGATATATTTTAATACATACATAAAAAATATACAAATCATAAAAATTTACTCCAAAAATGAAGAGTTGGCCGGTGATGGCATGTTGTCGGCTGTAGTAACAACTCCACTTCTGGAAGGTTCTGGGTCATCTGGATTGTCCCTGGGAACAGGGATAACATTTCTAGTGAGAAAATTAGTGAGGAAAAGGGCTGTATGGTCCTTTTCTTTCTTTCTTCATCGATTTCGCAGTAACATCTCACTGCTTCCCAAATCTGCCTGTGGACTCTAGCAAAGCGATCAGCATTTGGGTCCATGGTTTCAAGCAACTGAAGCCCCTGATTCAGTTTAGAAAAAACTCCAGCTAACCCTTTCACTGTGAAATTTTCTGACAATTTCTCTCCATCCTCTTCCTCATTATTTATTTCTTCTTCAGCACTTCCTTCCTCTTCAAAATCCATTAAGTCCTGATCTCTCAAATCCCCTTCTTTGTGATCTGTGGGCTGTACCACATTGGTGATACCAAGTTCTTAATTCAGCGTTGTCGCCATATGGACGATTTTTCCACCCATGTCTTCCATCATATTATCCTGACCACATGCTTGGGGCATGTTCACAGAACTCAGCAATTTCCTCCACACTGCCTGCAGACATTTTCCTGTAGCCTCCTCCCAGCAAGTGGCAACGTTCCAGATACACTGTGATCGTTCCTCAAGTATTTTGTAGGTCGGGGAATAGGTGGACTGTCCACAATGTGCCATCCACAATGGCAGCACTCCACGGCAGCCCCACTAGGAGCACAACTTGCCCACAACACTTGGCATTAACGTGGTTTCTAACTCCTGCCATTCTAACCAGCGTAACGTGGTATCGTGTTGTCTCTAATTTGCATTCCTCTTTTGTATTACTAAGTTGAAGCATTTTTCCTTCTCTCTGTTGCACTTCCTCTTCTATATTCTTTTGTCCGTATGTCTGTCGGGTATTCCGGTCTTCTCGCCGACTTACAGGAATTCCTTCTACATTTTAGGTATTAGTTATTTGTAGATGCTGCAGACTTTTCTCCCAATCTGTTACCTTTATCTACAGTAGTCCTTTATTGAACAAAAATCTTTAATTTTTATGTCAGTAGAACAATTTTCTTTTCTTTTGTTTTACAGCTTGTGCTGAAAGTGATTTTTCGAAGTTCTTTCCCAGCCCTGGGTCACAAGATTTTCTCCTGTGTTGTCTTCTGTTAACTTGAAAGTCTTGCCTTTCACACTTAAATTGCTAACCTGTCTGGAGTTCACCTTTGTATGTGCAAGTACGTTAACGATCATTTTGTTTTCTCCAGATAGTGAGTAGTCTTCCCGCCATCATCACTTGGTGTGTGGTTCTATCTTTGCGACACCAAGTGCCCATACACACGGGAGTTCGTTTCTGCTCTGTTCCCCAGTGAGTAGTCTTCCCGCCATCATCACTTGGTGTGTGGTTCTATCTTTGTGACACCAAGTGCCCATACACACGGGAGTTCGTTTCTGCTCTGTTCCCCAGTGACTAGTCTTCCCGCCATCATCACTTGGTGTGTGGTTCTATCTTTGCGACATCAAGTGCCCATACACACGGGAGTTCGTTTCTGCTCTGTTCCCCTGGTCTTTTGTTTATTTCATCAATACCACAATGTTTTCATCACTACGGCCTCGTATTAACACCCAACAGGGTCACCTTACATTTCATTTACTAGTTTTCAAATGTTTTCCATAATGGAAACACGTATTTTTAATTAATTCCTAGATTCTAGTTTTTGTTTTTACTAATTGTTATTGCTATACACAGAAATTCTATTGATTTTTGTTATATTTCTCTGGAATCTGGAACCCTCACAAAATAGATAAGCATATTATCTAAAATAATGCCATTTCCATCACTTTCTTTACTGCGTTTCTTTTTTCGTTCCTTACATTATTGGTATTCTATTGAACACCAGAAATGACAGTATGCATTCTTGTCTCAATCCTGATTTTTAAAGGGAACACAACTCAAATTTCTCTATTAGATAAAATATTTTCCTAGGTTTTGTTGTATTATTTTTAACAAATTGAGGTAGCTCTCTTCTATTTCATGTTTGCCAAGAAGTTTCAAAAATCACAAAAAAGTATTAAACTTCGATATTTTTTCTGCATTGGTTGAGATACCCTTTTCTCCATTGCATAACAGATTTTCTGTGTTGAATCATCTTTCATTCCTGAGATAAACTCTACTTGCTTATTTTTAATACTCTACTGGATCTAGTAAGCTAATATTTTATTTCGGATTTTCACACTTACATTCATAAAACAATATGAACCTATAATTTTCTTTTCTTGTATTGTCTTTATCCGGTTTTGGAGGTCTTTTGCTTCTTGCTGTTCTTATAGGACCATCTGACCAAAAACCAAACCTGTTGCCGTCAAGTCGATTCCGACTCATCGTGACCCTAAAGGACAGCGTACAACTACCCCATAGGGTTTGCAAGGAATGGCGGGTGCATTTGAATTGCCAACCTTTTGGCTAGCAGCCAAACTCTTAACCACTGTGCCACCAGGGCTCCTATAGGGTCACAGTACTCTATATGTAATTAGTATAAAAAAAAAAAAATTTTTTTTTTAACTATCTAATAATCTTACATTTTGTTGGAAAAAAGTAGGCGACAACTTGACAAGAAATAATAAAAGGAGCAGAAGCAGATAGGGAACTCAAGAGTCCTGGCTAGCGCTGCAACTGTCTTAGAAGTCACTCAATTCTAGAATGCAATTTGGCCATATTTAACTACTCTACCCTCCTAGGAAACATCAAGACACAGACGCAAGAATGTAAGTCACTTGTTTAAAGCCACACAGTTAAATGCTGGGGAAACTACAACTAGAATCCAATCTCCTGACTCCTAGCCCTAGTGCTCCCACAGAAATGTACGTTATGGAGCCTAACTCTCCACCTCTAATGTGGTAGATTTCAATTTCACGAAATAAAAATAAATCCAGTGTTTCTTATCTACAATATACCCAGCACTGTGCTAAGCTCTGTAAAGGAAAAAGAAGATGATAAGGACCCTAATAATTAGTTTATTTTAGTTTGACCATTCTCAAGGGCAAGCCCCTCCCCTTGAATCACTGCAGGCTCTGTGACTACTTCGACCAAAAGGATAAGACAGAAGTGATGTTCTGGTAGTTTCTGAGCCCAGGCTTAAGGGGTAGGCAATTTCCTCTTCTCTGTAACACTCACTCTGGGTGCTCTGAGATGACACGTGGTGACACCACGCGGAGAGACAAATGCTGGCCATCCTCTAGCTTTTCCGGCCATCCCAGCCTAGGCCACAGACATGAGTGAGCAAACTTTCCACGACTACAGCCTCAGCCCGCATAAGACTGCAACCCCGTGAGGAGCCCCAGGCAAGAACCATCCAAAGGAGCCACCAATCCCAGAGCTGGGGGCAATAAAACATTATTTTAAGGTGTTGGCGTGATTTCTTACTCAGCAATAGACAACCAAGACAATCATCATCTATCTTTGATAAGTAGGTCCCTCAAATATCTGCTGAATGAAGAAATAATCTAAAACTCAATTCATTTCAAATATATTTGATGAATACTTGCTTCTCTGGGCAAGAGTCTATACATCCAGGGCTCTCTCTGTTCTCACCAGGTTCGAGTGTGTCCCACAGGTATCTTCTTCATGGGATGTAACCACTCACCTTTCCCACAAGCTGCACGATTTCGGCCAGGTCTTCTTCTTCCTGCAGAATCTCCTTAGCTTTGGTCCTCAGGGGGACAAACTCTGTGAAGTGTCTGTCGTAGTACTCATCCAGGGCACGCATGTACTTGCTGTAGCTGATTAGCCAGTTGACAGAGGGGAAGTGCTTACGTTGAGCTAGTTTCTTATCTAAGCCCCAAAACACCTGATGTAAAAAATAGATAAGTAACAGATTGTTCTTTAAAAAACAGAAGAAAAACTTCCTGAGGTATATTTGTTTATCCTAAATATGTCCAAAATATGTAATTCCAGAATTTACCATTGAAATTATACATATTTTTAGAATATACCTAGT
This sequence comes from Elephas maximus indicus, assembly GCF_024166365.1. Classification (NCBI taxonomy): domain Eukaryota; kingdom Metazoa; phylum Chordata; class Mammalia; order Proboscidea; family Elephantidae; genus Elephas; species Elephas maximus. The sequence continues at coordinate 2,708,990 of NC_064819.1, read as the reverse complement.
ATCATTACAATAGAACAAAACATGGAGAAAATGTCAATTAAAAAATGTTGTCTTTTCAGGGTGGGACGTGCCTATAAGTCAAATTTAAAATTTATCTCAATCCCCTTAATGGCAAGTCAAATCCGAGAGTGAAAAGAAAAACAGGCCCCTTTGCAGATTACTAATGGTGCAACAAAAACAGATGAACCAGAAAATGCCTGCTGAGCTGAAAAAGGCATTTCATTTTTGTCAAAAACCTCTAAATGTTCTCATAAACCCGGTCCCCTATGATCAACCTTACTCCCTCCTTCCCCCACAATTTAAAACCCAAAATTCTGGCAAACCTTAACATCTTCAAAGTGTTTTGCTCCTCTCTTTGGAATATATTCAAAACACACAAGAAACAGTAACAATAAAACAATTTGTTTTTTATCTTCGGAACTGTAAAGTTAGCCTCACGGCGTACATTCTGTTCTTCCCACGTAAGTAATACTACATAGTCTATGACCACATCAATTTTTGCTTTGACTGTATTTCTTATTTTTTATGCATCTTTTATTTAAGCTCCTTTATTGCCAAGCTGGGTGACTGCTCACTCCAGTTCATGCCTTATTGCTGGGAAGCAGCTGCCTATCCAGCCTTGCCTCCCCTGGGTGTGACCCGTGGGATGAGTGGGATGGCGATGTCACCTTTGAGCACTGGGTCCAAGAAATCGGTACGTCCTCCATACTGTCCCCCTTCTGCCAGCCAGATGCCGGTGATTACTAGGCCAGGTGACAGTGGAGCCGTAAGATGGAAGGAGCCCTGGTCTCTGAATTACTTACTGAGTGGAAAAGATCCACTTTCTGATAGGACCATCAGCCTTGGACTATACTCTGAGGAGAAATAAACTACTGGGTTTTTGCCATTGTATATATATTTTTCTGCAACTAGGGATACTCTAACCTAAAGGGTGGCATTGCTCTAACACTAACAATACTTGGCTACCTCTGGATCTATTTTCTTCCCTTCTCACTTACTAAGTTTATTATTAACCTTTGGTAAAGAAATAAGAAAGAACAGATATAGTATTTAAAGGCCCTTAGTGGCAAAAAGGTTACTAAAAACAACTTTACCATTGCCTACAATCACTCTCTAATGATCAGTTAAGTACTCACAATGATTTGTATAACATTAGCACAGCTGGAGGTAGGGGGAAGGCTCAGAAGCTGATTAGACCATGGAACGACATACCTGAACGATACCAAGAGTAGCAGATGTAACTGGATCAGAAAAATCACCACCAGGTGGAGAAACTCTGAATGAAGAAAAAAAGAAAAACAAAACCAGTCATTACAAATGCTTACGAAAAATAACTTGGATGAAAAAAGTTAACTTTAATGAGGAACATGTAAATCGCTTTAGAAATGGCCTTTGGAAACAAAACCTTTTTAACAATCCTAAATAAAAAGCAGTATCAAATTACAATTAGGGATGACAACTATTAAAAATCATCTAGTGTGGGACATGAAACAAATGTTTTATTATAATCAGTTTCAAATACTCTAATCAAATAGATGAAAGCAGGAAGGAAGCAGAGGGAAGAAAAAGCTCCAAGAACTAAACACGGTTTTATTTACTGATCGTGAATCTTCGCTTTGTTTTTGCTACAATGCAATCTTACCTTAACATGTTTATAATTTTTTAATTTATTCTTAAAGTATTGTGACTTGAATACAGTAAGCCAACCATGTCAAACATAAGCAACTAGAACACACAAAGGTGATCTGAATACGTGGGTCTTCAAAGACCTCTAGAGTGCAGCCTCGGTTAAGAACCACCAACTCAGAGAAACCTAACGGTGCTCGTTAAAATCCATGACTTTTTCTTTTGAAAAGTAGACCTTGGATGCTTACGCTCCTACAATGCTGACGCTCCCTTCTCTCTCAGGATTTCCAAGACATTTCACCCTGCCTGCTCGCTCATAAAAAGAGGCCAGACGGGCACCCAGGTATGCAGGGTATCCACTGTCTGAAAAATGAAACAAAATGTAAACGTAGGTTCAAAGCCAAGCCCCCAAATCAGACCTGTCTTTCTTACGGAATAAGCAATACAATGACTTACCCGCAGGCATTTCAGCCAGGCGACCAGAGATTTCTCGAAGGGCCTCAGCCCATCTAGAGGTAGAGTCAGCCATCATACTGACGTGATAGCCCATGTCACGGAAATATTCTGAGAGCGTGATTCCTAAAGGGGAAGAATATTAAAAGTTATTATCCTAGAATGTATAATCCCATCCTGACTTCTTCACCCTTAAGTTTAAGAAAAGTTTAAAAGCGGTAAGTACATGAGGTAGACAGATAGCTGTTTATCAAATTCCGTTCTCCTGGGCACAATAATGAACTGCAGTCGCTAGCCTTCTTTGCATTTAGAGAGGGCCTTGTAACTCTAGCTAGTGGAGAGTGTCAACATAATGGCAGAGCTTTCGTCAGCCTAGGCCCCACTCCAGAATGACAGAGTAAGAAGAACCCCCACCCCTACCCCAGAATGACAAAGAAGAGCCCCCGTCCTAACCCCAGAATGACAAAAAAGAGCCCCTGTCCCCACCCCAGAATGAGAGAGTAGAGAAGAGCCCCCTCGTCACCGACTGGTAAACGAACAAGAAATAAACATCTATTGCATACAGCAAGTATATGCTTAGGTTTATTCTGGCCATAGACCAGACTAATATGACACACATTTTAAAAGGCAAGGGAAAACCTCCCTTCCATTCTTGTAAATGATTAAGTCTGATATTCATTTCCAAAGGTAGCTTTTCTATATATATCACATCTTTTCTCTACCTAAAACAAAGAAACGAATTAAAAACAAACAAACAAAACCTTAACTAGTTAATGTTATTTTGTCAAAAGTAACAAATGTTACCAACGTGAGTAACACCTCACTTAGACTATTCTGCCATGCAGATCGGGTATGAGCCTGCAAGCGCAGACAGTGAGTCATGTAAAGGAGGCCTGTATACAGAAAGAAGCCCTGGGTTCAAGCTCTAGTTTTGTCATTAAGAAGCTGCGGGACCTTGGTTTCCCACTGCGGCTTCCTAGTCTGTAAAAACAGAATAACTCCTGCCCTGATACATGCAGATCAGATGAAACGACACAGGCACCATACAATTCTAACAAGTCATGGAATCTAAAGCCCTCGCTCGTTTATTTCACCAGTAAGGAAACAGAGGCACAGCTAAGTCAAACAAGACAGTTGCTGGAAAATTCAACATTTTACATCCTTCAGAATAAAAAATACTAAATTCCACGGCTTCCATAAACCAGTCCCACGGACACAATCTTAAGAAACATTACTTATCATGATGAAGGCTTAAAAAATAGGATTAATTATCACATTTTCAAATCTGATAAAATCAGCTCCTCCTTTGTACATGCGTGGCTGTGTCTGAAGTCCCAGTGATGACACGTCATTAATACTGGTGTAAATATGCCAGAAAGACTGGATGGACGAGACAGTGACAGATACACAGGAATAGGCCTCAAAGGACTCCTTTCATACATACGGCGGTCAGTGCCTCCAAAACAAAACCAGAAAACACCTCAGACAAAACCCAAGGACAGACAAACTAGGAAAACTTACCTGAAGCTCATGATAGCTAAAAGACTAATTTCCTTAATAACCGGAGAGCTTTCACAAATCCACCTGAAAAACCGCCACCATCCAAAAGGAAAACGGACGGAAGGTAGTTTTCAAATCATCACTAAGCACAGGAAAGACGCTAGCTTATTGTTAAGATACACAGACTGAAGAGGTATCTGCTAAAGCGTGCAGAGTAAAACGCTAATTGTCAAATCTAGGTGCCGGGTATATGGAGCTCACTGCAGTGGTCTTGCACCTTTGCTCTATGTGTGGTGACTGTGAGAAAATGCTGGAAGCCTGGCACTGGTGAGGACGTGCAGGAACAGAAACGCTTGTCCGTTCATATCGCTTTTGAAGAGCTAGCAGAATTTAACACGTGAATCCCAGGTGTACTCTCAGCAGTTTTATTTCCAAGAACTTACCCTATAAAGAAACAAGTGCACAGAGGCAAAAAGAAAAACGTATAAGGATATTCACGGTTGTGTGGTCTGTGACAACACAAATTATAAATAATCCAAATGTCCAGGAAGAGGCTGCTGGCTAAAGAGATCATGATTTATGCTTACAAAGTGATACTACGTGGCCATTTAAAAGAATGAGGTAGACGTCCTGTTATAAAATGGTGAGTGAACATATCACTTCCTTCTCGTCCTCATATGAGTCACTACGAAACAAGGAGAACAAGAAATATAAAAACACAAACTATCATCAAAAGCTGTTGTTGTGAGTTGTCCTCAAGTCAGTTCCAACTCATGGTGACCCCATGTACGCAGCGCAGAACTGCTCCATAGGGTTTTCAAGGCTGTGACCTTTCAGAAGCAGATCGCCAGGCCTGTCTTCCAAGGAGCCTCTGGGTGGGTTTGAACTGCCTAGTAGTTCAGTAGTGCTAATAGTCAGGTGCTTAACTGTGCCACTCAGGGACCATTAAAAGCTAAGAGGCATATTTAATTCCACAACAAAATAATAAAGAAAACTACCAAATGAGGCAAAAATCAAACAAGGATATGGGAAGACACTAAGAAATCACCTGAGGCTACAGATCTCCAACAAGGGGGCACATCCTTAGAAGCAAAACCAAGAATCTTTTGTTTGGAACATTATAAAAAGGGGTTCGTGGCTGGTGGCAAGGGTTCCTTGGACCCAGTTTAGCACCAAGCGGAAGCAGGGAGGTAGAAACGAATATGAAACACACAAACACGCCTATTTTCAGTAAGTAAACATTAGGTGAGGCAGGGTGGAAGAGAAAGAACTCATTGTGAGAGCCTTGCAACTGCAGACTTCTGTTGGCAGGAAAGAAGCAAAGAGTAAAAAAAAGTTACACAGCTCCACGCCGTAACAAACTTCACAGGCTACCATGAAGAATCCCTGCTGCCCGGGACCACGGCCACAGCCACCCCTCCCATCTCCTGTAGGGATGGATAACAGGAATAAATACCAGCACAGGATCTATGCCAAGACACCACAAGAAAAAGGAAGAAAGGGAAAACTGCAACGATGGTCAAAGGACCTTCCAAGGAATGGATGTAAACCGGCCACAGAAGACTTATTTAAAAAAAAAAAAAAAACTTAATAACGCAGTTCCCCCAGAAATAAAATTTTAAAGAACATACAGCATGATAAGAGGAGAGGCCGCATGAGCCAGCAGAACTCAGCAAGGAGCTGGAACAAAAATAAAGCCATAAGAGAAATAAAGGTTTCGTCAGAAGCAGCACAAAGAATAAACGGCTTATCCTGTGAATGAATGGAGAAATGTCTTGTTGGTATGACTGACGAAGATAAAATAGAAAACTATCAGGCAAAATTCTAGGAAAATTTCCAAAATAAGAGACATTCATAGAATGAAAGGGGCACTATGTCCCAGAAAAAAGTTATCACAGCTATCAACACTAAGAGATGGCCTTCAAACGTAAAAAAGAACCCCCTTGGGACATTTAGGCAAAAAGAAAAATCTGCTACAAAAGGGAAAAAAAAAATTTAATGCTGGAATATACTGAAGTAATACCTATAAGAGTTCTTAAGGAAATAAGTAATAATCCAGGAATTTTCTATTCAGCCAGACTACTGCTGAAGTTTAAAGGCAGTAGAAAGAAAAAGCCTATGAAAAAACAAGAGTTCATGGAAAATAGTTTCCATAAGCCCTTACTGAAAAAAAAAAAAGTCAGATTTTAGCCAACCAGGAAAGGAAAGAAGAACCTGTAGCCAAAGGACTACCAGTAGGCAAAGGCTCCACAGTCTGTACGGACAAATATCAGGGTTACGGATACAGAACAGGGTACAGATATAAACCTGAAAATGTAGAAGTAAAAGTACTAAAAGTTGGGATGAAAGTGGGAGCACAGATGGAAGGTAATATATAATTTCCTGATCTTCTAAATCCAGCAGTCAAAATATTATAACTCAAAGCTGATAATACAAGTTAGAGAGGTACAGGTATACTTTAAGATAGATCAAAGGTAAAAGACATAGCGAGGGGAAAAAAAAAAGGTGGTAGGAAGTATATCACTTTACAGTTATTAAAAAGATCAGGAAATTTCTACAACTTAACAGAAAGAAAAACAACCCAGTCAAAAAACGGGCAGAGAACTTGAACAGACATTTCACAAATAGAGGATATTCAAATGGCCAAGAAGCACATGAAGAGATGCTCAACGTCATTAGCCACTGTTGTTGTGGTCAGGTGCCCTCGAGTCGATTCTGACTCATAGCAATGCCAGGTGACAGACTACAACTGCCCCCACAGGGTTTTCTAGGCTGTAATCTTTATGGAAGGAGCCCTAGTGGCACAGTGGTTAAAGCGCTTGGCTGCTAACCAAAAGGTCGATGGTTGGAACCCACCAGCTGTTTCCCTGGAGAAAGATGTAACTGCTTCCATAAAGTTCTGCAGCCTTGGAAACTCTATGGGACAGTTCTAGTCTGTTCTATAGGGTCACTATGAGTCAGAATCGACTTGATGGCAACAGGCTTGGTTTAATGTTTTTTTTTTTTTTTTTTTTAACCTTTACGGGAGCAGATCACCAGGTCTTTCTTCAGCAAAGTAGCTGGGTAGGTTTAAACCACCAACTGTTTGATTAGCAGCCAAGCACTTAACTGTTGCCCACCAGGACTCTTTCATCAGCCATTAAAAACCAAACTCATTGCCGTCAAGTCCAGGGCTCCTTCATTAGCCATTAGGGAAACACAAATGAAAACTACAACGAAATACGACCTCGCCCTACTAGAATAGCAATGATAAAAAAAATTTTTTTTAATGGAAAACAACAGCTATTGGGGAGGTTGTGGAGAAACTGGAACCCTCATCCATTGCCGGTGGGAACATAAAATGGTGCAGCCACTGTAGAAAACATTTTGGCAATTCATCAAAAAGTTGAACAAAGAACTACCATATAACCCAGCAATTCCAATTTTCAGTATATGCCCGAAAGAAACGAAGGAGAGAAACACAAACAGAAACCTATACATCGACGTTCACTGCAACACTCTCAGAACGGCCAAAAGGTGGAAAGAACTGAAATATCCATCAATAGATAAATGGACAAATAAGACGGGTACATACACACAATGGAATACAACTCAGCCGTAAAGAGAAATGAAGCCCTGATGCGTGTCACAACATGAATCGACCCCGAAAACATCAGGCTGAGCACAATAAAGTCAACCACAAAGGACAAATATTGTCTGATCTCGCTAAAGACTATTAGCGATTACAAGGCGTGGGAGGGAGGGGAAAGGGGCAGTTCTGCTTAGGGGGCGCCGAGGTTATGCTAACCGTGGTGCTGACTTGGAAGGGGACAGTGAGGATGGCGGCACTACTTGAAGAACGTAATCATTGTCGCTGAATTGCACATGTAGAAACTGCTGAGGTGGTGCGTGTTTTGTTATGCATTATTTACAACACAATAACACTTTTTAAAAATTGGGGGGGCTCCATAAATGTCTTATATTGACTTATGCTCAAGATAGAAGTAAAATTTTAAAAAGTAAGAACTACTTTTAATATGCTACTATTTGTGCTTTTATAAAGTCTATGTAAATGTTTATACACGGACTATCTCCGGGAGGACGGCAGGAGGCTTCAGAAAAGGGAACTGGCAACTGACGGATGTGGGAGGAGGGCTTTTTTCTATAAACCTCTTTGGAATCTTCTGATCCATGTTTCATGGCATCACTTCCCCATTACTATTTTCATTTTAATTACAAAAAGGCAAAATGTAATTATGTGTATGGTGGTAATTTAGAACGAAAGAAAAGTTCTTTGGAAATTGGCCAGATTATAAAGAAAATGTCTGCATCCTACTTTGGTCTTAAAAGCTGGTGAGTCACCATCTAAGATACATCTACTGGTTCCATCCCATCTGGAGCAAGGGACAATGAAGAAAACCAGAGACACAGGGAAAAGATTTGTCCAAAGGACTAATGGACCGTAAGTACCACAGCTTCTACCAGACTGAGTCCAGCACAACTAGATAGTATCCAGCTACCACCACTGACTGCTCTGACAGGGATCACAAGAGAGGGTCCCGGACAGAGCTGGAGAAATATGTAGAACAAAATTCTAACTCACAAAAAAAGACCAACCAGACTTTACTGGCCTGACAGAGACTGGAGAAGCCCCGAGAGTATAGCCCCTGGAACGCCCTTTTAACTCAGTACTGAAGTCACTCCTGAGGTTCACCCTTCAGCCAAAGATTAGACAGGCCTATTGGACAAACAATAACACATGTAGTTCAGCCACGTATATGAGACTAAATGTGTGCACCAGCCCAGGGGCAAGGACAAGAAGGACGGAGGGGACAGGAAAGCTGGACAAAGGGAAATGGGGAACCCAAGGTCGAGAAGGGGACAGCGTTGATGTCACAGGGTTGGCAACCAATGTCACAAAACAATATGTGTATTAATTGTTTAATGAGAAACTCATTTGCTCTGTGAACCTTCACTTAAAGTAAAATTCAAAAAAATAATAAAAATTAAAAAAAAAAAAAACAGTTCTTCCGAAAACAAAAAATTTGGTGCTAGGTTTAAATGTGAGAACAAACGTTAACTGCTCTATTCCAAATTACACACTCACCAGTATAAATAGAGGCTTCTCGAGCAGCAACAGGCATGTTGGAGGTATTTGCTACCAAAGCTGTTCTCTTCATGATCGACTCTGTTTTACCATCAACTTCCATGGTTAGCTAGAGACAAACAATCTTTTTAATGATCCTCTAATTTCTAAATGTAACATTTTAGTCCATTTTTACAATTTGTCTGTGTTTAATCTCTCTTATCATCAGTTCCCCCTAACTCCAACCTCTTCTACCTGCCCCAGGTCAAAGTGCTATGAAGAAGGTAGGTCTTACTTCCCCATCATAAATCAAATTCAGCATTTTATGGAAAAACAAGCATTACTACAGTAAACTAGTAGATCATATAAAGCTTATGTACACTTCACATCTATAATGTTTTGTCTAGTTTATCTTTCTCCCCATAACCGAACACCACGGACCACAGAAAGAAACTTTCAAGTGTCTGACTTGGAAAAATCCAATTCTTCTACTTGAATATGTAAACTTAATCACAAATCGACCTAGAAAATTCTTTAAAAGACCCTTGACAAATGACAGCATTGCTCCGGACACAACACAAAACTTTATTAACTGCCAATGAAAGGTGACTAGTGGTATTTTCTCCAGGATATTGCTGGAAACTTTATACACACTGACCTCTGGGAAGTCCCGAAGGACTTCAGACATCTCATTTCCTCTTTCACCGCATCCTACATAGATGATGACATCACTGTTGGAATACTTGGACAGAGACTGCGATATCACCGTCTTTCCACAGCCAAAAGCCCCAGGGATAGCAGTCGTGCCTCCCTGTACACATCTAAACAGAGAAAACAGTCTCAATTACTTTACTTGCTAATAAATAAATCGAGTAACTGACACAGAAATACAAGGTAAAGAAAGAAAGCACTCAGAATTATATATATACGATTCTTTTACAAACAGACATAAAAGTACTTCCTTATATATATAAATGTATATACATATATGTACACATGTATATATATCTTGATGAAAAAAATATATAAATGACTTTGTTGTCTCCCAAGGCAAAAAATCAGTAGAAGACCTAACAAATGCACATTTTGCTATAAAGGCTGCTGAACAAAGAGGAGTTTTGTTGAGGTGTTACCAGAGATCTCAATGCAATCCAGCAGTCACTGTTGAAATTTCCCTACAAAGTGGCCATGGGGAGTGAAATACCCTTAACGGCAGAGGAAAGTGTGTGAGAGAGAGAGAGGCGGGGGTGTGTGTGTGTGTGTGCACTTGTATACTGAACGTGTGTCGTAGGGGAGAGATCCGGGGTGGGAGAAACGAGAACCAGTGCTAGGGGAAGCTTCTTTGTAAAACTGTGCTTTATCATTAAAAAAAAAAATCACAGAAACATTGTATTCTCAATCACAGCATAACCTTTTTCTTCAAGATAGTATGTGTTAAAAGCTTTTCTCCTCCAAATCTGAGTGAGTTTGACAGATAAACATGTCACTTTTAACCCTGGCCAGGGGCGGGGCTGGAGTCCGACACAGCCCAGTCTGGAAGCTCAACAGTCCACTGTGAAAGTGCTACCACAGATGGCATCTGGGTATGTGGGAGCACACACCGGTAAGGGGGTGCAAAGTCTGATGGGGGGTTAGGAAATGCTTCCGGAAAGAAGCTAAGACCTGAAAGTAAAGAGAATTAGCCATATAAAGGGCAGAAGCAGGGAAATAACACTTCAAGGAGAGGTAACAGCATGCCTAAAGGTCTGGGGGCAAGACAGCGCATTGACAGGGGTCCGAAAGTCCTTCAGTCTGCCTGGAAGACGGAGTAAAAAGAAGGAACTAAGTGGACAAGTGGCTGAGACGATACTGGGAGCTAAGCAACTGCCAGACTGTGGGTAGCTTTCTAAATAGTCAAAGAGTGTGTATCTGTTTCGGCAGCAATGAAGGGCACTTCAGGATTTGCTCCAGACTCAAAACAAAGCTTTATGAATTGCCAACAACAGTTGATAGTGACATTTTCTCCAGGATATCACTGGAAACGTTATACACCTTGTGTGGACAACCATTTACAAAGAGGACAAGGCTGAAGGTAGGAAGTGTGATTAAATGTGGTTATTGTGGGAATTAGTGTTAGAGCTTTAAGTAGGGTCACAGAGTAAGGATGAGAGGTGTAGACGAAAAATATTTAGGGAACAGAATAAAAGCACTTGTTGAATAAGTAGATGTGGGAGGGTAAGGCTGATCTTGAGAAAAATCACGGATTACGGATTAGGCACCCACTGGATGGAGGTCAACGACAGTCGTTGAGAAAAAGGCAGAGGAGCAGGTTTTAAGGGAAGGGAGTAGGGATTAAGAGGATGACTAGTTTTAGGACACGCTGACTCAGAGGGACCTGTAGGACATTCAAAAGTAGAGGTGTAACTGGAAGTGGATGAGTCAATCTGGAGATCAGGAGAGAACTAAGATGAAGACACAGGTACAGGAATCGTCATCTACAGATGAGTATTTAAGCCATGAGATGGACGACGTCATCCAGAGAGGGGATACCATACAGAATGGGGAGAGACGATGCTCTAGAAGAGGGAAAAACCCTAAGGAACAACAAAATTTAAGGGAGAAGGAGCCTGCAACAGAGTCTACAAACTTGTGGACACAAAGCTAATAGGGAGAACCAAAAAAAAAAAAAAAAGAGGGTGTTTCAAGAAGGAAGGAGTGGAAAACAATATGCATAGCTATAGGATGAAGACGAAAATGCACTGAATTTGTCAGCGTGGAAGGGAATGATGGTGTTAGTGAGAGCAGTTTCAAGGGAGCGGTGAAGCCCAGGGCAGAGCAGACTGAATGAGTGGGAGAAGAGGAGACGACCAACTGACCCTCTCAAGAGCCTTGGCTGTGAAGGTGAGCAGAAAGGCAGTGGTAGGTGGGAAGGGAAAAAGCGTAGAGGTTACAGCTTTTTTTTTTAAATCCTTTACACAGGAGAGAGGGGAGATAACTGATTACTGGGGGGTCCTGAGGTGGGATATGCTCCAGAAAGAGGAAAGGAAGAAGGGTGGCAGGAAGGGGTTCCAAATCTCGTGGCCTCGGATTTCTCTCTGAAGGGTCTAGAAGGTCATCTGTTGACAAAGAAGGGGACAAAGGGGTAGTGATCCGAAGCCAGTGGAGAAGATCTGAAACAACTGCTAAACAGGAGAGAATGATAACTAGGGAAAAGCAGAGAAGATTGCTACACAGTTAGACAACCAACTACCGATTACTTGATTTTCTCAGCAGCGTGCGTGTAGTTTGACTGACAGTTGCCAGGTAGGTGTGACAAGAGACAAGAGAACAAGAAGTTTAAAAGGCTGGAAGATATTGGCAGTGACAGACGATAGAGTCTAAGCTGGATGGAGACGGATGTGGAAACAGGAGGGCCCGAATGACGACAAGAATGAAGAGCCAGAGGACTGGAGATCTTAATGTGAGAGTAACAGCAAGAAAAGCTAGCAAGCAGGTTTGAAGGGTAAGAAGTTGTGTGAAGAGAGGGACTTGCAGGGGTTTGGTGGTCAGATTGAAGGAGTTCCTGGCTCATGGCTTCAGTCTTTCTGCGAACGAAACAATAAAGGCGTTTGTTGAAAGGAAAGGAGGGTATGGTAGAGCCTGAGATTTAAAGAAAAAGGAGACTGTCTTCAACAGCTAATAAAGAAAAGAGCAGGTGAGGAATTCAGAAAGACTGTGTGGCAGCACAGAGGGTCAATTCATATTGGAAATCATCAATTTATAGAGATACCAATCTACTAATTCTAGGCGAACATAAGAAAGAAGGTGATATTTTTTGGCAGATTTTCTTCTGAAAATTTTCATTTTCCCAAAAGCTTTATGAAAAAAAGGCTTTCCTTCTGCAACTGGGAAAAGTAAATTTTCTCCAGTGGTTTGAGTCTATAATAAACAAGTAGATAAATGTATTTAGTTCACTCTGATTTCTCTAGATAAATTTTATTATACGATTAAATACATAAAACCTTTATCTATTAAAAAAAAAAAAAAAGGCTAAGCACATATAGTAACTCTGAGGGAAAACCGTGGTCACAGCCCCAACTCACGGGAAAAGGGCATCGAGGACTCTCTGGCCAGTCAACAAAGGATGGTTGGCTGGCAGCTTCTCAGTGACTGGTCGAACTTGCCGAACAGGCCAGACCTGGACCATGCTGAACTTCTCCTTGACACCTTCGAATTCTAGCTCCAAGACAACATCCTATAAAAACGCAGCGAGATTTGAAGGACAGACAAATTCATTAACATTTTATACCCTAAAATCAAGATCATCCCCGAGTCCTAAAGCTTTCCTCTTGGGGGTTGGCCTATGGATGTGGGGAAGGAGATTTTTACTTACTGTAAGCTTTCATATACAGTCTGAATTTTTTTTAATAGGTGCATTTACCACTATTTTAATGATTTAAAGGTTCATCCAAACCCAGAACCAGTTGCTGTCGAGTGGATTCCAACTCACGGTGACCTCACGCATATCAGAGTGGAGCTGTGCTCCACAGTCTTCACGGGCTGACTTTTGGAAGGAGATCACCAGGCCTTTCTTCCAAAGTGCCTCTGGGTGGACTTGAACCTCTAACTTGTCAGTTAGGAGCTGTGTGCGTTTATGTCACGCAAGGACTCTCAACCAGTCGCCACTGAGCTGAGTCTGACTCATGGCGACCCCATGTGTGTCGGAGTAGAACTGCGCCCCATCTCTGATTTTGCTGATATCTGAATCTGAATTCTCTATTTCAGGGTGGTTCCCCCCGTATGGCAGTAAATCTCTAAGCTAGCGAGTGAACCTAACAGACTGTCCAGAATTCCAATCATAACTCAACTCTTTTGTTCTCTGTATGTTGTAGAGCACAGACTTATTCTTGTGAAATGATTCAGTAATTACCTTTTATCATATTCTATTGAAGGAAAATTATATACTACAATGGTCTTCTCAATAAAGTATCTTTATACCAATAATGACTATTATGGGTCTACAGTATTTGATATAATGTGTATAAATAACATTAAAAGACTAAGTTTTAAATGGTTCACCCAAGCTAAGAATTCATATAATCCATTAGACAATTAGCTATGTGAATATAGATCATTAAAATCAAAGTCTATTCTAGGTCTAAAGAATCGAGTCTTAAAATAAATGCAGCTTAAGTTAAGAAGGGGAAACCCTGCTGGCATAACAGTTAAGTCCTATGGCTACTAACCAAAAGGTTGGCGGTTCAAATCCACCAGGTGCTTCTTGGAACCTCTATGGGGCAGCTCTACCCTGTCCTATAGGGTCGCTATGAGTCGGAATCAACTTGATGGCAATGGTTTGGTTTTTGGAAGTTAAGAAGGTAGGAAAACATTATACTAAATAGCTCTCTCCCCTAAAAAGGAAAGGACAAGTTCCATTTTTTTACACCCAAGCCTAAGTTAAAAACACAAAAATACCTTGATTAAAAAATAATTATAATTATGGAAGTTGCTTAAAACCTATACACCGAACATCAATTCTGTAACTATGTGGGGCACTAAAACTGGGCATTTGTCAAGTATAAACAGGGCCACTCGGTTCAACAAAGTTTAAATGATACTTACAGAGGTATCGTAGTTCCCAGGTGGAGCAACATAAGTCACGGTTCCTCTGTTTCGCGGGGGTAACATGATTTTGTGTCTGATGAGTGAGTTCTCGTTGACAATTCCATAAATATCCCCGCCAGTGATATGGCTACCAACCTAGAGAAGAAAAGCAACAAATCCAAATAAACATCAAGTGGACACCCTCTGCTCCTACAACTGACATTATCTGCCTCACTTATTAACAAATCATGTTAGTTCTATAATCTTTCTAGTCGATCTAAGTTTAAACTATGCTTCCGCATAGTTCATTTCGCATTCTTTTACCAGCGTTAGGGATCTTGGTGGTACAGACATACCCGTAGGTTTTTGCAAGGTGTAAAGTCCCATTTGATGTCTCTGCTCAGAGCAGACACGTTGACTCCTCTGGGTATGTAGATGCTCTGGGTCTGACTGCTGATATCCGACAAAGGTCTCTGAATCCCGTCAAAGATGGCTCCCATAATGCCAGGGCCAAGCTCTACCGAGAGGGGTTTGCCAGTGCGGAGTACAGGATCTCCAACAGACACACCAGCTTCAGAGAAGAGGTTGAGGAAAACTCACTGTAACAGTTTCGTGAGGCTATAAAAAGGAGATACCACCAAGTAATGAAGAAAAGACACACACGTAAGGGGCTGAAACAGAGGTTCCCAAACTTTTTCAGTTTGCGGTATCCTTAGTGTTTCACTAATTTTTTCACAATGCCGCAAGCCAAAAGATAAAACACACAGTTCCACTTATTAAAGTTAGGTCCAGATAGAATAATGAGAATTTATGTCTAACAACTACGTAGCAATCTGAAAGATTAATACAAAGAAATTGAAAGAAAAAATACTTTAATTCCATTTTTAAATAACCACACTTGTGATGAATGGAATGCATGTGCCTGCTGGGCCTTGTACAATTTTCAAACCTTGGAATCAGACAGGGCACCTGCTCCACACTGACTGTCACACAGTGCTCGCTTTTGACCTTCACGACCGCTAGACACTCAGCTTCGCAAAGATACGGTGGCATCACCAACAAGAGCGTAGTACGGTCTACATCACAAGCAAACAATGAAACTGTTTATTAACTCAAGCTACTAGTTCACATGGTATCTGACAAGATGTCTAGTATTTTTGTATCAACCTCAAAAATTTTAAGCATCATGAGGCACTAGGTGGGTACACTGTGGCTGCCCCAGAGTAACTCAGCACAGTTTGGAAATCGCAGGGCTAAAATCATACGGAAGTAAACCGCTTGTAAGTTAATATATTGTGCCATTTATATTACTCAGGAACATGAGTTGCCAAAACAGGATATTAGTTCCCAAGCAAAAACTTAAAAATCATAAGAATTAAGAAGTCATTTTAGAAAAGAAAGGAATAAAATCTACAAATAAGTACATTGTATCTGCCTTGCTCTCACATATTTGTTGATGGGAGAACCCATACAACTACTATTGAGAGCAATTTAACAGTATCTGTCAAAATTAAAAACACACAAACTTTGACACAGGAATCAGACATCTGTGAATTCATAAAAATTAGAGTTATCTACAACATTGTTTTTAACAGCAAAAGTCTAGAATCAACCAATATTTCTATCATTAAGGGACTGATTAATAAATTCTGGTCAATCCATACGATGGAATTCTACAGAACTGTTTAAAAAAGAAAATAGGAAGCATCTGTAAATTGCTCTGGAAAGATCTCCAAGGTATGTGTTTTCATTTACAATTTTTTTTAATTAATTTTTATTAAGCTTCAAGTGAACATTTACCATTCCAATCAGTCTGTCACATGTAGGTTTACATACATCTTACTCCCTTCTCCCACTTGCTCTCCCCCTATTGAGTCAGCCCTTTCAGTCTCTCGTTTCGTGCCAATTTTGCCATCTTCCCTCTCTCTCTATCTTCCCATCCCCCCTCCAGTCAAGAGTTGCCTACACACTCTCCAGTGTCCACCTGATTTAATTAGCTCACTCTTCATCAGCATCTCTCTCCCCTCCACTGACCAGTTCTTTTCATGTCTGATGAGTTGTCTTCGGGGATGGTTCCTGTCCTGTGCCATCAGAAGCTCTGGGGAGCATTGTCTCTGGGATTCCTCTAGTCGCAGTCATACCATTAAAAAAAAAAAAAAAAATTTTTTTTTAGGTATGGTCTTTTTATGAGAAATTGGGGTCTGTATCCCATTGGTCTCCTGCTCCCTCAGGAGCTGTCTGTTGTGCTCCCTGACAGGGCAGACATCGATTGTGGCCGGGTACCAACTAGTTCTGGTCTCAGGACAATGTAGGTCTCTGGTTCATGTGGCCCTTTCTGTCTCTTGAGTTCTTAGTTGTCGTGTGACCTTGGTGTTCTTCCTTTGCCTTTGCTCCAGGTAGGTTGAGACCAATTGATGTATCTTAGAAGGCCGCTTGTTGGCATTTAGGACCCCAGGTGCCACAATTCGAACTGGGATGCAGAATGTTTTCATAATAGAATTATTTTGCCCATTGACTTAGAAGTCCCCTCAAACCAAGTTCCCCAGACCCCAGCCCCTGCTCCGCTGACCTTTGAAGCTTTCATTTTATCCCGGAAACCTCTTTGCTTTTAGTCCAGTCCAATTAGGCTGACCTTCCTTGTTTTGAGTGTTGTCTTTCCCCTCAGCCAAAGCAGTTTTTATCTACTGATTGATCAATAAAAAGCCCTCTCCCTCCCTCCCTCCCCCCTTTGTAACCACAAAAGTATGTGTTCTTCTCCGTTTTTTCTATTTCTCAAGATCTTATAATAGTGGTCTTATACAATATTTGTCCTTTTGCCTCTGACTCATTTCGCTCAGCATAATGCCTTCCAGGTTCCTCCATGTTATGAAATGTTTCACAGATTCGTCACTGTTCTTTATCGATGCGTAGTATTCCATTGTGTGAACATACCATAATTTATTTATCCATTCATCCGTTGACGGACATCTTGGTTGCTTCCAGCTTTTTGCTATTGTAAACAGAGCTGCAATAACATGGGTGTGCATATATCTGTTTGTGTGAAGGCTCTTGTATCTCTAGGGTATATTCCGAGGAGTGGGATTTCTGGGTTGTATGGTAGTTCTATTTCTAACTGTTTAAGATAACGACAGATGGATTTCCAAAGGGGTTGTACCATTTTACAATCCCACCAGCAGTGTATGAGAGTTCCAATCTCTCTGCAGCCTCTCCAACATTTATTATTTTGTGTTTTTTGGATTAATGCCAGTCTAGTTGGTGTGAGATGAAATCTCATCGTAGTTTTAATTTGCATTTCTCTAATGGCTAATGATCGGGGAGCATTTTCTCATGTATCTGTTGGCTGTCTGAATATCTTCTTTAGTGAAATGTGTGTTCATATCCTTTGCCCACTTCTTGATTGGGTTGTTTGTCTTTTTGTGGTTGAGTTTTGACAGAATCATGTAGATTTTAGAGATCAGGCGCTGGTCGGAGATGTCATAGCTGAATATTCTTTCCCAGTCTGTAGGTGGTCTTTTTACTCTTTTGGTGAAGTCTTTAGATGAGCATAGGTGTTTGATTTTTAGGAGCTCCCAGTTATCTGGTTTCTCTACGTCATTTTTGGTAATGTTTTGTATTCTGTTTATGCCTTGTATTAGGGCTCCTAGGGTTGTCCCTATTTTTTCTTCCATGATCTTTATCGTTTTAGTCTTTATGTTTAGGTCTTTGATCCACTTGGAGTTAGTTTTTGTGCATGGTGTGAGGTATGGGTCCTGTTTCATTTTTTTGCAAATGGATATCCAGTTATGCCAGCACTTTGTTAAAAAGACTATCATTTCCCCAATTGACTGACACTGGTCCTTTGTCAAATATCAGCTGCTCATACGTGGATGGATTTATATCTGGGTTCTCAATTCTGTTCCATTGGTCTATGTGCCTGTTGTTGTACCAGTACCAGGCTGTTTTGACTACTGTAGCTGTATAATAGGTTCTGAAATCAGGTAGAGTGAGGCCTCCCACTTTCTTCTTCTTTTTCAGTAATGCTTTGCTTATCCGGGGGTTCTTTCCCTTCCATATGAAATTAGTGATTTGTTTCTCTATCCCCTTAAAACATGACATTGGTATTTGGATTGGAAGTGCGTTGTATGTATAGATGGCTTTTGGTAGAATAGACATTTTTACTATGTTAAGTCTTCCTATCCATGAGCAGGGTATGTTTTTCCACTTAAGTATGTCCTCTTGAATTTCTTGTAGCAGAGTTTTATAAGTTTTCTTTGTATAGGTCTTTTACATCCTTGGTAAGATTTATTCCTAAGTATTTTATCTTCTTGGGGGCTACTGTGAATGGTATTGATTTGGTTATTTCCTCTTCGGTGTTCTTTTTGTTGATGTAGAGGAATCCAAGTGATTTTTGTATGTTTATTTTATAACCTGAGACTCTTCCAAACTCTTCTATTAGTTTCAGTAGTTTTCTGGAGGATTCCTTAGGGTTTTCCGTGTATACGATCATGTCATCTGCAAATAGTGATAACTTTACTTCCTCCTTGCCAATCTGGATACCCTTTATTTCTTTGTCTAGCCTAATTGCCCTGGCTAGGACTTCAAGTACGATATTGAATAAGAGCGGTGATAAAGGGCATCCTTGTCTGGTTCCCGTTCTCAAGGGAAATGCTTTCAGGTTCTCTCCATTTAGAGTGATATTGGCTGTTGGCTTTGCATAGATGCCCTTTATTATGTTGAGGAATTTTCCTTCAATTCCTATTTTGCTGAGAGTTTTTATCATAAATGGGTGTTAGACTTTGTCAAATGCCTTTTCTGCATCAATTGATAAGATCACGTGGTTTTTGTCTTTTGTTTTATTTATGTGATGGATTACATTAATGGTTTTTCTGATATTAAACCAGCCTTGCATACCTGGTATAAATCCCACTTGATCAGGGTGAATTATTTTTTTGATGTGCTGTTGGATTCTATTGTCTAGAATTTTGTTGAGGATTTTTGCATCTATGTTCATGAGGGATATAGGTCTAAAATTCTCTTTTTTTGTAATGTCTTTACCTGGTTTTGGTATCAGGGAGATGGTAGCTTCATAGAATGAGCTGGGTAGTATTCCGTCTTTTTGTATGCTTTGAAATACCTTCAGTAGTAATGGTGTCAAGTCTTCTCTGAAGGTTTGGTAGAACTCTGCAGTGAAGCTGTCTGGGCCAGGACTTTTTTTTGTTGGAAGTTTTTTGATTACCGTTTCAATTTCTTTTTTTGTTATGGGTCTATTTAGTTGTTCTACTTCTGAATGTGTTAGTTTAGGTAGGTAGTATTTTTCCAAGAATTTGTCCATTTCTTCTAGGTTTTCAAATTTGTTAGAGTACAATTTTACGTAGTAATCTGAAATGATTCTTTTAATTTCATTTGGCTCTGTTGTGATGTGGTCCTTCTCGTTTCTTATTCGGGTTATTTGTTTCCTTTCCTGTTTTTCTTTAGTCAGTCTAGCCAATGGTTTATCAATTTTGTTAATTTTTTCAAAGAACCAGCTTTTGGCTTTGTTAATTCTTTCAATTGTTTTTCTGTTCTCTAATTCATTTAGTTCAGCTCTAATTTTTATTATTTGTTTTCTTCTGGTGCCTGATGGGTTCTTTTATTGCTCAGTTTCTATTTGTTCAAGTTGTAGGGACAGTTCTCTGCTTTTGGCTCTTTCTTCTTTTTGTATGTGTGCATTTATCGATATAAATTGGCCTCTGAGCACTGCTTTTGCTGTGTCCCAGAGGTTTTGATAGGAAGTATTTTCATTCTCGTTGCTTTCTAAGAATTTCCTTATTCCCTCCTTGATGTCTTCTATAACCCTGTCTTTTTTCAGGAGGGTATTGTTCAGTTTCCAAGTATTTGATATCTTTTCCCTAGTTTTTCTGTTATTGATTTCTAGCTTCATTGCCTTGTGGTCTGAGAAGATGCTTTGTAATATTTCGATGTTTTGGATTCTGCAAAGATTTGTTTTATGACCTAATATGTGGTCTATTCTAGAGAATGTTCCATGTGCGCTAGAAAAAAAAGTATACTTTGCAGCAGTTGGGTGGAGAGTTCTGTATAAGTCAATGAGGTCAAGTTGGTTGATTGTTGTAAGTAGGTCTTCCGTGTCTCTATTGAGCTTCTTACTGGATGTCCTGTCCTTCTCCGAAAGTGGTGTGTTGAAGTCTCCTACTATAAATGTGGAGGTGTCTATCTCACTTTTCAATTCTGTTAAAATTTGATTTATGTACCTTGCAGCCCTGTCATTGGGTCCGTAAATATTTAATATGGTTATGTCTTCCTGATCAATTGTCCCTTTTATCATTATATAGTGTCCTTCTTTATCCTTTGTGGCGGATTTAAGTCTAAAGTCTATTTTGTCAGAAATTAACATTGCTATTCCTCTTCTTTTTTGTTTATTATTTGCTTGATATATTTTTTCCATCCTTTGAGTTTTAGTTTGTATGTGTCTCTAAGTCCAAGGTGTGTCTCTTGTAGGCAGCATATAGATGGATCGTGTTTCTTTATCCAGTCCGTGACTCTCTGTCTCTTTATTGGTGCATTTAGTCCATTTACATTCAACGTAATTATAGATAAATAAGTTTTTAGTGCTGTCATTTTGATGCCTTTTCATGTGTGTTGTTGGCCATTTCATT
This sequence comes from Elephas maximus indicus, assembly GCF_024166365.1. NCBI lineage: Eukaryota > Metazoa > Chordata > Mammalia > Proboscidea > Elephantidae > Elephas > Elephas maximus. Next base: position 2,688,152 of record NC_064819.1, on the reverse strand, counting down.
TTTCCACATGCTTTTTTGGGGTGAGACGTTTTTCTTAGTAGCTTGTGAGATCCTCATTTTCATAATGTTTAACTTTATGTTTGTTGAGTCGTTACGTTTTTCTTGGCTTTTTTCTTGAGTTATGAAATTGATATTCCTTTTTGTGGTTACCTTATTACTTACCCCTATTTCTCTAAATAAAAACCTAACTTGTATCGTTCTATATCACCTTGTATCACTCTCCATCTGGCAGTTCAATGCCTCCTATATTTAGTCCCTTAATTAATCTTAATTTATTTGTTTTTGTGATTTCCCTATTTGAGTTGCTATCAGGACGTTCTGTTTTGTGACCTTGTGTTGTGCTGGTATCTGATATTATTGGTTTTCTGACCAAACAATATCCTTTAGTATTTCTTGTAGCTTTGGTTTGGTTTTTGCAAATTCTCTAAACTTGTGCTTATCTGTAAATATCTTAATTTCGCCTTCATATTTCAGAGAGAGTTTTGCTGGATATATGATCCTTGGCTGGCAGTTTTTCTCCTTCAGTGTTCTGTATATGTCGTCCCATTCCCTTCTTGCCTGCATGGTTTCTGCTGAGTAGTTTGAACTTATTCTTATAGATTCTCCCTTGAAGGAAACCTTTCTTTTCTCCCTGGCTGCTTTTAAAATTTTCTGTTTACCTTTGGTTTTGGCAAGTTTGATGATAATATGTCTTGGTGTTTTTCTTTTTGGATCCATCTTAAATGGGGTTCGATGAGCATCTTGGATAGATATCCTTTCGTCTTTCATGATGTCAGGGAAGTTTTGTGTCAGGATTTCTTCAACTATTTTCTCTGTGTTTTCTGTCCCCCCTCCCTGTTCTGGGACTCCAATCACTCTCAAGTTATCCTTCTTGATAGAGTCCCACATGATTCTTAGGGTTTCTTCATTTTTTTAAATTCTTTTATCTGATTTTTTTTCAGCTATGTTGGTGTTGATTCCCTGGTCCTCCAGAAGTCCCAGTCTACATTCTAATTGCTCGAGTCTGCTCCTCTGACTTCCTATTGCGTTGTCTAATTCTGTAATTGTATTGTTAATCTTTTGGATTTCTACATGCTGTCTCTCTATGGATTCTTGCAACTTATTAATTTTTCCACTATGTTCTTGAATAATCTGAGTTCTTCAACAGTTTTATCAGTGTGTTCCTTGGCTTTTTCTGCAGTTATCCTAATTGCATTTGTGATATCTTTAAGCCTTCTGTAAATTAGTTTTTTATATTCTGTATCTGATAATTCCAGGATTGTATCTTCATTTGGGAAAGATTTTGATTCTTTTGTTTGGGGGGTTGGAGAAGCTGTCATGGTCTGTTTCTTTATGTGGTTTGATATGTACTGCTGTCTCCAAGCCATCACTGGGAAACTAGATTTTCCAGGTAATCAGCTAAAAAAAAATGCAGTCAGATCCCTATCTGAATTCTCCCTCTTGCTCAGGGTATTCGGATGCTAATGGAGCCGCCTGGGGAGGGTGGGGGAGGGATCAGAGAGCTAGGAGTGTAGCACCACAGAATATAGAGCTGATCCCCGCATTCACGCTCCGCCCCCGTCCGCCAAAATCCCGGCGGGACGGCTCCCCGGCTGGGATGCTACTCTCCCCGCTTCGAGACCAGTCACTTCCAGGGACTTCTCCCTCCGGTGCGCCGCACCGCTCGCGCAAACTGGGTGGGCGTCTCCCGCACGAACGGGTGGGCCCACCCCCGGGGTCTATTCAGGGGAATATAATTGGACCCCGCGCTCATGCCCTGCCCGGGCGCGCCCAAATCCCAGCGGGACGGCTCCCCGGCTGGGACGCTGCTTTCCCCGCTCCAAGACCAGTCACGTCCTCCCGGGGACTTCTCCCTCCGGTGCGCTGCACCGTTTGTGCGAACTGGGTGGGCGTCACCCGCACGACCAGGTGGGCCCGCCCCCTGGGTCAATTCAGGGGAATATAACTGATCCCCGCGCTCACACCCGCCCGCTCTCGCCAAGATCCCAGCGGGACGGCTCCCCGGCTGGGACGCTGCTCTCCCCACTCTGAGATCAGTCACTTCCTCCCGGGGACTTCTCCCTCCAGTGCACCGCACCGTATGCGCAAACTGGGTGGGCGTCCCCCGCACAAACGTGTGGGCCCCGCCCCGGGGTCTATTCAGGGGAATGCGCTCACACCCCGCCCGCTCTCGCCAAGATCCCAGCGGGACGGCTCCCCGGCTGGGACGCTGCTCTCCCCGCTCGAGATCAGTCACTTCCTCCTGGGGATTTCTCCCTCCGGTGCACCGCACCACTCGTACGAACTGGGTGGGTGTGGCCCTCACGAACAGCTGGGCCCGCCCCCGGGGTCTATTCAGGGGAATGCGCTCACACCCCGCCCGCTCTCACCAAGATCCCAGCGGGACGGCTCCCCGGTTGGGACGCTGCTCTCCCCGCTCCGAGACCAGTCACTTCCTCCTGGGGACTTCTCCCTCCGGTGCGCCGCGCCGCACGCGCGAACGGGGTGGGCGTCCCCCAGACGAATGTGTGGGCCCCGCCCCGGGGTCGCTTTAGAGAAATATAGCTGATACCCCCGCTCGCGCCACGCCCGCTGTCCGCCAAACTCCCGGGGGGACGGCTCCCCGGCTGGGACACTGCTCTCCCCGCTCCAAGATCAGTCACTGCCTCCCGGGTGCTTCTCCCACCGACTGCGCCGCTACGCCACCCGCGCCAACCAGCTAGACTTCCTCCCGGGATGGGTTCGGGGGGGTAGGGCTGGGCCCCTTGTCTGTGCCGTCTGCCCCCCTGGGCTCTGCCCCAGATCGGGCTCCAAAGGTCACCTGCCTGGTACGCTGGCTCCTAGTTCTGAAAACGGTCGCTGTCTGCCCGTATTTGTTCGTTTTCCGTCTCTAAGTCTGTGTTTGTTGTTCAGAGTTCGTAGATTGTTATGTATGTGATCGATTCACTTGTTTTTCCGAGTCTTTGTTGCAAGAGGGATCCGCTGTAGCGCCCACCTAGTCCGCCATCTTGGCCCCCTTCATTTACAATATTTGATTATAAATTTTTTCAAAACTTACAGCAAATTTGGAAGAATTTTACACTGGATGCCCCTATATCTACCAGCTAGATTCTACCATTAACATTTTGCTATCCATCCATCTTCCATGATACATCTATTTTTAAAGAAAAAAAGCAAGGTCCAGAACAGTGCGTATAATGTGCTCTTAGAGGGGAAAAAGGGAGGAGAAATAAAAATATACACGTGTATTTACTCACATATGCAATTAAGAAACTAGAAAGATATACAAGGTACCAATAAAAGTGGTTGTATACATGTGTATCTTTAAAAATGGCCAGATACAAGATGACAAAGGTGAGAGGGAGGGTGTTCACCACAGGCATTTTCATTTATTTACTTATTGTTAATTTTCAAATCATGTAAAAGATTAAATAAAAAGATAAGGCTAAATAAGAAAAAAATCTGTTCGATTACTCACGACTTAAAAGACTTTTAGTTTTATTTCAAATTTTCAAATAATTTTGTTTTGAATTAGCACACCAGTACACATAGAATTGGTTATCTGCCAGCATGTATTTTAATATGGCAAAAAAAAAGAAAAATGTATCAAATAAATCTTGATTAAATAGTCAAAGAATGAATGCTGACCTTGAGAGTCAATTTAAGCAAGAGACATAAGTGAGCAAATAAAAGTAAAAAAAAATTTAAAGTGGTTCCCTTTCACCAGGCTTAACAATTTATTTCTCACAGAAAATTTAAAATATAAACTATATTTAAAAGCCCAAAATACGATAACCAAACATATAGCAGAGATTCTCTACTGCGAAAGCTGTAATGTAACGTGCAATCCAGCGCTATTCACCAGAATAAGGATAGAGGGTGCTGACCGATGCGTTTATGGACTTACTATTTTAAACAGAATCATGACTGGAGAATTTAAACCAAACCAATCAATGCTGCTACGCAGTTTATGCTTTCTCTATAGTAAGCATCCCTCTGAAGAAAAATTCCAAGTGGTTTTCCCCAAGTTTGTGAACCACCAAAACACGAAGAGCAATGGAAGTTCAGAAGATAATGCTAATTTTCCAAAACAAGAGCATTCACTTCTAGTACCTTCCTCCCTTTCTTCAATAAACTCCTGTAAAAATTAGGCTTCTGTACAACACCAGCATTACACGCTTATAGTATCAATGGTTGATTCTGCTTCTACTTTTCAATTAAATCCTTAGATTCTGACATGTACAAAGTGGTGGGGAATTGAATCAAAAGGATACAAGTTTCTTCATACACCTGGATAGTAGCCATGTCACCCTCCAATCGAATGATCTCTCCCACCAGCTCGCTGTGGCCCACTCTCACCAGCTCATACATGGCTGCACCCGCCATGTCACAGGCCGTAACCACTAAAGAGAACCAGAGAGTATTCTGATGACTCGAGACTCTGATACTCTGTAAATACTAACAGATAATTAAAACATGTAACAATAAATCCAATAACATGCGTCTCACATTCCCAAGAAACTCAAACACCCATAATGGAACACCCAGATAGCTCCACGTGGAGGTGCATTTTTAGTAGAGGCTACAAAGCCCTGAGGGCACAGTGGTTAAAGTGATCCACTGCTAACCTGAGCATCAGCGGTTCGAAGCCAGCAGCAGCTCTGATGTGGCACTCTGCTTCATGCAGATTTACAGCCTCCTGTTTGGTTTCTTGTGTTTTCTGAGGCCCTGGTGGTGTAACGGCTACACGCTCAGCCGCTAACCAAAATGTTACAACCCACCAGTGGCTCCTCGGGAGAAGACCTGGCGATCTCCTCCTGAAATGACTACGGCCTAGGGAACCCTACGAGGCAGTTCTACTCTGCCACATGGGGTCGTTTAGAGTCAGAATCAACTTGATGGCATTTAACATCATAAAGTAGGAGACACACACACACACAAATACAATTCTTGGGCTAAAGATGATTTATTTAAAAATATATATGAAAATTATTTTCAAAATTTTGAGGTTGTATATGATAAACTCTTATCTGATAGCGCTGGGGTCCTTCTGATCATCTCAGGTTGCTATAATACATGGATGGTTTTTGGCACAATTAAAAAAAAAAAACTTTAGAACTAAAATCATAGCAAGAGTTTCAGCTAAGAGTACGGGAGAATGCCGCACAAGCGTCAGTTTGCTGTGTTGTCAGCACGTCCCTCGGAACTGAATATTTAAAGCAGTATTTTTACTTTCTCACACTTTGTATCAGTGGTTTTTTTAAAACTCTTCTGGGCGTGGGCCCTTCTGATAGTCTAATGGTAGCTGTGTATAGAGAAACACGCATCTGCGGAATTTTCCTTACAGACCAGGAGACGATGTTTATGATCTGTCTCAAACACTGGCTGAACTTCAGGTTAAGAACCCCTACTTCCTGTCAGTAGTGAACCAGAATGGGAACCTAATATTTTGGTCTAATATGTTTCTAGTAAGTAAATTTATTTTTCTGGAAGAGAGGAAAGGTTGTCACATTTTCAGATATGTGTAAAAAAAAGAGAAAAAAAATTTTTTTTTTTAGTAGGAACAAACCCAGTTTTAATATTTCATCTTCTGATACGATGGATTAGAATGATGTAATCGCTAATATTCAGATGGGAACTACTAATAATTATCGTGTGTTAGAACCACTAAGACCTACTCATTCCGTAAACATTGATTTGTACCTACTTATAGAAGAAGAATGATTAAGACGTACTTAATACCAAAGGTGGACCCCTGGTGGCGCAGTGGTTAAGAGCTCAGCTGTTACCAAAAAGTCAGCAGTTCCGACCCATCAGCCACTCCTGGGAAACCCTACGGGGCAGTTCTACTCTGTCCTATAGGGTCACTGTGAGTCAGAATTCACTCAATGGCAACGGGTTTTAATAACAAAGCAATGCAATTTCCTTATTATCTTATGAAGCACTCAAGAATTATAAATAGGTTCCAGGAGTAGTTTACTACAAGTTTCAGAAGAATATTTTTACCTAAACTCTCTTGATGGTATTCTTTTGGTTTTTCCCTAAAACTCCTTGTATAGAGTCTGTCTGCCCTGAAGACCCTTTAAAATTATTAAAAGGAAAATTGTTTCTCTAATTTTTTTATCTTCTCAGATAACATTTTGGGGATTTACAGTCATGTGGCCATGGCAAGAGAGACTAAAAGCAGCGAGATGTAGAGTCCAAGCTAGAATGCTATGATTTACGTTGTAGGAGCTTCTCGGAGAGAACTGCCAGAAAAGCTGTAGATCTTAGAAGGGAAATAATTTATCTCTTCTTCTCGATGGCACTGGGGGCGGACTGGGTCTCCTTTATGAAAGAAAGCTGCTTTAGGGAGTCGCTGAAACTAATGACTACTTGCTCATTATTTACTAAAATATTCAAAAGGTTATTTAAAAAATGGAGAAACTTCTGGATTGAGTAGAATAAATTATTCCCCTGTAAATATTACTTCTCATTCCCTCTTACTATTTTCCATCGGTGAGACTGAGCTTTAGGGGTGAAAATATAGGCCCTGTACATATTATTTAGACTCCTTTTTTTAAAAAATAACATTAAGAGAAGAAGATATGTATAAACACCTTCATTTTACCCCCCGGAGTTTTCTAAAAACACACTTTATTAATGGGTTGCTTTAAGGTGTATCAGTAGGCGATGAGCCTTAGTCTGATTTCATGGTCCCTTTAAGATACACAAATTTAAAACTTCGGTCTGCACTAGTTTGCTAAATCTAGGTTAGAACAGTAAAGCTGTTCAACTTGGATCCCGCTTACTCAGCATGCAATATACATGCTGTTTTGTAAAGCTTATGGGTTTAAAAAAAAAAAGCATTTGTAAATCAGTAAGGCAAATAAGATGGCAGGAAAAACCTTTTATAAGAAACTAATTTTAAAAAGTGCTCAGGCAGTTTTTCATTTAAGTATTACAGATTATAACAGTTACTCTTCGGGCTTCACTTCAGAATCAACTTGTTCAGTAAAAACTTACTTTAAAAACATGCTTTTTGCTTTTAAATTGAACTTAAAATATTTATGACTTCACTATCTAATATTACGTACTTCTGGAAATTCAAACTTAAAAAAAAAAAAGTCAGTGCCTAAATGTATCACTGTTTCCTTGACACATGTATAATCAAGAAACTAAAAATAAATTCTAGAAAGTTTTAGTTCTCTTTGCACAATGACCTGTAGCAGCATTCTCATTTCTATTTACCGGCCAAAATTTTGTTTTTATTATCCTCTCCAGAATGTGCAGTCATTTCCCATGTCTGAGTTAATCACAGTAGCAACATGGAAAACCGATGGCAGTTTAGATCATAACCTCAAAAAATCTCCTTTGACCCAGCCACCAGAGCCATCTTCTCGGACTCTGCAACACTGCTTTTCATCTCCTCATGAAATATTCTCACAGAGCCTCCTCCAGCTAGGCATGTCCTTCAACAACATGTTTTATACTTCTGGGATGTACTCCTGAATGAAGACAGAGCAATCTGAGAGAAGACTATGAGGAGAGCTTCAAAACCAGGGGCTGACAAACTACAGCCCAGGAGCCAAATCTGGCCACTTCTGGTTTTTGTAAATAAGGTTTTGCTGGAACACAGCCCCACTCATCTGCTTACATACTGTCTACAGCTGCAGCAGACATTTCACATTGTGACAGCAGAGCTGAGCAGTCACAACTGAGACCGTGTGGTCTGTAAAGCCTAAAATATTTACCATCTAGTCTTCCACAGAAAAAGTTTGTCAACGCCTGCTCAAGGCCAAAGAGACAGAGCATGACCTCTGAGGAAGGATAAAGAGACTGTAACTATTTAGAAAAGGAAGATAAGAGGCAGAGTCAAGGATACTGCTGAGAAATACTCCAGAGACAATTTTCAAAGTTCTAATCAAATTAAGAGACATTACGGAATGCCTATCTGTAAGATATTGGGTACTAAACACTATAAAATTATTATAAGTTATAAAATTTATAGCTTTTTCAGCTCAAATTTAACAAGAAAAATTAAGATACATATAGATAAAACTCTGAATACTAGTTATACATTTATGTAACAGATTAAGATAAAAATAAACAGGATATCACAAAACGGCATCTGAATAATTATCAAATTAGATAACACCTTACGATGGCAACATTACTTCAGTCTCACAGAGGTTACGGGACCTTTTTAAGGACTGATAAAATTTCTGTTATTGAACAAAAGCTTTGTATTTCTCCCCAAACACCCTGAAAAGACAGCCGGGTAGTAAGAAGCTACAAATTCTTACTATGGGGATGATTACGCGCCACTTACCAGGCCCTGAGACCCCATGCACATAACCAAATGTGCTTTCCTTATCTTCATCGAGTATTTTGGGTAGCTTGGAGAAATCCATCATGTTACTTTACCTACGGTTAAAAAAAAGAAAAAATTAAGTTATAATTCAACCCCCAAAGCAACAGAATCAATGTGGGTGGTCGGTCAACTTTCACTTTGGTGTATTGGTTTACTATCACCTGTTCAAGGTAAAATATAAAACTATTTAGACTGGGTTAAAAGTATCTCCTTCCTGGGGGCCTTCTGGTTATTAAAATTCAGAACTGTATATCTGTATGCAAGGTATTCCACAAGGAATAACAAACAGAGTAACAAACCACGTAAAATCTTCCCAACGCCTTATCCAGTCCTGCAACGTCCGGCCTCCCTTTATCTCTCTGGCCTCTTCTGCTAGTACCCTTCCCTTCAATCATTCCGCTTATACACAGTGAACATTTCGCCAGCTTCTCAAAAACACAAGAGCACTCTGCCTCAAGGCCTCTGTACCTGGTGTTCCCTCCGCCTGAAGCGTGCTTCGCCCAGACCTTTATTCCAAGGTCACTTTCTCCTTGAGGCTTCCTCCCACCTAAATAAACACCTTGTGCTTTGTGTTTCAGCAGAACACTTTTCGGAGCACTGGTGGCACAGTGGTTAAGAGCTCAGGCTGCTAACCTAAAGGTCGGCTGTTCGAATCCACCAGCTGCTCCTCGGAAACACTATGGAGCAGTTCTACCCTGTCCTATAGGGTTGCTATGAGTCGGAATAGACTCAATGGTAATGGGTTTGTTGTTTTTGTTTTGTTTTTTGGTATAATACTTTTTATCACCTAACAAATTATATGGAGCCCTGGTGGGGCAGTGGTTAAGAGCTCGGCTGCTGAGGCAGTTCAAATCCATCACCTGCTCCTTGGGAACCCTATGGGGCAGTTCTACTCTGTCCTAGATGGTTGTTTTACAACTTTATTATCTTTCTCCCCTGAAAAAAATCTTCAATTATTATAGTTTGAGAAGAGACTACAAATTCACCAAAGCGAGTTTCTCCCAAATATCTGCAAGGCATTAAATTAAAAAATAGCCTTGGGAAAAGTGTCAGTAAACCTGGGAATTACTCCAAACTAGACTTTTCTATTAAAAAATGTGCCATATACGGGAACATATTACAGACCCTGAAAAGTTATACCCTGAAGTAAGCTGTAGCCACTTTGGATTACTGGACTTTAAAATTCATCTGGGGACATTTTTCCTTTTTTACTGGAACACCTCTTAACATCTCGCAACGTTCCACAGAACGGTTTAAGAAATTCTGACTTAGTTCAAACCCTTCATGTTACAGATTAAAAAAAAAAAACCCGTTGCCGTCGAGTCGATTCCAACTCATAGCGACCCTATAGGACAGAGTAGAACTGCCCCACGGGGTTCCTAAGGAGCGCCTGGTGGATTTAAACTGCCGACCTTTTGGTTAGCTGCTGTAAGACTTAACCACTATGCTGCTAGGGTTTCCTACATTATAGATATGTAATCTGAAAAAAATAAGTAAAAAGGAATGAACTATCTGAGTCCAACTAGAAACTGGTGGCAAACACCATAGTAGAAAGCGTATTTTTGACTGCTGCTCTAACTTAAAACTTACCGATGATTTCTTTAAGAAGATGAAATACATATAAAAAGTTAAACAATGTCCTACAACAGCAACTGGAAAGATCAGACAGGAATCTTAGGGGTCGGTGAGTTTATGTGAATGGAGGAGGAACAACTCAGAGGAGGAGGGGAGAATGGCTGAACAACTAGACGAATGTGATCTAGGTCACTGAATGGTACATGCAGGAACTGTCGAATTAGTGTATGTTTTGCTGTTGTATATTCTCAACCACGACAACAACAAAAAGGAAAAAAAAAATTAATTAACGTCCTAAAGCAATCATATTGGAAGGGTCACAGACCAACAAGCAATAAAGTACCAAAGGGCATACATTTACTTACTGGAAGTTCAAAGACAATGTTTAGAGCAGACATCTTGAGGGTCAGGTAGAATTTGCATGAACTAGGAAAGGAATGATATCAAAGGCATTCCACATAGGGGAAAAACAAGAACAAAAGAATAGAGAAGAAATTTCAAGAATTGTTTTTACTAGGGTAACAGTGAAATAAGGATGCAAAAGTAGACAGGCTCATCTGTGGGTCCTGAACTGAATGCCCAGTAAGGAAGTGGACTTCATCCTATAAACAACAGGGAATTACTGAAGACTGATGGATAACTACCAATAAAAGAATGGTATTTTAGGGTAATTACTCTTAGATTAAGTAGGGGCAGAGGGGAGGAATGCAGGCAAGAACAGTTGAAAGCTCTGGAAATTGTTAAGACTTGCGTAAATAAAATTCAATTCATTAGACATTTACTCAGCTCCTACCAAGGGAAAGGGAGTCCCTGAACGGCACCATTAAGCACTTGGCCACTAAACAAAAGGTGCCTAAGAAGTAAGGCCTGGAGATCAACTTCCCATAAGCCAACCACTGAAAACCCTACGGAGCACAGTTCTACTCTGACACACGGGGGGCCCCCGTGAGTCAGAGCCGACTTAATTGCAACTGTCTTTTTTGTCTTGTTTTTGTTTACCAAGGGAAAGACACCGTACTTTGTTTAGGGGATAAGGGTTAACGTGTGACTATCCTCAAGAGGCTAAACAACTGTACTGGAAAGCAGACTGACTTAAATGCTAAATTGAGGTGAAACAACGCACTGGAACAGAGGAGAACATTCTGATGGAGGAGCAGTGTAGGCCAACGCGGATAAGCACAGGGCACAGGTAGTAGAAAGTACACTGTGACGTTGATTGTGCAGGGTAGATGAGGTAACATCTAAGTCCAAACAAAAGAATCCAGAAAGGAGAAGGAAACACTGAGCCTTGGGGATATAATTCAGACAGTGCTGAGAAGTGTTTTTCAGTCTTTCTGGGGCCACTGAAGGTGCTCTACTCCACAGAGCACAACTTGTAAATGACTAGCAAAAATGTCATGGAACTGGGAAGACAGTGTAACACTGCAGTCATTAAGAATGCAGTCCTAGTTTGATGTATTTAGTGCTGTCAGAAGGGGGATGGTGGACTGGGCTAACAGGGAAGAACTGAGGGATTAAAGAAGCCGGCAAACACACAAAAAGTAAACATTAAAACCACATGGCGAACACCCAATGACAGGGCTGCAAGATACATAAATCAAACTTTAACAGAACTGAAAAGTGAGATAGACACCTCCACAATTATAGTAGGAGACTTCAACACACCACTTTCGGAGAAGGACAGGACATTCAGTAAGAAGCTCAATAGAGACACGGAAGACCTACTTACAACAATCAACCAACTTGACCTCATTGACTTATACAGAACTCTCCACCCAACTGCTGCAAAGTATACTTTTTTTTCTAGCGCACATGGAACATTCTCTAGAATAGACCACATATTAGGTCATAAAACGAACCTTTGCAGAGTCCAAAACATCGAAATATTACAAAGCATCTTCTCAGACCACAAGGCAATAAAACTAGAGATCAATAACAGAAAAACTAGGGAAAAGAAATCAAATACTTGGAAACTGAACAATACCCTCCTGAAAAAAGACTGGGTTATAGAAGACATCAAGGAGGGAATAAGGAAATTCTTAGAAAGCAACGAGAATGAAAATACTTCCTATCAAAACCTCTGGGACACAGCAAAAGCAGTGCTCAGAGGCCAATTTATATCGATAAATGCACACATACAAAAAGAAGAAAGAGCCAAAAGCAGAGAACTGTCCCTACAACTTGAACAAATAGAAACTGAGCAACAAAAGAATCCATCAGGCACCAGAAGAAAACAAATAATAAAAATTAGAGCTGAACTAAATGAATTAGAGAACAGAAAAACAATTGAAAGAATTAACAAAGCCAAAAGCTGGTTCTTTGAAAAAATTAACAAAATTGATAAACCATTGGCTAGACTGACTAAAGAAAAACAGGAAAGGAAACAAATAACCCGAATAAGAAACGAGAAGGACCACATCACAACAGAACCAACTGAAATTAAAAGAATCATATCAGATTATTACGAAAAATTGTACTCTAACAAATTTGCAAACCTAGAAGAAATGGATGAATTCCTGGAAAAACACTACCTACCTAAACTAACACATTCAGAAGTAGAACAACTAAATAGACCCATAACAAAAAAAGACATTGAAACGGTAATCAAAAAACTCCCAACAAAAAAAAGCCCTGGCCCGGATGGCTTCACTGCAGAGTTCTACCAAACTTTCAGAGAAGAGTTAACACCACTACTACTAAAGGTATTTCAAAGCATAGAAAATGACGGAATACTACCCAATTCATTCTATGAAGCCACCATCTCCCTGATACCAAAACCAGGTAAAGACATTACAAAAAAAGAAAATTACAGACCTATATCCCTCATGAACATAGATGCAAAAATCCTCAACAAAATTCTAGCCAATGGAATTCAACAACATTATCAAAAAAATAATTCACCCTGATCAAGTGGGATTTATACCAGGTATGCAAGGCTGGTTTAATATCAGAAAAACCATTAATGTAATCCATCACATAAATAAAACAAAAGACAAAAACCACATGATCTTATCAATTGATGCAGAAAAGGCATTTGACAAAGTCCAACACCTATTTATGAAAAAACTCTCACCAAAATAGGAATTGAAGGAAAATTCCTCAACATAATAAAGGGGATCTGTGCAAAGCCAAAAGCCAACATCACTCTAAATGGAGAGAACCTGAAAGCATTTCCCTTGAGAACAGGAACCAGACAAGGATGCCCTTTATCACCGCTCTTATTCAACATCGTGCTAGAAGTCCTAGCCAGAGCAATTAGGCTAGACAAAGAAATAAAGGGCATCTGGATTGACAAGGAGGAAGTAAAATTATCTCTATTTGCAGATGACATGATCTTATACACAGAAAACCCTAAGGAATCCTCCAGAAAACTACTGAAACTAATAGAAGAGTTTGGAAGAGTCTTAGGTTATAAGATAAACATACAAAAATCACTTGGATTCCTCTACATCAACAAAAAGAACATCGAAGAGGAAATAACCAAATCAATACCATTCACAGTAGCCCCCAAGAAGATAAAATACTTAGGAATAAATCTTACCAAGGATGTAAAAGACCTATACAAAGAAAACTACAAAGCTCTACTACAAGAAATTCAAGAGGACATACTTAAGTGGAAAAACATATCTTGCTCATGGATAGGAAGACTTAGCATAGTAAAAATGTCCATTCTACCAAAAGCCATCTATACATACAATGCACTTCCGATCCAAATTCCAATGTCATTTTTTAAGGGGATAGAGAAACAAATCACCAACTTCATATGGAAGGGAAAGAAGCCCCGGATAAGCAAAGCATTACTGAAAAAGAAGAAGAAAGTAGGAAGCCTCACTCTACCTATTTCAGAACCTATTTTACAGCTACAGTAGTCAAAACAGCCTGGTATTGGTACAACAACAGGCACATAGACCAATGGAACAGAATTGAGAACCCAGATATAAATCCATCCACATATGAGCAGCTGATATTTGACAAAGGCCCAGTGTCAGTTAATTGGGGAAAAGATAGTCTTTTTAACAAATGGTGTGGCATAACTGGATATCCATTTGCAAAAAAATGAAACAGGACCCATACCTCACACCATGCACAAAAACTAACTCCAAGTGGATCAAAGACCTAAACATAAAGACTAAAAACGGTAAAGATCATGGAAGAAAAAATAGGGACAACCTTAGGAGCCCTAATACAAGGCATAAACAGAATACAAAACATTACCAAAAATGACGTAGAGAAACCAGATAACTGGGAACTCCTAAAAATCAAACACCTATGCTCATCTAAAGACTTCACCAAAAGAGTAAAAAGACCACCTACAGACTGGGAAAGAATATTCAGCTATGACATCTCCGACCAGCGCCTGATCTCTAAAATCTACATGATTCTGTCAAAACTCAACCACAAAAAGACAAACAACCCAATCAAGAAGTGGACAAAGGATATGAACACACACTTCACTAAAGAAGATATTCAGGCAGCTAACAGATACATGAGAAAATGCTCTCGATCATTAGCCATTAGAGAATGCAAATTAAAACCACGATGTGATTCCATCTCACTCCAACAAGGCTGGCATGATTAATTTGTCAAAAAACACAAAATAATAAATGTTGGAGAGGCTGCGGAGAGATTGGAACTCTTATACACTGCTGGTGGGAATGCAAAATGGTACAACCACTTTGGAAATCTATCTGGCGTTATCTTAAACAGTTAGAAATAGAACTACCATACAACCCAGAAATCCCACTCCTTGGAATATACCCTAGAGATACAAGAGCCTTCATACAAACAGATATATGCACACCCACGTTTATTGCAGCTCTGTTTACAATAGCAAAAAGCTGGAAGCAACCAAGGTGTCCATCAACAGATGAATGGGTAAATAAATTGTGGTATATTCACACAATGGAATACTACGCATCGATAAAGAACAGTGACGAGTCTGTGAAACATTTCATAACATGGAGGAACCTGGAAGGCATTATGCTGAGCGAAATGAGTCAGAGGCAAAAGGACAAATATTGTATAAGACCACTATTATAAGATCTTGAGAAATAGTATAAACTGAGAAGAACGCATACTTTTGTGGTTACGAGGGGGGGAGGGAGGGAGGGAGGGAGAGGGTTTTTTACTGATTAATTAGTAGATAAGAACTGCTTTAGGTGAAGGGAAAGACAACACTCAATACATGGAAGGTCAGCTCAGTTGGACTGGACCAAAAGCAAATAAGTTTCCGGGATAAAATGAATGCTTCAAAGGTCAGCAGAGCAAGGGCGGGGGTTTGGGGACCATGGTTTAAGGGGACTTCTAAGTCAACTGGCAAAATAATTCTATCATGAAAACATTCTGCATCCCACTTTGAAATGTGGTGTCTGGGGTCTTAAATGCTAACAAGCGGCCATCTAAGATGCATCAATTGGTCTCAACCCTCCTGGAGCAAAGGAAAATGAAGAACACCAAGGTCACACGACAACTAAGAGCCCAAGAGACAGAAAGGGCCACATGAACCAGAGACCTACATCATCCTGAGACCAGAAGAACTAGTTGGTGCCTGGCCACAACCGATGACTGCCCTGACAGGGAGCACAATAGAGAACCCCTGAGGGAGCAGGAGATCAGTGGGATGCAGACCCCAAATTCTCATAAAAAGACCATACTTAATGGTCTGACTGAGACTAGAAGAATCCCGGCGGCCATGGTCCCCAGACCTTCTGTTGACACAGGACAGGAACCATCCCCGAAGACAACTCATCAGACATGAAAGGGACTGGACAGTGGGTAGGCGAGAGATGCTGATGAACAGTGAGCTAATTATATCAGGTGGACACTTGAGACTGTGTTGGCGTCTCCTGTCTGGAGGGGGGATGGGAAGATAGAGAGAGTTGGAAGCTGGCAAAATTGT
This sequence comes from Elephas maximus indicus, assembly GCF_024166365.1. Lineage (NCBI taxonomy): Eukaryota > Metazoa > Chordata > Mammalia > Proboscidea > Elephantidae > Elephas > Elephas maximus. Next base: position 2,672,346 of record NC_064819.1, on the reverse strand, counting down.
CACGAAAGGAGAGACTGGAAGGGCTGACTCATTAGGGGGAGAGCAAGTGGGTGTATGGAGTAAGATGTATATAAACTTATATGTGACAGTCTGACTTGATTTGTAAACGTTCACTTGAAGCTCAATAAAAGTTAATAAAAAAAAAAACCACATGGCGATATGGGAGACCTTGTAAGTGAGGAGAATATGGTCAGAGGGGCAAGGAAAGTGTCAAGAACTTTGAGATGGTATCAGTTATGGGTGGACATGATCAATCAGACTGGTAATTTGTTGACACAGACGAAGGCAGGGAGAGGGGAACAACAGTGCCACTGGTAACAGAAAACGGTGGAATTATGTAGAGAGGAAATAAACTGTAGACATCACTGTGCAAATAAAGGAAACAGGATTCTGGTGTCCTCACGATGAAAATTAAATTGAAAGAAGGGCAATTAAGGGAGGAGGTAAAGAAAAGGCTAAAGATACAGGGAAATCGGTTCACAACACTTTTCTGCTTCCTGAAGACGCAAAAGAAGGGACCATTGAGTAGGAGCAAGTTTGGGACTGCCCCAACCTAAAATATAAGGAAACAACTTTTTTTCTAGCAACTACTTAGGTACTAGGGGAACAAAGTAGCAAAGTTTAAAGATAAACATAATAGTTGGGAAATGGGTCGGGGAAAGCTACTTTCGACCTTCAGAAAATCAAAGATTTTCAGACCAGAACAATCATACAGTCTAACTTCCTCCCATGTACGGGTATTTCCTAAGTGACATTCATGACACATGGTCACCTGCCCATTAAAGTGCTAACAGCATGAGGTCTTGAGTCAGAAGACTCGGGATCACATCCTAGTCCTACCAATGACTCGCTGCAGATCTTCGGTGAATTAAAATCTCTTAATGTCATCGTTTGAAAAATAGAAGTGATGCTGCCACCAACCCCACGAGGGTGTGATTAAATTGCAAATGTATTCAAATATTCCCCCTGAAAATGTGAAACGTAAAATACTTTACAAAATTGTATTGGTAGTACTACTGGAAAAAGCCATCCTACTTTGAGAAATCTTGAGAGTTCAGTCTTATATCCAATCCAAATCTATTTCCTTGTATTTCTACCCTCTGGCTTATTTCTTCCAAGCAATGTGGCCAAACAGATTATGTTGCCTGTCCAGGCAAATTATCTCCAGTGCCTTCAACTGTCCCTCAAAGAATAAGCTTTTTCAGGTCCTTCACTCCTGCAGCTACCTTCCTCTGGAAGTATCTCAGGGCATCTGTGTTTCTTTTGAAACAGCAAACAAAACAAGAAACAATGCTCTAGAGGCCATTATGGGTACTACTTCACCTGTTCTAGATGTTTCTTTTTCTTTGGAGACAGAGACCAAGGTTTTAAGTCACTCAGATCAGTCTGAATTTACGGGTTGTGTCTTTGGACAAACGAAATTCTCAAATCCTTTTGAGCCCCTGCTTCATCTGTAAAATCTAAGGTTGTGAGGCACCTAACTCTCCGTCTAGCAGAAAAGTTAATACTGGTAACTACTGACTTTATTCTGTTTATGCAGGAGAAAATAGCCTAATTTCTAAAAAGTGCCTAATGTTTTCTTTTATTGTCCCTTCAGCTAAGTCCAGTGACTTGGCTAGTTTTATTCCTAGCTATTAGTTATTATGTATATTTCACCATAACATTATTTACAAAAACTAAATACACCCACTCCTCACTTATCGACATGGTTAGGTTCCCAAGACAAGGCCGTTACGCAAAAATCGGTGCTATGCGAAAATGAAGGTTGACCACATCGGATCACAAATGGGGGATGACTACATCGCTACATAGCAGCCAAACCACTGGCAATCGCTGCGCAGCCAAGCCGACACATAACCTTAACCCTGACAGCCAGCACTACTCCCATCTCGGCATTCGGTACTACCAGATGTACACTGCTGATGATCAAAACAGTCAGACAGCAGATTCCTTACTGTTGTTGTAGATGTAAAATGTCAGATGATACAGTTGGTAAGTGAGAAGTAGGTGTACATTTTTTTAAGCATCAGTAATGTGTCAGATGCTGTATTATGGGTACAAAATACAATGTAGGAAGGCACAATCTCTCCCCCGAGGAACTTCTAGCCAGGTGAGACGGAAAGACAAACAGGCAGTGACAACAGGATGACATACGTGGTGTCATAGGAGCAGTACCAGCTGGTATAGAAAAGCATGGAGAGGCACTTAACCTAGACTTGGCACGGGACATTAGTGATTTCCACCAAAACCCACCGTCTTCAAGTCGATTCCAACTCATAGCGACCCTACAGGACAGAGCAGAACTGCCCCATAGTTTCCGAGGAGCGCCTGGTGAATTTGAACTGCTGATATTTTGGTTAGCGGCCGTAGCATTTAACCACTACACCACCAGGGTTTCCATGAGTGACTTAGGGGAGGCTAAAATGAAACTCTAAAGATAAATAAGGATACATCAGAGTATGCAGTAAGGCTTCCCCACAGGTAGCTCAGATCCCTTAGGGCTCACGACGGTGGTCTAGAGAGTTCATGAGGCAACAATGGTGTCTGTTCTCATTTTCTAAGTCAATATGTACATACTTCCTTTTTATGCTAAACAGTGGGAACCGCTAAACATATAATGGGTATGAGCAATGATCAGTAGAAATCGAATCAGTCTGGTCATGATTCAGCCACTTTATGGTGTACCACTCAGCTGGTAATCCTGACCAAACACAGCAAGCTTTGGGAACACTGACATCAAGCCAAAAAGGAAACCAAGAGCCTAAGCGTTAATTCTACAAATTTACCTAGATCCACAGTGTATTCATCTGGTTAATACGTGTATCTTCCAAATATAAAAATACCCCACTAGAATCTTCCCCTTCAGTATTAAGTGCGCATGCCTCTATGTGAAAAAGCATAAGTTGTTAAAGATACTAAGAAAACAACCTCTCAAAATATTTTGACTTTCAATAAACAAGTTATATTGCAAGTTAGGAAACCCTGGTGGCGTAGTGGTTAAGTGCTACGGCTGCTAACCAAAAGGTCGGCAGTTCAAACCCACCAGGTGCTCCTTGGAAACTCTATGGGGCAGCTCTACTCTGTCCTATAGGGCTGCTATGAGTTGGAATCGACTGGGCAGCAACGTGTTTACAGGTATTGCAAGTGAGGTTATACTGAAAGGTAATCTTATCCCAAATCTCCATGACATAAGGTCCAAAGATCACTGATTTGATTTAACGCTACACAGAATAGTTATACAGTGAAACCTATGAGAGCCAGAACTTGACAGGACTGCCTTTTTTTCCCCGGGTCTCGCAAGTTTTCTGCCTTTGACAGGATGCTCACCACTCTCCTACCACTGTCTATTAAGAATTCTTCCTCATAAACATCTAGTGAGTTTTCCTTCTCTGACAGGCTTCCACCGTACACAGGTTCAGCTTTCCCAGGTTTTACCGTATATGCTATTTAATAACTCATCCTTAATATGAAATACAGTTATTCCTGTGGCTCTCAATCATCTAAAAAATAGAAGTGTGAACACCTCCTTTGAAAACAGCTGCTTTCACGAAGTGCGGTATACACAGCTACACTGACAGAGAAATCAACAGTCTTCAGCTGTTTGACTCTTACCTTATTCAAAGATGAAAAGTAAATACCACTTAAAACTAAGATTTTAGTCACAAACCGTAGGGGTTTTTTTCATAGTTGTAAATGATTAAAAAATAAATAAAATCTGCTAGGGGAGGTAAAAATCCAGAACGTTAGCACAGGCAACATCTGATCCAATGAGTCATCACTCTGTCCTCCACAGACGCTACGTACAGGACACTGCAGTGGAAAATCACACCAGAGGCCCTTTTCTCTGCGTTCCTCCATTACACAAGGTCCACCGCGAATTTGGAGATGCTCTGCTGCTGGCTAATGGACTATACCTGGTCAATTCATCATTCCGCAATCAATTCTTTTTACTACCAGAGTCTTGGATGATACAGCTAGTGGGGATAGTAGAGAGGTGGAATATAAAAGCTAAATACCAAGGTTCCAAAGCAGTATTTATTCACTTATAAAATCCCAAGGTGCTTCGCTGAGATTAAAGTATAATTTTAATCTGACACTTGAAAAAGTGTATTCTTCCAAAATGACTAAAGGCTGCCCTTGGAAAGCACAGGTTTTTTTTTTAAAGGTGAAGGAGACCCTAACAGATTACAACCAAATACTTTTTTTCATATACTGTTTATCCTCAGAGAGAAAAAGCATCCTAAATTGTTTAATATGTTCATGCTTGGTCAAAAAGTTACAGAGTAAGTAGAATTCCATCTAATAACATTATATTTATGGGGTACTAGCCATTTTGTGGAAGCCTGGTGGCACAGTGGTTAAGAGCTTAAGCTGCTAACCAAAATGTCGGCAGTTTGAATCCACAAGGTGCCCCATGGAAACTCTTTGGGGCATGTCTACTCTGTCCTGTAGGGTTGATAATGAGTTGGAATCGGCTTAACGGCAACGGGAAGGGAGCCATTTTGTACAATGTTCCTATTCATCTCATTTAATCCACCTAGCAACCCCGCTGGAAACACTTATGTGGCAGATTAACTGCTCCTTCTTTTTTGTCTTGGCCAACAAAAGCCCAACTTTGTTCCAACTTTGGTACACCCATCACGGTAATTCCAGTTTCCTTGCCAACGACTGGTTTGGAAATGAGCATGCAATGATGTTCTGACCAAGAAGAAGTAAGGCAAAGTCTGCTGGGGAGCCTCTGGGAATGACTTCTTTGCTCTTGTAAAAGATACAGGCCAGGAGAAACGACACTCTTCCTCGGGATGTAGTCACATGCAGGGAACGTCGGGAACTATGGCAGCCACCTTGGGACCTTCAAGGGAGCCAATGTAAGCCGGATAGGAAAGATGGGTGCCTCTTATCTTCACTAGTCCACTGAATTAGCCCACATGGCAAGCAAGGAGAGAATTTCCCGAATAAATATTTTTGTATGCATAAATATTTCATAGTGTTATTTTTTAAGAAGGAAGAGAATAGACCAAAAGCTTTTCAATAAGGGCAACCATGAGATCATTATTGTAACAGTTAATAAAAATTATTGAAGTGGAAAAGAAGGAAATGTGTGGACAGAAGTAAACCCAAGACTTAGAAAAGCACAGAAAAATCACAGGTGGCAAATTGGACTAACAGACTATAAAAATGTATTCCTCTGTTTCAATTAATATCAAAACAAAAGTATTTCTGAAGAAGAAACAGTGAAGGGCAGACAATTAATGTGAAAAGAATTCAAACTAACAGCTAAATATGTTTAAGGTTTGTCAATAGCCTTGTGCATAAGCTATTTTATACCATTTCTAAAAATAAAGTCACATATTCCTTTCAGTTCACATTTTTGTAAATAAAATTGTACAATATTGAATGGGAAAACCCAAAGTTTTAACCAGAGTAACAAAATGTTGTATTTAGTGTTTTAAGTTCTACAGAATAAATTTACAAGTTAAAAGTCTATGATCAATAATAAGACTGTTACACAAACAGATTCAAGTAGCCTTGCCCTTGAGGAGTGTATTCGTCGTTTTCTGATGCCCTCCTTTCAGGATATCATAATGTCTTGCCCAGCAGTAACTCAAAAGAATTAAAAGTAGAGAATATCAACTACCATTTGTTAAGCACACACACATCATGCTCCAGGCATTCCATCTCCTTTAACCCTTAACAACCATCCAATGAGGTAGGCATTGCTTGATGAGGAGAGAGGTTTTGAGACTTAAGGAGCCCACTGAAAATGAAGCCACTATAGAGTGATGACAGAGCCCTGGCGGCACAGTGGTTAAAGCGCTTGGCTGCTAACCCAAAGGTCAACAGTTCAAATCCACTGGCCGCTCCACAGGAGAAAGATGTGGCAATCTGCTTCCAAAGAGATTACAGCCTAGGAAACCCTTTGGGGCAGTTCTACTCTGTCCTATAGGGTCGCTATGAGTCTGAATTGACTCGATGGCACCGGGATTTTTTTTTTTTTTTTTTTTTTGATAGAGTGATGACTGGAACCCTGGTTGCTTAACGGTTAAGTGTTCGGCTGCTAATCAAAAGGTTGGTGGTTTGAACCTACCCAGTAGCCCTGCGGGACAAAGACCAGGCAATATGCTCCTGTAAAGATTACAGCCTAGAAGACCCTATGGGGCAGTTCTACTCTGTCTCAAGGGATCCCTATGAGTCGAAAATTGAAAATCAACTCAACAACACCTAACAACAACATAGGGTGATGACACCCAGATTTACTTCAGCCTGATTTCAACACCTATAAATTCAATAACCGATAATGCAAAAGACTTTATGAGCTTTTACCTGTTTATCTTTTTCTTTTTTTTTAATCGAGGATATTTCTTTTCCATTATCTGCTGATTCTATGTTAGAATCACAAACACTCTGGCAAAGGGAGAAGAAAAAAACAAGGCGACATAACAGAGCGTTCCGAAATGAAGAGTGAGTAGTGGGATAAACAAGAATTGACTGTTCCTAATACTTCCTAAAGAACTAAGACTTTTAAAGGACATAATGCGTACTGCTGTATTTACCAACATCTGGCTTCATAACATAAACACAACCAAATGATTACAACAAGCAAAAAAAATTAATGGACCTGCAAAGAACATGGGCATAATCTAAGAGGATAGAAGGGCATATTTGAAGCTCATAAAAATATTAATAAAAACAGGCCCAATACAATTTTGCTAAAATAGGGAACAGCAGAAAATTTCTGGTTAATAAGTTGTCATAAATTCAAAACAATGAAGCCACCTAAAACAGTCCCAGGGTGAGAAGTTCCTCTTATTTTTCCTAGATCAAAAAGTTATGCCTTTTCTACGAATTTTTAGAAAATTTTCTTGATTTCAGGTTATAAAGAAAAATCAAGCCACTGAAGAAATCCCATTGGTTTCCATCTACACTTACCAATGATGTATTTAGTCAAGAAGACAGTCAAAAGATGTAAGTAGTAAAGAAATAAAGTGTTTATGCTGCATACCTTTCTTTAAATTTTTTTTTCAGAAGCAATATGCTTGCAATTTTTTAAACATACAAGAGAAAATCTCACCACTTGACTACTGACTAAGTTACTATTTCCACACAAATGAGTGGGTTTTTTTACATAATCATAATCAATACTGTAATACAACTTTAATATTACTATTTCACTTCAAAGTTTCCATGTTCTACATAGTCTTCGTAAGTATCATTTTTAAGTGTGTACTGGCAGTCTCCAGGTTACAAACGCTGACTTACGGGTAACTTATACGGGCTGCCATAAAGCCATTATATTAAAATTTTGAGTTAAATACAAGGGTTGGTAATAATGGTCTCACGTACTACTTTGTGATGCTCATAAAAAACACTGCATGGTTTGGAAGTGTTTCTTATGTGTTTGATATGCATAAAAAGGTAAAATACATACATATACTAAGGCAAACATCTGACTAACTGATGCTAAAGGAGAACCATATGCACCTGTTTCAACCTACCTACAAATTCAGCTCAAAGGTAGATTTAGGAACAGATGTCCTTCGTAGCCTGGAGACTGCTTGAAACGGTCCATTAAGTGAATATCATAGTTTACCTAATAATACTCTTTATTCGGTAACTGAACCCCTATTTTTATTTTTTATGCCTTGAAAATACTCTTATGTACAATATCAAAGCAGTATCAAACAGATCTAGGTAGTATACTTCTATTCACTTTAACTTACTGGCTAGGTAAAGCCAAGGTAAGTAAGACAACCAACCAAGGATCCATACCGCAAATATTCCTACGGTGCATGCAAGCACGCACACACGTGCACGCACACACACGCACTCACACATGTGTGCACACGCACTCTCTCTCCTACCTGGAGGTAATACATTTCATCTAATCTAAGATACTCCTTTATTTCATGTACTACTAAGGAGAGAAAAAAAACCCAATAAACTATGGTACTCCAAAAACTGCAGGACACACTGTCAGGTACAATAAAATATGGTTTTAGAACTGACTACGGTACACTAATGTTTACATATACGGGAGGTCAGACCTCCCCTGGAATAAAGTCAAAACCTAAGAAATAGAGAAACTATCTCTGAACTGATGGAATGAGTCTTAAAGTTCTGGCACATTGTAAGAGACCTTCAAACCTCATTGACTCAATTTGTGCACAATTAAATAGCAGTATTAATCTAATATTTTAGACCACCGCAGGATTAAATCAACAACGCATCGTGAGCTACACTGAGAATCTGTGGTAAATAATGCTAAATGAGGAAGGGAGCTGTGAATTGATTGACAGATTTAAGAATGATCAATAGCCATCATGAAAAGGTCAATTTGGGTTTATTATTCCCTAAAAATCGTGGAAAGCAATTTAACAATATGCAAAAAAACCCTTAAAGATATCTGAACCATTTGAATTATATGTTATAATTTTGGTAATATATTTGGTATGCGGACGATTTACTGTATTTTCCGCAAATAACGCGCCCCATAAATAACGTGTCCACAGATATAATGCGCGTGGTGCACCTGGGAAAACAATGTGTGAGGAGGCTGCTCAGCTGGCAAAACAAAGCGTAATGCACTTGTTATTTGCATAAAAATAGAATATGCACAGGTTTGTGGTAACGTAACAGCAAAAAAAAATTGAAGTGTCTTAAAAATGCAATTATGATAACTGCAATAACAGTTTATTTGAAATGCTACATCCTTTTTCCCCAAAGATCTATTTAATACTAATAATGAAATTTCTCTTGCTACACACTCTGCCACTCCAGGCTCACAACGCCAAGGACGATTCTCCACAGATTCTCTCCTGGGAGGCTCTCAACCCTCGCCACTTCCAAGCGCAGCAACGGCCACGCAGCTTTTAAAGGTGGGCTTTTAGCTCAGTTCTCAGATAACTGCTTAGGAACTGATCTTATCAACTAAAAAAAAAATGCGGACAACAGATTGTGAGCATTATCCTCTTCAAAAAATAGTCACCCTAGAAGCTATACAATCACTTTAAAAGAAAAAAAGGCTGTTGCTCAAAATAATTAGAAACTTTTCTTAAAAGCTGCCTACAATTATCTTACTGTCTTCTCTATGTTTAGTGAGAAAATTATAAGAAATGGATACATCTGAGACTTGTTCATACAAAGTGTATACAAGAGTCAAAGTTAACAGAGTTGCAATAAAAATTGTATTACATTTGTATTATAAAATGATGTCTATATATTCAAACGGATTTGTACTGTGTCATTTATTTCAAGGATGGAATAGAAGAGAAAGAAGGTTCACAAGCTACAAAGGCACAGTAACTCAAGGCTTAAAAGGAAGCAACACCAAAAACAGGCTCAGGCAGCCAGACAATCTCTGCAAGGAAAATATGACCTAAAGCATAAAGACAGGACAGAAGAGGACAGGAATGCTGCCTAATGACAAAAAAGGTGAAAAAACACTTCACGATCAGATTAAAAAAAAAGTCCACACACGTTTTTAATTCAGGGGGCGAGAAATCTGCATTTCTGTTTACCCAGTATTCTACGATTAATAACACTCGGGGTTATTAACCAAACTGGCCGTGGGAAAGAGAAAAGGATTCAATCACAGACGCGAGTTTTTAATCGTATAGTTCACCCGGGAATTAACTTCCAGTCCCCTGGTGCACTCTCACAGTCTTCCGTATCGCTCTTCTCTAGCGCTTTCGTTGTTGTTGTTAGCTGCCATCCAGTTGCCCCCCGCCCCTGACTCATGGTGACCCCGTGCACGACAGAATGAATTACTGCCCAGTCCTGCACCATCCTCCTGATGAGCTGCAGACTGGACCATTGTGATCCATAAGGTTTCCACTGGCTGCGTTTTGGAAATAGGTTGCCAGGCCTTTCTTCTTAGTCCATCTTAGTCTGGACGCTCTGCTGAAACTTGGTCAGCATCATAGCAACCCATAAGCCTCCAATGACAGGCAGTGGCTGCGCGTGAGGTACACTGGCTGGGAATTGAACTGCATCTCCCACATGGAAGGCGAAAATTCTACACCACTGAACCACCACCCCCAGGAGCCCTGGCGGCACAAGGGTTAAGAGCTCAGCTGCTATCTAAAACATCAGCAGTTTGATTCCACCAGCCACTCCCTGGAAACCCTGTGGGGCAGCTCTACTCTGTCCTATAGGATCTGTCTTAGTTATCTAGTGCTGCCGTAACAGAAATAAACAGAAATAAAGTGGATGGCTTTAACAAAGTGAAATTTGGCTAAAAGTCCAAATTCAGGGTGTCAGCTCCAAGAGAAGGCTTCCTCTCTCTGTTGGCTTTGGAGGAAGGTCCTTCCATCAATCTTTCCCTGGACCAGGAGCTTCTCCATGGACAGAACCCTGGGTCCAAAGGATGGACTCTGCTCGTGGCACTGCTTTCTAGGTGGTACGAAACCCACCCCTCCAGCCTGCCCCACTCTGCTCACTTCTCTCTTTTGTATGCCAAAAGGAACCAGCTCAAAACACAATCCAACCCCTTAGATTAAGTCCTTCCTCGTCAACACAACGTCTGCCCACCCCTCCTCATTAACATCATAGAGGCAGGATTTACAACACCTAGGAAATCACATCAGATGACAAAATGGTGGACAATCACACAATAGTGGGAATCACAGCCCAGCCAAACTGACACACACATTTGGGAGGGGGGCACAATTCAATCCATGACAGGGTCGCTATGAGTGCGAATCGACTCGATGGCAACAGGTTTGGTTTTTGGTTTTCTGAACCACCACTGCCCCCTTTCTAGCACTTATCACTACTGTAATTAAAACTCTGTGAAGGGGTTACTCAATGTCCATCTCCACAACCGGACTGTAGATGCCAAGAAAACACGGAATACATTCATTTCATTCACTGGGTACCCCAATTACACAGGAAAGTGCCTTGGCACACAGTAGGCAATTACTAACTACTGCTCAGTGACAACACCGGCAAGGATGGGAGGCACTCCCATCCACTGGGTGTAAACTCAAACAGCCTTTCAGAAGCACACGAAATACACATTTGGCCTCATGCCCAACGGCCAAGATTTAAAAATCAATATTTATCAGAGGCCAAAGCTAAAGTCAGATATTACCATCATAGAACAATCTTCTGAGATAAAGGATCAAAAACTTTGTTAAAGAACTTAAAATGCTATGATTTTATTGTTAATAATTCAGTGGTTATTGTATTTGATGCTATGAAAGCTAAAACACCAAACAACTCCACAAAACATGGGTAAAATCTCATCTCTATTGTTCTGCCTGGTATTAAGATCTGAATTTTCACAAACATTTGTTAGCTCGGAAAGGACACACATTCACACATACAGATGGATGACTGAGTTTTGACAAAAGTACAAAGGCAATTCAGTGGAGAAAGAACAGCCTTTCCAATAAATGGTGTGGAATAATAACTGGATATCTAAATGCAAAAGAGAAAGAAAGGCACTTCAATCCACACCTTGTACCACATAAAATTAAGGAAGGGTCACTGACCTAAATGTAAACCTCAAGCTATAAAACTCCTAGAAGACAGGAGAAAACCTCTGTGGCTTTATTAGATACAACAAAAAAGCACAAACCAGGGTCTGGACTCTAACATTCTGTACTCTAAATGTCTGCTCTGGACCACTTTGGAGAGCTTGCTGTCTGTCAATCTGCTTCTCAGAGTCAGGTCATAAAAGGTATTTTTTCCTTTTTTGAACAAATGACACAGAGCATACTACCTGGAAATATGTCATCCTAAAGCAGTTTGTGGGTTCTCTAACTCATCTAAATAAAGTTTCTCACTGCCTAATTCTGCATTACCTAAGACTAGGATTTAGGGATTATTTAAACCTCATTTCCCACATACACACGCACAAAAGAATAGTTATTCCTACCCTTACCTAGGTGGCACACTCGTCGTGTTCATATTAACCCACAACCTGACTCCCTACCGAACTACTGGAAAGCTGGTAGATGACTGTTCCTGTATGTAAGACCAGGGGCTTTCACAGTGATAAACAGTTGTAGCATTTGACTCTTCCAATAATACATATTCAAACTTTATCTGACAAAATTTCAATGTGTACATCACATAAAGAGCATTTCAAGTTGTATCTAGAAGGCTTGCTGTTATTCGAAAGTTTTAACAAGAAGTCTAAACGGCATGCCTTGTTCTCATACTGACGTTGTTACACTGGTTTTACGTGGTATAACCTACGCAATCACAGGATGGATCACACGCAACGCAGGATGCTAGAAACATTAAAGGCATCAAACCATTCAGCCTTTCAACAGCTGAAGCTAAATGGCAGATTTTGGCCAAAAGCTGAGGACAAAGCTGAACTTCAGTGCGTCCCTAAATATCTTCCAAAATTCAACATGTAGACATCCTTTGACTCAGCTATTCCATTTCTAGGAATTTACCGCACATGCACAAACTGTACTATTAAGCAGATTTTTGCTACAGCACTGTGTCTGAAGACAGAAGATTTGAGTGCCCGTTAATACGGAGACGGTTAAATCATGGTTGTATGAAAGGCTGTCTGCTTAGTGGTCTTAGGATAGTGAACTCTGGAAAGAGATTCCCTGGGTTCAAATCCTGGGTCCTCCCACTGGTTGGGCATTTAACCATCCCATGCTTCATATTCCTCATTGGTTGGGTGAGGACAAAAACAGTACCTATCTCATAAGGTTGTTGTTAGGCTTTCAGGAGTTGATATATTTAAAACGTTAAGAAAAGTGCTTGGATCAGGAGTAAGTGTTTAATAACTGCTAAGTATGACGATGATGATACAGCTACCCAATTAACACTAGGCTATCTTAAGAAGGAGGCCCAGGCTATCATTAAAAAGGAGGAGGCAGCTTTAACTGTCTACGTCAACGCCTAAAGGCCTCCAAGTAGAAAACGTAAACCTCAGACTAACGGAAACAGCTGTGTTCATGTGCGAATAAGAAAAATGAAAAAAAAAAAAGGAAAGATGAAGAAACTCATAGATATAAATATGCAACTTTTTTTACTGCATTTGTACATGTATTACCCATTCGATTTAATTGAAAATATTGCTGACTAATTCAATAAAGGCTAAAATAATTGAGCCAAGAAATAAAACTAGCATCCCGTAAACCCACATTGTTCATTAACTGAGCTAGCTATCAACAATGACAAGTATTTATATAGCTCTTGCTATGTTGCCAGTTATTATTCCAAACACTATATTTTAGAGCTGAGGAAAATGCAACATAGAAAGACAAAGGTCATTTTCCTAAAGTCACACGGCTAGGAAGTGGCACAGTCAGAATTTGACCTAGACAGTCTACCTCCAGCCTTCTTGCCCTTCACTTTCTTGCTATGTTGCCTCCCAATACTACTTCAAGATTACTTTTTATTTCCATATACCCCAACCCTTTTCAAAAATAATTTGTACGGCTTACAACAAATAACATATATGCCAGAAAATTAAAAAGAAAATTGGCTCTTAAAGAGAAAACCAAAAAATACCAACGTGAGAAACAAATACAGCTGCTGTAAACACGTGACAAACCCGACTCTAAAGCAGTCGCCGTGTTCTATCATGGCTTTGAAGTATTAATTTCAGACTCTTCAACTGGAATCAGAAATTAAATAATTATAAGTGCCATTAATTTTGCTTCTATAAAGACATTCTTATTTGAAGCTTTCTTAAGGAAAGTTACTCTTGCAATCTAGATTTCTTACTCACTGAAATCCAAATGTGGACCTTTCTGAAAAAATTCTGTCATGTGCTTAAAGTCCGGGGACAGATCCCATCCTCATGACAGATACTACGTCTCCAGGACAGAAACCATTCCAAGAGGACTTAGCAGCCAAACCAAAAAATAAAATGTCAATTTGCAACCTAATCTGGTAATGCCTATCATCTCTTGTACATCTTTAATGATAATTTCTTACTGGGTGTCCAAGGGCTGTTAACCAAAAGGTCTGCAGTTCGAATCCACCAGCCTCTCCTTGGAAACCTTACGGGGCAGTTTTACTCTGTCCTATAAGGTCGCTGGAAACCCTGGTGGTGTAAGTGGTTAAGTGCTACTACAGCTGCTAATCAATGGGTGGGCAGTTCGAATCCACCAGGCACTCTTTGGAAACTCTAGAGGGCAGTTCTACTATGTCCTATAAGGTCCCTATGAGCTGGAATCAACTCGACGGCAATGGGTTTAAAGCAATGCCAATCGATTTAAAACCCAAATATAAAGAAAGCACAATAACAAATCCTACATTTTTCTATAATTGCCTAATCTAGAGATACTTTTGATGCATTTGCTTCCACATTTTCCCACATGTATATACAATCACTGCAAACACACAGTTTTTTTAATCATGCCCTTTCTTCAAGCTTACGAGCATTTTGCAATTTTAGTCTTCTCTATTTCACTTTTAAAAAATTGACCTAAGAAATTGCCAAGAACGAACTTATAAAGTTAGATTCCATTTCATAGTTCAAGCACGTCTAGAGTCATTCGGCATCATAACACCTACCACCCATTTTATTTTCACTGAAATCAACGTTAAATATTTTTTATAAAGAAAACATGGCATGCTAGAGGCATAATTTTAAAAGGCTTGTCACCAAGTGAATAGTTCCTACAGACAGCACTAAAATTCAAAACCTAAAATTTTATTGTAGCAAGCTAGTCATAATGGTCATACCAAAAATAACAAATAAAAAAAAATCAAGGGATATAAGAATTAAGGTGATTCTTATTTAAATTTAAATCTGAACACATGATATAGCATCAATTTTTAAAAAATGGCTCATCACAGTCATGAAATTTATTAACTAGGGCTAACACCAAGCAATACAGAAAGAGGAATTTCAGCATACACAGAAAGGAGTTTCAATAAATTAGATATTTTTATTCACAACAGAGACTAATTTTAAAGATGATTTTAATAGTTTCAGGTAAAAATAAAGATCTATACAACTTGTACAATGCAACGTCATGGAAGCTCCATTCCAATCCAGTGCCGTCGAGTCGATTCCGACTCATAGCGACCCTATAGGACAGAGTAGAACTGCCCCATAGAGTTTCCAAGGAGCGCCTGGCGGATTTGAACTGCCAACCCCTTGGCTAGCAGCTGTAGCACTTAACCACTATGCTGGAAGCTCCACAGACACATCTAAACTCCCTGAGGGACCAAATCAGTGGGCTGAGGGCTGTGGGGACCATGGTCTCAGGGAACATCTAGCTCAACTGGCATAGTTTATAAAGAAAATGTTCCATATTCTACTTTGATGAGTAGCGTCTGGGGTCTTAAAAGCCTGTGAGCAGCCATCTAAGATACTGCACTGGTCTTACCCCTTTGGGAACAAGGGAAAATGAAGAAAACTAAAGATACAAGGGAAAGATTAGTCCAAAGGACTCATGGACCACAACTACCACAGCCTCCACCAGACTGAGTCCAGTACAACTAGATGGTGCCCAGCTACCACCACTGACTGCTCTAACAGGGATCATAACAGGGGGTCCTTGAGAGAGCTGGAGAAGAATATAGAACAAAATTCTAACTCAAAAAAAAAAGACCAGACCTACTTGGCTGACAGAGACTGGAGAACCCTGAGAGTATGACCCCCAGACACCCTTTTAGCTCAGTAATGAAGTCACTCCTGAGGTTCACCCTTCAGCCAAAGATTAATCAGGCCCATAAAATAAGACTAAAGAGGCACCCTAGCCCAGGGGCAAGGGCTAGAAGGCAGGACGGGACAAGAAAGCTGTTAACAGGGAACCCAAGGTCGAGAAGGGTGAGTGTTGATATGTCATGGGGCTGTTAACCAATGTCTTAAAACAATACATGTACTGTTTAATGAGAAACTACTTTGTTCTGTAAACCTTTATCTAAAGTACAATAAAAAAAAAAAGAAAGAAGGAACAGTAAAAGACACAAGAGAAAGATTATTCCAAAGGACTAATGGACCACAACTATCACAGTCTCCACCAGGCTGAGCCCAGCACAACTATGTGGTGCCCTTACACCATCACTGACTGCTCTGACAGGGAGCACAATACAGGGTCCCAGACAGAGCTGGAGAAAAATGTAGGACAAAATTATAACTCACAAAAAGCCAAAGATCAGACAACCCCATAAAACAAAACGAGATGTAACCCAACCCAGAGCCAAAGATTAGACAATCCCATAAAACAAAACGAGATGAAACCGGGACACCAACCCAGGGGCAAGGACTAGAAGGCAGGAGGGGACAGGAAAGCTGGTAAAAGGGAACCCAAGGTCGAGAAGGGAGAGTGCTGACGTGTCGTGGGGTTGTTAACCAATGTCATAAAACAGTATGTGTACTCACTGTTTAATGTGAAGCTAGTTTGTTCTGTAAACCTTCATCTAAATTACAATAAAAAAAGGGGACAGAACAGTACAGAAATCAGACCACTCGAAAAATCAAAAATAAAAAAAAAAATGCTTTCCACGCACATCACTTTAGTTTTGTTGTATACATTCTCAACAATAACAAAATAAAATTTTAAAGACTAAAACTAAATAAAGCTCTATTACTTTGAAGGTATACCTTCGTTTCAGTGCTTGCTTGTGTACATTCTATTTACGCACACACACTATATGCGTGTCTATATACATACTTATGATGCGTACACTATATATGTAATATGTATGTACTACATATGTAAAAAATACACTTATATAAATCAAAGTCCTTCATGTCACAAAAGAAAGAGAAAGCAATAAAACGTAAAGTCTCTACAATAAGAGATTAAATGGAAAGCATTCTTACGGACCTTAATTTATTTCATTATAATAGGGGACTTGACATTAAAGAGAACATTCAACCATCTTTTAAAAAAATCTTTTCTTAGAACAAATTAGTAATATATTTTTGTTTCGGAATTAAGGTGAGACATAAACTCCTGACGGCTGTACTTCAGTTATTGATTTACCAATATTTTCCAACATGGAAATACTAGGCCTTGTGTGTCAGCAGTTTAAGAAGGAAAAATTTTTATTCTAGTTCATGTGTCCATTATATTCTCTATGCTCCTATGCCTATTTTATATGAGGATAAAAATAAAACATGAAAAGGCTTAAATTCAAAGAAAAGGCAATATTGGTAAATTTATAGTACAAGCATTAACTCAAAAGTCCTTGGTCTAGAAGTCTGTACAATTTTATTTCTATAATCCACTATAGGGATAAAAATTTAGGATCAGAAGAGCTGCCTCTTTAAATTGATTCTACATATTAATGATCATGGGGGCAGGGGTGGTTCAGTGGTAGAATTCTCACTTTCAGTGCCGGAGAACTGGGCTCAGGTTTCTCAAGTACAGCCACTACCTTCCTGTCGGTGGAGGCTTACACGTTGCTATGATGCTGGACAGGTTTCAGTAGTGCTTTCAGGTTAAGGCAGACCAGGAAGAAAGGCCTGGCCATCTATTTCTGAAAAATCAGCCAGTGAAAACCCCTTGGATCACCATGGTCTGATCTCATTGTGCTTGGGGCTGCCATGTGTAGGGGCTGCTAACAACAGCAGCATCAATGACCACAAGCTTTGAAAAATATTTATATAGAAAATATGAAACCACGGCAGTTGCCAAAATAGGGGACTTGATACTGATCTTTCTCAGCTCCTACTCATAGGTCTGTTTTAGAGTCTTTGCTAGAAGCATATTTTTTCTTGCTCTTTTTTTTTTTTTAAACAATAGCCTCATTTCGAATTCTACTCCCTTCTCCATACCCCAAACCTGGCACTCAAAGAGGCAACATTCAAATTGTGTAGAATGCCTCAAATCTCATTTAGAAATTGAGTATAAAAAACAAGCTAACCGTAAAAAGTTAAATTTTTTTTTTTTACAAAGTTATATACTAAGCATCCTCCATTCATGATCTTATTTACTGGCCCTCTGGGGTAGATTTTACACATGAGGAAACTTAACCTTAAGCTAACCGTCCAGGATCATATAGCTAATAAGTGGTAGGGCCAGAAACTGAACCCAGGTCTATCCCGCTGGGAAATCCATTCTGGTAAAGTCTGCACACTGTTGCTTTATATTTGCAGAACTTAGTTTCACACAGATTATAAGAGGTCTGTCTTGAACTCACAATACCCTTGAGAAGTAGGGCCTCACCCCCAACTTCACTTAAAAGGACCTGTAACTAAAGCTGAGTGAAGATTATCTTCTAGGCAAGTATTAGAACACTTGTACCATGTTCAGAGTCACTTTCTTCATTGAGTCCAACTCAGTCCTCTTCCCTTCCTTCCCATACCTGGATGATAACCACCTATATTAATAAACATATATGGTGTCAAAACAAGAAAATTCGTCACTGCATGAATAAAGTCCATTTGAGGATTGATCATTATTACTAATTTTTATTTGAAGGCTAATTACCTACTGTACAATCTTAGAAGGAGCTATGATCTGCCAAGTGCTAAAATGGTTTAATCTCCTTGTCCAACTCTCCAACACTCGTTCAATGAACAATTCACTGAGTACCTGTCAGGTCCCTGGGTGGCGCCAATGGTTTGCCCTGGGCTACTAACTAAAAGGTCCATGGTTCAAATCCACCCAGCCGCATTGAGAGGAAAGGCCTAACAATTTACTTCCAGCTGCTGAAAACCCTATGGAGTGCAGTTCTCCTCTGACATACAAGTAGTTACCTACCAGGAGTCAAAATCGACTCAAGGGCAACAGGTTTAGCTTTTCTTTTTTTTTTTGATCAGGTACGTTAGCATTCTGGTGCTAAAGTCACAAAAGTAAAGACACTATCCTGGAACACTTAGGCGCTTTATGGTTTAGTGAGGAACGGCCCAGTTAAGCTATTATAGAGGAACAGAAAACACTACATAGCAGTCTATAGGGCTTAGTGAATAGCTCTGCCCACGGGGGTGGGAACAGCATTCTTGGTGGTGGTAATTCCCAAAGACAGTGAAATTCCAGACTTCAGAGTAAGACCACAAGAGTTATTAAACTCCTGTGTGCCATTTAATGTCAGACTGCAGCACAATTCCCGTTTCTAATGAACGTGAAGATTTCTGTGTGTAACACTCACAAGCTAAGCCTCAGAAATGTCTTCCAAGCTCCAAATGACTAGTATGTTTGTGTGTGTGCGTCAACTGTGTACGTCAAAAACTCTTTTTCACATTCAACCTTAGCAACAACTTACTCACCGATTCCCACTGCTACTCCCCAGGTTCTTTAGTGGTTTATATTACTGCTTTCATAAAACCAAAAAATGAAACCTATTGCCGTCAAGTTGATTCCAACTCATAACAACCCTACAGGACAGAGTAGAGCTGCCCCATAGGGTTTCCAAGGCTGTAATCTTTATGGAAGCAGATTGCCACATCTTTTCTCCTGCTGAGTAGCTGGTGGGTTCGAACTGCTGACATTTAGATTAGCAGCCAAGCACTTAATCACTGTGCCACTAGGGCTCCATTACTTTCATAAGTTCCCTAAAATTTGGGGAATTGTGAAGTAAAATTGCAGACTCATTCAACCTCTTTCATATTGATACATTTTCTTCCTCTAGTACTCAAAGGTTTTAGCTGATTTTCTCTCTCCCGTTTTGGACTCATCCAGACAGGACTGGTTTGAACCTTCCAGACCACCTAAGGAATTCTCTTCACTTGGTGGAATGTCACCTGAGCAATAAAGTAACACTTTATTCTTTTCTGTCCTCTACAGATCAGGGAAGTCTCAATCTGCAAGAAATTAACGGATAAAACTATACACTGGTAGCAAGCATGGCTAGGAGTCCCTGGCAATCTGCTTCTGAGTGGTCACAGCCTTGAAAACCCTATGGAGCAATTCTACTCTGCACGCATGGGTCGCCATGAGTCAGAACAGGCTTGATGGCCACTAACCACCACAGAGATTAATTGAGTGTAAACAGCAGGCACAGCTACCTAAGCATATCAGTAGACAAATGCTATTGTCCAATACAGGTGCCAACTACAAAATGCTAGAATTGTATATACCCAAGGGACAACAGAGGTCTTCTTTATAACTTGGAGAAAATCTGGTGCTATAGAGTCAAATTCTGACTCATTGTGACCCTACAGGACAGAGTAAGGTTTCCAGGGCCGTCATCTTTATGCAGGAGCCCTGGTGGCTAACCAGGCTGGTGGCTAGCCTGAGTGCCTAACCACTGCACCACCAGGGCTCCTTAACCAGGAGAAAAAAGTAAGATCTTCAAGGTTATGTTTTCTAGTAAGGAGCTTTTCTATTTTGAACTTACTCTAACAACATTTTATGAAATTGCTATTATTCAAAAATTTTAATTAACTTTTTGTTGCTCTTAACAAAATAAGACCAGTTTATGGCAGAGAACTTGGAAGTTACAGAAAAACAAAAATCGGGTCAGTCACATCCACCACACAAGGACTCTGCCCCTCCTCACTTTTCAGCTGTCCTTTGAGTCACTTACATTGGTTTGAAAGCTACCGGATTTAACTGAGAATATGGATTTTTCAGACAAAGAAACAGTGTCAGTTAAAAAAAATTAAACTTGTAGTTTTCCGAAGGCCTGTCGATTTAAAAGGACCAAGGCGCTTTCTGAGTTTGCAGGACAAATAAAGGCTTTTAACCTCAAACTGAAAAGCACTGTTCCCTGAAGCACAGTGTTTGGGGACAAAACATTGCCTACGACATTCCATGTGAAATGGGAGTACGCTGGTTGGGCAAACACCTAGGCAAAACAATTCCTGTATTTTCACAAAATACCATTATTAAAACCTGACCAGGTCACCTCGAGTTGTACATATGGGGAAAGCTAAGAAAGGATACAAGGGTTACTTCATTAAAATGACCACAACACTGGTCAAGGAATTGATGAGGAGTAGCAATTATACAGAATTTCAGGGACAAATGACAAAAGAGAAAGATGTCAAAAGGCAAGTAAAACGCAGTCAGCAACATCTTGACTTAACCTTCCTACCTTTAAGTCCACAGTCAAATAAGCTTGGTTTAATTATATTCCATTTTCAGCCCCACCAGTTTCGGAAGGTTCCCCTTCCAGGGAAACCTTTTCCCATAGGCTGGCGTGAGCTTCCTACACACCACGACGTTGCAACACCATCTTTCAACACTTCTCCGTTCAATTGAGACTGCCGCATTACCATCATCTCCTTTTGAGGCTACCCATTACCGGTCCGGTCGATACCGGCTCACAGCAACCCTACAGGACAGGGTACAACCGCCCCGGAGGATTTCCAAGGCTGTACATCTTTACGGAAGCAGACTAAATATCACATCTTGCTCCTGCTAAGGGGCTGGTGGGTTTGAGCTGCAGCAGGGCTTTCGGTTAACAGCCGAGCACTTAACCACTGCGCCACCAGGGCTCCTGTTTTGAAACTAATGTATCTTTTTTTTTAACCGTCCTCCCTCCCTACCTGCACCATAAAATCAGAGAAGAGAAAGATCAAAACTTGCTTTTATCCTTCCAGTCCCACCCAAAGCACGTGAAAACCTATAGAACCTCTCCCGCAGGGATGGCAGATAAAAGCCTCAAAATTACAGAGAAATCACATTCAAAAGGCAGGGTCTTCAGTGACTCCGCAGTTGAGAGCCATACCAGTGACATCCCCTCCCAAGCCGGTCTCACCGGAGACGCCTCTGCCTCCAGGGCTTCTCCTACTTCCTCTCTTAGCCAGCTGAGGGTAAAGCCGATTCAAGACCTTCGCCCAATGCTGGGTTTTGGGTCCTGGGACCCGCGGCGGCTACAGCAGACCCCGAAGAACGGCTGAAGCAATCCCAGTGCCAGAAGCCTCGAGGACTCCCGATAAGAAACCCTAAGGCTGCCCTCATCCTCAACCCCGGGCAAGGTGGACATGGCAACCCCAGGTAGTGGGGGCGGCCACAGTGGACAGAGGGGATCAGGAGAGCTGGCGGAGCAGGGGTGACAGCGCGGAAAAAAGCCCCGGGCACCGAAGGCTGCCGTTCGCGCTCCCCTTCTCCCTCCTTCCTTCCCACCTAGTCGCCCGTTACCCGTCACCACTCACCTGCCGGGCCCGAGGCGCACAGACCAGTGCCGACCACCGACCCGCGGGCTCTGTCACTGCGGGAGGGGAAGTCTTCAGCTGCAGAGCGGGGCGGGGCTAGCCCGTCACGTGACCCAAGCCCCGCCCCGTCGCCCCCACCCGCGAGCGCCGCAGCTCGGAGGCCTGTATTTTTGCAGATTGTTTGAATGTGACTTTTCTTGCGATTAAAAAAAATAATAATAAACAAAAATTTTCAGTAATATCGTGTTGTAAGTGCAAAGGCGGAAGCCTGGGTGGCACGGGTTAAAGGGCATTGCCAAGGAAGTGACGTCACGCCACGATCTCGGGACCGGAAATGGCGATGGAGTTCCGTCCTTCTGGGGCCCGCCGGTAAAATCCCAGGCCGCGAGGTTTGAGCCAATCACGTGATTTCGAAACGAGAGTGCTGGGTGGATGCCAAGTTATCTGGCCGCTTGTTAATTACGTTTCCTTGTTTTACAAGCGCCTCATTTACTTAAGCTTCCCCACGGACTTCTTTACATTTATTAGAACCGCCTGATAAAATCCCATTAGGAGACAGGGGCATTTGAAGGTCACTCCGGAGACTACCCATTGAGAACAGGGTCGGGGAAGAGCGAGCTTGTGGAAGCGGGAGAGGCGAGGGAGAGGTGGAAAAATCTGGATTTGACCGCCCGGGCCTACAGGCCAAGCCCACAAAGAGCGGCGTAAGGAGTGGGCGGGGGAGAATGACGTAAGAAGGCGTAGCCCAGTCGAAAGATGGAGGGCCCGCGAGGGGTTCTGGGTGCGCGGCGGCGCGCGGTGCGGCTGCGCGCGAGGCGGTGAGCGCGCCTGCGCGAGGGCTGTGAGCGCGCCTGCGCGCCGAGGGGCGGGGTGAAAGGTCACGGCGCGACGGCGGGTCTGGCTGGCGGCGGCGGGCTGGAGCCGAGCGCCCGGTGTGCACGTGCGGAGGAGCAGCGGCCCGGCGCGGCGGCGGCGGCAGACCCAGGGCCGCGGTCGCCTCTCGCGGCCTCCGTCACCCGCTCAGCTCCCTGCCTCAGGCGAGGAGGCAGGCTGGTGGGCTTGAGTGGCCGAGCCGAGGGCGCGGAGAGCTCAGGGCGGCGGCGACGGCGGCGGTGTTGGCGTCGGCGGTAACGACGGCCTCAGCAGGCGGGGAAGATGAAAGGGTGAGGAAGGTAGCGGCGGAGGCCGGGCCTCGGGGCGCCGCCGGGGGGCGGAGGCAAGGTTCTCCGTGTTGGCGGGCTCGGGAGTCGGCGGGGGAAGCCGCGGGGGCCCAGGCCCTCGGCCCGGAGGACGAGTGTGGCTTGGCGGGGCAGCAGGGAGAAGGGGTCGTGGGGCGCCGCGGCCCCCTCACCCGGAGCGGACTGCCGAGCCGCCGGGCTGGGCCGGACGCGCCGATCCAGGTGGCTGGTGGATCGTCCTCCGTATCCGGGCTGGTCCCGGACACCTCGTGCGTTTATCCGCACCTGAGAGGCGCGCAGAACCTTCTGGAGGGAGGGGGCATGGGAGTAAGAAGCGTGGAGGCGAGAATGAAGACCTGGTGACTCAACTGGATTTGGGCTGGGTCAGCGCGAGGGGAGGCGGGGGAGGCGCGCAAGCCGGGCAGACTTGGGGTGCAGAGGTGCTTCAGGAAGCGGGGTTGGCCAGCAGGTGGGGCTGTGGCTTCAGGAGTCCACTGCGGTCCCTGCTGGGGGTTCACTGTGGCCCCTGCTGGGGGGGGTCCTGGGCTGTTGCTTCAGGAGTTCACTGTGGCCCTTGCTGGGGGGGGGGGTCCTGGGCTGTGGCTTCAGGAGTTCACTGTGGTCCCTGCTGTGGGGGGGGTTCTGGGTTGTTCCTTCAGGAGTTCACTGTGGTCCCTGCTGGGGGTTCACTGTGGCCCGTGCTTGGCGGGGGGGGGGGTCCTGGGCTGTTGCTTCAGGAGTTCACTGTGGCCCCTGCTTGGGGGTGGGGGTCCTGGGCTGTTGCTTCAGGAGTTCGCTGTGGGCCGTGCGGGGTGGGGTCCTGGGTTCCTTCAGGCGTTCACTGTGGTCTCTGCTGGGGGTTCACTGTGGCCCCCGCTGGGGGGGTCCTGGGCTGTTGCTTCAGGAGTTCACTTTGGCCTCTGCGGGGGAGGGGGGGTCCTGGGTTATGGTGCGCTCTTCAGGTGGTTGGCCAAGCTGATGTGTTTTCCGTTCCTGTCCTTCTACAGTTTTTCTCTCTCAGATAAAACTCAGGGTTATTTTGGTTCTCCACTTTCTCTCGTTGGATAAAATGTCTCCTCCATTAAGTTTTATGCTGTTAAAAAATACCAATTGCATAATAGTGTGCCTGTTTGGAAACGTGGTCTAGATTCGCTGTTTCGGAGCTGGCCCTCTCTACCCTCCTCAGAGGAAGAAAGAGAAGTTTGTAAGTGTGAAAAGCTTCCCGGGATGCCTGAGTTTATTTTTTCTCGGAGCAAATCAGTGAAAGAATTGTAATGTGTTTTGCATTAGTGGAGCTTTTCAGACTGTTCAGGAGCCGTTGGAGGAATGACTGTAAATGTCTGTCTTCTAAGGAATCTCGTATAAAATCTTTAAAGCTTGGACATCATGAAGAAATTGTCACAGGCCCTGCATTACAGGTTTTCCAGCTCTCGAGAAGGGGAGCATTCCCAGGAAACTTTTCATAAGCCGAAAAGGCATAAAGCAAAGGAGCAGTTCTCATTAATTTATGGAGAAAAAGTTTTTGAGCGTTCCCAGACCCAAAGAATAACCTACCAGATCGTACCTAGTAACATGTAGAATCTAAAATGGCAGTAACACGCAGTAAAGCGGGAATGATGTGATAAATAAATACACAGCCTGTATACAGCAGAAGTGACGTGTACACCAGACTGGGAAGACAGCAAGCACCCTGGAAGGCTGAGGTGGTGCTGGTGATGGGAGCCCTCTTAATCCTAGCTAGCAATGGCACACGGGGCTGGGTTGAAGGGCTGGGGTTCAGATCCCCCAGAAGAGCTGGATTTGTACTAACCGCACGTGTGGAAGGATGTGCCCTACACTTAGAGAAATGCACAAGCGGCAAGTCGAGGATGGGATCTCGCTGTGAATGGTACGTTTATACCGCACCAGGCATTCCATTGGATGTGGCTGGGCAGTGCAAGACAAACTTAGAACGCTGCTTCTGCTTTTCGCCTTTTTTTGGAAAAGCGAAAATGTCTTCACATTTCATTAAGTGAATGAAGACAGGTGCTAAGTAAGGTCTTTCATAAAAGCAAAGTGGCGTAAAGCAAACTTTTGAAAAGCAAGGGGTACCTGTCTCTCACACACCGTGGTAAAGAGTTCTAATCAGGAAACTAATTGAGGGGCATAGGAAATGTTGGCTGCCCTTGAATCATGATCTACGAAGTTAGGCTGTTTTATGTATGATCCACAATAACGTTGGGAGAATTTGTTTTTCTTAGTAAACTGGGCATTTTGAGTGTGGGTGCTGTCTCATTCGTTTTTGTATTCTCATTGCCAGACATATTTATCTTCTGTTAATTAAAATGGGGCCAGAGAGTTCCCAGCGTGAGACTGCCACAGATTAGTAAAAGGAGGACTCTAAGAAGTCATTCTGAATGTTTAGATACAAATTCTTTGCTCTATCTCAGACTCGCTAGGGTATAACATTATTTTTGATACCTAACTTGGCAATGGAATCAACTCGACGGCACTGGGTTTTTGGGTTTTAACTTGGCAATAGATGTGACGAAACAGTATTATTCATATTCTATTTTCAATTAATATAAACCCGCAAAGCAATTGTTCTGTTATTTAAAACGGATACTTAGGTGTAAGAGCCTGCTAGTCTGATGGGCCAGATCCCCCAAAACGAGTAACTGGCCAAATTTAGAGGAAACTCATAGTCACTGAATCCTGTACCTCAGGACAGAAGCTCTACTTGACGTGGAGAGTCCTTAAGCCCAGTTCCTAGGCTTTTTACGTCCTAGAGTTTGAGATCTGTTAGGAGACTTTTGTATTGAGGTTGCTTGTTTTTATGAATGAGGAACATGACTAATTGGGAGCCTAGAATTGTGTCTTCAACTGTAAATTTTGAGGTGATTTTCTAGAAATAGTCCCAGATGAACTAACTCCTAGATAAGATGAGACTTTTTATTTTTTGCTTCTAAGTCTGTCCATACAGTCCAATGAAGACAGTATACATTGTCAAAAAGATTTTATGGCACTTGAGTTCAGAGACTTATATCAGAAAGCACAATGCAGTTATTGTTACAGTCCTGACTGTTGACTTTGGAAAGACCTGTGAAATCAAACGGTGGTCATCATTATATGGTTTTTGTGTGAGATTTCATATGCTAAGTGTCTTTGTTGTATATTAACCTACCTGAACCGTAATAAGCTAACTGAACAATGCAGGACTTCCAACTCTAAACCTGTTTACTAGTAAACATTTTACATTGTTGTATATTGCATACTTATCGTTTTGAAACGTATAACTTACTGTTTTATGTCATTTTTGTTCGTATTTGTACTTAATCTTCATTATTGATAGCATACCTGTGTAGTTGTTCTCTGTTCTAGTTACTGATTATGGCATGTATTTAAAGGTCTAGATTTGGAGATGTATTACAAGACTGTTGCTCCGTGACCTCCTAGTGAGGTCGACTGTTTTTATGAACAGAGGACACTGTAGCTTGAGTTTGTGGATGGCAAGCTGATTATTTTTCGTATGTTGCTCTTCTCTAGAGGAGGCGAAACTCAGGCAAGGAGGTATGTCACAGACAGCCATGACTGAAGTGGCAATGTAATTAGTCAGCATAGTAGAAAACAGGACCGAATGTGTTTGCTCCTCAATTGTAGTAAAGAGGCGTACGTTAGTTCTAATAGAAATGTCTTTAACGAGATAAGAATACATGTGGCCAAAGTAAAGATGGGAGATAGCAGTATAAGTATAGTATGTGGAACACTGTAGTTTATTAACTGAAATATTAAAAGGAATTATTCTGACCAAATGCTACTAGAAAATAAAATTATGTTTTAAGAACCTGCTGTGAGAAACCATGTTGAAGAATTTAGAATTGACAGTTACCTTTGAGAGCATATGTACTGGAAGGGAAACGTAAGAGCCTTCTGAGGTGCTGGAAGCATGCTTTCTTTATCTGGGTGTTGAATACAGAGGTGTCATCATATGTTGAAAAACCAAGCTGTCCACAAGACTTGTATTCTTTCTTATCTGTATCTTATATTTCAATGAAACAAGTTTGTTTTAAATAAGATTTTATTGCTGTTTTTGTCAGCAAAATAAACAGGGTGAAGTAGGACTTGGCAGTCTTTGGAAACCATGATTCATGCTCCTCCTGTGAAACCAGTAACTTGTGGGATGCTGGTTGCAATAGTGGGTTTTAGCAAACGCTTTGTAATGTTGAGACAAATTCGTATACAGTATAACCTATCCGTACCACTGTTTTTTTTTTTTAATCAGTGTAATGCCCTAATTTAAAGGAGAAATAAAGCAAAAGTAACTGATAATAAAATACTTAAGTACATAAAGGATCAAGGACACCTACCTGTAAAGCATAAGAGGGTGAGATGTTTGCATCTATCAGTAACTAGGATCATTGTACATTTGAGAAATTATATCTGTTAGGAATGTATGTGTGCATTGGTGACAACGGACTGTTACTGTCAGTGATGTCTCGTTTTTTCCACCTTCCCAAGATTGTGTCCAACTCTTGGTGAAGTCCTGGACAAAAATCTTCTGAGTTAGAAGAGACTTTTAGAAGGTCAACCAGTAGTCCAAGCACTCATCTATCATTTCAAGATGTAGTCCCTGTTTATTATGATTTCAAACATCCCTGCTGCTCTTACGTCAGTATTACTCTAGATGTGATCAGTAGACTGGGAAAATGGAACTACTGCCGTCATTATTCTAAATAATGCAGTTCTGTTACTGCAATTTATGGTCGGATTAATTTTGCTGTCTACTAACTATCATCAACTGAAATCTCATGCATGCTTACTCTGTAAAGCGTTATTTTCCAAAGTCAGTGCTTTTGTCTGACCAAACTCATGTCTATATTAAATTTCATTTTGCTACATTCTCTTTTTTGGCCTGTGAAAACCCTTCTGACCCCTCATTTCTCTTCCATTATTAGCGAGAGCATCTAGCTTTGTGCCATTTGAAAATACACGCTTTGTGAATTATTCAGATGATGGTCCTTCAACTTTTTTAGCCCCATAATGACCAGTGGTAATATCGGTTATTAGTATACCAGTAGTAACCTGTAGAAACTTCCTTTCCATCATGGAAATGAGAATTCTATGGATTATGGTTTTAGTAGCTGTAAAATTATGTAATTACCCAGTCCTCATTCCCTTTATCTTTTCCCTTTCATTATCTCCTGTTTACATTCATTCAGTGCCTAATTTATTGGCAAAGTGTTAGACCTGTGCTGGCCAATACAGTAGTGATTAGCCACAAGGGGCTGTGGAATGAACAATAGCAGGGTGGCTTGTGCAACAGAAGAACTGAATTTTAAATTTTAATTAATTTCAACTGTAAATTTTATGAAATGTAAATATAAGTCAGTGTCATCAACTGGGGTTGGTGTCACCTGGTGCGGTAACTCATGGTGTCAACTCCCCCCACCCATCCTCTTGTACCAAACCAAACAAAATGCTTAGTAATGTGTGTTGTACTAATGTTACTCGTAATTTTCATATATCACTCTTTTTCCTTCAATAACTTTTCTTTAAAAAAAAAAAAGTTATTGATACAGGTTCACAAATACTAATTACCAGAATATTGTAGCTAAACTCCAGAAAATTTGACAAAATCAGCAACTATAAAACACCAACAGCAATGAAAACAAAAACATGCCTCTAGCAGGTGCAGGTGAAACGGCGATTTGAAGCATCACTGTAATTGGGTAATAGTGACAGCTCTGGCGGAGTACGTTAGAAGGTTCAAAAAGTGAACGAACATAGGGTTTATCCTTGTTGGTGTATTGATTCAGGTAAGCTGGGCTTACAAAAAACTTTTTTTTTTTTTTTTAATAAAAAATAAATTTCTGCCAAAACACTGCACAAAAATTGTTACCAACAGTCAGTTTGGTGTCACCCACTCTGATGTCACCAGGTGCAGTATGCACCTCCGTGCTGATGCCACTGAGGTCAGATATTTCTGAGGAAAATTAGCATCTGAAATGAGATTCGCTGTAAGTGTGGTACACGTTGGATTTTGAAGACTTGTTATAAAAGAGCTTAAGAAAAATAAAATTTGCATTAATTTTATTTTGATTGCATGTTGAAATGATTTCACTGTTTTTGTTTGTTTACCTCATTAATGTGGCTACTAGAAAATTTTAAATTATACGTGACAGGAACCCTGGTGGCGCAGTGGTTAAAGAGCTCAAGTGCCAACCAAAAGCTTGGTGGTTCAAACCCACCAGCAACTCCGTGGGAGAAACATGTAACAATCCGCTTCCATAAAGATTTACAGCCTTGGAAACCCTGTGGGGCAGTTCTGATCACTGCCATGGCTGGGGAAGGGAGCATTGGACGTACGTGTTTGCTTTCCTGGGCTAGGGAAATTTATATCCTGGCCCCATCATTGCTGACGCTGTTTTTTAAGCAGTCAACCTGCAGTGTAGGTGTAATGAATGCTTGTTCGTGAAAATTCTTGACATGCATCCTTAATTATTTCTTTTGAATAATTCCCTAGAAATGAATTTTTTGGATTGAAAGACACCTGCATTTTTAAAACTCTGGTGTTTGTTATCACTTGATCATAGCAATTTGTGCTGCTGGGTATAAAAATATTCTCCAGGAGTGGGTGGGGAGGGTAGGCCCTTGACCCACAGCCTTTACTTAATGAGGACGGGATTGCCATTGCAGCCGAAGTGGTAATAAGCTGCAGTGGGTCTGGGAGGAGACCCACGCATTGAACCAAGTGAGTTTTGAGTTGTCAGTTGCTGTCAAGCTGATTCTGACTCGAGGCGACGCCACGCGTTACAGAGTACGCTGCTCCACAGGGTTTTCTTGGCTGTGATCTTAATGGAAGGGGATCGCCAGGACTATCTTCTGCAGTACCACTGGGCGGATTTGGACTGCCAGCCTTTAGGTTATCAGTCTAGCACGAACTTTTTGCAGCATCTAGTATATGTTCACATATATCCTTAATTCCAGTTTTACTTCGCTGATTAGATGAAAGTGGCATTTCTTTCCTTCCCCTCCCCCCCGATTATATAGTGAAGTTGACACGTTCACTTTTATTGTCCATCTGTGTATCTTTGTGATATTCCTATTTGTGTAATTTGCACAGTTTTTAATCGGGCTATTGATTGCCTTAGCTTCAAATTACAGAACAGTCCAAGATAATGTTCTTTAGAAAATGGGGTTCAAACATTCATGTTAGTATTTATTGTCAGAGCGATAATAGTTGAGGACCCAGATCATTGGAAAGAAAAGTCTTCACAGGTGGAGCTTGTAAACGAGGGTAGCCAAGGGAAATATTTTGTACTTAGGAGCATTTAAACATTTCTCATTCCAAAAAAATAAACATATGATATATTTAAATGAATATTTCAGGTTTTTTCCTTTTCTATGGAGTCTTTATTGTTGTTGTTAGTTGCCTTTTGAGTTGGCTCCCACTCAAGGTGACCTTATGAATGACAGAACAAAATGTTACCAGTCCTCTGACATCTCCATGATCATTGCTATGTTTGAGTCCATCGTTGTGGGAGTTGTGTCACTCCATGTCATTGAGGGTTTCCCTTGTTTTCGCTGACCCTCTACCGGACATGGTGTCCCTTTTTAGCGATTGGTCTAGGCTATGTAGCTTATCACGTATAATTTAGCTTAATAAAGGAGACTTATTATAATGCAAAGAACATTGAATTAAAAGCAGTCACTTTTTTAAGTTCATCTTTCCACTAATTGGGGTTACCGATGAGTGTGTCTTGACCCGCAGGCCCTGGTTTCTTTGTCTTTAAGGGAATGACTTGAACCTGAGCAGGAAAGGCCAAAAGATTCTAACTCATGTGGCAGTGTTTTGATGAGTTCTCAGATTGCCCAAAAAAGGGGCGGGGGGGGTGTCGCTGTGATTGTTGATACCTATTGTGACAACTGTGGCTTGTGTGGTACATGTTTGTTGTTCCTGGTCTCTGTCAGCTGTAACTTTCTGTGATGCCAAGAAACAAGCATAACTTTTGAGTCGTATTTGAATTGTTCTTTTAAACTGTTCGTTTTGGTCTTCTACCTGCATTTGAACACCTGCTCTTCTCACTCCTCCCCCACAGGACACTTTTTTTTTATAATATAGCTACCAAATACATGCTCAGTTGGAATACTTAATCCTTTTGATCCCCATGGCCCACTTCAGATTTCACCCTCCGTAGAAACTTCTCTGACTGTTCTTACTGAGTGTTTGCTGTGGGCCGGTCAGTAGATTCTTCTTTCATCCTCACGATATGTCTGTAAGGAGGGTGTGGTATCTGTATCTGCTGATGGAAAAATAGGGACAGAAGTGAGCCAAGGAGAAAAAAGGGGTTGGTGGCTTCTGGGATTATTTGAATAGTTTTATATGGCTAAAAAACAGTGGGGGACAGATAGGTGGCAGAGGAGAGAAAAGGCTAGACCAGTGACCATAGCTATGTCATGAAGTGCTTTACATGCGTCATGTGTAACTGTTTAAAGATTTTAAGCACAGAAACGGTCAAGCTTGTGTTTTAAAAAGATTAATCTGACTGCATTGTGGTGAATTTGTCTCCTTGGCTGTAGTTCTGTTTCTCCTTATAAGCCTATTTGAATTGAAACTGAAATGATGGCTTAAACTACAGTGCTGAAAGGTATAGGAATAGGTTAAAAAGATATTTGGGGGAGCAGAGTTAACAGGGATTAAAATGGAACATAAGAGTACATATAAAATTAATCTTAAATTTCTGTATTGGGTGAATGATGGGGCTATTCATAGGGAGTAGAAGTGGGTTGCTGATTCCTATGGAAAATGTGTTTAGTTTTGGACTTTTGAATTTGAGATATCTGTGGGGATCACCAGTAAGCAGGTGGATTTGGATTCAGAGATTTGGAAGTGATAATATCCATCTTAGTAAACTAAAGACCATAGCTGGGAAGAAAAAAAAAAACCAAACCCACTGCCTTCAAGTCGATTCCGACTCATAGGGACCCTGTAGGACAGAGTAGGACTGCCCCATAGAGTTTCCAAGGACTGCCTGGTGGATTTGAACTGAACCACTGCACCACCTCTCTTAATTCAACGTGCAGATCAGCATGGAAAATATCCCCGAGGAATAATTTGATTCCTCTCAGGTTATAATTTTGCGTAGATTGTGTCTGTGTGTGTATTTTACACTTCTAGTACTTGGTGACGTTTTTGCACCCCTGATACTTGTGGTCACACAGCTTGGGGAGATGCCTGCTAAACCCCTAAAACAGTGACTCTCAACTGGGGCAAATCCCCCCACGGTCAGTGTTTGGTAATGTCTGGGGACATATTTGGTTGTCACCTGCACAAGGGGTGCTACTGGCCTCTAGTGGATAGAGGGTGGGAACACTGCTGAACATCCTACAGTGCACAGGTCAGCCCACACAACAAGGAATTATCCCGACTGTGATGGCAGCAGTACTGAAATTGAGAAACACTGCTCTTGTCTCTCCATGAGATGAGGGAGAACCCATCAGTTACTAAATGAAGAGCCTAGACATTCTTAGACTTAATAAAAACTAATTTAGCAGTTTCTTTAAGTATTCGAGGTCCTGCCCTGAGCCTTGCTATTTAGTAAAGGAAGCGTAAGGCATGCAGACAAATGCTTATAGTACTACAGCAGCGTTGTGCGTTGGAAGGGCGCCAGCAGTGTCACAGTTCAAGTGAGATGTAAAGTTCGCTGGGGTGATACACCTTAAGGCCTTGTCAGCAGTTAGGGTTTACGCTGTGCTTTGATAAATTCTGAGGGGGTTTACTTTTAGGTTGAAGGGACTTATGCTTTAAAGCAATCACCCTTTCATATAATTTACTTGATGGCAAGAGTTTAGAACCAGATTACTGCTAGCTAAGGAAAACTACCAACTCACTAAGCCCCTTGAAATATTTTTACCAAAGGACCGTGGTCATACTTTGATTCATGCTAAAATTTTATGCAAACATACCTTTAATGTTACACATCAGTTAAGAATTCCCAGACTGCAAGGAGGCGGAGCCAAGATAGTGGAATAGACGCTTCCATCGAGCCCTCCTTACAACAAAGACCCAAAAAAACAAGTGAAATGAGTGTATTTGTGACAAGCAGGGAGCCCTGAGCATCAAAGGCAAGCTTAGACAACGAAGAGACGGACGAGGGAGGAAGAGGCCCTTCAGATGCGGGGAGGAGTTACTGGACCTGAATTGTGGGGAGCCCTCAAGCCCCATTCCCAGAGCAGCGGCAGCGGCGGCGGGCTGGTGCTAGCGTTCGGGCGCAGTTTCTTCAGGGAGAAGCAGCCAGCCACGCAGTCCACTCACACCTCCAGAACCTGAGAACGGCGCTCTTGGCAAAAGCTAAGTACTTGTGAATATTTTACCGTGCCCCCCACCCCCACCCCCAAGCCAACTTCAGCAGCTGAATCCCTGGGCCTAAGATAGACCCTGGCGAGCACCTAGAGCCATCCTCCCGGCCTTGGGGAAGGAAAAAATTTGCAACTGGGGGAAAAGATAATTTGCTAGCTCCACTAACTGGGGGAGTTCAGGACAGATGTGGCTCCTGTCCAGGCATAAATCATCCATGGACCTTGAGCACCTTTCCCTTCTGCATGGACCTGTGTCGGCCTATTTCGGGAGAATAGGTCCTTGTTGGCAAACACCAACCATTTCAGCTGTGCAGTGGAGAGGTGGGTGTTTGACGTTTGACATTGCTTTGCCTATTAAACAAGATCCTCATCTACCCACATCAGGACCTGAGAACTGGTAGCTCCACTCAGGTCACCCAGTCACTCGCAACAGGGGTCCAAAGATAACTGGCACCTCCCAGTCCTTACAACCAAAAACTTTGGGTGCCCATGGTCCCTCTGCAGAACCCACCCACCAGCACGCTCTAGGGAACAGAAATGCATTTTCCTCAGAGACACTTGGGGGTCTGTTCTCAGCCCCCTGCCTTGTTCACAGTGTGACCCCCTGCTGCAATGAGATACCGGTATATATGCCAATCACACCTCCCCCTCTAAGACTGTAGGACAGAGCCTGTACCACACACTTGATATCAGCTCCCTGGAAACCTGAGCTGAATTCATACAAGAAAACTGAATGGACTCCTAGACTGATATACCACATAACAGCTCTAGCTTTCTGGGGACGGGACACCAGAGCTCCAAAGGCGAAAATAATCAAGCTAGCTCACTCAAGCAACCCATAGGGGTATACCAAAACAAAACAAAGCAAGCAGCTACGACACAGTAAGCAAGCATAAACTAATACAATAACTTATAGATGGCTTGGAGACAACAGTCAATATCAAGTCATATAAAGAAACAGATCATGATCACCTCAACAGGCTCTCAAAACACAGAATCCAGGGATCTTCTAGATGAAAGCGCATTCCTGGAATTACCAGAGGCAGAATACAAAAGTTTAATATACAGAACCCTTCAAGACATCAGGAGGGAAATGAGGCAATACGCAGAACAAACCAAGAAACACACAGATAAAGCAATTGAAGAAATTACAAAGATTATTAAGGAACTTAATCAAAAGTTTAATAAGCTGGAAAAATCCATAGATAGACAGCAATCAGAAATTCAGAAGATTAACAATAAAATTACCTAATTAGATAACTCAATAGAAAGAGGAGCAGAATTGAGCAAGTAGAAGCTAGAATTTCTGAACTCAAAGATAAATTACTTGGCACTAATGTATTTGAAGAAAAATCAGATAAAAGGATTAAAAAAATGAAGAAACCTTAAGAATCATGTGGGACTCTATCAAGAGAAATAACCTACGAGTGATTGGAGTACTAGAACAGGTAGGAATAACAGAAAATACAGAGGAAATTGTTGAAGATTTGTTGGTAGAAAACTTGCCTGATATTGTGAAAGATGAGAAGGTATCTATCCAAGATGCTCATTGAACGCCACATAGCATAGATCCTAAAAGAAAGTCACCAAGACATATTATGATCAACCTTGCCAAAACCGAAGATAAAGAGACAATTATAACAGCAGCGAGAGATAAAAGTCACCTACAAAGGAGAGCCAATAAGAATAAGCTTGGACTACTCGGCAGAAACCGTGCAGGCAAGAAGGCAATGGGATGACGTATTTAAAAAATTGAAGGAAAAAAATTGCCTGCCAAGAATCATATATCCATCAAAACTATCTCTTAAATATGAAGGTGAAATTAAGACATTTCCAGATAAACACAAGTTGAGGGAATTCGTAAAAACCAAACCAAAACTACAAGAAATACTAAAGGGAGTTCTTTGGTTAGAATATCAATAATGCCAGGTATCAACCCAAGACTAGAACACTGGGCAGAGCAACCAGAAGTCAACCCAGACAGGGAAATCCAAAAAAAACAAAGCAAGATTTAAAAAAGCCCAACACAGAATAAAGGCGATGGTATTATATAAAAGAAGACAACATTAAAATAATAAAGAGGGATTAAGAAATGTAATCATACACCTTCCATATGGAGAGGAAGATACGACGATGCAAAGAAATAAAAATTTTAAATTTAGAAAAATAAGGGTAAATAATAAGGTAACCACAAAGGAGGCAAACTATCCTACTTACCAAAATAAAATACAAGGGAAAAATAGAGACTCGGCTGAAACAAAATCAACAACAAATATGAGGAAAGGACAATATATAAAGAAAATCTACTCAGCACATAAAATTAAGTGGGAAAAAGAAACTGTCAACACCCAAAAAAAGACATCAAAATGATAGCACTAAATTCATACCTATCCATAATTACCCTAAATGTAAATAGACTAAATGCACCAATAAAGAGACAGAGAGTGGCAGAATGGAATAAAAAACAAGATCCATCTATGTGTTGCCTACAAGAGAGACACCTTAGACTTGGAGACACAACCAAACTAAAACTCAAAGGATGGAAAAAGATAAGCAAACAACAATCAAAAAAGAGCAGGAGTGGCAATATTAATTTCTGACAAAATAGACTTTAAAGTTAAGTCCATCATAAAGGATAAGGAAGGACACTATATAATGATTAAAGGGACAATACACCAAGAAGATATAACCATGTTAAGTATTTATACACCCAATGACAGGGCTGCAAGATACATAAAACAAACTCTATCAGCATTGAAAAGTGAGATAGACAGCTCCACAATAATAGTAGGAGAGACTTCAACACACCACTTTCAGTGACAGGACATCCAGAAAGAAGCTCAGTAAAGACACAGAAGATCTAAATGCCACGGTCAACCAACTTGACCTCATAGACATATGCAGAACACTCCACCCAACAGCAACCAAGTATACTTTCTTTTCTAGTGCACGTGGAACATTCTCTAGAATAGACCACATATTAGGTCATAAAGCAAGCCTTAGCAGAATCCAAACCATTGAAATATTACAAAGCATCTTTTCTGACCATAAGGCCATAAAAGTGGAAATTAATAACGGGAAAAGAAATCAAACACTTGGAAACTGAACAATACCCTGCTCAAAAAGACTGGGTTATAGAAGACATTAAGGATGGAATAAAGAAATTCAGAGAATCCAATGAGAAGGAAAACACTTCCTATCAGAACCTTTGGGACATAGCAAAAGCGGTGCTTGAAGGCCAATTTAGATCAATAAATGCACACATCCAAAAAGAAGAAAGGGCCAAAATCAAAGAATTACCCTTGCAACTTGAACAAATAGAGAGCAACAAAAGAAACCCACAGGCACCAGAAGAAAACAAATAAAAATCAGAGCTGAACTAAATGAAATAGAAAAAACAGAAAAACAATTGAAAGAATTAACAAGACCAAAAGCTGGTTTTTGAAAAAAATCAACAAAATTGATAAACCGCTGGCCAAACTGACAAAAGAAAAACAGGAAAGGAAGCAAATAACCTGAATAAGAAATGAAATGGGCGATATTATAACAGACCCAACTGAAAAGAAAATATCAGATTACTATGAGAAATTGAACTCTAACAAATTTGAAAACCTAGAAATGGGTGAATTCCTAGAAACACACTACCTGCCTAAACTAACACAAACAGAGGTAGAACAACTAAGTAGACCCATAACAAAAAAAGAGATTGAAAAGGTAATCAAAAAATCCCAACCCAAAAAAGCCCTGGTCCAGACCGCTTCACTGCAGAGTTCTACCAAACTTTCAGAGAAGAGTTAACACCACTACTACTAAAGGCATTTCAGAGCATAGAAAAGGACGGAATACTACCTAACACATTCTATGAAGCCACCATATCCCTGATATCAAAACCAGGTAGACACAATAAGAGAAGAAAATTATACACCTATATCCCTCATGAATGTAGGTGCAAAAATCCTCAGCAAAATTCTAGCCAATAGAATTCAATAACATATCAAAGAATTCCCAAGTAGGTATATCTTTTTTTCTCTCTCTTTTTTTAATAACCTTGAAGAGTAAAGATGACTCCTTTGAGAAGTATGATATGCCTAATTTAGCACTAAAATGGGAATTCAAAGACAGGCCTGATTCTGGCTTTATCAGTAACTGGCTATGTAACAGAGACAAGTTTGTCTCTTTGGGCATTGTGTTTAATGTCTGTAAAATGAAGGAGTACAGAAGCAGTGATTTCTGAGGGCCCCCCAGATCAAACACTCTGCATAAGAAGTGACCGACTCGTTAAAATTTAGAGCCGAGGTGCACCTAGTACCCATCTAAAGTATATAAAAAAAAAAAAGTATAGACAGGCTTTACGTTTCTCTATATTTGATTTTTTCTTTTTGCTTTGTAACTTGGAAAGTCCCGCTTGACAAAGGATGAACTTTTGTGGCATCATACCCCATCTTGTGGTCTTTCAGGATATTGCCACTAAATTTTGTTTTTAAAATTATAAACATAATCGGCTTTACCTTTAATAGCTAATATCGAGTGCTAACTACGTGATCTTACCGTGCCAAATGCTTAAGCGTTCACCGTCGCATTTCATCACGCCGCTTGCTTTATAGGCCAAGTGTAAAGTTTTCCTACTGCCATGTTTTAAGCCCAAAGATTATATGAGATTTGACTGAGTAGCAGACTAATCTTGTGGCGCTGAGAGAAATTAATGACTAATGGACTCTGTAAAGAGGCGAACAGGCCGCTGCATTTCCCAGGATTTAGCACAAATCTCTCTAGGCACTCTTAGAACTGCTCTTCATTGTTTATATCACAGTCTGTAGGTCCCTAGTCCAAAAACTTTGGTATACAGGTATCTTGGGGTTTGAGTGTTACGGGTTTCAAAAACAAAGAATAGCATGCTACATGAATTTATTGGAGCTAAGAGAATAACTGAGTTTAATAACTGCTCTCTTCAGTTTCTATAGCTAGGGTAGTAAACTCGAATGCCAACAGTTGAGGTAAATGAGCAAAGCAAGAAAAGCTGTAAATTTAGGCATTGCGTAAAATCTTAGGATTTAAGTATTGGCAGCCAACTTAATTAAAAAAAAAAAACGGTAAATCAAATAGATGTGACTACATGGCTTATTTTACTTTAGGCCAGCAATTTCGGGCTTATCTACAGAGTAGAGTTCTTAGCCCATTGATAAATTAAGATAGTCTACATTGTTAAATTATTGAAATCTTATCTGAAGTAAGCAAAAATCTGTGTAGTAGTTTAAGAAAAAAACAGTTTTCAGAGTTGGACTTGAGTCACAGCCCTTCCTATACTAGTTATGTCACATATGTTAAAGCTATAATGTAACACACTGTGCTGTGGGGGAAATGAGTAACATTTTAAGTGAAATATGCTCTGATCATATAGCATATTTTTTCAAATGGCCTATTCCACTTCTCCGTGCCCATTCTCAGCCTCTCTCTTCCTCATCAGATTTTTCAGATTAAGAAATTTCCACATTTACTAATTAGATGGTTGTTAAATTTGGATGGTTTATGTAACGTGCTTAGGTACAAGAGTAGATTCCAAGTTGGGGTCTGAAGATCTGATACTTCAACTGGTGAGGTTTGGAGGGGCCAGTCTTGGATTTTATGACACTGCTTCTCCAGGTTTTTCTCCTGCTTTCTTGGTAATTTTTTCACAGACATCATTATGGGCTCCTGTTCTTTTAGCACTAAAATTCAAGTTCTGTTCTTAGATCTTTTCACTGCAGGCATTATTGGGTTTCTGATGTGCTCACGTGATCAAGGGATGACCATGATGCGTTAAGATTTGTGTTCCAGGAAACAATTCTTAAAGTCATATGTTACAAAAGGGAATTCTTTCCTTATAAATTGATGTAAAAAGACTAGGTTCAGTCCCACTCTACTATTCAGTTGTTTTCATCCATTTAACATTGTCTCCAGTCACTTCGCTTTAGGTAACATTTAAACTATGTTGAAGTGACTGTTCTTACTTCCAAGTGTTTGGCACTACTTTTGATGAAAAAAAAAAAATGATTGGGACACACACCAA
The DNA here is from genome assembly GCF_024166365.1 of Elephas maximus indicus. NCBI lineage: Eukaryota > Metazoa > Chordata > Mammalia > Proboscidea > Elephantidae > Elephas > Elephas maximus. Next base: position 2,632,802 of record NC_064819.1, on the reverse strand, counting down.
GGAGCAGATGGCAGTGTCAAATTGCCGACTTTTGATTAGCAGCCTGAGCTCTTAAAACTGCAACCAGATATTACAACAGACCCAACTGGAATTAAAAGAATCATATCAGATTACTATGAAAAACTGTACCTAAACAAATTTGAAAACCTAGAAGAAATGAATGAATTCCTCGAAACACACTACTTACCTAAACTAACACAAGCAGAGGTAGAACAACTAAGTAGACCCATAACAAAAGAAGAGATTGAAAAGGTAATCAAAAAACTCCCAACAAAAAAAAGCCCTGGTCCAGACTGCTTCACTGCAGAGTTCTACCAAACTTTCAGAGAAGAGTTAACACCACTACTACTAAAGGCATTTCAGAGCATAGAAAAGGACGGAATACTCCCGAACTCATTCTACGAAGCCACCATATCCCTGATACCAAAACCAGGTAAAGACACTACAAGAAAAGAAAATTATAGACCTATATCCCTCATGAATGTAGGTGCAAAAGTCTTGAACAAAATTCTAGCAAATAGAATTCAACAACATATCCAAAAAATAATTCACCATGACCAAGTGGGATTCATACCAGGTATGCAGGGATGGCTCAACATTAGAAAAACAATTAATGTAATCCACCACATAAATAAAACAAAAGACAAGAATTACATGATTTTATCAATTGATGCAGAAAAGGCATTTGACAAAGTTTAACGCCCATTCATAATAAAAACTCTCGGCAAAAGAAAGAGTAGAAGGAAAATTACTCAACAGAATAAAGGGCATTTATACAAAACCAACAGCCAACATCACCCTAAATGGAGAGAGCCTGAAACCATTCCCGTTGCGATCGGGAACCAGACAAGGATGCCCTTTATCACCACTCTTATTCAACATTGTGCTGGAAGTCCTAGCCAGAGCAATTAGGCTAGATAAAGAAATAAAGGGCATCCAGATTGGCAAGAAAGAAGTAAAAGTATCTTGATTTGCAGATGACATGATCTTATAAACAGAAAACCCTAAGGAATCCTCCAGAAAACTACCGAAACTAAGAGTTCAGCGGAGTATCAGGATACAAGATAAACATACAAAAATCAGTTGGATTCCTCCACACCAACAAAAAGAACATGGAAGAGGAAATCACCAAATCAATGCCATTTACAGTAGCCTCCAAGAAGATAAAATACTTAGGAATAAAATTTACCAGAGATGTAAAAGACTTATACAAAGAAAACTACAGTACACTTCTGCAAGAAACCAAGAGACTTACATAAGTGGAAGAACATACCTTGCTCATAGATAGGAAGACTTAACATTATAAAAATGTCTATTCTACCAAAAGTGATCTATATATTTAATGCAATCCAATCCAAATCCCAAGGACATTCTTTAATGAGATGAAGAAATAAATCACCAATTTCATATGGAAGGGAAAGAGGCCCCGGATAAATAAGACATTCCTGAAAAAGAAAAACAAAGTAGGAGGCCTTACTTTACCTGATTTTAGAACCTATTATACTGCCACAGTAGTGAAAACAGCCTGGTACTGATACAACAACAGATACGTGGACCAGTGGAACAGAATTGAGAATCCAGACATAAATCCATCCACATATGAGCAGATGATATTTGACAAAGGCCCCAAAACAGTGAAATGGGGAAAAGACAGTCTTTTTAACAAATGGTGCTGGCATAACTGGATAGCCATCTCCAAAAAAATGAAGCAAGACCCCTACCTCATTCCATGCACAAAAACTAACTCAAAATGGATCAAAGACCTAAATATAAAATCCAAAACGATAAAGATCATGGAAGAAAAACTAGGGACAACATTAGGAGCCCTAATACATGGCATAAACAGTATACAAAACATTATAAAGAACATAGAAGAAAAACTAGATAACTGGGAGCTCCTAAAAATCAAACACTTATGCTCATCCAAAGACTTTACCAAAAGAGTAAAGACTACCTACCAACTGAGAAAAAATTTTTAGCTGTGACATTTCTGATCAGTGCCTGATTTCTGAAATCTACAGGATACTGCAAAAAGACAACCCAACTAAAAAGTGGGCAAGAGTTATGAATAGACACTTCGCTGAAGAAGACATTCAGGTAGCTAACAGATATATGAGGAAATGTTCACGATCGTTAGCCATTAGAGAAACGTAGATCAAAACTACAGTGAGATTTCATCTCACTCCAAGAAGGTTGGCATTAATCCAAAAAACACAAAATAATAAATGTTGGAGAGGCTATGGAGAGATTGGAACACTTCTACACTGCTGGTGGGAATGTCAAATGGTACAACCACCTTGGAGATCGATTTGGCGCTTCCTCAAAAAGTTAGAAGTAGAACTAACATACAATCCAGCAATCCCACTCCTTGGAATATATCCTAGAGAAATAAGAGCCTTTACACGAACAGATATATGCACACCCATGTTTATTGCAGCTCTGTTTACAATAGCAAAAAGATGGAAGCAACCAAGGTGCCCATCAACGGATGAATGGATAAATAAATTATGGTATACTCACACAATGGAATACCTACGCATCGATAAAGAACAGTGAGGAATCTGTGAAACATGGAACCTGGAAGGCATTATGCTGAGTGAAATTAGTTGCAAAAGGACAAATATTGTATAAGACTACTATTATAAGAACTTGAGAAATAGTTTCAACTGAGAAGAAAACATTCTTTTGTGGTTGGGGGGGAGAGGGAGGGAGGGTGGAAGAGGGGAATTCACTAATTAGTAGATAAGAACTACTTTAGGTGAAGGGAAAGACAGCACACAATACAGGGGAGGTCAGCACAATTGGACTAAACCAAAAGCAAACAAGTTTCCTGAATAAACTGAATGTTTTGAAGGCCATTGTAGGAGGGGCAGGGGTCTGGGGACCATGGTTTCAGGGGACATCTAAGTCAATTGGCATAATAAAATCTATTAAGAAAACATTCTGCATCCCACTTTGGAGAGTGGCATCTGGGGTCTTAAACGCTAGAAAGCAGCCATCTAAGATGCATCAATTGGTCTCAACCCACCTGGATCAAAGGAGAATGAAGAACACCAAGGACACAAGGTGATTACGAGCCCAAGAGACAGAAAGGGCCACATAAACCAGAGACTACATCAGCCTGAGACCAGAAGAACTAGATGGTGCCTGGCCACAACCGATCACTGCCCTGACGGGGAACACAACAGAGAACCCCTGAGGGAGCAGGAGAGCAGTGGGATGCAGATCCTAAATTCTCATAAAAAGGCCAAACTTAATGGTGTGACTGAAACTAGAAGGACCCCGGTGGTCATGGCGCCCAGACCTCCTGTTGGCCCAGGACAGGAACCTCTTCAGACATGGATTGGACTGGACAGTGGGTCGGAGAGGGATGCTGGTGAGGAGTGAGCTTCTTGGATCAGGTGGACTCTTGAGACTATGTTGGCATCTCCTGCCTGGAGGGGAGATGAGAGAGTAGAGGGGGTTAGAAGCTGGCAAAATGGACACAAAAAGAGAGAATGGAGGGAAGGAGTGGGCTGTCTCATTGGGGGGAGAGTAATTGGGAGTGTGTAGCAAGGTGTTTATGGGTTTTTGTGAGAGACTGACTTGATTTGAAAACTTTCACTTAAAGCACAATAAAAATTATTAAAAAAAAAATAACCTACCCTTTTCTCTTAATCAAAATCCATATTTTCTCAGTGTAGTTGATTTTACTCTCCTAGCCTTTCCAACCTAATTAATACGATGCCAAAAAGTAATGGCATTTTAAAGAGATGCCTGTCAGCATATTATAATTAGCTGTATTACAATTGTACAGTAAAAAACAAACTTGCTTTAATACTACTTACATTTCTATTTCTTCTCAAACTTAATGCTTTAAGGCAGAGGGTCCTGTGGCAAAACCCTTAAAGGTTAAGACCTGAGCAGGCTTTGCTTTTTTGTTTGTATGTTTGCAATGAACCAATTACACCAAGTGCCCATTGCCTGCCAGCCACTCTGTTCGGCTAATGGATAAAAGAAGACGTGGAAACGTTTTTGCTCAGTTTTAAGGTGGAGACAGACAAAGAAGAGCGTGGAACTTGCTTCTAACTCAGCTGTGCAGTGATCCTGAGAGTGAACCGCTCACCAAGTACAGCTACTGTGATGCTTAAAAAATGATGCTTGAAAAGAAGTTTCCGGGATAAAATGAATGCTTCAAAGGTCAGCGGAGCAAGGGCGGGGGTTTGGGGACCATGGTTTAAGGGGACTTCTAAGTCAATTGGCAAAATAATTCTATTATGAAAACATTCTGCATCCCACTTTGAAATGTGGCGTCTGGGGTCTTAAATGCTAACAAGCAGCCATCTAAGATGCATCAACTGGTCTCAACCCACCTGGATCAAAGGAGAATGAAGAACACCAAGGTCACACGACACCTAAGAGCCCAAGAGACAGAAAGGGCCACATGAACCAGAGACCTACATCATCCTGAGACCAGAAGAACTAGTTGGTGCCCGGCCACAATCAATGACTGTCCTGACAGGGAGCGCAACAGAGAACTCCTGAGGGAGCAGGAGATCAGTGGGATGCAGACCCCAAATTCTCATAAAAAGACCATACTTAATGGTCTGACTGAGACTAGAGGAATCCTGGCGGCCACGGTCCCCAAACCTTCTGTTGGCACAGGACGGGAACCATCCCTGAAGACAATTCATCAGACATGAAAGGGACTGGACAGTGGGTAGGAGAGAGATGCTGATGAAGAGTGAGCTAATTATATCAGGTGGACACTTGAGACTGTGTTGGCATCTCCTGTCTGGAGGGGTGATGGGAGGATAGAGAGAGTTGGAAGCTGGCAAAATTGTCACAAAAGGAGAGACTGGAAGGGCTGACTGATTAGGGGGAGAGCAAGTGGGAGTACGGAGTAAGATGTATGTAAACTTATATGTGACAGACTGACTTGAATTGTAAACGTTCACTTGAAGCTCAATAAAAGTTAATAAAAAAAAAAGATGCTTGAACAGAGTGTGATTCTATATGCAACTAAATAAATCAAACACTTGTTAAAAAAAAAAAAAAACTGCCATCAGGGCTCCATAAGAGACATACCAAAAAAAGAAAAATTACCGTTGTGTTGATTGCAACTCATAGTGACCCTTTAGGACAGCGTAGAACTGCCCCCGTATGGTTTCCACGGAGTGGCTGGTGGGCTCGAGCTACCAACCCTTTGGTTAGCAGCTGAACGTCTAACCACTGCGCCACCAGGGCCACTTAAGAGGAATAGAGTACTTTAAATATAAGGACATGAGAAAGTTAGAAGTAAAAGGATATAAAAAGATACACTGTGCAACACTGATTAGAATAAACTATCGATAAACAAAGCAGACTTTGAGACAAGGAACATTACCAGAAACAGACATTTCAAAGCAAAGAAGGGGTCAGTTCATGAACAACTAACAGTCCTAAATATTTGGTCCCTAATTACGTAACTTGACAATGCATAAGTCAAACATTGACAGAACTAAAGAGCAAGAAGAAACACTTCCAGACTGTCTTCGAAGTCAAAATAATCTTGATACAAAAGCCTATCAAAAATATTACAAGGGAAAAAAAGCGTACGTAGAGTAAGCCCTCTGGTATCCTTTGAACAAATACTTAAAGGAGGGCAGAGAGTTAGCTGCAGCTGAAGATGGAGAGGCCATCAAATGAAATGAGGACGGTTGCAGGTAAAGCTGATTTGGGGAGAAAGGTTAGGAATTTAGTCTTGGATGTGTTTCATTTGAAGTGTCTACTAGAGAGGCAGGTGAAGCTGTTAGGTGAGGCTTTGGATATGGTAGTTTGGAGTTAAGGGGTGAGCTCTAGGCTACTAAGTTGACTGCATTAAAGCAATTAGATTACACTGTGTGGCACCACCAAGAGAGTAAGTATAGACCGAAAAGAAAACCAAAATCTTGATGTGCAAGGCCCTTATGAAATTGGTTCTCGTTGCTTCCTCTCCACTGCCCCCTTCCACATACCACACGAGCTATGTTTTAGCCATATCAGACTGCCTATATATTTCTGGGAATACATCCTTGCTATTTTGGTCATGTTTTCTCTACCCTTGTCTTAGAGTGCTCTCTCGTCTTAACTACATAACAAACTCTTAGTCATCCTTCAAAACCTTTCCAGGGTCACCTCCATTCTGGTACTTTGTGTACATGTGATATTACCAGCACGTTATATTGGTAAACCTGTCCTTCCTACTTGGTGTAAACTTCTCTGCATTCAAGGTGCCCAGCACATAGGTGTTCAGATATTTCTTGAACTGGAACTGATTTATACTTTTTGAATAGGCCGCTATTATGTTCATTGGAACTCTAGAAAAATTTATCACCAAAGAATTCTTAAAACCTCTGTTCTTAAAGGAATTTTTTAGTAAGAACTTTGGAATTTCTGTTAACTTTTAATTTAGAAGTTCTTTTAACTTCTAAAAAGCTTTTTTGGTTCACAAAGGAGTGATGTTCTCATTTTCTTCGCATGTCTACATATCTCTCTGTTTATACCTTTAACGCTACGCGTTCTTTGTGAAATTGTATTTGCAAGTTGATGGTATTACTCTGATATATTTAGAATATCCACATCTTAAAATAATTTGGAGCTAACTGATCAGGACTACAGAAGTATCCCATTTCAGTCAAACATAATCATGTTAGTGAAAGTTAAACTATATTTGAAGGTGAATTTGCTGGCAAAGTTACATTTAATAGACACTTTGAAAATTTGTTTCTACCTTAGTCTGGCAGCTTAGTAATAATCACACTCGATTAATTTCTTTTTCAAATAGCAACGCAACAACAATACTTACAGTATTGCATTTCTGTGCATACATATGTTTATAGAAAAAAATTGAAAGACTATATACATCAAACTTGTTTTTGGTCGTGATTGTCCAGGATATTTTCACTTCATAAGTCATTTCTGTGGTGCTAAACTTCAAAAAAAAAAAAAAAGCGTGTATTTTGTTTAATTAGGGCAGAGAAGGATACACTGCCCTGTTCCCTGATGTGGAATTCAGTATTGCGTCCTCCTTACAGGCTTGATCTGCCTGCCCTCCTGCGAGCTTTTCTGTGGTTAAATTGTTAGCAGACCCAATGTAGCATACCACAGATGATCAGCAAAAAAGAGAAGGAGCCTCGACAAGATGGGCTGACACAGTGCCTGCAACAGTGGGCTCAAACAGCAGAGGTTGTGAGGACGGCGCGGGACTGGGCAGCATCTCGTCCTGTACCCGGGGTCCCCTGAGCTGGAGCCTACTCACCGGCACCACAACAGGAGCAGGACTGTAACCGCCATTCCCTCCTGTTGGAAGTCAAGGAAGAGCTGGTTTTCATCTTTCTTTTAAAAATTAAATGTATTTGAAGCCTGGTGATTGATTACCTAGAAATCGTTCTTAAAATTTAGAAAAGCCGCACGTTCTTGCACATATAATTTAGAAGCCTGACTTTCTGGGTTCTTAAGTTACATTTATTGTTTATAATAAAACTTTATAATTTTTTGGTCACTTTTAAAATAGAAAAAGTAGAGCTTTCTTTTTAAAAAATGAAATGGGTAATTTTTAAACAATGTTTTGAATATGTTATATTTAAATAAATGAATATGCCCAGTTTTTGTATTATGTACCATACTAAATTAAAGAGTATAGTTATAATTGAGTAGACAGTGTAGATAAGACATGATCCTTGTATTTTAAGGAATCCCGTATTCAGGATAACAGTGTCTGCAAATTTTTTTTTAAATGTTTTTAAGTTGTGGAAGGTGGAGGAGTGAACCCAGTAGATTTTATTGTTAATTGCTGTCGAGTCAGTTCCGACTCACGGCATGTGTGCAAAGTAGCACTGCTCCATGGGGTCTTCATGGCTGTGACCTTCCAGAAGCAAATCGTCGGGCCTGCCATCTGAGGTGCCACTGGCTGGGTTCAGACACCCAGCCTTTTGGCTATTAGTCGAGTGCTAAACCTTTTGCTCCACACAGGGCCTCCAGAGCCCAGGAGATTTTAATCAGAGAAGGATTTGGGGTGAAATGTCTTGTTACTTCCGCCTTAAAGGTTAGGGAGCCAGGGTGTGCTTTAATAAAGGGGGGAGTTGTCCAGCGAATGAGATGTAACCTAGTTACAGAAGACATAGATCCCACGTGGGGAAGTAGAACTAGAAACACTAGACATGATACTAGGCCAATAAACTGGAATATCCCATGAAACCATGACCCTAAACCCTCCAAACCAAGGAACTAAATCCCATCAGGTGTTTGCCTGCACATGAGCAGCCTTGCGGGGAGGGGGGGGGGCCACTGTCGTAGTAAATACACTCTTCATTCTTGATAGGTAATTTCAGACTGTCGTTTGTGATGTGGGTTGTCTTGTTCCATCCCCAGAGATTCTCATTCTTAAGGTCTGGGGTGGAGTCCAGGAATCTGAATTTTTAATCCTGCCCTATGGCTCTGCTTCTGGACCAGAAGTGTTCTATGTGCATATTTGGATTGCTTTCTTACAGGGAATTCCTAGAAGTAGGATTATTTGGATAAAGGGAATATGCTTTTTAGGCTTTTCAATACTTAGTGCTAGATTGTCCTCCAGAGATGTTGTAACTATTTACGTACCCATCAGCAGGGTATAAAAGTCATCTGCCACCCCCTTGTCAACTTTAGGTGTTACCAAGTCTTTTTGATCAGCAGTGTATGCCTATAGTGTCTAAAAGGGATAGTTTGGTATTGTAGAATATTACTCCAACCTTCGTAGGAATTTTTGTGTACTGTATTTGTCCCTAAATGTATACATTGTATGAAAGCTGTAAGTAGAAGGTGGGCTGAATGACTGGCAAAATTTGTTTATAAATGGTAATCTTTATAGGAATATAGTCACTGTGAAAGGATTGGATTTGATAATGTAAACAAAACTTGGTACCTTTTTAGCAGGTTCGCCTTAAAATATGATTAGCTTCATGTCATTTGTTGAGTTATTGAGTACATTTTGGTTTGTTCCAGTAGCCGGATCGAGCTGGGAGATGTGACACCCCACAATATTAAGCAGCTGAAGAGATTAAACCAAGTCATCTTTCCAGTCAGCTACAATGACAAGTTCTACAAGGATGTGCTGGAGGTTGGCGAGCTAGCAAAACTTGGTATAATACGGTTTTTTTCCCTCCCTTCATTTGCCAATTCGTGTTCTTGGTCGCTGTTTTTTAAATAATAGAGCCAGATAGAGATAACTTAGTCCTATTTTACATGGGAGGAATCGTGGTCCTAGCTTCTGAGAAAAGTCTTGGAGAAATCAAAATAATTTGAATTTGAAAAGGAAATGCTAAATATTTTTTCTTATTGTTTAGTGTGTGCCTGTGTGTGTTTTCACTCCTTAGCTTTATTCTAGAGGGAGGTTTAAATTTTCCAAGACAAGGTAGGAGGTTTTGGGGCTGTGTGATTTTCGTAGAGTAGCTATTTAAGTTTAATGCTGATAGCGACAATTTTGTCCCTATAGAAGACGAGGAGAACATGAAATAAAATGTGTTGCTCTATCTGTTGGACTTTAAGTCTTTGTGTTTTCCTTGGCAGCGTATTTTAATGATATCGCAGTAGGTGCGGTGTGCTGTAGGGTGGATCATTCACAGAACCAGAAGAGACTTTACATCATGACTCTAGGATGTCTGGCACCTTACCGAAGGCTAGGAATAGGTAAAATTATTTGATCGTTTTGTTTTTACATCTTCAAAGAAACCCAAATACGTCGTTACTGATCCTGACCTAATTACTCAAAAACCATTCCTTTTAGGGATACTGGGAAGGGCTTACTGAGTTACGTAAGTTAGGCTAAAAATTTTTTAAAACCGAAGCAGCTGTCTTCGAGCTGATCCCTAGGTATGTTAGAGTAGAACTGTATGTATTCCATAGGGTTTTCAGTGGCCAATTTTTTCAGAGGTAGGTTGCCAGGCCTTTGTTTCCAGGTACCTCTGGGTGGACTCAAACTGCCAGCCTTTAGATTAGCAGCCAAGTGCGTTAACTGTTGGCACCACCGAGGGACTCTCCAGGTGGAAAATAACTAATGTTTACTTCTTAACGTAATTCAGCTGGAAGCCCTATACGGCTTTGTTATTTATGTCCCATTTTGCTTTTTCTGGATTTTTGCTACCTGGAAGAACTTATATGTAAAGATTGTTTTTCTCCTATCATTTTGAACCGTATATGAATATTGGTGAGAGAAAACAAAATTTTGTGAAATCAGAATGTCTTGCCATGAGTCAGAGCCAACTCAGTGGCAGCTGACAACAGTGTGCACCTTATAAATGTTGTTAACACTCAATAAGTACCTGTGGTAAGATAATAAACAGATGTGTACATGAAAGGTTGATTCTGTGAGGTTGCTTATTTGTTATTTGTCTTACAGGAACTAAGATGTTAAATCATGTCTTAAACATCTGCGAAAAAGATGGCACATTTGACAACATCTATCTGTAAGTAAAATAATTTGTATCTAAAATTAACAAGAATTAATGTTCTAATCTAAAGAGCCTAATAAACTGACAGCAAAAATCTTTACTAGCAACCTAAAAATCTGGTCACGTATTTCATTATTTCTTAGGAAACACTGTGGAAGTACTTGTTACAGGGATTTTTGTTTGTTTGTTTGTTTTAACAGTAGATAAGGAAACAAATAAAATTCATCCTTGTTTTGCTTAGGTTGGGGTGGGAGCTCCAAAGTCACAGGGATGAGGCCAGGATTAAAGCTCAGGTCTTCGGAATTTAAGGCTATTAATAGCACTCTCCTCATATCCTGTTTGTTTGCATTCCCTGTATTTTGTTCAAGGCTATCAGTGACCACGCTCTTTGTAGTGAAGTTTAATAATCAAAATCAGAGAGGTAACTAGCAGGAATGGTACTGGGATCACAGGAGGCCTTGGATCTGAAATCACAACCATGGATTGTTCGTAACACAAGCACTAGAAGGCCATTCTCATTTTTGCTTTGTCATCAGAAGAGATTAAGTTCTATAATGTTATTTTGAGAGGAAATGAAAAGCTCAAATTATCGTTTATTCAAAATATAGTATGTTTTTTATTAACCAGAAGAAAATGTATTCAGGCATTGAGATCCTTTTTTTTTTTTCCCCTTCCTGCAAGTGTTAAAAAAATAGTGATTCTTACCCTATTGGTTATTTAACCCATTTTTAATCACAGGAATATCTTCTTCCCTTCTACTAAAAAATGTTAGGGTACTTCACCCTTTGTTGATTGCAGGAACAAACAGTGTTAACTGAGCCTCGTAATCTCAGTCTTGCTAATGTAAGAGTTAGGTTAAAAGTGTAAATTTGTCATCAAAAGATTTTCTGAAATGAATACTTAATCTGTGTTGATTGCTAATAATAAGTACATGTGAGGTATTGCACGTTTTCTTTGTAAAGAGAATCTGAGGAAAGTGCCAACACAGTATTCCCGCTGCCACCAGTTCTAACACGCTTTTAGCTGGCCGGCAGTTTCAGATTTGAGGTGGTCTGTGGAGAAAACACAAGCTGATGAACTAATTAATTTTTTTTTTTTAATACCCTTTCTGTTTCAGGCATGTCCAAATCAGCAATGAGTCAGCAATTGACTTCTACCGGAAGTTTGGCTTTGAGATTATCGAGACAAAGAAGAACTACTATAAGAGGATAGAGCCAGCAGATGCTCACGTGTTGCAGAAAAACCTCAAGGTCCCTTCTGGCCAGGACGCAGGTGTGCAGAAGACAGACAGCTGAAGAAATGCAGGTGTGCAGAAGACAGACAGCTGAACAAATGACAGATGTGCAAAAGACAGACAACCGAACAAATGACAGATGAACTTGCTTGCACTTGCTTGTCGCCAAATAAAAGAGAGGCCCGTTGATTCCCCTCCCCCCCCCGCCTTTCTTTTAAAGCTTTCTGCTCCTCCTCATTCTTGTTTCTCTTTCTTTCTTTTCCTTTCCTCCACAAGTTTGAATACTTTCAAGGACTTTAAAAATCATGTTTGGATTGTTTTCGTTTTCTTATTTTTGTGAGATGGTTTGACTGAAGGAAGGAAAAGGTATAGATCTGTTTAGTTTCCTGGTTAAGATATATATGGTCTCCCAAAATTTTGGGTGTTAAATAATTTTAGATTTTTTTAGCTGATTTTTTTAATGTCCTGCTTTCACATTGAAGGGCAGAGCCTACAAAATATTGTATATTTCAAAAGATAAAAAAGCAGCAGCAGCACTACCTTGTTCTCTAATTCATAGACAAGTTTAGTGTGTTTGTGGTACTTCTGGGGTTTCTAAAGACTGTGGGAGATCCTAATCCCCGGACATCGCCTTCACCCCACCTTCAGTCCTTCTGGGGTTTCTAAAGACTGGGAGATCCTAATCCCCAGACATCGCCTTCACCCACCTTCAGTCCTTCTGAGCACTGTCTCCAGAATTGGACCATTGTTAATCCTTGTAAGAAATATGAAGCTTATTTTGTTCTTTTTAAGCAGTTGTTTCCTTTCTTCCTGTTGGTGGTTGAGGGTGGGTAGGGCAGTTTGGGTAGGTAGTGTTATATTATTTTGGTCTCAGTATTTGAGTTAAATTACTTTTTGCTAATGAGTGGGCTGGTTGTTAGCAGGTTCATTTTTCCTGCTGCTGATTGTTTCTGGTGGCATTAACTTTTAGAGTGTGGGCTGGTAAGTTTTTGTTTTTGTTTTTTTTTTCTTTATTGAAGTCTCAGCTAGAGATAAGGTCTTTAACTGGCCTAAAGAGGTTTGTTGTGATTTACTTTTTTCTCTGGTCCTTTTTCTTCAGTAAACCGAACAATAGTTTGTCTAACCCTAAGAATGGAGCTGATGTTCCCTAGGTCAGGACCCTGAAGTAAACCTGAAGCAGGTGTTCTCTCCTGAACATACTAAAAAGTTCCTAAAGGGAAACTTTGATGGACTTGAGGCACAATACATGCATTTAATGTCAGCTAGCACAGAGCCTGCTAAACCTGTGGCCACTTAGCGTGTGATTAAATAGGAAAGACTATTCCAGACAGTGTTTTTGAAAATAACATAGCTGTGCTATTGCCTACCTGTTGGAGACCATCCCGGATTTGCTTACACTCTTGTGCCTACAATGTTGAGTTTAAGGATTTGGAGAAGAGTGGGATTGGGAAACATAATGCTTCTATTCTTGGAAAAGTAGAAGTCTAGAAGTGTTGATGCAGATGTCACTGTGACCTGCTCTACTGACCAGACTGGTTTATGGCAGATTATTTTCTGGTGTACAGGCAATGGCTGTGATGCATTGGTAACTTACTGTAACACGAGAGACATCTGAAATTGTTGTAACCCAATCTCAAATGTTTTAAGTTTTTTTTCATTGCCAATATTGATAGCTCAACAGATGTTCTCATTAGACTTTAAAACACCACGTAGGGCTTGAATTTTCTGTCATTTGACTTAAAAGGAAGAATGATTCATAATATTTATCCTCTTATGTAAAATTCTGGTACAAAAGTCTCAACTCTCCAAACATATTAAATGACAGAAAGATTCTACAGAATGTTTATGCACATTTTATAATCCTAAGTTCTTATTCGAGAATGTGAAAGTACAATAGACTTCAACAGTCTTATTGAGTGCCAAGAATAATACAGAAAAGGAAGATAGTTGATGAATGAGTATACAGGGGTCTAATCTTAAGATAGTAAAAATCTAGAAAGACCACACTGGTCTCGCGAGTACTGGTTTCTTTAGCAGTCTAAATATTAGGAAGCAGGTTAGCATTAAGCACCTTTAACCTTCATGGGTAAGCCTCTGCTTGCTCTTGCCAAGAGAAGAGTGCTTGAGTTACAGAAAACATAGTTAGTTTTGGAGAACTCAGCCTTTTTCTAAACTTCCAGGTATCAAAGTAGATTTTGATGTATAAATGAGTCTTGTGAGATGACACTGCCTCTATTTCTGTAACCATTTCACTTGGACTGTCTGATCAGTCCTATGAATGTATCCCTAAATGTGGTTATTGGAAACAGAATAGCTGCCTCATGACAATTAAGTACATGTTATTTAAGGAGGGAAAAACATTAAATTTTGAATGGAGTGTGTAGGCTCATTATTGTAGGATTTCTTTTTCCACACTAGTCAGTGACTTCGCTTAAATCGTAAACGTTTGTAAAGGGTTAATTCTCCAACATCAAACTTGTATTAAATAATTCCATCTGCTTATGGAGGAGAAAGGAGATACAGAGGAGGGAGGTCGAAGCTGGGCCTATGAGTAAATACTGAAATAGTGTCCCATGTTGTTTATTTTGGTATATGATAAAAATTATCTTGTTTGAGGTAAAAAATAATAATTGTATTAACTGTAATATCACAGAATGTGCCCATCATATTTTTCAAGACAGTTTTTACTGTGGGGTGAATAGGTAAAAATTACTCTGTGTGGTATTGCATTTATGTTCTAGAGAAGAGAAATCTATGCAATATATAATTTGTTCAGATTAGTTTTCATTTGGGGAAAGAAGTTCTGAAATATCTCCAAGGCAGTTTACTCATCAATTGAAAGTCCTCCAAAAAATAGAACTATTGGGAAACCATGGTTGTGTGGTGGTAGAAAAGAAAAGCTCCCTCAGTTTTTTGGAGGGAATAACTTTAAAAATACTTAAATGGCAAAGTTTATTTGGTGCGGTTAAGAATTAAACTTGTCAATTTTAACATTGCTGTTATATCTGAAATAAACTTACGTGATGTTCTGGTAGTGACCTGTAATGTCTGGTAAATGTCAAAGAAGACACTGCATTGCGTTGACTTCTGGGGTCGGCAGCTATACGTAGCCATTATTTGTTGTTACTCATAATGTTTTGTTTACTTCCATGTTACTTTAAGATTCAACTCAAAATTCATTAAAGTAGGCCAACTGAAATCCAGACCTCCTAATTCAGACCTTTTGAAACGGTAGGTACACTACCCAATTTTTCAAGTCTTTTCTGAAGGGAGGAAGAAGACTTAGTCTACTTGCTGTCCTATCTAATCAAAACTTATTTTTTGAATAATAATTATGCTGTAATTGTATACCAAGGATTTGGTTTTGTGAGGTTTTTTCTGACAAGTGCTGCTTACTAAAAGTACAAATACTAACTACACGTGTCATCTAAATTTCCTCTAAAAGTTTTAATGCTCTTTGATCTTGATACTCTCACCTGTAAAATAGGGGATATAATAAGTAGCACCTACCTCAGCTTTGTCAAGATTAAATGAGGTAGTGTATGTAAAATTCTGAAACAAAGAAGATGGTATTAACACCCTGAATGTTAGCTCTTAATATCTTCAGTTCAGGCCCAATGAGAGAGAAGAAAAGATCCAAAGAGCTACCCTAATGCTGTATCTTGAATATCCATGTTAAAATCACCTGACAGGCCAGGTTAGTAGGGTGCTTTGGCTACAGATAGCGTATATGCAAATATTCTCTTCCTGTTAGTAGTGAAGGAGGCGTTCCTGTAGATGGTGAGTTGGGAATTGTTTCTGAGTTTTTCCTGAATAGCAAACAAACATGAATTTAATTTTTTGTTGTTAACAAACTCAATACCTAACTTCTTAGTCAAAACTGTTCGAATTCTCCTTATTCCACTCAAGGAATAATTAATGGATGGCCTTTGCCTAACATTTAAAAGCAAGGGCCTACCTTGGGACAGTTCGAGATGGATGCATTTGAAGTAATCTGGATTAAAAATTGAGAATGTATAGCTTTTTTACTTAAGGCATTCAAGTAAGCAGTAGTGTACTGTATTTTGAAATTTGGTGCAAACCTACCACACGGCTTTTGATTGATTGGATTTGTGGTGGTTCTGTACTGAGTAATAAGAGACAGTGCCGAAGTTAGAAAAGTTGTAAGTAACTTGAGACAAGAAGCATTTTTCCGTGGTGTTACATCTGGCTGTGAGATGCGGATGGAGCACCCTGGGAGGGACCTGTGTACCTGAGGGACTTTTTCAAACTACATTCGTTTTCCTTATCTTCTCTTTTATGAGTTACATACAGTATGAGCATATCATATACTTAAATATAGGAAAATGCCTGAGTTGGTTTGGGAAGGATTTTAGGGCCTTGAGTCAGAAATCCAGGAGCAGGTGTGGCTCTAACTCAGCATCTCAGGGCTGCTGTCAAGCTGTTGGCCAGGGCTGGAGGAGCCACCTCCAAGATGGCGCACACATAGCTGCTGATAGACCTCAGTTCCTTGCTATGTGAGTGGCTCCATGGGGCTGCCTGAGTGACAATTTGGCGTCTTTCCAGCTTCCCCCAGAGCAAGAAGAGAGAGTGAGCAGAAGCCACACTCTTTTATGACCTAGTTTCAGAAATGACATGCCATTTTGCTATTGGTCACAGACCAACTCTCGTACAATGTGGGAAGGTATGATGAGTAATAGGAAAATGATTCTAATATGTAAATTTAGAAAAATACAGCTTCATTTTTCCCTACTGGTGAAAATTTGAAAATCCCTGTATTCTGCTCAGCCTACTCCACCCACTTCTTTGCTTTGGATTCGTTCATTACGATAGTACTTACTGAGAGTTTACCATGTATCCGGCACAGTGATCAACACTCTGTACAAGGTATTAATTCACATAACAATCCTTTGTGGTAGGAACTTCCGTTAGCTTCATTTTAGAAAATACCAGAAACGAGGAAGGGTTGTAATATGTTCCATGACTCCAGAGCCCAAGTCATAGCCACTCACTATTCCCGTCTGGGAAAATAAATCCGATAGAATCCAAATGGGGGCAGGCATCTATATGATAATGTTCACCCTAAACTAGAAGCAACCAAATGCCAACTATTGTGCAACCTTTAAAAATAAGCATGTGAGAAGAAAAATGGGAGAACCCATTAAGATTAAAGTGGAAGGAGGCGAGATATAAAATTGTGCACACGCACAAAAAGGCAAATAGCAAGGCAGAAATTCAACCATGTTGAAAATTAAATTGAATGTAAATAGTGTAAACACTTCAATTAAAAGGCAGCCAATTTGTCAGACTGCGTTTCAAAAACCACGCTGTCTATAGGAAAACCCAAACCCTCTGCTGTCAATTTGATTCTGACTTGGAGTGACCATGCAGGACAGGGTAGAGCTGCCCCATACATTTCCAAGGCTGTCAGTCTTTATGGAAGCAGACGGCCACATCTTTCTCCCAATGAGTGCTTAACCACTGCACCAACAGGGCTCCTTATCTATTAGAAACTGACTTTAAAGGAACTGATAAAAAGGATGGGAAAGATACATGTAAAAGCTAATCAAAGCTAAAGCAGCTAACTCAGTATCAAAGTAGATCTTAGAATAGGGTATTACCAAGAATAAAGGGGGATGTTTGCTAATAATAAAAAGCTCAATTCACCAAAAGAACATCATTTTAAATATGTGAACAGAGCTTCAAAATATGTGAAAGAAACAAAAACAGAAGAAATAGACTGATCCACCATTGGAGATTTCAGAACATCAGTAAGTCGCCGACCAAACGTTGCCATCGAGCTGATTCTGACTCATAGTGACGCTGTGGGACAGAGTAGAACTGCCGTATACAGTTTCCAAAAAGCACCTGGTGGATTCGAGGTGCTAACCTTTTGGTTAGCAACAGTAGTTCTTAACCGCTACAGCACCAGGGTTTCCCAGTAAGTCCCAGAAGACTTGAATAACATGATCGACTTGACCTTACTAGCATGTATAGAGCACACTACCCAACAACATACAAGATACAGATTTTCAGGTGCACAGAGAATATTCACCAAGACCGTATCCTGGGCCATGAAAAAAAAGTTCTCAAACTTAAGAAAATTGATATACTAACCATATTCTTTAACCACCACAGCAAGAACAAGACATTAATAACAAATATTTGGAAATAACATGCATCTGAATAACCTATATGTCTAAGAAGAAGTCACAAGAGCAATAAAATATTTTGAACAGAAGGAAAATGAAAACAATATATCAAAAGCTATGGGATACAGCAAAGAAGTACTTAAATGGTAATTTATAAAATATGTACATAAGAACTGAAATCAAGGATCTAAGCGTCCACATTAAAAAACTAGAAAAAAGAAGAGCCAGTTAAACCTAAAGTAAGCAGGAGGAAACGAATAATGAAGATAAAAGCAGAAACTAATAAAATTGAAAGTAGAAAAAGTTGATGAAGGCAAAAGCCAGTTCTATGGAAAAAATAACATTGATAAACATTTAGATTGAACAGAAAAAAAAAGACACAAATTCCCAGTATCAGTAGTGAAAGGGGTGATATTACTACAGAACTTACTGATGATAAAGAGATAATAAAAGAATATTAAAAACTTAAATTTAAAAATATAGGCAAAATGGACAAACTTGTACTTTAGGTGAAGGTTTACAAAACAAACTAGCTTCTCGTTAGACGACTAGTACATGTTTTGTGACGTTGGTAACCGACTCCACGACATGTCAACACTTTCATTCTCTACCTTGGGTTCCCTATTATCAGCTTTCTTGTCCCTTGTTGCCCTGTAGTCCTTGCCCCTGGGCTGGTAGGTGCCTTTAGTCTCATTTTGTTTTACGGGCCTGTCTAATATTTGGCTGAAGAATGAACCTCAGAAGTGACTTCATTACTGAACTAGAAGGGTGTCCAGGGGCCACACTCTTGGCGTTTTTTCCAGTCTCTGTCAGGCCATTAAGTCTGTGTGTGTGTGAGAATTCTACGTTTTTCTCCAGCCCTGTCTAGTACCCTCTATTGTGATCCCTGTCAGAGCAGTCAGCTGCACACCATCCAGTTGTGCTGGGCTCAGTCTTATGGAGGCTGTGGTAGTTGCAGTCCATTAATCCTTTGGACTAATCTTTACCTCGTATCTTTGGTTTTCTTCATTCTCCCTTGCTCCTGACAGGATGAGATTGGTGGAGTATCTTAGATGGCTACTTGAGCTTTTAAGACCCCAGACGCTACTCACCAAAGTAGAATGTAGAACATTTTCTTCATAAACTATGCTAGTTGAGCTCCATGTCCCCCAAGACCATGGTCCCCACATCCCTCAGCCCAGTAATTCAGTCCCTCAGGAAGCTTGGATGTGTCCTGGAAACCCTGGTGGCGTAGTAGGTAAGTGCTATGGCTGCTAACCAAAGGGTTGGCAGTTCGAATCCGCCAGGCGTTCCTTGGAAACTATGGGGCAGTTCTACTCTGTCCTATAGGGTCGCTATGAGTTGGAATTGACTTGGCAGCAGTGGGTTTGGTTTTGGTTTGTTTTATGGAGCTTCCATTACCTTGGCTTGGGCAGGTTGTGCTGGCTTCCCCAGTATTGTGAACTGTCTTACCCTTCACCAGAGTTACCACTTATCTATTGTCTATTTAGTGTTTTTCCATCCCCACACCTCCCCTCCCTTGTAACCATCAAAGATTGTTTCTTTTGGTGTAAACCTTTTCATAAGTTTTTATAGTAGTAGTCACATACAATATTTGTCCCTTTATCATTGACTTATTTCATTCAGCAATAATGCTCTCCAGATTCCTTCATGTTGTGCAATGCTTCGAAGAGTCATCATTGTTCTTTATTGTTGCGTAGTACTACATTGGGAAACCCTGGTGGTATACTGGTTAAGATCTATGACTGCTAACCAAAAGATCGGCAGTTCGAATCCACCAGGCGCTCCTTGGAAACTCTACGGGGCAGTTCTACTCTGTCTTATAGGGTCGTTATGAGTCAGAATCGATTCGATGGTGGTGGGTTTATTATTTATTTTCAGTACTCCATTGTGTGTAGGTACCAGTTTGTTATCCACCTGTTGATGGCCAGCTAGGTTGTTTCCATCTTTCTGCTATTGTGAACGATGCTGTGGTGAACATGGGTGTTCATATTGGACAAATTTTTGAAAGAAACAAATTGCTAAGGTAACTTAAGAGAGTTTGACAGGTCTGCAACAAGTCAAAGGTAAAGTCACTATATGATTGAATAATTCCACTCCTAGGCATATACCCAAGAGAAATAAAAACATTAAGTCCACACAAAAACTCATACACAGATGTTCATAGCAGCGTTATTCGTAAATAGCCAAATAGTGCGGATCACCCAAATGTCCATCAACTGATGAATGGGGATAAGCAATGTGTCACATATCCACGCAAGGGAATATTATTCAGCCATACATACAGGCGTGAAGAATTGACACATCTGAATTACGATGTCGTGTGAAGAATATTGAACCTATGGTGGGCCACAAGAAGAAAGAACACATCTGCTTCGGAGGAAGTACAACCAGAATGCTCCTTAGAAGAGAGGCTGGCGAGACTTTGTCACATTTATTGTCTTAGTTATCTAGTGCTGCTATAACAGAAATACCACAAGTGGGTGGCTTTAACAAACAAATTTATTTTCTCACAGTTTATCAAAACCAAACCCACTGAGTCAATTCCGACTCATAGTGACCCTATAGGACAGAGTAGGGCTGCCCCATAGAGTTTCCAGCGAGCACCTGATGGATTCAAACTGCCAACCTTTTGGCTAGCCATAGCTCTTAACCACTATGCCACCAGGGTTTCCTCTCACAGTTTAGGAGGCTAGAAGTCCTAATTCAGAGTGCCGGCTCTGGGGGAAATCTCTGGGTGGGCTCTGGGGGAAGGTCCTAGCTTCTGTTCCTTGGGTCCTTGGTGATGTTCATGTGGCATGGCATCCGTCTTCCCCATCTCTGCTTCCTTGATTACTTGCTTAATCTGCTCTTATATCTCAAAAGAAATTGGTGTAAAACATGCCCTACACTAAAACTGCCTTATTAGCAAACGAAACCCTATTCCCAAGTGGGATTATAAACACAGGTAGAGTAGGATTTATAGCATATTTTTGGGTAACTATTCATGGAAACCCTGGTGGCATAGTGGTTAAGTGCTACGGCTGGTAACCAAAAGGTCGGCAGTTCGAATTCACCAGGAGCTCCTTGGAAAATTTATGGGGCAGTTCTACTCTGTCTTATAGGGTCACTATGAGTCAAAATCGACTCGACAGCAGTGGGTTTGGTTTAGGTTTGGTTATTCAATCCATAAGACTTAATTAGGTTAGGACACGTTATCAGGAGAGACAAAACCACAGAGAAGGACTTCATGATTGATAAAAGTTAGAGGGTCAGAGAAAAAGAGAAAGACTCTCAACGAGATGGATTGACACAGTGGTTGCAACAATGGGCTGAAACATAGCAATGATTGTGAGGATGGGTCAAGACCAAGCAACGATTCGTTCTGTTATACCTGGGGTTGCTATGAATGAGTTGGAGCAAACTGGATGGCACCTAACAGTGACAACATAATGGGTGAATTGTATGGCATGTAAATTTTGGTTTTTTTTGTTTCTGCAGGGTTTTCCCCAGCTTTATGGAAGCATAGCTGGCATATGATAAACTGTTCATGTTTAAAATTCACATTATGATAAATGTAGACACCTGTGCAACTGTCAACACAATCAAGATTATAAATATATCCATCAACTCCAAAAGTTTCCTTGTGGTGTTGTTCTTAGGTGCCGTGGGGCCAGTATCCAACTCTAGTGACCCTGTGCACAACAGGATGAAACACTGCCCCGTCCTGTGCCATCCTCTCCACCGTTGCTATGTTTGAGGCCCACTGCTGCAGCCATTGTGTCAGCCCATCTTGTTGAGGGTCTTGCTCTTTTTCATTGATCCTCTATTTCTTTAAGCATGATGTCCTTCTCCAGGGGCTGGTCCCTTCTGATAACATGTCCAAAGTAAGCGAGACCAAGTATCACTAACTTCGCTCATCCCTCCTCACGCACGCTTCCCAGTTCCCCCCCTCCTGTTTTCCAGACAACCATTGTACTACTTTATGTAACTTTACATTACTTTGCATTTCCTGCAATTTTATATAAAGGGACTCAAACAGAATGTACTCTTTCATTGGCTTCTTTTCAGCGTAATTATTTTGAGGACCATCCAGGTTGCTGCACCGATCAACAATCCATTCCTTTTTTATATATATTTTATTTTATTTTTGTTGTGAATGTACACAAGAAATTATATATCCATTCAACAGTTTCTACACGTACAGTTTAGTGACACTACGTTATTCAAATGAAACCACTCACCTTGCTTTTCTGAGTTTTTTCTCCCTCATTAAACAATTGGCCCCCTAAGGTTCCTGTTTAATCTTTCGAGGTGTTGTTGTCAATTTGATCCCATATAGGTAAATCTTAAAAGACCATTTTGCTCAAGGCAGATGTTCTTTACTACTCATTAGGCTAAACTATTGTTTGGTTTTAAGAAGACTTGGGGGTTTAAGGTTCAAAGATTATCTCAGGGCCGTGATTTCAGAGTTTCATCCAGCCTTGATGGCTCCATAAGTATAGATTCCATGAGAATTTCAAATTCTGTTTTGTATTTCCCCTCCCCCCTTTTCATCAGGATCCTTCTGTAGTATCTTTGATCAAAATGTTTAGTAATGCTAGCTGGGCACCATCCAGTTCTTCTGGTCTCGTGGCAAAGCAGGCGTTGTTCATGGAGGCAATTAGCCACACATTCCATTTCCTCCTTCTATTCCTGACTCTCCTTTTTCCTTTGTTGCTCCAGGTGAATAGAGGCCAATTGTTGTGCATTGGATGGCCACTTGGAAGTTTTTAAGATCCCAGGAACTACACAACAAACTAGCAGTTAGAATGGAAGCACCAAACACGTTATTAGAACTGCCCCATGGGGTTTCCAAGGAGCAGCCGGTGAACTCAAACTGCTGGCCTTTTGGTTAGCAGTCAAGCTCTTAACCACTGCAGGATAGCAATTACGTTAACTCATAGCGACCCTATAGGACGGAGTAGAACTGTCCCATAGGGTTTCCAAGGAGCAGCCGGTGAACTCAAACTGCTGGCCTTTTGGTTAGCAGTCAAGCTCTTAACCACTGCATGATAGCAATTACGTTAATCAACTGTGCAACCCTACCCTTAATATCAATGCAATTTTTTCATCACCGTAAACCAAAACTCAGTATTCTATAAACCATGACCCCCATTTCCCCCTCCCTTCTGCCTCTGGTAGCCACTAATAAACTTTGGCCTATATACATTTGCCTTGTCCTTTTACATAAGTGAGGTCATACAATATTTGTCCTTTTGTGATTGACTTATTTCACTCGCATAATGTCTTCCAGCTCCATCGATACTGTATGGTATATGAATTTTATCACAATAAAGCTGTTACTAAAAGTAAGTCAAGTTAAAAAAAAAAAGAAATAGATAACCTGAATAGCTTTATATGTACTAAGGAAATGGCAGTTAAAATTCTTCCCACATGGAAAATTCCAGTCTAAGTGGTGTCTCTGGTGAATTCTATCAAATATTTAAAGAAGAAATAATACAATTCTACACAACTCTTCAAGAAAATAGAAGAGGAAAGAATATTTCCCAGTCATTGCATGAAAATAGCATTACATTGATACCAAAACCATACAATGATATTACAAAAAAAAAATTATAGACCAATATTCCTCATGAATTTAGGAAAATCCTTAACCGAACATTAGCAAATCAAATCCAGCAATGTATAAAAAAGATACATCATGATCAAATAGGCTTAGTCCCAGTAATGAAAGATTGGTTTAACAATTGAAAATCAATCTATATAATTCATCATATTAATAAACTTAACACATGCAGAAAAAGGTATATGACAAATCTCAACACCCATTCATGAAGAAAACTTTCGTCAATCTAGGAATAGAACAGACTATATCTGGAAAGAACATCTCTAAGGAATCTACAGCTACTGTCATACTTACTGTGAAAGAGTGAAACTTTCGTCTCTACAATTGAGAGCAAGTCAAGAATGGCTACTTTCATTTCTAGTTTACAGTATTGTGCTGGAGGCCATACCAGTCCAATAAGCCAAAAAAAAAAACTTATGTCTCCTAGTTATCTAGTGCTGCTATAACAGAAATACCACAAGTGGATGGCTTTAACAGAGAAATTTACTTCCTCACAGTCTTGTCGGTGACAAGCCCAAATTCAGGGAGTCAGCTCCAGGGGAAGGTTTTCTCTCTCTGTTCGCTCTGGAGGAAGGTCCTTGTCCTCAATCTTCCCCTGGACTAGCAGCTTCTCCATGCAGAAACCCAGGATCCAAAGGACGTGCTCTGCTCTCGTTACTTCTTTCCTGGTGGCATGAGGTCCCCAACTCTCGGCTTGCTTCCCTTTCCTTTTACCCCTTGTAACATAAAAGGCCTCACACCAGGGAAACACCCTTTACGTTGGATCAAGGATATGCCGTAACCATTGTGTTACGTCCTACCCTAAACCTCTACAGGGAGAGATTATGATTTATAACACATAGGAAAATCAAAAAATGGAGGACAACCACACAATACTGGGAATCATGGCTTGGGCAAGTTGATGCATATTTTGGGGGACACAATTCAATCCGTGACTGTGTGAAAAGTATGCAGGTTAGAAAGAAATAACAAAATGGTTTTTGTTGGCAGACGACAATATTATCTGTGATGGTTTGTCTTATGCTTCAATTTGGCCAAGCCCATTGCCATGGAGTCAGTTCTAACTCATAGTAGCTCTATAGGGTTTCCAAGGAGTAGCTGGTGGGTTTGAACTTCTGACCACCTGGTTAGCGGCCAAACTGAACTATTGTGCCCCCCAGGCACTTCAACTTGTCTAGGCTATAAAAACAAACCTATTGCCCTCAATTCTGACTCATAGCAACCCTATAGGACGAAGTAGAACTGCCCCATAGGGTTTTCAAGGAGCAGCTGGTGGATTCAAACTGCTGACCTTTTGATTAGTAGCCATAGCTAGGCTATAAAAAAAAAAATAGTACCCACTATTTAGTCAAACACTAATCTAGGGGTTGTCATGAAGGTATTTTATACATGTGGTTAACATGTAAAATAAGTTGACTTTAAGTAAAAGGAGATTACCTATAATAGATAATGTATGTAGGCCTCATTCAATCAGTTGAAGGATTTCAGAGCAAAATAGGTTTCCCAGGGAAGAAGAAATTCTGACTCGAGGCAGTGGCATCAAATTCTGCCAATTTCCAGCCTGCTAGACTTCCCCACAAATTTTGGACTTCCCAGCCCCCACAATCATATGAGCCAATTCCTTAAAATAATCGTATATATATATATATACACACACACACACACCCATATACATATACACACACACACATCAGAGCCCTGGTGGTGCAGTAGCTAAGAGCTACGGCTGCTAACCAAAAGGTTGGCAGTTCAAATCCACCAGGTGCTCCTTGGAAACCCTATGGGGCAGTTTTACTCTGTCCTATAGGGAGATATGTATATATGGCCAGATAGCCAGAGTAGGTTATAGAGGTCAGATGGTCAATGGAGTTTCAGCTCAGGGTTATCTCACAGTAAGTCTAGTGAGTTCCTGAAGCCATCCTGTGGTTATTTCCCCGGTTCCACAATGCATAATTGGAATAGATTTTGGTTCCCTGACTTGTGTAGTGAGGGCTATTATGGTAGAAAAGGCTAAGTAGAAGGCACTAGAACTGCCCCAGCCTAGGAAAATAGTAAGTCAAAAACAATATTGCATTCCTGGAAGGATTACAGAGATTAGTGTCACCATCAAGGACTTTTAGGATGTTGGGTAATGATTCCCACCACATCCCCATTCAACTCCCCTATTTGACATACTCAGAAAACAGATTTTAGAAAATGATAGTGAATTACTGTAAACTTAACCAGGTGGTGATTCCAACTGTACCTGCTGTTCTAGTTGTGGCTTCATTGTTTGAGCAAATTAACATATCTTCTGAGACTGTACGTGGCTACTGACCTGGCAAATGCTTTTTTTTTCAATACCTGTTAGTAAAGACCCCAGAAGCAGTTTGTTTTCAGCTGGCAAGGTGAGCAATATACTTTCAGTGTTCTACCTCAGAGGTATATCAACTCTCCAACCCTGTAGCCACTTGAACTTGATCACCTTTCCTTTCCACAGGACGTCATGCTAGTCCATTACATTGATGAGACTATGCTGATTGGACCTAATGAGCAAAAAGTAGCCACTACTCTAGACTTGATTAAGTTAGGTGGAACAAACAGGTAAGTGCTTGACTACTAGCCAAAAGGCTGGTGGTTCAAACCCACCCAGGAGCACATCGGAAGACAGGCCTAGTGATTTGCTACTGAAAGGTCATAGCCTTAAAAATCCTATGGAGCAGTTCCACTCTGCACACATGGGATCTGCCATGCGTTGGAATTGACTCAGCTACAATTAACAACAACAATAACACTCTGGACTTATTGGTTAAACATTTGTGAAAGGGTAAGAAATAAATCTGAAAAAAAAACTCAGGGCCTATCACTTTATGAAATTTCTACGGGTCCAGTGGTGTGGGCACATTGAGATGGCCCTTCTGAAAAAAAAAAAAGATCAAACTCATTGATGTTGAGTGGATTCCAACTCATAGCAACACTATAGCACAGAGTAGAACTGCCCCATAGGGTTTCCAAGGAGCGCGTGGTGGATTTGAACTGCTGAACGTTTGGTTAATAGCTGTAGCTCTTAACCACTATACCACCAGGGGTTCCCATTCCTTCTAAAGTGAAGGTTAAGCTATTGCATCTGGCCCTCCCTGCAGTAACAAAAAGGAGCACAATGCCAAGTGGACCTCTTTGGATTTGGGGGGCAACATATTCCTAATTTGGGTGTGTTATTTCCAGCTTCCCCCATGTGTCAGTTTGTCATACTGTGGGGGCTTGTGTGTTGCTGTGATGTTCGAAGCTATGCCACCAGTATTCAGATACCAGCAAGATCACCCATGGAGGACAGGTTTCAGCTGAGCTTCCAGACTAAGGCAGACTGGGAAGAAGGACCCGGCAGTCTACCTCTGAAAAGCATTAGCCAGTGAAAACGTTATGAATAGCAGTGGAACATTGTCTGATACAGTGCTGGAAGATGAGTCCCCCAGGTTGGAAGGCACTCAAAAGATGACTAGGGAAGAGCTGCCTTCTCAAAGTGGAGTCAACCTTAATGATGTGGATGGAGTAAAGCTTTTGGGATTTTCATTTGCTGATGTGACACGACTCAAAATGAGAAGAAACAGCTGCAAGCATCCATTAATAATCAGAATTTGGAATGTACAAACTATAAATCTAGGAAAATTGGAAATCACCAAAAATGGAATGGAACACATAAACATCGATATCCTAGGCATTAGTGAGCTGAAATGGACTGGTATTGGCCGTTTTGAATCAGACAATCATGTAGTCTACCATGGTGGGAATGACAACTCGAACAGGAATGGTGTTGCATTCATCGTCAAAAAGAACATTTCAAGGTATATCCTGAAGTACAACACTGTCAGTAATAGGATAATATCCATACGCCTACAAGGAAGACCAGTTAATACGACTATTATTCAAATTTACACACCAACCACTAGGGCCAAAGATGAAGAAATAGAGGATTTTTATCAGCTGCTGTAGTCTGAAATTGATCAAACATGCAATCAAGATGCATTGATAATTACTGGCGATTGGAATGCCAAAGTTGGAAACAAAGAAGAAGAATCAGTAGTTGGAAAATATGGCCTTGGTGATAGAAACAATGTCAGAGATCAAATGATAGAAATTTGCAAGACGAATGATTTCTTCATTTCAAATACCTTCTTTCACCAACATAAACGGCGACTATACACATGGACCTCGCCAGATGGAAGACACAGAAATCAAATTGACTACATCTGTGGAAAGAGACGATGGAAAAGCTCAATATCATCATTCAGAACAAGGCCAGGGGCCGACTGTGGAACACACCATCAATTGCTCATATGCAAGTTCAAGCTGAAACTGAAGAAAATCAGAGCAAGTCCACGAGAGCCAAAATATGACCTTGAGTATATCTCACCTGAATTTAGAGACCATCTGAAGAATAGATTTGATGCATTGAACACTAGTGACTAAAGACCAGACGAGTTGTGGAATGACATCAAGGACATCATACGTGAAGAAAGCAAGAGGTCATTGAAAAGGCAGGAAAGAAAGAAAAGACCAAGATGGATGTCGAAGGAGACACTGAAACTTGCTCTCGAACGTCGAGCAGCTAAAGCAAAAGGAAGAATTGATGAAGTAAAAGAACTGAACAGAAGATTTCAAAGGGTGGCTTGAGAAAACAAAGTAAAGTATTATAATGACATGTGCAGAGAGCTGGAGATGGAAAACCAAAACGGAAGAACACACTCGGCATTTCTCAAGCTGAAAGAACTGAAGAAAAAATTCAAGCCTCAAGTTGCAATAGTGAAGGATTCCATGGGGAAAATATTAAATGTCGCAGGAAGCATCAAAAGAAGATGGAAGGAATACACAGAGTCATTGTACCAAAAAGAATTAGTCGATGTTCAACCATTTCAAGAGGTGGCATATGATGAGGAACCTATGGTACTGAAGGAAGAAGTCCAAGCTGCTCTGAAGGCATTGGAGAAAACAAGCCTCCAGGAATTGATGGAATATCAGTTGAGATGTTTCAACGAACGGTTGCAGCGCTGGAAGTGCTCACTCCTCTATGCCAGGAAATATGGAAGACAGCTTCCTGGCCAACTGACTGGAAGAGATCCATATTTATGCCTATTTCCAAGAAAGGTGATCCAACTGAATGTGGAAATTATAGAACAATATCATTTATATCACACGCCAGCAAAATTTTGCTGAAGATCATTCAAAAACGGTTGCAGCAGTGTATTGTCAGGGAACTGCCAGAAATTCAGGCCGGTTTCAGAAGAGGACATGGAACCAGGGATATCATTGCTGATGTCAGATGGACCCTGGCTGAAAGCAGAGAATACCTGAAGGATGTTTTCCTGTGTTTTATTGACTATGGAAAGGCATTCAACTGTGTGGATCATAACAAACTAAAGATAACATTGCGAAGAATGGGAATTCCAGAACACTTAATTGTGCTCACAGGGAACCTTTCCATAGATCAAGAGGCAGTTGTTCGGTCAGAACAAGGGAGTACTGATTGGTTTAAAGTCAGGAAAGGTGTGCGTCAGGGTGGTATCCTTTCACCATACCTATTCAGTCTGTATGCTGAGCAAATAATCCGAGAAGCTGGACTATATGAAGAAGAATGGGGCATCAGGATTGGAGGAAGACTCATTAACAACCCACTTTATGCAAATGACACAACCTTGCTTGCTGAAAGTGAAGAGGACTTGAAGCACTTACTAATGAAGATCAAAGACCACAGCCTTCAGTATGGGTTACACCTCAACATAAAGAAAATGAAAATCCTCACAACTGGACCAATGAGCAACATCATGATAAACGGAGAAAAGATTGAAGTTGTCAAGGATTTCATTTTACTTAGATCCTCAATCAACAGCCATGGAAGCAGCGGTGAAGAAATCAAGAGACACATTGCACTGGGTAAATCGGCTGCAAAGGACCTCTTTAAAGTGTTGATGAGCAAAGATGTCACCTTGAAGACTAAGGTGTGCCTGACCCAAGCCATGGTATTTTCAATCATATCATATGCATGTGAAAGCTGGACAATGCATAAGGAAGGCAAAAGAAGAATTGATGCCTTTGAATTGTGGTGTTGGCGAAGAATATTGAATATAATATGAACTGCCAAAAGAACGAACAAATCTGTCTTGGAAGAAGTACAACCAGAATATTCCTTAGAGGCAAGGACGGCTAGACCGCGTCTTACATACTTTGGACATGTTGTCAGGAGGGCTCAGTCCCTGGAGAAGGACATCATGCTTGGTAGAGTACAGGGTCAGCGGAAAAGAGGAAGACCCTCAACTAGGTGGATCGACACAGTGGCTGCAGCAATGAGTTCAAGCATAACGATGACTGTGAGGATGGTGCAGGACCGTGCAGTTTTCCATTCTCTTGTGCATAGGGTTGCTATGAGTTGGAACTGACTCGACGGCACCTAACAACAACAAATTCCTGCTCATTTACTAAGTGACCAAAAAAGCTTGAGTGAGGCCTAGCATCAGAGAAGGCTCTGCAATAGGCTGGGCTGCTGTGCAAGATCCTCTGCCAGGTGGGCCGTATTATCTGACCAATCCAATGGTGACTGAAGAGTCAGTGGCAGGTAGAGATGCTGTTTTGAGCTTTTAGCATGCCCCTACCCTGGTGGCACAGTGCTAACCAGAAGGTGGGTTTGGACTGCTAACCAGAATGTCGGCAGTTCATGTCTACCAGCCACTCCTTGGAAACCTTATGGTGTAGTTCTACTCTGCCGTGTAGGGTCAGTATGAGTCAGAATCAACTTGATGGTAATGGGTTTGCTTTGTTTTAGGTATCGGTGAATCACAACACAGACCCTTAGGATGTTGGAACAAATGCCCATCATCTTCTGCAGATAACTATTCTCCTTTTTAGAGATACCTTTTGGCTTAGTGCTAGACCATAGTAGGAACTTAACCCTTAACCACGGACCTCCAAATTATCATGCAACCTGAGCTGCCCGTCATGAACTGGGTGTTGTCTGACACACTAAGCCGTGAGGTTGGATGCACACGGCAGCACTCCATCATCAGATGAAAGGGTATATAAGAGATCGGGCTTGAGCAGGCTCTGAAGGCAGAAGTAAGGTACATGAGGAAGCAGCCCAAATGCCCCTGGTCCCCTCTGCTGCAACAATACCTTCTTTCTCCCAGGTTGCACCATATCAGTCTCCTATGAAGTTGACCAAGAAAGAAAAAACTCAGGCCTGGCTTATAGATGGTTCTGTGTGATACGCAGGTACCACCTGGAAGTGAACAGCTACAGCACTAAAGCCCATTTCTGGAACATTCTTGAAGGACAACGGTGAAGGGAAATTCTCCCAGTGGGCAGAACTTCTAACAATACACCTGGTTGTTTGTATGGCTTGGGAAGAAATGTATACCGAGTTTATAACGATTCATGGATCATGGCCAATGGTTTGGCTGGATGGTCAGTGACTTGGAAGGACATGATTAGAAAATTAATGATAAAGAGGTCTGGGGAAGAGGTATGTGGGATGAGGGCTGAAAAGCCTGAACCCAAAGGAAATCCAGAAGACAAGGAAAGCAGAGGGGATGGAGACAAAAAAAGGTGAAGGAGGTCGGCAAAGGTGTGAACCTGGATGCTTAGCTCTTCATGCATCCAGCTTGAGGCCTCTCCTATCCACACCCATCTGGGAGGGCTGGGATGCAGCAAGAGCCCCTCACATGCCTGGCAGCAGGGGGCATGGGGTACCAGTAGGTCTAGGAGAAGAGGGGTGTGTGCATCACTGGTCTTGGCAGAAAGGGGTCCCCAGGAAGGTGGTACACTTTTTGCAGACCTCTCCTCAAGAGGCAGGAGGGGGCAGGTGGAGCACAGCCACCCCTAGAGCTCTGTCCCGGCCCCCACCCCTGGTATGAGCGACCCCCGCCATAGTCAATCACCCCCAGATTTAGGAAAGAGGAGATATCAGGAAGTGAAACTGAGAATACAAGCAAGGACCTTGTATGCAGTTGTATGCAAAAAGTCTTTAAGAACCATTGAAGGGTTTTAAGTATGTGGGTGAAAATCAGATTCACTCTGGCAGTGTCAAGAATGGACTTGGACTGGAGGCAAACCAGACTAGTTGCTCTTGGCCACCAGAATCGCCAGTTCAGGCCCTGTAAGTTCATGCCAAGCTAGCCTGGAAATTGGACTGGTGTGATTAACTGATGCCATTCTCTCCCATCTAGTGCACCAAACCAGTGTTGAATGGGCAAAGCCAACTAAAGAATTCCTGGTTGGGGAATAGGAGGAGGAAACGGAATGTATGGCTAATTACTTTCTATGAGCATCTTCCTCCTTTGCCATGAGACTAGAAGAACTGGATGGTGCCTGGCTACCATGACTGAACATTTTAATCAAAGAATCTATAGAAAAATCTTGATCAAAAGGGGGAAATGTGAAACAGATGGCAAATTCTTGTGGAATTCAGACTTTTTGGAGCCATTGAAATTGGATGAACTCCAGAACTATTGCCCTAAGATTATCTTTAAACCTTAAAAAAAGAAGAAAAAATAATTCCTGGTTGGAATTTGGGCATTGGTTAGGAAATTCAGATTAAATAAAGAAGCTAATAATCTGGCCTTTTACTAAAGAGGAATTTTTTCTTATTTTCCACTTCTAAATCCTACCAGAAAGGTATTTGAATGTGTATTTTTAATGGTGGCCCAAAGAAAATCTTAAATTGTTTTTTGAATCATCACAGCTATGTGTGGTACTTTAGTATTGGTGCATTGTTGTTCTTTGAAAAATCATCCCTACCCTGTAAATGGTATACCAGAATAATTTTCTAAACCAGAATATTGTATTTTATGACTACAATGGAAGTGGTTTCCTACAGATACTATACAATTTCATGGTGGTATCTTTTTTTTTTTTTTTTTTTATCATTAGTGTGACCCCAATACCACCCAGCATGTTTTCCTTTTCAAAACGGGTAACTGAGAGCTTAACATAACTTAACATAACTAAAAAAAAAAAAAACATAACTAAGGGCATGATAAACCTGTAAGTTGCTCTTCCTCTGCCTGCCTCCTTCACATACCTCTGTTAATGACTTTGTTTTGACCAAAATGTTAATGACTTTGTTCTTTGTTTTAAACTGATGCAAATAACCTTTTGTTCCCTCTGGACTATCTGTGGCCTACAACCCCCACAGGAAAGTCAGAGCCCAGGTATCAGATATGTATATCTTTAGCCTAATAAAGAAATGTCTGGCAGGGGACTACAAAGACGCCTGTAACCCTTGTAAGATTCTATATAAACTCTAATGTAAACTTGCTCTTGGGGACTCCACAGAGACAGCCTGTGTTGCTGCTGCTGGGTCCCTGGTGATGTAGACAACTCCTTAATAAACTTTCTCACTCTTTCTGACTTGGAGTATGTTTCATTGGCTGGACTGCTCCAGGGCAGGGACCCTAATCAGGTAACATTAGCACCACTGTTATGGCTCTGAATCCTGGGGTCTTTCTCTTCTGCAGCTTGGATTCGGTTGTGCAAAAGCCATTTGGAGGCTAATTAGCTCTTCTTTGCCAAGATGAAGAGCAGAAGAAAAGTTTCAGACTGTTTTAGTTCCATAGTTTATAAATAATATTAAACCCCTTCTGTTTCATTGTAGCTTTTCAAACTGCCGTACAAACAAAAGGTGCTGTTACTGTTAGCTTTACACCTTTTCTCACTGCAAGGTCTGCTTCCTCTATGCACAGGCTCAAGTAATTGCCTATGTGCCCGGCCTTCTGTGCACCTTCGGGAAGTTCCCTGGCGATCTAAGATCTAAGACCTAACGTGGTGGTGGAAGCGCCTGGAAACCTTTCGCCACCACTAGGTGGAGAACACCTGCTATAGGAGGCTAAGAGGTTATGAAATAGGAGGTGAAACCAAAACATGGGAACTGGGACCATGGTTCCAGGGCCCTCAAACCCGTCTTGGAGTTAGGGGTCCCTCCCGGTCTGCACTGTATGACCTGCGACCCCACACTTCCCAGATCCAGGTCTGGGATCCCAAGCTTGGAGTCCCCAGCCCCGTCCTCTCAGTGCTCGCACCCCCTGACCCCCACCCCGCGCATTAGGGAACAGGGCCATCTCCGGCTGGCAGTTATCTGGGCGTAGCTGCAGATGAAGGATGACAGGTCCCAGCCCGCGAACCCGAGCAGCCCCGCTCAGCAACCGCCTTCCCCCGAACGGGCAGGAGGAGACGTCTGGGTTTGTGCCTCTTCCCTGCTTCCTCCAGAGACACCACGCCGCCTTCCTGCTCTGCGCCCAGAGGTGCCCTCAGCCATTGCCCAGGGTCGTCTTTGCTCCCTTCCTCGCCGTGGTTTCCACTTCCAAGCTCCTGCTCAGGGAGGTGGACAGCAGCACAGAAGACAGGATACCAACTTCCCTAAAACCCCCTCTTCTCTAGGGTCTCAAGGCGTCCCCTTTAAGGGCCCAGCCCCACCTCCTTCTCCTCCACCTACTGGCTGCCCTTCCTGCCCATCACTCTACCTTTAAGAATATTTCCTGTTACTTCAACCCAACTTGTGCATCCCCGCCCCCCGGTCCTCCTCATTGGGCCGCCCGAGGTTTCCCCTCCGCCTCCGCCCACCCCCTAGCCGCGCACAGCGGCAGCCTGGCCCCTGATTGGCTAGCACGGGACCCTCCCCGGCGCCGGATTGGCGGGCTGGGCGCCTGGGCGGGCGGACGGCGCTCGCAGGGTAGGCTGTCGGCGTGCCAGCCCCGGCCGCGGGAGGGCGGGCGGGAGGGCGGGGGGAGGGGGGCTGGGAAAGTTGAGGCCGCGCTGCCGCCGGGTCTCCGGCCTCGAGGGCTCGGCTCGCAGCGGCGGCGGCGGCGGCCGCGGACGGAGCGGCGGGGCGGGGGGAGAGGAGGGCCTGGCCCGCGCTCCCCCAGCCCCGGAGGCGCCGGCGGCGGCCGCGGAAGGAGACTCGCCCGGGCGGCCGGACGCCCCTGCCTTCCCCGCCTGGGATCATGCCCGAGGCGGGGGCGGCCGAGACCGCGCCGCCCGCGGGTGAGTGGCTGCGGGAGGGGCGGCTGACGGCCGGGCGGGGGCGGCTCCGGGGGCGGTCCGGGCTCTGCTCCTCCCACCCTCCCGGCGCGGCGCCTCCTTCCGGGACCCTCGGCGCGGGCGCTGCCGGGCCCGCACCCTGCGCCGCGCCCCCTGCCGCCGGGCCCGGGCATCGGCGCGGCGCCCGAACTGGGTGTGCGGGGCGGGCGGGCGGGTCGGGGCGCGGGCAGGCCGGGCAGCCGGGCTCCCCGACGGCCTTGGCCGCCGCCGCCGCTCCGGCTCTGGGTCCCGCCGCTTCCGCCTGCCCTGGGTTTCCGGGGACCCGCTGCCCTGACGTCCGTGTCGGGGGCTCCCCTGAAGTCCGCGTCCGGGGCTCGGGGGCTCCCCTGCCGTCCGGGGTTCGGGGCTCCCCTGACGTCCGCGTCCGGGGCTCGGGGGCTCCCCTGACGTCCGGGGTTCGGGGACTCCCCTGACGTCCGGGGTTCGGGGGCTCCCCTGACGTCCGCGACCGGGGTTCGGGGGCTCCCCCTGACGTCCGGGGTTCGGGGGCTCCCCTGACGTCCGTGTCGGGGTTCGGAGGCTCCCCCTGACATCCGTGTCCGGGGCTCGGGGGCGCGTCCTTTGTGGGACCCTTCTCTGCCGTTTTGGAAAGTGGCAGTCCAAGTGAATGTCAGGCTTTTGGGATTTAGTTCCAGATTTCCGAAGATTTAGGGTTTCTCGACTCTAACTCACGTTTAACACTTCCACTGGGAAGTTACCCCGTGCTCCGTCCCCTAACGCCCAGGGGTGCAGTGGGATCGGGTCTTGGCGCTTATTCACTGTTTCTGGAAATGAGAGGCTGCGGAAACCCATATGCAGGATTCCAGCTCCAGGCAGCCGGTTTCTGTTCCCGTAACGTTTTTACCCTTAAGGACATAGAATGACCCAGCGTCAAACAGAGCCAGACAGTTCTGGCCACCTGAAGCTCGCAGGTAAGAAGGACAGGTGCTTGCTAGATAGACCAAGTTCAGATTCCTTCAGTAAACCCTTCTGGTGAGTAACGGGAACCCCGAAGTATACTGATAAGTTTTTCTTAAAAAAAAAAAATTTTTTTTTTCTGGAAGGATCGACAGGCTGTTGTAGCCTCCAGTCACCGTGGTGACTTTTTCCTCCCTACACAGGACACTTGTTTAACTTCATGCAGAGATACAGAGTCTCTGTAACCATACATGTGTGGCTTCCCCTTACCCCTGAAATGCTCTGAAACAATTTGTTACAAAATGAGGAAGATACTTTGTAATCATTGCATTTCGGAAACCAGGAAGAGTTTAATGGCTCCGGGTACTTCAGGAATGACTGGAGCCAATATTCACATTTTGTTCTAATTCAAGCAATGTGACTTTTTTTTTTTTTTCTTTCTTTTTAACAGGGATATTAGATTCCCTCTACATTTAAAAGAGAAGTTTTGTAGGGTCTGGACATGTATGCAGCCTGGATCATCCCCTAATATAAAAAGCATTTCATTCAGATTAGGGGCAGCCTACGATTGAATTCATTACTTTTCTAGGTTAGTTGTCTGTAGGGCATCACACAGATAAAGTTGCAGACTGTGGAGGTCATGAACTAGTCATGTATGAGAAATTGATGGGTTCTCCCCTGTTCTCGGAGTTTAGCATTGTCAACAAGGGACAGATTAGAAGATAAACTTCTGTAGGTGAGCTAGCTGTTCCCAGTCTGGATGGTACCTTAGACCCACTTTGTGAGCTTTTGAATTTTAATTCTCAGACCACTTCCCCTAGAGGTTTTCTTACTTTTGACTGGGGGCTAGGCTTGGCCTTTTTTTTTTTTTTTTTTTTTTAAGGTTTCTACATGGCTCTGTTGAGCAGCCAGGGTTGAGAACTGTGAGTCTAGAACAGTGTCCAAGCTTCCAGGTTCATCTAAACCACGCCTTAACTCATGGCTCCAGCTTTCCTTCACTGCTTCCCAGCACGAACCTTGGGGCCTCTTCAGGGTCCCACAGGTGTGCGGTTCACATCTTTGCTTCTGTCCTGGATACTGTCCTTTTTCAGGATATGGACGAATCCCTCCACCACCAACAAGAGTTCTAATTCCACTTTTGTGAAGGGGTTTTCCTGACAGCTTACACTAGTTCTTAGTGATCGGCTTCCTTTGAACTTTTGTGCCACATGTTATTTGGAAGTCACACTTTACACTTCTCTGATGCAGCAGCGTGACTTATTTTGTGCGTGTGTTTCGTTCCCAGACCTGACAGATGATGAGGAGCATTTTGTTTTTGGCCTCTCTACAGTAGGTTGCTTTGAGTTGGATTGGTTTGCTTTGGTTCCTTTGAGATTTCTGCCTGCAAGTGTAATGTCAGGCTTGATTCCAGTGCTGAAATAGCATTGACTTCATGTTATGAATATCAGTTTCTTCCATATCTTTTCCTGATCTCTTCAGGAGGCTGGTTATTTCTTCTCATGTGGTCCCATAACGTCTTGTACTTACTTCTGTGTTAACACTTACCGTATTGCCACAACTGCGTGTCTGTCTGCCTTCTCCACCAAACGGTGAACCCCAGGTCCTCTCTGTTAGGCAGCTCCAGCAGGTACCGTTTACGTTGTTTCCTTAAATACGGTTGGAGCGTGGCAGAGCTAGAGCCGGACCTACACAGGAACTGTGTTCTCTTCATCTTTGTGTTCCCAGGACCTAACACGGCATTTGTCGTTGTTGCTGTAGGTGCTGTACATTCATCCCGAGTCATTTCAGCCCCAGTCACTTATGAACCGTAGGGCTTTCACTGGCTGATTTTCAGAAGCAGATTGTCAGCTGTTATTCATAGTCCGTCTTAGCCTGGAAGCTTTGCTGAAACCACTCAGCCTAATAGGAACATGCAGGCTTCCACTGACAAACTGGGGTGGTGGCGGCTCAGGAGTGCATTGGCTGGGAATTGAACCTGGGTCTCCAGGATGGAAGGCAAGAATTCTACCACTAAACTACCACAGTGAGCATATTGTGATAGCATTTGTCATTAGTAGGCACTTAATAGATGTTTGTTGAATGAGCAAATAAAGATAACCACATAATATCTTTAGCATAGGCTGATTTGGCATTAGCTAACTTTGCTATTAAATATCCTTATGTCCTGTACTTCTGTTATGAATTTGTTAAGAATTAGTGGGATCCAAATAATGGTGGTATCAGCAGCCCCCGTTAAAGCATGTTGTCAGCTTCCTTCCCGTGTGCATGGGCAGATATATACCTGAGTCTTTTACTCTGAGCTCTAAAGATTGATTCTTGTTACCCATAAAATATTTGTGGAACTCTTACTAAGAGAAAAGCTGTTAACTGTCCAATTGGATAATTTTTCTTTTTCTCATTAACTTTTCCATATGGGCACAATTGCTCTGCTTCAGGAGGCCAAATCTTTTAATTAG
Organism: Elephas maximus indicus; assembly: GCF_024166365.1. Taxonomy (NCBI): domain Eukaryota; kingdom Metazoa; phylum Chordata; class Mammalia; order Proboscidea; family Elephantidae; genus Elephas; species Elephas maximus. The sequence goes on along the minus strand of NC_064819.1, from coordinate 2,594,970 downwards.
ATCAGTAAGGCACGATAAGTTGCTCCTATTAACGTGCAAATAGTCTGTTTTTAATTCAGTTCATCAAGTATTTATTGAATTTTTACCATGTGCCCAACACTGTTAGGTGCTAAAGAGAATTCAGAAGTAGTAAGCGATGTGAACCCAGCTCTGGAGACGTTTATAGACTTATTGGGAGGATGGGGACACCCATATTAAATAATTAAGGGACTCAACACAGTATTTATTAGGCGCTAAATTAAACATAAGTATCCCAAATCCAATGGTTAATGCTATGAAAAATTAGGAAAGAGCAGATACTCATTCTATCAGACATCTACTAACTACTGATTGTTGAGGATATAAATATGAATGATACAGTCTGTACCATTTAGAAGCTTACAAACTAGTGGGAAAACTGGGCAAGTACATAGAGTATATTTCGTGTTAAGACACTGTAGGATATTAGGTAAGAATGTTTGGGACTAAGAAGAAGGGTATCTTGTCTAACCTCTAGGGCTCAGAGAAAGTTTCAAAGAGGTTAGTTACTTACATGCTCCCAGCTGAAGCTGTGATAGGCATTCTAGACAAAGTAACAGGTGTGAAGGCATGGAAATGAGAGAGGGCATTCCCTCGTACTAAGGAGCTTTCAGTAGATTGCTATCCATAGAAAGTAAGTAGTATGTTAAGAGCGTGGACTTTAGAGTGTGACAGGTGTGGTTGCAAACTTTGATTCGTGAGAGGTCTGGGCCTTTGCTGATCTTGCCTCTGTTGGGTAGCAGTAGTCTAGTGGTAACTTCACTGCTAGCTGTCATACAAAGAGATGTCCTAGGATGCCCCGAGTTTTCATCTAGACTCTTTGTAAGTTTTGTCTGTTGCCTGGCAGCATGAGGAAACCCAGTAGCCTCACCTCCCAATTAATGAAACCATTAGCGGGTCCTCTGGTGAAAGCATTCTCACCTTGTTGTTGTTGGCTGCCATTGAGTTTCCTCCAACTCAAGGCGACCCAATATGTGACAGAGTAGAACTGCTCCAGAGGATTTTCTGGGCTGTAATCATTATGGAGGTAGATTGCCAGGAGTTTTCTTCCATGGAGCTGCTGGTGGGTGGGTTCAAACCGCCAGCCTTTAGGTTAGCAGCTGATCCCAAACTTGTGCCACCTGGGCTCTTATTCTCACCTTAGCTACTATAATTACTTAAACAGCAGAAGCCACAGTGAAGGAGACAATGAGAAGAAATTCGTGGTATGATCATGAGAGGTACCTCTTTTACCTCTTTTTACTTCACTCATGGGAACAATTTCTCTTTGGTTATAAGCCACAGAAACTGACATTGGCTCACTTAAACAGGAAACAGGGATTCATGGATAGATATAGGGTAAACTCACAGAAGTGAAGGAAAATAGAATAGTAAAGCCTCAGAAGGCCAGGAAACAGAGCAGCTCCCAGAATCACCTAGGTCTAATTCAGACCCACCTAGGTTTCCTCCTTGTGCCTGTGAGTCTTCTTGGTCAGGCCTGTAGCTACAGCCAGAGGTGTGAAATGGTGGGACTAGTAACGTCAGAATTTGTAATTTTAGGGGGGAATAATGCAAATAAAGATCAGCCCAGAGCTGATTCCTGTGAGGTGGAGATCAAACACACCTCCACCCTCCAAGCTTTTTATATCTTGATGACTTTCTTCTGGGATCTACCTTGTGTGGGGTTCAATGAGCATCTTGGATCGATATCTTCTCATATTTCACGATATCAGGGAAGTTTTCTGCCATGGAGTCTCCAACAGTTCTCTTTGTATTTTCTTTTATCCCCCCATTGTGGGACTCTAATCACTCATAGGTTATTCCTCTTGATAGAGTCCCACATAATTCTTAGGGTTTGTTCGTTCTTGGCACCAGCCGTACCTCCCACGGCACTCCCTACTTCTCTTCTGGGTTCGATAATCTGTTGCAATGGCCACGCAGAAGTAACAGGATAAACTTGGGGTCAGGATCAACAAGCTACAACTTCAAATCAGGATCAGGAAACATGTACGCAAAGTCTCCCTTCTTCAGTGCAAGACAGCTCTCTCAGCTCATCTCGGCCGGTCAGGCCGTGCAGGCTTCCTTTTGGTCCTGCCGTCTGTTACCACCAGCTCTGCTACTGGGCCCCTTCCTGGCCTGTTGCTCTCTTCAGTGTTACATCCCTTGACTGCTGTTACAGCTCTTTTAGGAGGTTCCTTGCCTCCCCCTTGCTTCTTCTCTCTTCTTTCTACCTTTCGTTTCTGTCTGCTTCCTATCTGAAAAACCTGTGTGGAGCTGTGTATATACAAACTCCTCATCAATATCAAGACATGGCCCTCCCACCAGTGTCACAAGCTGACCAGTCCCCTGTTGGTAGGCCACAGATACTTCATTTGCATAGTAGGTTATAGTCACTTCATTTGCATAGTATATTGACGAGTCCCAGCAAGTTGCATACCAAGTACAGGACGGGGCAGCCCAGGACCAGACAAAAAGTGTCAAATAAGTTGTTTACAGCTTACCCTGGAAATGTCAATCAACCTGTGCAAAATAATAAACCCTCTGGGATAGAAAGCTAGGGCAAAGGTAACTCCTCAGGGTTTGGGAGAAAAGTCTCATAGTTTTTTGTTTTTTTTTTTTAAGAACCAAGGCAAAAGGCCACATAAAGGAACTTATTTCACCACAGCAGGTGAGGCCATGACTAATAGTCCCATCACATCTCAGGAATGGGACAGAGATGCTCCCCAAAGGAAAAGGAGGGTACTGTTGCCAGAACACCAAAGGAACAGATAGCCGCTACAATATTTACTGGATTTGGCAGCGTAGAGGTATTTTGGTGAGCTTGGTTTGGGGTGTTTTAGGAATAAAAGCCAGTTAACAGTGGGTTAGGAATGAATGAAAAGTGAAGAAAAGGGAACAATGAGAGTAAACTACTCATTCACAAAGCCTGATGGTTAATGTCTGGTGGTGATGGGGCAGGGGGAATAAAAAATAAAAAAATAACCCAAATCCATTACTGTTGAATTGGTTCCAACTCATAGCAACCCTATACGGCAGAGTAGAAATGCCCCATAGGGTTTCCAGGGAGCATCTGGTGGATTTGAACTGCCGACCTTTTGGTTAGCAGCCGAACTCTTAACCACTTTGCCACCAAAAGAAAGTTGCAAGGTCAGAAAAAAATTATATTTTCCTTTTAAATGGGAAAAATCTGAATAAGGATATATTTTAGTAGTAAAACAGTAGTAGGGAAGGAGAAATTTAAAAATATAGCAGAGAAAAGAGACATTACATAACAAGGTTGCTAAGAAGTGGGAGTGATAGAGTCCAAAGGATAGGCAGAGCATTTAATATTAGCTAGAATTTTTTTTTTTTTTTTAAAGTATTAGCTGTTTGTTTTTGGTGGAGGAAGGACTTTCAATGGGCTTTAAAGGGTGGAGAGGATTTGGATAAGCAAGGCAAAGTGGACTGGCCATTTCAGCTTTGATTTATTTTTGTGATTTTTCTATCTGGGTTGATACCTGATTGTTCTGTCCTGTGTTCTAGTCTTGGGTTGTTATCTGATCTTGCTGACTTTCTAACCAGAGGACTCCCTTTAGTATTTCTTGTAATTTTGGTTTGGGTTTTACAAATTTCCTAAACTTTGGTTTATCTGGAAATGCCCTAATTTCGCCATCATATTTGAGAGACAGTTTTGCTGGATATATAATTCTTGGCTGGTAATTTTTTTCCTTCAAGGCTTTATATGTCATCCCACTGCCTTCTTTCCTGAAGGGTTTCTACTGAGTAGTCTGTGGTTATTCTTGTTGACTCTCCTTTGTAGGTGACTTTTCATTTATCCCTAGCTGCTCTTAAAATTCTCTCTTTATCTTTGGTTTTGGCAAGTTTGATTATAATATATCTTGATGACTTTCTTCTGGGATCTACCTTGTGTGGGGTCCAATGAGCATCTTGGATCGATATCTTCTCATATTTCACGATATCAGGGAAGTTTTCTGCCATGGAGTCTCCAACAGTTCTCTTTGTATTTTCTTTTATCCCCCCATTGTGGGACTCTAATCACTCATAGGTTATTCCTCTTGATAGAGTCCCACATAATTCTTAGGGTTTGTTCATTTTTTTAAATTCTTCTATCTAATTTTTCCTCGAATATGTTGGTGTCAAATGGTTTCTGTTCAGCCTCACTAATTCTGACTTCCATTGCCTCAGTTCTGCTCCTATGACTTTGTATTGAGTTGTCCAATTCTGAAATTTATTGTTAGTCTTCTGGGTTTCTGTTTGCTGTCTGTTTGCGGATTCTTGCAACCTGTTAAATTTGTTGTCATGCTCTTCTCTAATCTTCTTAAGTTTCTCTGTTGCTTTGTCTGTGTGCTCCTGGGCTTGTTCTGTGTTTTGCCTGATCTCCTAAAGAGTTATGTATATTAATCTTCTGTGTTCTCACTCTGATAATTCCAGGAAATTCTCTTCATCTGGAAAATTTCTTCATTCTTTGTTTTTGGGAGCTTGCTGAAGCTGTCATGATCAGCCTCTTTATGTGATTTGATATGGACTGTTGTCTCTGAGCCATCAGTAAGTTACTGTATTTTATTTTATGTTTGATTACTGTAGGACAGGCCATTTCAGTGGAAAAGTATGGATTTAGGGAAGAATGAATTAGTTGATAAGCATAAGGAAGAAGCTGTCTGGATTGCAGAAAAGAGATGACATGATTGGCTAGATAACCCTGCGCGCCTACGTGTTGTGCAGGTGGGAGTGGATAGGTGAAGACTGGCAAGTGAAGAAGTTAGTGTGAGGTAGAGCCATGAAAGCCAGGACCCAGAGTTTGGTATTTGATACATAGAAGGTGGGAAATAGCACTACAGATTGTGGAGCAGGACAGTGACATGACAGACTGTGGTGAATTGGAACGATTAACGAGACGGTGAAGTATAAAATCCACTGAAGGAGAGAGAGAAAAGGCTGGGACCAAAAAAGAGCATTAAGAGCTGATGATGTTGGTTACCATCAGGTAGATACCAACTCATGGTGAGCCCACGTATAGGGTTTTCAGTGACTGGTACTTCAGGAGATCAGCAGGTCTTTCTTCCAAAGCACCGCTGGGTGGACTTGAACTGCCAGCCTCTCAGTAAGTAGGGAACTGCATTAACCTTTGCAGCACCCGGGGGCTCCTAATAAGAGCTAGACATTTGTAAAACAGGGCCTAGACTAAGATTGTGGCAGTGAACGCGAAGACATGGTGAAATGAGTTGGTAGGATTTGGTGAGGAGAAGAATAGTATTTTTGGGGTTAGAGTCAGGTTAATGGTTTGGTGTCATTGACAAAATGGGAAGTAGGTCTCTCAAGAGGCAACACAGTTTAACATGTTCCAAACAAACTTGGTAAATGGTTTTGAAACAAAATATTCTGAAGAAAGCTATGCCTTACCGAAGATTTGGAGAGAGATCAAAGTTGAAAGCCATCCTTAATATAAAAATAGAATGCCTTTTATATATGTTAATAATAACATAAGGCCTGTTCCCAAAATGTGAAGGTAACGCAATTACTTCTTAAAATAGGTCGTATTAAAAAGATTATAGTGAATATAGCCCTTTCCATGAGTTCTGTGAGTCATTCTAGTCATTCTAGCCAGCAGGGCCTGGCATCTGCCTATTTGGCAGTTGATTAGAAGGAAAGAGTCCTTCTAACTTGTGAGTACTCAGAAATGATTGAGAAGTGAGAAATTGGGGTGTGCGTTACCTTCACATTTCGGGAATCGGCCTTATGTCGGTTATTATTAACATACTATATAAAAGCTATTCTATTTGTGTATTAGGAGCCCTGGTGGCACAGTGGTTAAGAGCTCAGGTGGCTAACCAAAAGGCTGGCAGTTTGAATCCACTAGCCACCCCTTGGACACCCTATGGGGCAGTTCTACTCTGTCCTATAGGGTCACTATGAGTTGGAATCAACTAGACGGCAATGTTTTTCTTTTGAGGATATACACAAAGAAACGCACAGGTGAGGTCTGGGAGGAGTTTTCAGCAGGGAGCTTCCTGCACCAAGATACTGCAGCCCTTCCACAAGCATCATCAGTCAGGAAGCTCAAAGGAAAGTCCAAACCAAAAAAAAAAGCCCTTTGCCATCCAGTGATTCCGACTCATCCAGACTCCTGTAAAATAGTCACTGGGACCTGAGTACTTATGCGTGACTGGTGCCTCACTGCCTATGTGTGATTGATCTAATCAGTGAGTATGCCTGATCCATCTGATCCATAGTATTGCGCCCCTCTCTTCCTGAACTTATTTGCTAGGTACATCTTTGGGACTTCCACGACATTTGCACATGTTTACGACATTTGCACATGTTTAAATTAGCCTGGCTATCTTGGAAAACAAAGGCGCTTTGATTGCTGCAAATTCCAAAAGTTATTTTCAGGAACCCGAGACAAAAGGCCAAACCTAGTTCTTTGTCTCACACACTTAGAAACAATTAAAAACTTTGTAGGGTGAAAGCAAACAGAAAAACAAAACCAACCAAACAAAAAATAGTTACTTAAACTAGATTTTTTTCATTATAAAAATAAAGTATGCTTTTATTAAACAATTCAAAGCATACTAAAGGATATAACTTCACTATCATTTTTCCTCAGATTTCCTGTTAACACCATGCAAATAATTACTGCTATGTAGAAATCACCTTTGAAAAATACAAAAAGGAAAAAGCCTAGATGATTTTAATGTGCATCCACCACTAAGAGCCACAGCTTTAGTCTGCGTGAAGATCCTTCTCCTCCTGGCCCTGAATGTGCGTGCTGTAGATAGGAATCCTGGCTATCAATTGACCAACCTGAGCCCAATCACTAAGGCCAGAAAAAATTAAAAAAAACTCATTTGCCAAGACCTGCCAGCATCTGCTGCTGAAGCATTAGGGCTTGTGGGAGGCGGGGAACATGTTAGGTGCCATCAAGTCAGTTCTGATTCATAGCAACCCTGTGTACAACAGAAGGAAACACTGCCCCGTCCTGTGCTATCCTCAGGATCACAGTCTTTTGTTATGCCTGAGCCCATTGTTGCAGCCCCTGTATCAATCCATCCTTGAGGGTCTTCCGCTTTTTCAAAGACCCTCTACCAAGAATGAAGTCCTTCTCCAGGGACTAGTCCCTCCTGATAACAAGTCCAGAATACTTGAGACAAAGCCTCCCCATCCTTGCTTCTAAGGAGCATTCTGGCTGTACTTCTTTCAAGACAGATTTGTTCCTTCTTTTGGCAGTGTCGTAGGGGAAAAAAAAAATCACATAGTAAAGCAAAAAGAAAGCTTTATTCGGCATATATTTAAAAAGACAGAAGTGGGAAGCAGACAAGCAGGCTGCCAGAGCTAACGTCTGCCCGAATCCGAGGAAAGTTACAGAATCGTCAGTATATATTATCACAAAAATGGGTAGATTCGTTGAAAGGTTCATCTTTTCACAGATTGGCTAGAAACTGTGATCTTAACATTTTGAATTGTCTTAACAATCATTGGTATAGGTTTCAGTAACTGACAGTGAGAAGGGTCTTCATTGCTCCAACAAATTTCTGTTTACTAAATGTCAATAGAAAAAGATAAGAGTGCAAAGTCTTGTGTTAATGTTTGATTGACTTTATATGAAAAGTTCCCTAAAAGATATTTTTCTTGCCTGAAAGATAATTTCTAAGATTGTCCCCTCTATTGTCTTTTTCTCAGGGCCCAGTTGATGTGTCCTTGTGAGTCCTTGTTTACCCAGCTTCAGCTGGGTCACATTCCCTTTGCTCAAGGACAGGGAATAATAATTGCAGTATTATTTTCTAAATCAGCAATCCATGCTATATTCAGTATTCTTCGCTAGTACCACAATTCAGAGGCATCAGTTCTTCTTTGGCCTGCCTTATTCATCCTCCAGCTTTTGCACACATAGGAGACAATTGAAAATACCGTGCCTTGGGTCAGGGGTACCTTAGTCTTCAAGGTGACATCTTTGCTTTTTAATACTTCAAAGCAATCTTTTACAATAGATTTGCCGAATGCAATGCATCGTTTGATTTCTTGACTGCTGCTTCCATGGGTGTTAATTGTTGATTCAATTAAAATGAAATCCTTGACAACTTCAGTCTTTTCTCCATTTATCATGATGTTGCTTATTGGTCCAGTTGTGAGGATTTTTGTTTTCTTTATGTTGAGGTGTAATCCATACTGAAGGCTGTGATCTTCGTTTTTCATTAGTAAGTGCTTCAAGTCCTCTTCACCTTCAGCAAGTAAGGTTGTGTCATCTGCATAACACAGATTGTTAATAAGTCTTCTTCCAATCCTGATGCCCCATTCTACATACCTAAGCTTAAATTGGGGAATTTGATGAAGTGGGATGGGGAAAATGTTCAATAGGTATCCACTAGAGTAGGTTTCTTAAAAATTTAAAGGATTCCTACAAATAGAATAGACAAAGTGAAATGATATTAAGGATAATAAAGAGAAACAAACAAAATTATTAGGCAAGGGGAAAAGAGGGAATAGAATATGATCAAATGTAATAATAGTTATAATAAATATGACTATATGGTTGCTATGAGTTGGAATTAACCCAGTGGCACTGGGTTTTGTTTGGTTTGGAATAAATTGCCATTGTTTAAAGTAAAAATCTCTCAGACTGTGTAGAAAAACTCCAGATTTGTGTTGACACAAACAAAAAAATACAGAGAGGTAAACAAACAAACAAAAAAAATGCAAACACTCACGGAGCAGATGTTGATGGAAAGAAAATGCTTAGTAATATTGTTATCAAACAAAGTTTAGTTCTAGACAACAAACATTTAGCTTTATTTAATATTTAGTGTAATTTTGTACCTAAGGAGTAATACATACTCTTCAAATATTTTAAAAACTTAACAGAAATATGTAGAAAGGCTACAGAGAAAATCTCAAATTCTAAAATTTAGATATTATTTATTGCCAATCATAATGCAAGAGAAAAGTTAACAAAAAATATTAACAAAAGGGGAAAGCTCTGGAAAGCTTTTTGTTTACTCAGGTTGAAGAGAATATACAAACAAATTACAAGGAAGGAGATGACAAGGTACTGAAAATAAGCAAGTCAGAGAAGAGAAAATATAAATGACTTACAACATGTGAAAGGGTATTCAGTCTCACTAGTCTTCAAGGACACGCAAGTTAAATAAGAACAAGATGTCTTTTGGATTGACAACAATTTAAAAGATGGTTCATTGCATCGTTTCTCCAGCATTTTTTTAATAGCAAAAAAATGGAGGGGGAGGAATAAGGGAAATATTCATCAGTGGAGAGAACAGTTGAATAAATTATGGCTCATCCATAACTAAATTGGTATGTACTTATCTGGAAGGATGTCCATAATGATTTTCATAAGTAAAAACAAAACATGCTTCAGAGTGGAATATATAATTTCACTTTTGTAAAAAATTTATGTGTATGTGATAATATACACATATATAACCCTGTAGAAAGATCAGCAAAATTGATGCCAGATGGATTCACAATTGGAGAAGGGTGGAATTGGATATATGGTAGTGGAGACTTCATTTTTCATCCTCAGAAAGAAAAGATGTGGTTGGGGTAATGTTTACTTTTTTTGCTATCTTTACAACTATATAAAATTTAACGGAAGCTACATACTGTTTTTTTTTTTTTCACACACTGTTTAGAAATTAATTGCTATGGAAATATTATATATCAAAATTTATGACTGGTGGCCAAAATTGTACCCTGAGCCCTGAGGAAATGTTATAGCCTTAAGTTTATTTATTAGGAAGACTGAAAAATTAATTCATATTTGGAATAGAAAATGCATGGATGTGGCAAAAAAATTTTAAATTCTATGTAAGGAGTATAGGAAGGTCTCCCTTGTACCCCATCCCCCATTTCCCCTCCTCAAAGGCAATTCTTCCAGAGATATTTGGTGTATTTGTAAACATATATATGTATATTCTCCACATCCCAAAGGATAAGTATTATGCAAGAGTTTGCAACTTACTTTTAAAATGAGATTATATATATTTAGTTGTTATCAGTACATATCAGTACGTTGTATGGGTAGAAATATTAGATGGAGCCATCATTGCTGTTTCTAGAGGCAGAAAATGTTGAAAATGGGCAATTTCAGATGGTGTAATATAATACCATGACTTACTTAGTCAGTCTCCTTTTGATGAGCCTTTAGGGTGTTTCTAGTCTTTTGCTACTGGAAACCAATGTGGCAGTAAATATCCTTGACTAAATGCCTTTGAGCATCTGTGTGAATGTACCTGTAGGGTAAATTTCTAGGCGTGCGCCATCAAAGAGGTGTCTGTGGACAGATGTGGGCCAGGCAGAAGTGAGCTGGTCTGGGCACCCAGCCACAAGCCTTCCTGACAGGGGCAAGGTTGCCTTAGCAGAAAGGGGCCGGCAGTTTAGGGTCAGAAGCAGAAATGAGATGAGGGAGGAGGTAAGAGACTGGGTGGGGAGAGCCATTACCCGTATCAAAGGAGCTGACTGAGATGTTTCCGGTGGATAGTTTGTGATTAAAAATTACTAGAGGATTTTTTTTATGTAATTGTGACCAGGAACGTCCTGGGGTCTGCCCCAAATTTTGTCCGAGGAGCAAGATCCACCTACAGAAGAGATTGAAGCAGCAGAGAATGGTGTTTGTTACTCTTTGCATTTTGTGTGTCCTGTTATTTCAGGACCAATATGTACGTGAGTACCCACTTAGGTATATATGGGGACATGTCTGGGATTGATGCTACCAGATTGTTAAAAGTGGAGGGGCATAAACTGGAAGACGTGAAGATATTCACATTATATTTCATACATGTTTGTGCTGTTTAAATTTTTTACAAAGAAGCAAGTATTGTTTTTGGACTTGAGTTTTGAAAAAAAAAGCTTTGAAACACGGAGTACTCTTTGAATTTAGTTATGATATAACTTGTTCCAGAAATGTTTGTAGTTTGTGTGAGCAAGTGCAAGAAACAAGAAAAGGCCTTAAAAAATGATGTGTTAGCCCTGAAGCGTGGACTGTAGAGTTAAGAAACTTTTCCATTTAACTTTATGCATGTCTGTATTCTTTGAGAATATGTTTTTATACAAGCAGGTTACTTGTGTAGTTTGAAAATAAAGATTTAAAACTGTATCCTGCATATTATGCCTTTGGCTTATTTCTTTTTCTCGAGATATACCATGGCTCAGCTTCACAGGGAAAGCTCTAGTGTAGGCCTCCATTATTGCATCCTCTTGTGTACCTCACAGTATCTCAGGTTGGCATCACGAACCTCTGTGACTGATAGCCAATCACTGACTGCTCAGGTGCAAAACACCAGGGTGACGTGATGGACGGAAAGCAGCCCACAAACACTGTTAAAGGATGTAAGATTTAGTTACCGATAAAGGAAATTAGAGCTTACGATAGCAATTACACACAAAAGGGGGTAACAGCACACTCATAAACAGGTCCTCAGGGTCCTACCAAGACAAGAAGTAGAGCAGCTACTGAAATCACCAACAAGGAGGAAGTTTTCTTCTGGGCGTGAAAAGTACCTGTATTAAGTGTTATGCGGTGCTGTCGTGTCACCTTGAAGACTCACTATGTAAGTGGGTACTCATGTACTCATGTACCTAAACGCGAGTCATGATATTTTCAATCGCCTTATATGCATGCGAAAGCTGGACAATGAATAAGGAAGGCCAAAGAAGAATTGACGCCCTTGAATTACAGTGTAGGTGAAGAATATTGAATATACCATGGACTGCCAAAAGAATGAACAAACCTGTCTTGGAAGAAGTACAACCAGAATGCTCCTTAGAAGCAAGGATGGCAAGACTATGTCTCCCATACTTTGCATATGTTATCAGAAAGGATCAGTCCCTGGAGAAGGACATGATTGGTTGAGGGCCAGCGAAAAAGAAGACCCTCAACAACGTGGATTGACACAGTGGCTGCAGCAGCGGGCTCAAGCAAAACAACAATTGTGAGGAGCGCGCAGGACTGGACAGTGTCTTTCTGTTGTACCTAGGGTTGCTATGAGTTGGAACTGACTTGATGGCACCTGAGAACACACCTGCGCTATCATACAGATATGCCCCAGGATTTCCAGATTTAATGAGTTGGACCAAATAGACCAGGTAGTGGGACATTCCAGGTAGGGGATTATTAAAGTGCTGAAGAAGATAAATTTAAATAGTACCTCATATAGCAAAATTCAGAGAGCGAAGAAAATAGTAAAGATGCATAAAACATTTAAAAAGAATAGAAATAAGAGCTCAGGCTGCTAACCACAAGGTTGACAGTTCAAATCCACCATCCACCAACCACTCCTTGGAAACCTAATGGGGTAGTTCTGCTCTGTCCCATAGGGTAGCTATGAGCCAGAATTGACTCGACGGCAATGGGTTTTTTTTTTTTTTTTTTTGGTATATACCTATGGTATTAAACATAAATGCCTGTAATCATGATTTTGAATATTTAATAACATGTAGAAATGCTTACATTAAGTAAAAAACAGACCACAAAGTTGCTTATGATTCAACTTTTGTAAAAAAAAAAATGCAGATGTGCGTAGAAACAAATCCAGGAGATCCATAAAAATGTAATGTTTAAGCAATGTGCTATAAAATATTTTTAATTAAGGAAATTTAATTCTTCAAAATTTTGTGAGAATTAAGTTTATATCTTTGTAGCATATGAAGATGCAATTTAAATTAACCTATACTTTTTTTTTTTTATATACCACTAATTTGCTTCTTGATGGGAAGACAACATGATTTTCCACTGAGCAGTTAGACCTAGTTTTCTCCTAAGTAAATGCCCGTGCTTATTTCTGGCGATTTCACATTTTCCCCATATTAGGGAAATTGGGGAGGATTGGTAACTAAATAGAATTTTGAAATTATGTGTTGAAAGAAAGCAGATACAGGTAGTCCCCGATTTACGACAAGGCCCTGTTTCAACGACTCCATGTAAGTCAGTTCTGAGGTGAGTTGAATGATTATCAGCATCTTTATAAATCTGATCTTTATTTGTCTTTGGGTTTTGGAAACATTACATGTAAACTCAGAGATATATTTTAATACATACATGCGTTGTTGTTGATATGTGCCATCGAGCATAGCGACCCCACATACAATGAAACACTGCCCAGTCCTGCGTCATCATCCACAGTCGCTGCTATGTTTGAGCCCATTGTGGCAGCCACTGTGTCAATCCATCTTGTTGAGCATCGTCCTCTTTTTCACTGACCCTCTACCTGACCAAGCATGATGTCATTCACCAGGGATTGGTCCCTTCCTGATAACATGTCCAAAGTAGGTGAGATGAAGTCTTAACATCTTCACATCCAAGGAACATTCTAGCTGTACTTCTTCCAAGGCAAGCCTTGCTTTCTTCTGGCAGTCCATGGGTAGACTCAGTATCCTTCACCAACTGGCAGTCCATGGGTAGACTCAGTATCCTTCGCCAAATGGCAGTCCATGGGTAGACTCAGTATCCTTCACCAACTGGCAGTCCATGGGTAGACTCAGTATCCATCACCAACTGGCAGTCCATGGGTAGACTCAGTATCCATCACCAACTGGCAGTCCATGGGTAGACTCAGTATCCTTCACCAACTGGCAGTCCATGGGTAGACTCAGTATCCTTCACCAACTGGCAGTCCATGGGTAGACTCGATATCCATCACCAACTGGCAGTCCATGGGTAGACTCGGTATCCATCACCAACTGGCAGTCCATGGGTAGACTCAGTATCCTTCACCAACTGGCAGTCCATGGGTAGACTCGGTATCCATCACCAACTGGCAGTCCATGGGTAGACTCAGTATCCTTCACCAACTGGCAGTCCATGGGTAGACTCAGTATCCTTCACCAACATCATAATTCAAAGGCATCAATTATTCTTTGGTCTTTATTCACTGTCCAGCTTTTGGATGCATATAAGGTTGAAAATACCGTGGTTTGGGACAGGCGCACCTTAGTCCTCAAAGTGACATCTTTGCTCTTCAACACTTCAAAGAGGTGTTTTGCAGCAGATCTGCCCAATGCAATATGTCATTTGATTTCTTGACTGTTGCGTCCATAGATGTTGATTATGGATCCAAGTAAAATGAAATGCTTGACAACTTCAGTATTTTCTCCATTTACCGTGATGTTGCATATTGGTGCAGTTGTGAGAATTTTTTTTCCTTTATTGTACTTTAGATGAAGGTTTAAAGAACAAATTAGTTTCTCATTAATTAATAGCATTGTTTTGTGACATTGGTTGCTAACTGCACGACATGTCAACACTGTCCCCTTCTAGACCTTGGATTCCCCATTGCCTGGTTTTCTGTCCCTCCTGCCTTCTCGTCCTTGCCTCTGGGCTAGTGTGCCTGTTTAGTCTCATTTTGTTTTATTGGCCTGTCTAATCTTTGGCTGAAGGATGAACCTCAGGAGGGACTTCACTACTGAGTTAAAAGGATGACCGGGGACCATGCTCTTGGGGTTTCTCCAGTCTCTGTCAGACCAGTAAGCCTAGTCTTTTTTTGTGAGTTAGAATTTTGTTCTGCGTTTCTCTCCAGCTCTGTCCGAGACCCTCTATTGAGATCCCTATCAGAACAGTTGGTGGTGGTAGCAGGGCACCATCTAGTTGTGCAGGACCCAGTCTGGTGGAGGCAGTGGTAGTTGTGGTCCATTTGGCCTATGGAATAATCTTTCCCTTGTGTCTTTGGTTTTCCTCATTCTCCCTTGCCAGTTGTGAGGATTTTTGTTTTCTTTATGTTGAGATATAATCCATACTGAAGGTTGTAGTCTTTGATCTTCATCAAAAAATACACAGATCGTAAAGATTTACTCTGACAGTGAAGAAGAGTTGGGTAACTTTGGCATTTTGTCCGTTGTGGTAATAACTCCACTTGTGGAAGGTTCTGGGTCGTCTGGATTATCTCTGGGAATGGGGATGGCATTTCTAGTCAGAAAATTCATGAGAGTTGTCTCTATGGTCCTTTTCTTTTTTTCTTCATGTATTTTGCAGTAACATCTCACTGCTGCGTGAATTTGTGTATTGACGTTAGCAAAGCAATCAGAGTTTGGGTCCGTGTTTTCAAACAACTAAAGCTGCTGATTTAGTTTAGAAAACAAAATTTGTACAGCAGTGTTTTGAACAGTAAATTATAAAATTGAACATCCGTAAGCGAACATCTGAGAATAACATCAGCAAATTACATGCTACAACATTGTATGTAGGGCATATTACCAATGATAAGATGTACAAAAATAAAAAAAAGGACGGTCGTAACTTTAACACATCATAAATTGGGGGCTACTT
The DNA here is from genome assembly GCF_024166365.1 of Elephas maximus indicus. NCBI lineage: Eukaryota > Metazoa > Chordata > Mammalia > Proboscidea > Elephantidae > Elephas > Elephas maximus. The sequence goes on along the minus strand of NC_064819.1, from coordinate 2,579,702 downwards.
GTTTATAAACTGATGAGAAACACAAATGAATAGAGAATTTCACATTACCCAAAAAGACTTTTTCTCAAAAAGTTCCTTTTTATTTAAAAAAATTTTTTTGTTGTACTTTAGATGAAGGTTTACAGAACAAACCAGTCTCTCATTAAGCAGTTAGTACACACATTGTTCTATGACGTTGGTTAACAACCCCACGACATGTCAACACTCTCCCTTTTTAACTTTGCATTCCCTGTTACCAGCTTTCCTGTTCCTTCCTGCCTCTTAGTCCCTGCCCCTGGACTGGTATGCTCCTTTAGTCTCATTTTGTTTTATGGGCCTGTCCAATCTTTGACTTAAGGGTGAACCAAGGGAGTGACTTCATTACTGAGCTAAAAGGGTATCCAGGAGCCATACGCTTGGGGTTTCTCCAGTCTCTGCCAGGCCAGTAAATCTGGTCCTATTTTGTGACTCAGAATTTTATTCCACATTTTTCTGCAGCTCTGACCAGGACTCTATTGTGATCCCTGTCAGAGCAGTCAGGGGGTAGTAGCCAAGCAATATCTAGTTGTACTGGACTGAGTCTGGTAGAGGCAGTGGTAGATGTGGTCCATTAGTCCTTCGGACTAATCTTTCCCTTGTATCTTTAGTTTTCTTCTTTCTTCCTTGATCCAAAAGGGGTGAGACCACTGGAGTTCCTAGATGGTTGCTCACAGGCTTTTAAGACCCCAGGTGCTACTCACCAAAGTAGAACGTAGAACATTTTCTTTATAACCTATGTTATGCCATTTGAGCTAATTGTTCCCTGACACAATGGTCCCCACAGCCCTCAGCCCAGCAGTTTGGTCCCTCGGGGAGTTTGGAGGTATCTATGGAGCTTCAATGACTTTGCCTTATACGAGTTGTGTTTGCTTCCCCAGTATTGTGTACTTGTCTTACCCCTCACCAAAGTTACCATTTATTGTCTATTTAGTGTTTTTCCATCCTCATCCCTCCCATCCCTCATAACCATCGAAGATTGTTTCTTTTTGTGTATAAACCTTCTCATAAGTTTTTAGAGTAATGATCTGATACAATATTTGTCCTTTTGTGATTGACCTATTTCACTCAGCATAATGCCCTCCAGATTCATCCATGTTATGAGATGCTTCACAAATTCATCATTGTTCTTTATCGTTGTGTAATACTCCATTGTGTGTATGTACCACGGTTTGATTATCCATTCTTCTGTTGATGGGCATCTAGGTTGTTTCTATTGTTTTGCTCTTTTGAGCAGTGCTGCGGTGAACATTGGTGTGCATATGTCTATTTGTGTGACGACTCTTATTTCTCTAGGATGTATTCCTAGGAGTGGGATTGCTGGATCATATGGTATTTCTATTTGTAGCTTTCTAAGGAAGTGCCATAGAATCCTTCACTATTGCAGCTCTAGGTTTGAATTTTTGCTTAGTTCTTTCAGCTTGAGAAATGCCGAGCGTGTTCTTCCCTTTTGGTTTTCCATCTCCAGCTCTTTGCACATGTCATTATAATACTTTATTTTGTCTTCTGGAGATGCCCTTTGAAATCTTCAGTTCTTTTACTTCATCAATTCTTCTTTTGCTTTAGCTGCTTGACGTTGGAGAGCAAGTTTCAGAGTCTCTTCTGATGTCCATCTTGGTCTTTTTTTTCTTTCCTATCTTTTCAATGACCTCTTGCTTTCTTCATATCTGATGTCCTCGATGTCATTCCACAACTTGTCCCGTCTTTGGTCACTAGTGTTCAATGCGTCAAATCTATTCTTCAGATGGTCTCTAAATTCAGGTGGGATATACTCAAGGTCATATTTTGGTTCTTGTGGACTTGCTCTGATTTTCTTCAGTTTCAGATTGAACTTGCATATGAGCAATTGATGGTCTGTTCCAAAATCAGCCTCTGGCCTTGTTCTGACTGATGATATCGAACTTTTCCATCTTCTCTTTCCACAGATGTAGTCACTTTAATTTCTGTGTGTTCCATCTGGCGAGGTCCACGTGTATAGTCGCTGTTTATGTTGGTGAAAGAAGGTATTTGCAGTGAAGAAGTCGTTGGTCTTGCAAAACTCTGTCATTCAGTCTCTGGCATTGTTTCTATCACTAAGGCCATATTTTCCAACTACTGATCCTTCTTCGTTTCCAACTTTGGCATTCCAATCGCCAGTAATTATCAATGCATCTTCATTGCATGTTCGATCAGTTTCAGACTGCAGCAGCTGATAAAAATCTTCTATTTCTTCATCTTTGGCCCTAGTGGTTGGTGTATAAATTTGAATCATAGTCATGTTAACTGGTCTTCCTTGTAGGCATATGGATATCATCCTATCACTGACAGCATTATACTTCAGGATACATCTTGAAATGTTCTTTTTGACGGTGAATGCAACACCATTCCTCTTCAAGTTGTCATTCCCAGCATAGTAGACTATGTGATTGTCTGATTCAAAACGGCCAATACCAGTCCATTTCAGCTCACTAATGCCTAGGATATCAATGTTTATGCGTTCCATTTCATTTTTGACAATTTCCAATTTTCCTAGATTCATGGTTTGTACATTCCAGGTTCTGATTATTAATGGATGTTGCAGCAGTTTCTTCTCATTTTGAGTCATGCCACATCAGCAAATGAAGGTCCTGAAAGCTTTACTCCATCCACATCATTAAGGTCGACTCTACTTTGAGGAGGCAGCTCTTCCTCAGTCATCTTTTGAGTGTCTTCCAACCTGGGGGGCTCATATTCCAGCACTATATCAGACAGTTTTCCACTGCTATTTGTAAGGTTTTCACTGGCTAATACTTTTCAGAAGTAGACTGCCAGGTCCTTCTTCCTAGTCTGTCTTAGTCTGGAAGCTCAGCTGAAACCTGTCCTCCATGGGTGACCGTGCTGGTGTCTGAATACCGGTGGTATAGTGGTACAGCTTCCAGCATCACAGCAACACACGAGCCCCCACAGTATGACAAACTGACAGACAATTGGGGAAAATATTAAATGACACAGGAAGCATCAAATAAGATGGAAGAAATATACGGAGTCATTATACCAAAAAGAATTAGTCAATGTTCAGCCATTTCAAGAGGTGGCATATGATCAGAAACCAATGGTACTGAAGGAAGAAGTCCAAGCTGCTCTGAAGGCATTGGTGAAAACAAGCCTCCAGGAATTGATGGAATATCATTTGAGATGTTTCAACAAACAGATGCAGCGCTGGAGGTTCTCACTCGTCTATGCCAAGAAATATGGAAAACAGCTTTCTGGCCAACTGACTGTAAGAGATCCATATTTGTCCTATTCCCAAGAAAGGCGATCCAATCGAATGTGCAAATTACAGAACAATATCATTAATATCACACACAAGCAAAACTTTGCTGAAGATCATTCAAAATTGGTTGCAGCAGTATATCGACAGGGAACTGCCAGAAATTCAGGCCGGTTTCAGAAGAGGACGTGGAACCAGGGATATCATTGCTGATGTCAGATGGATCCTGGCTGAAAGCAGAGAATACCAGAAGGATGTTTACCTGTGTTTTATTGAGTATGCAAAGGCATTCAACTGTGTGGATCATCACAAATTATGGATAACATTTGCAAAGAATGGGAATTCCAGAACACTTAATTGTGCTCACGAGGAACCTTTACATAGATCAAGAGGCAGTTGTTCACACAGAACAAGGGTATGCTGATAGGTTTAAAGTCAGGAAAGGTGTGTGTCAGGGTTGTATTCTTTCACCATACCTATTCAATCTGTATGCTGAACAAATAATCCGAGAAGCTGGACTATGTAAAGAAGAATGGGGCATCAGGATTGGAGGAAGACTCATTAACAACCTGCGTTATGCAGATGACACAACCTTGCTGAAAGTGAAGAGGACTTGAAGCACTAATGAAGATCAAAGACCACAGCCTTCAGAATGGATTGCATCTCAACATAAAGAAAACAAAAATCCTCACAACTGGACCAATGAGCCACATCATGATAAACGGAGAAAAGATTGAAGTTGTCAAGGATTTCATTTTACTTGGATCCACAATCAACAGCCACGGAAGCAGCAGTCAAGAAATCAAGAGACGTATTGCGTTGGGTAAATCTGCTGCAAAGGACCTCTTTAAAGTGTTGAAGAGCAAAGATGTCACCCTGAAGACGAAGGTGTGCCTGACCCAAGCCATGGTATTTTCAGTCGCATCATATGCATGTGAAAGCTGGACAGTGAATAAGGAAGACCGAAGAAGAATTGACGCCTTTGAATTGTGGTGTTGGCGAAGAATATTGCATATACCATGGACTGCCAAAAGAACGAACAAATCTGTCTCAGAAGAAGTACAACCAGAATGTTCCTTAGAAGCAAGGATGGCGAGACTGCGTCTTACATACTTTTGACATGTTTTCAGGAGGGATCAGTCCCTGGAGAAGGCCATCATGCTTGGCAGAGTACAGGGTCAGCGGAAAAGAGGAAGACCCCCAGCGAGGTGGATTGACACAGTGGCTGCACCAATGAGCTCAAGCATTACAACGATTGTAAGGATGGCTCAGGACCGGGCAGTGTTTCGTTCTGTTGTACATATGGTTGCTATGAGTCGAAATCGACTCGACAGCACCTAAGAACAACAAGGAAGTGCCATATCGTTTTCCACAATGGTTGTATCATTTTGTATTTCCACCAGCAGTGCAGAGGTGTTGGGTTTTCTTGTACGTTTTAGAGATTAAACCTTTGTCTGATTTCTAATAGGCAGTTTTTTTCCACCAGTCTGTAGGTTCTGTTTTTACAATTTTGGTGAAGGTTTGATGAGCTTGAGTGTGTAATATTTAGAAGACCCCAGTCATCTTGCGTATCTTTTGGAGTTTGTGTGTTGTTGGTTATGGTTTGTATCCTGTTAAAGCCATGTCTTAGGGTCTCCAGCATTAATCCTATATTTTCTTCTATCAACTTCATAGTTTTTGGCTTTATATTTAGGTCTTTGATCCATTTAGACTTAGTTTTTGTATATGGTGTGAGGTATGTTTCCTGTTTCATTTTTTTGCAGAAGGGGCTCCCAAGCTGCAAAAAGAACAAGAAAATAAACATAAAACAAAACAGAACAAAGTAAAAAAAAAAAGCCTTGGGGGTCCCACCAGTGTAGTGTTGTGGGCTGGGAGAGTGGTTTCCTAGTCGAGCGTTGTTTCACAGCCCTTCAGGAGGAAGCATAGGTGGTATAGGGAGCCAGGTGCTAGAGAGAAAGAAGGGGGAGGTGATGGGAGGCATGGAAGAAACCAAAAGAAATGCAAAAAAGCAACGCCAGCAACAGACAGATGGCACTCAGTGTGGGTAGGGTGAATCCAAGTAGCTGAAGCAGTTTTGGGCCAAGACACTTTGGCCAGTGGGAAGCAGAGGGGGCCGAAGGCGAGGGGCAGAAGAAGGGTGGGCGTTAGGAAAGCATATATCACTGGTTATTGGGTGCCCTGTCTCCTGCTAGGAACTTTGTGAAGTTGCTTTCCCATACTCCCTGTTCGCGGATCTCTGTTGTGGGTGGGGCGAATCCCAGTGGCACGGATGCTGTACTTCCCAACTGGCTGAGCCACCGCTGCCAGCCATGAAGCACAGAGATAGAGCAGCGGGGAGAGAAGGGAGTGAGGAAACATGTACCGCTGATTACTTACTGGGTGCTCTGTCTGCTTCTGGGAGCTCAGTGAAGCTGCTTTCCTGTGCTCTCTGTGTGCCTGTCTCCAACAGGAGTCCACGATGGCGAATCTGTGCTGTGTTAGCTGATAGGGGACCTCCGCTCGTCTCTCTCCTCACTGTCTCTGTCAGTTTCTTATTCCATTCAGTGCTTGGCTGAGTTCTTTATCTCTTCATTTGACACTTCGTGTTCCAGGACTGATGTTTGTCTCTCTTTTCCTTAGTTTTTCGGGTCTTTCCGTGGAGGGATGGCGTGGTGCTTCTGTCTATGATGCCATGTTGGCTGCAAGTCCCTTTTTTTTTTTTTTTATTAACAACTTGATAGAGATATAATCCACCTACCATAAAGTTCACCTGTTTGAAGTGTACAATTCAATGGTTATTATGTTTTCAGAATTGTGCTACCACCAGCATAATCTAATTTTAGAATGTTTTCATCATCCCCAAAAGAAACCCCCACCCATTAGGATGCATTCTTCATTCTTCCCTTACTTAGTTATCTTCTGTATTCTTCCCTGTAGTTTACAAAGTTCTACTTCATTATTGTTTTTAGCAATTACATGTGTTCCATTGTATTGATGTACCATATGTTTTTATCAGCCCCCAATGATGTAGATTGTGAATGCATTCATCCAGTCTTTTATTTTTAAAATTATTACACTATTTGTATGTGTTTTTTCTTTAATCTCATTGTAAAATATACCCCAAATTTTGCCATTTCAACTTTTAAAAAAAAATTTATTGTTAGGTGAAAGTTTATAGTGCAAAGTAGTTTCTCATTTGGAAATTTATACACACAGTTTTGTGACGTTGGTTGCATTCCGCACAATGCATCAGCACTCTCCCCCAGTTTTCCTGTCCCTTCCTGCCTTCTCATCTTTGCTTTTGGGTGAGCGTTGCCCGTTTGGTCTCGTATACTTGATTCAGCTAAGAGGCATGTCCCTCGTGTGTTACTGTTTCTTCCATGTGCCTGATTAATCTTTGGATGAAAGGTGGATTTCAGGAACAGCTTCAGTTTTGAGTTAGCAGGGTGCCTGGAGGTCATAGTCTTAAAGGTTCCTCCACTGTTGGACCAGTAAGCCTGGTCTTTTTTTGTGAAGTTGAATTTTGTTCCACATTTTTCTCCTGCTTTGTCCGGGACCCTCTTGGGATCTGTCAGAGCAGTTGGTGGTGGTAGCAGGGCACCATTTGGTTCTAAGAAGGCCTCAGGCTGGTGGAGGCTGTGGTAGTTGTATTCCATTATTTCCTTGTTCCTTTGGTTTTCTTCATTCTCCTTTGCTCCAAACATGATGAGACCAATAGATGTATCTTAGATGGCTGCTAGCAAGCTTTTAAGACACCAGACGGTACTCACCAAAGTAAGTTGTAGAACATTTTCTTTATGAACTGTGTTATGCCAATTGACCTAGATGTCCTCTGACACCATGGTGCCCAGCTCTCAGCCCCAGTAACTCGGTCTTAACAAGTTTTAAGTGTATAATTCAGTGACATTAATTACGTTTGCCACATTGTACAACCATCACCACTGTCCATTTCCAAAAGCTTTCATCACCCCAAACGGAAACTCATAGAGCTTACAGTTTTATTACCCCACAAAGAAACCCCATATCTATTAGCAGTCATCCCCCATTTTTCCCCATCCTCCCTGAAGCCCTAGGCTTTTTGTTTCTATAAATTTGTGTAGATTTTCGTATTCTGAATTTTTCATATAAATATAGTCATACAATATGTGGTCTTCTGTGACTGGTTTTTTCAGTTAGTGTAATGTCCAAAAGTTTTTCATCTCGCCAAACGGAAACCCAGTACCCCTTAAGCAATAACTGCTTACTCCCCCTTGTCCCCATCCCTTGATAACCACTGATAAAACTTTTGTCTCTATACAAACATTTGCCTGTTGTAGATATTTCATGTAAGTGGCGTCATACAGTATTTGTCCTTTTGAGTCTGACTTATTGCACTTAGCATAATATTCTCTAGGTTAATGCTTATGATAGTGTGCCTCAGAACTTCATTTTTCTTTAGGGCTGAATAATATTCCAGTGTACGTGTTGTTGTTAGGTGCCGTCAAGTTGGTTCTGACTCATAGCAACCTTATGTTCAACAGAACGAAACACTGCCCAATCCTGCACCATCCTCACTGTTGTTATTCTTGAGCCCATTGTTGCAGCCACTGCATCAGTACATCTTGTTGCGTGTCCTCCTCTTTTTTGCCGACCCTCTACTTTACCAAGCACGAAGTCCTTTTCCAAGGAGTAATCCCTCTTGATAACATGTCCAAAGTATGTGAGACGTAGTCTTGCCATTTTTGCTTGTAAGGGACATTCTGGTTTTACTTCTTCCAAGACAGATTTGTTCTCTTTTTTTTGGCAGACCGTGGTATATACATACGACACGGTATGTGTATACCACATTTTGTTCATCCATTCATCTGTTGATGGACATTTAGGTTGATTCCACCTTTTGACTATTTGAAATAGTGCTGGAATGAACACTGATGTTAAGCATCTGTTCGTGTGCCTGTTTTAAATTCTTTTGGGTATGTACCTAGGAGTGAAATTACTGGGTCATATGCTAATTCTGTGTTTAACTTTTTGAGGAACGACCAAACTGTTTTCCACAACATATGCACCATTTTACAATCCCACCAGAATTGGTTGAGGGTTTCAGTTTCTCTGCATCTTTACCAACACTTGTTGTTTTCCATTTTTCTGATCATAACCATCCTCATTGTTATCGTTAGATGCTGTTGAGTTGGTTCCAACTCATAGAGAACCCATGTACAGTAGAACCAAACTGACCGGTCTGGTGTCATTCTCAGAATCGTTGTTATGCTCGAGTCCATTCTAACAACCAGTGTGTTGAGCCATCTTGTTGAGGCTCTTCCCTTTTTTACATCACCCTCTACTTTACCAAGTATGTTGTCCTTGTTCAGGGACTGCTCCCTCCTGATAACATGACCAGTGTATGTGAGACAAAGCCTTATCCCTGCTTCTAAGGAGCATTCTGACTGCACTTCTTTCCTGACAGATTTGTTCATTCTCCTGGCAGTCCATGATACTCAATATTTTTCACCAACACCATAACTGAAAGGCATCAGTTCTTCGGTCTTCCTTATTCATTGTCCATCTTTTGCATGCATATGAGGCAGTTGAAAATACCATGGTTTGGGTCAGGCACACCTTAGTCCTCAAAGTGACATCTTTGCTTTTTAATGCATTGAAGAGGTCTTTTGCAGCAGATTTACCCAATGCATTACGTCATTTGATTTCTTGGGCTTTTGTTTCCATGGGCATTGTTTGTGAATCCAAGTAAAATGAAGTCCTTGACAGCTTCAATCTTTTCTCCGTTTATCATGATGTTGCTTGTTGGTCCAGTTGTGAGGATTTTTGTTTTCTCCATATTGAGGTGCAATCCATACTGAAGTCTGTAGTCTTTGATCTTCATCTGTAAGTGCTTCAATTCCTCTTCACTTTCAGCAAGCAAGGTTGTGTCATCTGCATATCGTAAGCTGTTAATGAGTCTTCCTCCAGTCATGCTACACTCTTCTTCATATAGATGCTACGTTCTTCTTCAATCCAGCTTCTTGGATTATTTGCTCAGCATACAGATTGAATAAGTATGGTGAAAAGATACAACCCTGAAACACACCGTTCCTGATTTTAAACCACGCGGTATCCCCTCGCTGTGTTGGAACGACTGCCTCTTGATCTGTGTACAGGTTCTGCATGAGCACAATCAAGTGTTCCGGAATTCCCATTCTTGGCAATGTTATCCATAATTTGTTACGATTGACACAGTCGAATGCCTTTGCATAGTCAATAGAACACAGGTAAACGTCTTTCTGGTATTCTCTGCTTTCAGCCAACATCCTTCTGACATCAGCAATGATATCCCTCATTCTATGTCCTCTTCTGAATCCAGCTTGACTTTTCTGGCAGTTCCCTAGTAATGTACTGCTGAGACCCCTTTTGAATGATCTTCAGCAAAATTTTACTTCTGTGTGATATTAATAATATCGTTTGATATTTTCTGCATTCTGTTGGATCACCTTTCTTTGGAATGGGCGCCAATATGGATCTCTTGCAGTAGGTTGGCCAGGTAGCTATCTTCCAAATTTCTTGACATAGATGAGCAGGCATCACCAGCGCTGCGTCCATTTGTTGAAATATCTCAGTTGGTATTCTGTCAATTCCTGGAGCCTTGTTTTTGGCCAGTGCCTTAAAAAAAAAAAAAAAAAAAAATTTTTTTTTTTTTTTTTTCTGTGCAGCTTGACATTCTTTGCACAGCTTGGAATTCTTCCTTCAGTATCATTGGTTCTTCATCAAATGCAACGTCCTGAAATGGTTGAATGTCGACCAGTTCTCTTTGGTACAGTGACTCTGTGTGTTCATTCAATCTTCTTTTGATTCTTCCTGTGTCGTTCAATATTTTCCATGTAGAATCCTTCAGTATTGTCACTGGAGATTTAATTTTTTTCTTCAGGCCTTCCAGCTTGAGAAGTGCCGAGCATGTCCTTCCCTTTTAATTTTCTAACCCCAGGTCTTTGCACATGTTATTTTAATACTTTGTCTTCTCAAGCTGCCCTTTGCAATCTTCTGTTCAGCTCTTTTACTTCATCATTTTTTCCTTTTGTCTTAGCTACTCTGTGTTCAAGAACAAGTTTCAGAGTCTCTCCTAACATCCATTTTGGTCTTTTTCTTTTTTTCTTGTCTTTTTAATGACCTTTTGCTTTCTTCATGTATTATATCCTTGATGTCATTCCACAGCTTGTCTGGTCTTTGGTCATTAGTGTTCATTGTGCCAAATCTGTTCCTGAGATGGTCTCTAAATTCAGATGGGATATATATATACTCACTGTCATATTTTGGCTTTCTTGGAGTTGCTCTAATTTTCTTCAGCTTTAACTTGAACTTGCATAGGAGCAATTGATGGTCTCTTCTGCAGTTGGTCCCTGGCCATGTTCTGACTGATGATATCGAGCTTTTCTGTCATTTCTTTCCACAGATGTTGCTGTTGTTGTTGTTGTTAGGTGCCATTGAGTCAGTTCCGACTCACAGCGACCCTATGCACAACAGAACGAAACACTTCCTGGTCCTGAGCCATCCTTACAATCGTTGCAGCGACTGTGTCAGTCCACCTCATTGAGGGTCTTCCTCTTTTTCGCTGACCCTGTACTCTGCCAAGCATGATGTCCTTCTCCAGGGATTTATCCTTCCTGACAACATGTCCAAAGTATGTAAGATGCAGTCTTGCCATCCTTGCTTCTAAGGAGCATTCTGGTTGTGCTTCCACAGATGTAGTCAGTTTAATTCCTGTGTATTCAATCTGGTGAGCTCCGTGTTTATGGTCACTGTTTATGTTGTTGAAAAGTATTTACAATGAAGAAGTTGTTGGTTTTGCAAAAATCGTATCTTGCGATCTCCAGTGTCATTTCTATCACCAAGGCCACATTTTCTAACTGCCAATCCTTCTTCTTTGTTTCCAACTTTTGCATTCCAGTCACCCATAATTATCAATGCATCTTGGTTGCCTGTTCAGTCAATTTCAGAGTGCATGATTTTGTAAAAATATTCAGTTTCCTCATCTTTGGCATTAGTGGTTGGTGTGTAAATTTGAGTAACAGTCGCATTGACTGGTCTTCCTTGTGGGTGTATGGATATTATCCTATCACTGACACCATTTTACTTCAGATTAAATCTGGAAATATTCTTTTTGACGATGAATGTGATGCCATTCCTCTTTTATTTGCCATTCTCAGTGCAGTAGACCATATGATTATCTGATTTAGAATGACCAATACCAGTCCATTTCAGCTCACTAATTCCTAGGATATCAATGTTTTTGTGGTGTATTTCATTTTTGTCAACTTCTAGTTTTCCTAGATTCATACTTTGTACATTCGATGTTATTATTAACTACTGTAGAGGGGTGGGTGTGAAATGGTATCTTATCGTGGTTTTGATTTATATTTTCCTAATAACTGGAGCCTTGGTGGCACAATGTTTGAGAGCTTTGTTGCTAACCAAAAAGGTCAGCAGTTTGAACCTACCGGCTGCCCTTTGGAAACCCTGTGGGACAGTTCTCCTCCGTCCTATAGTGTCGCTATTTGTTGGAACCCACTCAGTGGCAATGGGTTTAGTTTTTGGTTTTTTAATGACTGATGACATTAAGCATTTTTTTACGTGCTTGTTGGCCATTCATATATCTTCTTTGAAGAAATATCTAAGTCAGTCATTTGCCCATTGTTTAATTGGGCTGTTTTGCTGTTTGATGTTGAGTTGTATAAATTCTTTGTATATTCTAAAGATTAAATTCTTTTTTTTTTTTTTAACTTTTTTATTGAAGCAGCACAAGATTTATTGATAGCTTTGGTTTAAGAATCCCTTCCAAGCAGAGCTGTCTCCTAATACACTCTTCAAAGAAGGGAAGTAAGCTCACATTCAGGTACACTGTGCATGTGCACTGTCATCATTGCACCCTGTGTGTGCACCAGTGCCCAACCCCACAGGCTCCGTGGAGCAGTAAAAATACTTCATTTGCCAGGGTCCTATTGCTTCCCTCTGTCCTACCCTCTCTGCTTCTGTCCTTCCTTCTCCTCTGCTTCTATCCCTTTCTTTCTCATCTCCTGTCCTTTCCTCGTTTCTCCTTCCGTTGTCCAGGAAGTTGGAATCCAAATCACGTTTATGGGTTAACAATATATTTATATAAATGAGATGAGATGATAAATGAAATCTGTTCCAGGTCCTTGGCTCCTGTAGATAATTTTTAAAAAGCAGCATAATAAAAATCTATCACTGGAATGCCCATACTTAAAATCAGGAGAGATTGATAGGTAGTCAATAAATATTTGCTGAATGAATGAATGAGCATGTTGGAAGTGAGCCCTACCAGTCTTCTCACGTTCCATTTTAAAATTCCACTAGGAAATGAGTGGCAGAAGTGAAGGATACAGTGGATAGAGGGTTCAGCTCTTTTCTGTTCGTTTTCCTGTATAGCACTGTGTGGCACAAATGAGAATCTAAAGGAATGCTCACTTTTCAAGGTCCTCTGCTTTTTGTTCCTTAGACATAAATGACCTCAGTAAAATCCTTTTCTGGCTTTAAAGAAGCCCAGTTGGGTTTATACAGAAGAGATAATTAGATCTTGTTTTAGGACTTCTGGTGTCAGTGCAGCTTGAAAATCTTATTACACTTTGGTTGATAGCAACGATGAGAGAAATAGAGCCAATATAGGAAGGGTGGAGGAAGGAGTAAAACCTGTGTTCAGATGTTTTCTCCTTGTGATCTGTTCTTTCTGGTGCGAAGTGAAGAACTCTTGAAAGACTGAGGGCTGCGTTAATTCTCACAGTGGTCCAGGGCTTTATAGTCTGCAAAGCATATTCATACACGTTTTTCCTTAGGTGCTTGCAGCAACACCATGAGCCTTGTAGAGATTAAATTCTTATCAGATATTCGTTTACCAGATATTTTCCCCAATTCTGTAGGTTGTCTCTGTACTTTCTTGGTAAGGTCCTTTGATGCAGAAAAGTTCTTAATTCTGTTGAAGTCCATTTAATTAATTTTGTCTTTTATTGCTTGTGCTTTTGATGTACTATGTTTGAATGCATTTTTAAAAGCAAGGTCTTAAAGTTTTGCTCCTAACTTTCAAAGAGTTTTATGGTTTTAGTTCTTATATTTAGATTCTTGATCTTCAGGTTTTTAGTTCATTTGAAAAGCTTTATTTTTAAATCATTATAGGACTCACAGAAAGTTACAAAAATAATACACAAAAAGTTTTTGTACTTTCTAACTAGCTTCTCTCAATGGTGACACCTTATATAGCTGTAGTACAATATCAGAATTTACCAACTCGGCATTCACTTACCAATTTTCTTACTCATCTTTGTCTTCTCCACTTCCTAGGCTTTCCAGTATGGTAGCCCTTATCCACTTCTAGCTATTTAAATTTAAATTACTTAAAATTATATAAATAAAAAAGCTAATCTCTTGGTCACAGTAGTCACATTTCAAGTACTCAATATCCACATGTGGTTAGTAGGAATTGTGTTGCTTAAAATTGTGTGTCCACTTGGCTGGGCCAAGATTCTCAGTGTTTTGGCAGTCGTGTAATGTTATGATCACTTCTCTGTTGAGATTTGATATGTGATCATCCCCCTGATGGGATCTGTTGTGAGTAGCCAGTCAGTTGAAAGGGAGTTTCCTTGGGCGTGTGGCCTGCATCCAAATATAAGCGGTTGTTCTACAAGACTTTAGGGCTTTTGCTTATTCTGGGTCCTGCTGCTGGCTCCTGTTCATCTGACCTCCAGTTTTTGGGACTTGATCTAGCAGCTTACCTGCAGTCTTGCCTGCCAGTCATGGGATTTGTTGATCTTCGCAGCCTGTGAGCAAGAGCCCTGCTCTCTGCCCTGCCGATCTTGGGTTCGTTAGCCCCCGCAGCTATGTGAGTCAGGAGAGGCCTTGCAGTCTTATTTGCTGACCTAGGGATTCGTTGATCTTCACAGCCTCTGAACAAGAGCCCTGCTCTCTGATCTGCCGATCTTGGGCTCACCAGCCCCTGCGGCTACATGAATCAGGAGAAGCCTCTGTCCTGATCCACGGACTTGGGATGTTCCAGCCCCTACAGCCACGTGAACTACTTCCTTGATATAAATCTCCCTCTCTCTCTCTCTTTATATGCTTTACTGGCTTTGCTTCTCTAGAGAACCCAGCCTAAGGCAGGGTTCTTAGGAACCCTGCATAGTGCAGATACAGAATATTTCCATTATGCAGGAAGTTTTTCTAGATAGAACTGATCTAGACCATGTGCCTCTTGAGGACCCAAAAAACCAGTGCCCTCGAGTCGATTCCGACTCATAACAACCCTATAGGATGGAGTAGAACTGCCCCACTGAGTTTCCAAGGAGCACCTGGCGGATTCGAACTGCCAACCCTTTGGTTAGCAGCCGTAGCACTTAACCAACCAGGTGTGCCTTATTCATTTTTATATCTGCATTTCCTTGAGTAGTGTGGGTACTCAATCTGTATTTGAATGATTGAATCTAGTTCCGCCTTCTTGTTTTACAGATTACCAAACCCATTGCCGTCAAGTTGATACCGACTTATAGCAACCCTAGAGGACAGAGTAGAACTTGCCCCATAGAGTTTCCAAGGAGTGCCTGGTGGAATCGAACTGCTCACCTCTTGGCTAGCAGCTGTAGCACTTAACCACTGCATCACCAGGGTTTCCTTTTACAAACCAGGCCCCGGTACATAAAATAGTGAGTGGCAAATCTAGAATTAGAACTCATATTTCCTAACTCTCAGTTTATTGGTCTTTCCATGTGAACTTTAATTTCTGAGCTCAACAGTTTGTATCAGTTTTAGAGGGTGAAGTAATGTAGTCCTTATTTTTAGAGCGTATAAGAATCAACTGGAAAGCTTGTTAGAACTACGTATTCCTGGATCTCTCCCTCCCAAGATGCTGATTCGGTGTGTCTGGAGTGGGATGTAACAATCTGTATTTTGAGTATATACTTAATCAAGACTGTGTAGTGCTGGCAGAAGGATTGGTCAGAATAGAGAGCAACAGAAAGCCTAAAAGTAAAACCACACATACGGAGATTTGATTTTCAACAAAGTGCTGGAATAATCCAATCGAGGAAAGAAAACCTTTTTAACAAATGGTGTTGGAACAACTAAATACCTGAGGAAAAAAATGAACCTGGACCCCTACATCACCCCATACATAATTTGCATCATATTTAACATGACAGTTAAAACTGTAAAGCCTTTAGAAGCAATCATAGGAGAATATCTTGGTGCAGAGCTTTCTCTGATAGGACAAAAAAAAGCAATCATAAAAGAAAAAAATTGATAGGTGGTACTTTATTAGCAACTTCTGCTCAACAAAAGACACCATTGAGAAAATGAATAGCTAAGCTATATAACAGGAGAAAGTATTTGCAAAACATATGTCGGACAAAGGACAGATATCCAGAATGTAAAGAACTCAGACTATATAAAGACCACTTATAACTAAGTGATAAAAGGATAGCCCAATTAAAAAAACTGGCGAAATATTCAGACATTTGACAAAGAACATCTACAAATGGAGGAGAGGCAGAGCCAACATGGTGCTATGGATAGAAGTACCACGCTGTCCCTCTGCAGCAAAGACCTGAAAAACTAAATAAAACGGAGACAGACATTTGTCCTGGAACCCTAAGCATCAAGTGAAGGGATAAAAAACTCAACCAAGCACTGAGTGGAATAAGAAACTGACAGAGAACAGAGAGCGAGGAGAGATATGGAGTGGAAGTCTCCTATCAGTTAATGTGGCATGAATTTGCCATCTTGGACTCCTCAGCCACTGAGATACTCTCTTGGGTTTTTTTTTTTGTTTTTTTTTTTCTCGGTTTCTTGTCTCTATCTACCTTCCTTCCTTACCCTTCTCTTGAATACCTGGTGCTGTGTGCCACCTCCACTCCTTCTTGATGGGCTGTGTAGCACCACTCAGCTGGTGACCCTCTTCAGGTGGGCTCCCTTGCGGCATTTTTTTTCCTCCTTTTTTTTTCTTGGTTTCTTTCTTTCTCTATCTTCCTTTCCTTTCTCCCAGCCATCTGGCATCTCCCCCCGCCCCCCCGGTTTGTTGTCTCTCCCTACACTCCTTCCATTCCTTTCTCCCGACACCTGCCTGCATGCGCCTTTCTCTTTTATTTAGTTTCTTATCTCTCTCTTGCTTCCTTCCTTTCCTTTCTCCCACCCACCTAGCTGCGTGTGCCATATCTGTCCTTGATGGGCTGTGCCTCATCATCTGGCTAGGAAGCCACTGCCACATGGTTTCCCTGGGTCTGTGCCACTCCAACAGTAGGCTCCCTCAGTACTTTTTTTTGGGCAGGGGAATGCTGTTTCTCTCTCCTCTTCTTTCCCACACTGACTTAGCTGCACACATCACAACCTCCTTCCTCCCTCATGCCTATCTGCACTGTGTGCTGAGCATCACACCCTGGAGCAGCACAGGCACTGTCTACCAGAACCTCCCCTGCACTGACCCTTGGCCCCACCACGTTGGCCCCAGTGTGTGTCACAAATGACCCATCCCGGGCCCTCCCTCTCTGCTAGACCTGCCCTGCTGCACCATAACTGAGTGACTGTCTCTGCCCATTGGATGAGGTTGTGAGAAGTATCATGCCCACAGATGAGCAAACAACAAAGAATGCCTGGCCTGCCTGCTCAGACAACCAAATTAAACAAAAAAGCAGGATGAAACAAACAAGTCTACAATCAGTAAACAAAGAGAATAATCCCTAAATGTCCCAAAGACAGCAGACAGTATCAAACATATAAAAAAAACAGGACAGAATGCTTCCAAGTGGGTGCCCAAAATAAAACACTAGATGATCTTCCAGTAGAAGAAAAGGTACTGGAACTACTTGATAGGGGATTCAAATCTCTAATATTCAGGGCTATCCAAAAGTTGAAAGAAAAGGCAGACAAAAATGAGGAAAAAATAGACAAAATCGTGGAAAATACAGACAAAATCATGGAAAAGATAAAAAATGGAAGAATTCAGGAAAATAATGCAGGAACAAAATGTCAAGATGAATTCACAACTAGAAATCATACAAAAATAGCAATTAGAAACCCAAAAGATAAACAAGATTTCAGAAACGGACAGTGTCAAAGAACGTTTGAGGAGCAGGTTTGAAACAATGGAAGACAGGATCAGTGAAATTGAAGACAAACCCTTAGATACCACTTTGAGGAAAAATCAGAGAAAAGAATGATAAAAAACGAAGAAACCTTGAGAACGATGTGGAATACAAATCTAAAGTAAAAATTTGCGAGTGATTGGAGTTCCAGAACAGGGAGAAAATGGAAAACACAGAAAGGATCATTGAAGAATTGCTGACAGAAAACTTCCCTAATATCATGAAAGATGAAAAGCTGACCATCCAAGAAGCTCAACAAAGCTCATATAGGATAGACTCCAAAAGAAAATCATCAAGGCATGTCATAATCACACTCACTAATACCAATGACAAAGAAAGATCCTGAGAGCAGCTTGAGAAAAAAGAAAAGTCATGTACAGAGGGGAAACAATAAGACTATGCTCTGATTAATTGGCAGAAACCATGTAGACAAGAAGGCAATGGGAAGACATATATAAAACCTTGAAAGAAAAAAATTGCCAACCAAGAAAAATATATCCTGCAAAACTCTCACTTAAATATGATGGTGACATTGGGATTTTTCAGATAAACAGAAATTAAGGGAATATGTAAAAAACAAACCAAACTTACAAGAATTATTAAAGGGAGTCCTTTGGTTAGAGACCCAACAACATCTGACGACGGTCTGAATCTAGGATGCAAGACCTCATCAGCCGGATATCAACCTAGATGATGAACTCTGAAGGGTAAATCAAAACTAAAAGATTTACTACAGGGAACCAGGGAGGTTAAGCTGTAAATGACAACAACTTCAGAACCATAAAAGAGGGAATAAACAGTGTAGGTACAGAAATTTCTCAAAAGGAAAGGAAGTCAAGGTGATACCAAGTAATAAAAGACTGGCTCAAACTTAGGAAGATAAGGGTAAATTTCCAGGTAAGCACAAAGAAGGTTAACAAACCTAGTCATCAAAATAAGAAAAACAAAGTCTCGGTAAACAAAATCTTCAAAAAACAAAGGAAACGGAAAAAAAAAAAATCTGCAAACAAAAGGAATTAAATCAATCACAAAAGGACAAATAATATATGAGACCACGACTGTAGAAACTCATGGAAAAGTTTACACACAAAAAGAATCAATCTTTGATGGTTATGTGGGAGGGGAAGGGTGGCGATGGAAAAACACTAAATAGACAATAGATAAGTGATAACTTTGGTGAAGGGTAAGACAGTACACAGTACTGGCGAAGCCAGCACAGCTTGTCCAAGGCAAGGTCATGGAAGCTCCATAGACACATCCAAACTTTCTGAGGGACCAGATTACCCGGCTGAGGGCTGTAGGGACCATGGTCTCAGGGAACATCTAGCTCAATTGGCATAACATAGTTTGTAAAGAAAATGTTCTTCATTCTACTTTGGTAAGTAGCATCTAGGGTCTTAAAAGCTTGTGAGTGGCCATCTAAGATACTCCACTGGCCTCACCCTGTCTGGAGCAAGGGAGAATGAAGAAAACAAAAGATACTAGGGTAAGATTAATCCAAATGACTGATGGAACAAGTACTACAGCTTCTACCAGGCTGAGTCTGGCACAACTAGATGGTGCCTGGCTACCAACACCAACTGTTCTGATAGGGATCACAATAGAAAGTCCCAGACAGAGCTGGAGAAAAATGTAGAACAAAATTTTAATGGGGGGAAAAAAAAAGGACCAGACTTACTGGTCTAACAGAGACTGGAAAAACACCAAGAGCATGGCTCCCAGACACCCTTTGAGCTCAGTAACGAAGTCACTCCTGAGGTTTACCCTTTAGCTAAAGATTAGACAGGGCCATAAAACAAAATGAGACTAAAGGGGCACACCAGCACAGGGGCGAGGATTAGAAGGCTGGAGGGGACAGGAAAGCTGGTAATAGGGAAACCAGGTTCAAGTAGGGGAGGGTATTGACATGCAGTGGGGTTGGCAACCAGTTTCACAAAATAATATGTGTACTAATTTTTTAATGAGAAACTAGTTCTGTAAACCTTCATCTAAAGTATAATTAAAAAAAAAAAAAGACCTACAAATGGCTTTGAGCGCATCAAAAAAAAAGGGGGGTTCACTAACATTAGTCATCATGGAAATGGAAATTAAAACTCCAATGAAATACCACTGTTAAAAAAAAAAAAAGACCTACAAATGGCTTTGAGCGCATCAAAAAAAAAGGGAGGGTTCACTAACATTAGTCATCATGGAAATGGAAATTAAAACTCCAATGAAATACCACTGTTTACCTACTGAAAAAAAATAAATCTGTGGCCGTTGAGTCCATTCCGACTCAGTGACCCTGTAGGACAGATTCCGTAGGGTTTCCAAGGAGTGCCTGGTGGATTCAAACTGCCCACCTTTTGGTTAGCAGCTGTAGCTCTTAACCCACTATGCCACCAGGGTTTCCATATACCTACCAGAATGGCTTTACCTCAGGGGGAAAAAAAAACAGTTAAAAAAAATGTGATTTGGATGCCGGTGTTGGGAGGACCATATTTTGAGAACCTCTGAGTTTGACTAATTCCAGAAATAATTCTTTCTCACTAAAAACAGTAACTCCCAGCTTATTAATGTAATATTTAGAAATCTTTAAAAATTCGTGACACTGTTGAAATATTTTAAAGGATGTATTTGTTTTTGTTGTGTTTGTTAGGTACTGTCGAATCAATTCCCACTGATAGAGACCCCAGGTAACAGAGTAGAACTGCCCTATAGGGTTTTCTGTTGTAATCTTTACAGGAGCAGATTGCCAGGTTCATTTCTCCCATAGAGCTATCAGGTGGGTTCGAAGTACCAGCTTCTCAGTTAGCAGCACTAAGCCATTGTGTCACCAGGGGTCTTTTATTTGTATCTAGGTATTTAAGTGTTGTATTAAAAGTAGCATTTCTTTATTTAAGTATTTTTTAATTAAAAGTATCATTTCTTTATTAGTAGGTTAGTAAGTAGACAATGTCATGGATTGAATTATGTCTCCCTAAAAATCAACTGGGCTGGGCCCTGATCCCTGGTATTGTGTGATTCTCCTATATGTTGTAAATCCTGCCTCTATGATGTTAATGAGGGAGGATAGGTGGCAGTTGTTAGTGAGGCAGGACTCAACCTGCAGGACTGGATTGTGTCTTGAGGCAATCTCATGAGATATAAAAGAAGGGAGCAGAGAGACGAGGGGACCTCACACCACCTAGAAGCTTGAGAAGCTCCTTGACCAGGGGAAGATTGAGGACAAAGACCTTCGTCCAGAGCCCACAGAGAGAGAAAGCCCTCCCCGGGAGCCGACACCCTGAATTTGGCCTTGTAATGTACTAGACTGTGAGAAAACAAATTTCTCTTTGTTAAAGGTATCCACTGGTGGTAGTTCCGTTACGGCAGCACTAGATGACTAAGACAGACAAGGATTTATGAAAATTAAGTTCCTTATTTTACTAGATTTTCCTTTATTAACATCAAGAGTGAAGTTTTAACATCAGCAGGAATTGGACATGGGTGTAATTGAATTGGTTAACGAGTAGTTTGAGATGGATATTGGTAGTAGCGTTTGGTAAATTGGATGATTTTGATTTGCAGTTGTGGCCCTCTGTAAACTCTTGGCTGTGACTGGAGTGCGATGACACCTGTGTGGCCATTCACATTACCATTCTGTGTGTTTAGAAGATGAGAATTCTGCTTTTTGTATCTGAGTTGTAACATTAAATTATCAGCAGACTTTTAAATGTGCTGGAGGGGAAAGACTGGAACTGGGATACAAATGACCAAATACTGGTGTATATTTTTATTTTGAGTAGAGGGCAAGTCTAACTTTACTGATTTGTAGGTAAAATAACAGCGGTCAGCTGACATGCTATATGTAGCAAATCCCTCCTGTTATGGAGTATTGGTCAGATGTCTGAAATTTCACCAATTGAGGCTTCCTGCAGATTTCCCTGATAAGAATCACCTGGGGCACTCATTCCATCTCATACCTCTCCCCTAGAGGTGAGAATTCTTCCCTCAGAGATAGATTCGATTGATCTGCAGTGAGCTGAGAATTTGTATTTTTAATGAGTACTTCCAGATAATTCTTACCTTCAGGAATGTTTGGGAAACATTGCCCTAAACTAGAGCAAAGTTTCTCAAACTATTTGTACCAACCTGGAAAAAAAAAAAAAATCACCAAAGGAGCATGTTGAATATGCAGATTGCTGGGCCCTACCCAGGCCTTTCATAGTCAAGTCTGGGATGAGGGCCCCAGATCTACATTTTTCAAGAGCACATACAGTGCACAGGTCTGGGGGCTGTCTTCGTGTCACTGAGTAGTGGAAAATCCCTGAGTAAGCTTCCAGTCACCCTCACAAGAAAGAAGAGAGGTAGGAGATTGAAGGAAAGATAGTTTTGAAGCTGAGGACAGATCTCAGCATAAGCTCTAGGTGGAGGATCTTGGGTAACCTGGAGGCAATGGGTACCTAAGGGGCACGGAGAGTGCGGGAGAGAAAGGAGGAAATCATCAACTCTAGAAGGATGGCCATTGACTGTAGGACGCAGTCTTTCAGGAGTAGGGCATGGGTAACCCATTGAGAAGTGACTTTTGAAAGCAACTGTATTCCTTTGCTTTCAAGCAGTGGGGAGCATTCAGGATCATCCTGCGTGCCACTTAACTGCCTGCATGCCAGGTGCTGCCGACAGAAACCTAACCCAGACGAGCCCGTCGCCATCAAGCGGGTTAGGACTCACAGCGACCCTGTAGGACAGAGTGGAACTGCCTCAGGGTTTCCAAGGCTGTAGTTTTTACAGAAGTAGACTGCTACTTCTTTCTCCCACAGAGTGGCTGGTGGGTTCGAACCACTGACCTTTAGGTTGGCAGCCGAGCACTTTCACCTAGAAACCTGTAAATACTCATTGATTTTTTTTTTTTTCTCTTGTGTAGTAAGAAGAAAACATAACATATAGACCATCTTCTAGCAGAATATGGTAGATTTGGATCAGAAACGGGAGGCGTTGGAAGCCTGGAGTCAAAAGTGAAGAAATTCTGCAAGCCCTTGGGTGAGACAGGTGACAGGGATTTTTTTTTTTAATTTAATTACATGGCCCATGTTATCATTATATGCTTATCTAGTGCGAGTGCACTGCTTTCAGGCGGAGTTGGACCCACTTGGATATTAGGGGGAAAGTGGGACAAGCTGCTGGAAGTGGGTCTTGAGCCCACGTTTTTCCTCAGGCTGCTTCCGTCAGGGCTTTCTGTTGTCACCTTGCCTGCATTCACTGCTTATTTCTCAGGGCCCCCCATTCCTGTCCACGGCTGAGGCCTTAAGGTACAATATTTCATTAATACCATAGCTGACGTTTACTGAATCCTCGTTACATGCTAGGCATGGTGATTTTGCTGGGCCTGCATTGTTTCATTCCCTTATTGCAATAATCCAATGACCTGGATGCCATTACTATGACCCATTTTGTAGATGAGAGCATCTGAGGCTCCCAGAGCTTAAGTAACTTGCGCACAATCTCACTGCTAGTAAGTGGCAGAGCCAGCTTTCGGCTCGTGCTCTGTGACCTCAAACTCTGTCCTTCCCGCCTTGTCTCTCAAAGAAAACCCGGGAAGCCACGCATAACCCCTCCTCCATTGTACCTGAGCAGGCACTCCCACTTCTGTGTACTGCTTTTGAAAGCTCCTCAATCAAAGTTCTCCTAATGAAATTTATAAAAATCAGAGATGAGAAAGAAAGAACCTATACTATTACTGGCCTTACATCACTAGGCTTAATACTTTCGTATGTTTGCTTTCAGGATTTTTCTTACACCTGTATATCTTCCTAGAGTGCCTGTATTTTTTTAGTGTCCTTATACTGTAAATATAAATAGAATTTTAACATTCATGTTTAAGTCACTCTCCAGGGATAACTTGAGACCTCTAGCAGCTGAAACTGAAGAAGCATAGTGAATGAGTGAGTGTTGTCTCCACCTATGAAGCATTGTACGTCTATGTGCTCGTTACTTTTGCTTTACTGGAATCTGCGTGCCCGTTGAGCGTCTTTCCAGGCTCGCAGGGATCTTCCTGTCCTCTGATCTTCTCAAGCGCTTCTGTACATTTCTTTGCATCCATTCCATTTGCTGTGGACAGTGCTCTGCATCTGTTGGTTGTCCTCTTCTGTCTTCTTACACGTCTTTCTATCCATGGAACCCAGTCTGGTGCTTTTTCCATGTCAATTTTATTTTTTTAGCCTTTTTGCATTCAAATTAAGTTGTTATTCATCAGTTTTTCTCAAGTTCCAGAACAACTTTGATACTTTCTGGTATGTCTTTCCATGTCTTTGTAGGCTCCTGTCACCATAACCATGCCAGAAATGACCGAGAATGAGACTCCTACAAAAAAGCAGCACCGGTCTGTATCTGTGGTCCCAGAAGTGATAGAATTTGGGCAGATAAGAAGCTTAGTGGGGTTGGTTTTTGGTTGCTAAGTGAGTAGTCTTTAGGAAACTTTCATTTGGATGCCTAGAAGATCATTACTCCAAAAATATGTGTGAATAAATACAAGTACACTTACTGAAGGAGGTCTGTAGTTAAAATTCCCTGTCCTCCTTGCTCTATTAGCAATGCGTCAAGAAGTAAGAATGATCATTAGTAGTTAAAATAGTGTAATACCCAGTCTATGTTAAATGTTTAGTTTCTACTGAAATTTAATTTCTACGGTACTAGTTCTTATAGACCCCAAGTTCTTTTAGGCTCTAGTCAGTTTGAATAGACATTTCTGGACCCAACAGTCCACTAATGCTAATATAGGAGCCCTGGTGGTGCAGTGGTTAGGACCTTGGCTGCTAACCCAAAGATTGGCAGTTGAAATCCACCAGCCACTCCTTGAAGTCCCTATGGGGAAGTTCTTCTACTCTGTCCTATAAGGCAGCTGAGTCGGAATTGACTTGATGACAACAGATTTGTTTTAATGCTAATATGCACATCAGCACAGTATTACTTCAGGTTCTTTCTTGAATCCTTCTAAGTTTCTAGCATTTTGGGATAATATTTCTGCTTAGAATTGCATGGTCAAAGTTCTACTAATATTCAAATTATTCTTCTATTTCTTTACCAAATAGCTATTGGAGTGTGCTAATGTATTAAGTAGTTGTGTGTAAAATCAATGCTTTTAGTCGATCAGCATTTAAGAAAATGTGAGTGTGGACGACCTAAGGCACACAGTGCAAAAGATGGCTCCCACGCTAGTTGTCAGTGCACCCGAGCCGTGGCTGCCGTACTTCCCTCCCTGGGGGTTACAAGGTGACTCTGTTGTTGCTGGTCTTCCCTACCTACCCGCTCCCAACCCTGCCCAGTGAGATGCTGGAGAAGGATCACAAGCCACCTATTTGGCACATTGCTCTGAAATTTTACTAGCCCCTAAGCTACACTTTCAAACAATTAGGGTATTCAATGACAGATTCATTTCCCAGCCTGTAACTTGTAGGTGTATGAAAATCTGTTGCTTCTAAATTGATGTTAATGTGTCCTTGGTTAGAGTCCCGGACCATCATACGTATTAAAGTTTTCTCTTCCAATGCCTTCTGATTGATGACAACAAATGAAAATTCAGAAAATTTGTTTTTATGGTTCTCAGAATAGAAAGTGATAAAAACGCCTCCCTGTTACTTTTGTATCACCATTTATGTACACTTTTTGTTTCAGAAAGAAGAACCGGGAGACACACAACGCAGGTAGCAACAATTTTAATTTTTACTTACTTGCTAGCTTTTTTTGTTTTCAAAATGAAATCATACCGCCCTTGGTTGTAAGTTTTAACATTACAAAGTGTAGAATCATTATTCATCATGTTTTAGAAAAACGTTCCCTTCTTGTTTTTAATTGACGAAAGCACCCCTAAGATGATGGCTTGGTTGTCATCTTCTGGTTTGTAGTCTCTTTAGCTAAGTTAAAGCCAGAGATGAATGCACTCCTGGAGCTAGTGTTTGACGTGACTTCACCTGCTAAGAAAGCCCAGACTGCTCCTCACTAGAACGAACAGAAGTGACTGGCTGTTGAGGGGAGTGGGGAAGAGGTGAGCAGCAGGCTGGGGATCGGAAGGGTAGCTTGCAAAGGTGAAGAGTTTTAAATTAAGTTGTAGGCTCTGTCGTTATAGGAAAAAAAAAAAATTTTTTTTTTTTAATGTTATAGGAAGAATGTAGAAAATATACGTTTGATTTTATCTCAAACATCAAAATTATAGAGCAAAGCCAGGGTTAATAGTGCTTTGATTTACAACTGGGCATATTGAGTAAGCTTTGCTTTTTCATCAGAGACCACAGTCAGAACTAGAAAAATTGTCTTAGAGGTTAATGTCTATTACTCTATAAATGATAGCTTACTTTCTCTCAGGGTCTTCTCACTCATCTGCTGAGGGCCCTTGGGAAAATTTTATCATGGAAGGATGTGTGGTATACTGGGGAGAGATTGGTATTCCCCAAAATAAGGAGTTCACTTTCTTTGAAGCCCTGTTTATTGTTATGGCTAAAAAGTTTCTTAACGTACCAGACTTAATGGTCTGACTGAGACTAGAAGGACCCCGGAGGTCATGGTCCCCAGACCTTGTTAGCCCAAGACTGGAACCATTCCCAAAGCGAACTCTTCAGACAGGGATTGGACTGTACTATAAGATAGAAAATGATACTGGTGAGGAGTGGGCTTCTTGGATCAAGTAGACACGTGAGACTGTGTGGGCAACTCCTGTCTGGAGGGGAGATGGGAGGGCAGAGGGGGTCAGAAGCTGGCTGCATGGACACGAAGATAGTGGAGGGAAGGAGTGTGTTGTCTCAGGGAGAGCAACTAGGAGTATATAGCAAGGTGTATATAGATTTTTATATGAGACACTGACTTGATTTGTAAACTTTCACTTAAAGCACAATAAAAAAATTTTTTTAAGCCTTTTTTTTTTTTTACCTCCACACATTAAAAATCTCCTAGATATCCTTTATATATCTGTTGTTAGAGAATTCAGAGGAAGGGTAAAATATACTATGCTTTGCCTTTTTTGGCCATATGAAAGAAATGTAATCTTTTTTGCTGTGTGAACTAAATCTTTTGATTGGAATTAACTGTTAGGTGGTGCCATAAATATGTCTGGCAGCAACTTAGAGAGTAATTAGAGGTTATAGAAAAGGATACCCTTACTGCTAGATTATGAAGCAAGAAGATAGATATTTTATAAAACAAGCCCTACCCATTCATCTTCTTAGAAGCACTGGAATCCTTTATTAGAAAGGAAGGTTTTAGAAAATTTTCTAACAGAAAATCAATAATGTTTACGACTTAAAGCGTCTCTTGTATTCTTTCCCCTTCCATACAACATTTAAAGACATAGCACAGAAGCCTGGAAGATTTCTCAGCTAAGTAAGAAGTTGTCCATTGCCCAGTTTCTTAGGTGGGAGAGGTCCTACAGGCCAAAGTGGACAGCTCAGGCACCACAGAGAAAACAAAACCAACCAATGCCTTTTCTTGTCTGTTGTAAATCGTAACTAATAGTTGTTTCTATTCCAAAAGGGCCCTCTGGTGGTCTTTTTTTTTTTTTGAATTGTGTACTTATATTTGATTATTTTTAATTGTACTTTAGATGAAGGTTTACAGACAAACTAGCTTCTCATCGAACCGTTAGTACACAGATTCTTCTGTGACACTGGTTAACAACCCCACAACATGTGAGCACTCTCCCCTCTCAACCCTGTGGTCTTCTTAAAGGTGTTTTAAGGTTCCTAAATCAGTCCAGAAAGGTCTGATTTGCCAACTTGCCATGAAAAGGTAGCTTCCAATCATCTTAGCTCGTTAGTCCCTGGGTGATGGAAAGGTTGGCGGTTTCAAGCCTACTCAGACACACTTTGGAAGAAAGGCCGGGCAGTCTCCTTCCGAAAGCGCACAGCCTTGAAAACCCTACGGAGCAGTTCTGCTCTGCACACCTGGGGTTGCCATGAGTTGGAATCAACTCGATGTCAACTAAGAACAACGAGCTTGTTACTGAGCTCTTGCGATTCAGTTATCATTAAAATCTCTAGTGATTACTTGAACTAAAAAGGTGGCCTAATTGTAATATTAGCAGTTTCTATTTGTTTATAATTTCTATTTAATTATGTATTACATTCTTTAAAATGCTAATGTAAGTGCTGCTTATGAAGATTTCTGTAACACAAGATGTAAAATATGACATTTTTTTAAAATTGTGCTTTAAGTGAAAGTTTACAGTTCAAGTTAGTTTCTCCTACAAAAATTTATACACACATTGTTATGTGACCATAGTTGCTCTCCTATAATGTGACAGCACACTCCTTTCCACCCCAGATTTCCCGTGTCCCTTCAACCAGCTCCTGTCCCTTTTTGCCTTCTCATCTTGCTTCCAGACAGGAGCTGCCCATTTAGTCTCATGTATCTACTTGAGCTAAGAAGCACTTTGTTCGTGAGTATCATTTTATGTCTTATAGTCCAGTCTAATCTTTGTCTGAAGAGTTGGCTTTGGAAATGGTTTTTCTTCTGGGCTAACTGAGAGTCCAGGGGCCATGTCTTCTGGGGTCCCTCCAGTCTCAGTCAGACCATTAAGTCTGGTCTTTTTTCTAGAATTTGAGTTCTGTATCCCACTTTTCTCTTGCTCTGTCAGGGACTCTCTGTTGTGTTCCCTGTCAGGGCAGTAAAATATGACATTCTTAGAAATCTTATTTACTTATTATAGTCATTTGTTTCAGTAGATATTGTTTGATAAACTTTTCTTAGGGATTTCTTTACCTAAAGTTTCTTCACCCAGGGAGAATGAGGCACTTTGGCAGTGCTGGTATAAAATTGATAAACGGATCTTTCCCCTCTCTGTAGTGGAGAGGCATAGAAAGAAGAAAATCAATGCTGGGATAAACAGAATAGGAGAGCTGATCCCGTGTTCCCCTGCCCTGAAGCAGGTAAGAAGCCATATTTTCATTCATTACTTGTTATTATGGATTGCACTGTGTCCCCACAAAGGTGTGTCACCTTAGGCCATGATTCCCAGTATTGTGTGGTTATCCAGCATTTTGTGATCTAATGTGATTATGCTATGTACTGTAAATCCTAACCTCTATGATGTTAATGAGGCAGGATTAGAGGCAGTTATGTTAATGAGGCAGGACTCAATCTACAGGATTAGGTTGTGTCTTGAGTCAATCTCTTCTGAGATGTAAAAGAGACAAGCGAGCAGAGAGAAGAGGAACCTCATACCACCAAGAAAGAAGAGCCAGGAACAGAGTGCATCCTTTGGACCAGGGGTCCTTGTGTTGTGTTGAGAAACTCTTGAACCAGGGGAAGGTTGATGACAAGGACCTTCCCCCAGAGCTGACAGAGAAAGTCTTCGCCTATGGATAGTGCGCT
Organism: Elephas maximus indicus; assembly: GCF_024166365.1. Classification (NCBI taxonomy): domain Eukaryota; kingdom Metazoa; phylum Chordata; class Mammalia; order Proboscidea; family Elephantidae; genus Elephas; species Elephas maximus. The sequence continues at coordinate 2,551,055 of NC_064819.1, read as the reverse complement.
GAATTTGGACTTCTATCCTCCTAAACTATGAGAGAACACACTTGTGTTTGTTAAACCATCCGCTTGTGGTATTTTTGTTATAGCAGCACAAGATAATTAAGACACTTGTGAACAGACAATTCCCTAAGTTGTTTCTGTGCTTTATTTTTGTTCCTTGTTATTTATAGACTTCTTAAGTTGTGTTTTCTCTTGAATTACTAAGCTTTTCCTGTGATTGTTTATATATATGCCCCTCAATTCAAGGGCATTTCTTTCTTTTCTGCCCGTTCATGTTTTTTAGGAAACTCTATGGGGCAGTTCTACTCTGTCCTATAGGGTCGCTATGAGTCGGAATCGACTCGATGGCAATGGGGTTTTTTTTTTTTTTTATAAGTTCTTAACTAGAGTCTTTCAGAGATCTCTTCTTTACTTTATTCTCCACGCCATATCAACCAACCACCCCTAGTACTTCAGTTGTCAAAGCATGACAGTTTTTCCTAATGAAGATAGTTTTTTGTTTCTTTTTTTGATGAGAATAAAATGTGCTCATTGAAAACAAAAAAAAAATTGAAACAATATGGAAGGTTTAAAAAAGTTTAAAAAATAAATTGATATTCTACCCTGAAGATATAACTGCTGTTAAAATGTTTCTGCATATCTCTCTAGACATTGCTTTATGAATATATGTGTGTGTGTGTAACTGTGTGTGTGTCAGGGTTATTTCATGAAAAGCTTTTTTATTTTCACTCAGTGGCACATAGTGGACATTCGGTTGCAGGTATCTTCCCTAATACGATTTCCTTCCTTTAATGGTTATATGACATTTCATTGTAACAGGATATAATAATTTACGGTAGCCTTGTTTTTTGTTAATTTAAATTAATATATGTGAAAACTAATATATGTACATAACAAAGAGCACTGTAAAGCTTAAAACAACAAACGCTAGTCTCCTGCCTGCTTCTAAACCTTAATAGAGCTCCTTAAAGGGAACGAGTCACAGCTGTTTCTTCTGGTATTTATATTTCTAAATAATGTGCTTCTGTTGATGTATCTTGATTTTTCCTTTTAGATCTTATCTGTTGTCATCCTAATATGTTTTCCTCTGGCTTCGCTGTCTTCGAGCCTCCTAATATAAATCTTTCACAACTTTTGGTTAAATTAGCATTTGGTATTTATGTGTTGTGAGATGTTTTGAGAATTCGTTGCTGTTCTTTATCATTGTGTAGTATTCCACAGTGTGCATATACCATCATTTGTTTATCCTTTTGTCTGTTGATGGGCACCTAAGTTGTTTCTATCTTTTTTGCTATCATGAACAGCGCTGCAGTGAACATGGATGTGCATATATCTGTTCATGTGATGGCTGTTGTTTCTCTAGGGTATATGTCAAGGACTGGGATTGCTGCATTGTATGGTACTTCTATTTCTAGCTTTTTAAGGAAGCTCCAAATCAATTTCCAAAATGGTTGTGCCATTTTACATTCCCACCAGCAGTGCATAAGGGTTCCAGTCTCTCCAGAACCTCTCTAACGTTTATTATTTTGTGTGTTTTAAATTAGTACTAGCCTCGTTGGGGTAAGATGGTCTCTCATTATAGTTTTGATTTGTGTTTCTCTAATGGCTAATGATCGTGAGCATTTCCTCATGTATGTGTTAGCTGCCTGAATGTCTTCTTTGATGAAGTACCTGTTCATATCCTTTGCACATTTTTTAATTGGATTATTTGTCTTTTTGTTTTGAGCTTTTGCAGTATCGCGTAGATTTTAGAGGTCAGACACTGATTGGAAATGTCATAGCTAAAAACTTTTTCCCAGTCTGTAGGTAATCTTTTTACTCTTTTGGTGAAGTCTTTGGATGAGCATAGGCGTTTGATTTTTAGGAGCTCCCAGTAATCTAGTTTCTCTTCTGGTGTTTGTGCGTTGTTAGTAACGTTTTGTATACTGTTTATGCCATGTATTAGGGCTCCTAACATCGTCCCTATTTTTTCTTCCATGATCTTTATTGTTTTAGATTTTATATTTAGGTCTTTGATCCATTTTGAGTTAGTTTTTATGTGTGGTGTGAGGTATGGGCCTTGTTTCATTTTTTTGCAGATGAATATCCAGTTATGGGAAACCCTGGTGGCATAGTGGTTAAGTGCTATGGCTGCTAATCAAGAGGTGGGCAGTTTAAATCTACCAGGTACTCCTTGGAAACCCTATGGGGCAGTTCTGCTCTTTCCTATAGGGTCACTATGAGTTGGAATCAACTTGATGACAGTGGGTTTGGTTTTTTTATCCAGTTATGCCAGCACCATTTGTTAAAGAGACCGACTTTTTCCCAATTAACAGACTTTAGGCCTTTGTCAAATATCAGCTGCTCATAGGTGGTTGAATTTACGTCTGGATTCTCAATTCTGTTTCATTGGTCTGTGTATCTGTCGTACCAGTACCAGGCTGTTTTGACTACCATGGTGGTATAATAGGTTCTAAAGTCAGGTAATGTGAGGCCTCCCACTTTGTTGTTCTTCTTTGGTAATACTTTTACTTATCCAGGGTCTCTTCCCATTCCATATGAAGTTCGTGATTTGTCTCCATCTCATTAAAAAATGTCACTGGAATTTGCATTGAGATTGCGTTGTATCTGTAGATCACTTTGGGTAGAATTGACATTTTCACAGTGTTGAGTCTTCCTGTTCATGAGCAAGGTATGTTTTTCCACTTACGTGGGTCTCTTTTGGTTTCTTGCAATGGTGTGTTGTAATTTTCTTTCTGAAGATCTTTTATGTGTCTGGTTAGATTTATTCCAAAGAATTTTATCTTCTTGGGGGCTATTGTAAATGGTATTGATTTGATGATTTCTTTTTTGAAGTTCTCTTTGTTGGTGTAGAGGAATCCAACTGATTTTTGTATGTTTATCTTGTATCCTGATACTTTGCTGAAATCTGTTAGTTCCAGTAGTTTTCTTTGGACTGTTCTGTGTATAAAATTATATCGTCTGCAAATAAGGATACTTTCACTTCTTCCTTACCAATTTGGATGCCCTTTATTTCTTTTCCTTGCCTTATTACTCTGGCTAGGACCTCCAGCACAATGTTGAATAAGAGTGGTGATAAAGGACATCCTTGTCTGGTTCCCCTTCTTAAGGGGAATGCTTTCAGTCTCTCTCCATTTAGGGTGATGTTGGCTATTGGCTTTGAATCAATGCCCTTTATTATGTTGAGGAATTTCCCTTCTGTTTCTATTTTGCTGAGAGTTTTTATCAGGAAAGGGTGTTGGACTTTGTCAAATGCCTTTTCTGCATTGATTGATAAGATCATGTGGTTCTTGTCTTTTATTTATGCGATGGATTACATTGATTGTTTTTCTAATGTTGAACCATCCCTGCATACTTGGTATGAATCCCATTTGGTCATGATGCCATATTTTTTTGATATGTTGTTGAATTCTATTGGCTAGTATTTTGTTGAGGATTTTTGTATCTGTGTTCATGAGAGATATCTGTAGTTTTCTTTTTTTGTGATGTCTTTACCTGGTTTTGGTATCAAGGTTATGCTGGAATGAGTTCATGAGTATTCCAGCCTTCCAGCCTTTTCTATGCTTTGAAATACTTTAGTAGTACTGGCGTTAACTCTTTTCTAAAAGTTTGGTAGAATTATCCAGTGAAGCCGTCAGGGCCTGGGCTTTTTTTTGTTGGGAGTCTTTTTTTTGCCTCTTCAGTCTCTTGTTATAGGCTTATTTAATTTTTCTACTTCGGTTTGTGTTAGTTTAGGTAGATAGTGTGTTTCTAGAAATTTGTCCGTTTCCTCTAGGTTTTCAAATTTGCTGGTGTACAGTTTTTCATAGTATTCTGTTATGATTCTTTTAATTTCAGTTGGGTCTGTTATGATATCATACATCTTATTTATTATTAAGTTATTTGCTTCCTCTCCTGTGTTTCTTTTGTCCGTTTGGCCAGTAGTTTATTGATTTTGTTGATCTTTTCAGAGAACCAGCCTTTACTCTTGTTGACTCTTTCAGTTGTTTTTCTATTCTCTGTTTTATTTAATTCTGCTGTAATTTTTGTAATTACCTTTCTTCTGGTGTCCTAGAGATTCTTTGTTGCTCTCTTTGTTTTAGTTGTAAGGTTAATGCTTTGATTTTGGCCCTTTTTTCTTTTTTAACGTATGCATTTATTGCTAGAAATTGACCTCTGAGCACTGCTTTTGCTGTGTCCCAAAGGTTCTAGTAGGATGTGTTTTCATTCTCATTTGATTCTCTGAATTTCTTTGTTTTGTCCTTGATTTCTTCTATAATCCAGTAGTTTTTGAGCAAGTTATTGTTCAGTTTCCATGTATTTGATTTTATTTTTTCCCTTGCTTTTTTGCTGTTGATTTCTACTTTTATGACTTTATGGTCAGAAAAGATACTTGGTGATATTTCTAGGTTTTAGATTCTGTTAAGTCTCGCTTTGTGGCCTAATGTATGGCCTATTCTGGAAAATGTTCCATGTGCATTGGAAAAGAAAGTATACTTGGCTGTTGTTGGGTGGAGTGTTCTGTATATGTCTGTGAGATCAAGTTGGCTGATTGTGGCATTTAGAGCTTCTCTGTCATTATTGAGCTTCTTTCTGATTGTTCTGTCCTTCACCGAAAGTGGTGTGTTGAAGTCTCCTACTACTATTGTGAAGCTGCTTCTCTTTTCCACGCTGTTAGAGTTTGCTTTATGTATTTTGGAGCCCTGTCATTGAATGCGTATATATTTACTATGGTTATGTCCACCTGGTGTATTGACACTTTAATCGTTATATAGTGTCCTTCCTTATCCTTTTTGATGGATCTTGCTTTAAAGTCTGTTTTGTCAGAGATTAATATTGCTACCCTTGCTCTCTTTTGATTGTTGTTTGCTTGATATATTTTTTTCTATCTTATGAGTTTTAGTTTGTGTTTTTGAGTCTAAGTATGTCTCTTGTAGGCCACATATAGACGATTTTTTTTTTTTATCCATTCTGCCACTTTCTGTCTCTTTATTGATGCATTTAGTCCATTTACATTCAGTGTAATTATTGATAGGTAAGAGTTTAGTTCTGTCATTTTGGTGTATTTGTGTGTGTGTGTGGTTTTGACAGTTTCTTTGTTTTACTTAATTTTCTGTGCTGAGTCATTTTTCTTTGTGTATTTTCTTTTCATCTTTTCATTGTTGATTTTGTATTTGCTGAGTTTTTATGTTTTTCATGTTTTTTTATTTCGATGTGCAGATTTGTTAGTTTCCTTTATGGTTACCTTAAAATTTACCTCTATTTTTCTCAGTTTAAACAAATCTTTTATTTCTTGATATTTCCGTGACTTCCTCTCCATATGAAAGTTCTATGACTACATTCTTTGTTCCCTCTTTTTGTTTTAATGTTGATATCTTTTACATATTGACATCTCTGTTTCCTTATTTTCAGTGTTTTAGCTTTGGTTTATTTTTGTGACTTCCCTATCTGGGTTGATATCTGGTTGTTCCGTCCTGTGTTCTAAATCTTGGGTTGTTATCTAATATTATTGATTCTCTGTCAGGAGGACTCTAATATTTCTTGTAATTTTGATTTGGTTTTTACAAATTCCTTTAGCTTCTGTTTATCTGGAAACTCCCTAATTTTGCCTTCTTATTTGAATGATAGTTTCTTGGCTGGGAATTTTTTCTCTTCAAGGCTTTGTATATGTCATCCTGTTGCCTCCTTGCGAGCATGGTTTCTACTGAGCAGTCAGAAATTAGTCTTATTGACTCTCCTTTGTAGGTGACTTTTCATTTATCCCTAAACAAAAACTGTTAAATTCCTCTCTTTATCTTTGGTTTTGGCAAGTTTGATTATAATATGTCTTGGTGACTTTCTCTTGGGATCTACCCTGTATGGGGTTCAGTGAGCTTTAGATAGATATCTTCTTGTCTTTCATGGTATCAGGGAAGTTTTCTGCCAGCAAATCTTCAACAATTCTCCTTGTATTTTCTGTTATCCACCCATTCTGGTACTCCATTCGCTTGTAGGTTATCCTTCTTGATAGTGTCCCAGATAATTCTTAGGGTTTCTTCATTTTTTTAAATTCTTTTTTCTGATTTTTCCTCAAATAAATTGGTGTCAAGTGTTTATCTTCTGTCTCAGTAATTCTGACTTCTTTTTCCTCAATTCTGCTCCTATAACGTTCTATTGAGTTGCCTAATTCTGAAGTTTTGTTAATCATTTGGATTTCTGTTTGCTGTCTCTCTGTGGAGTCTAGCAGCCTGTTAAATTTGTCATTTTGCTCTTTTATAGCTTTCCTAAGTTGTTCCGTTGCTTTGTCTGTGTGTTCCTTGGCTCGATCTCAGTTTTGCCTGATCTCCTGCCCGATGTCTCAAAGAGCTCTCTATATTAATCTTTTGAATTCTACCTCCAGTAAGACTTTATCTTCCTCTGGGAAGTTTCCTGGGAAGTTTGTTTTTGTCATTTGCTGGAGCTGTCATGGTCTGCCTCTTTATGTGATTTGATATTGACTGTTGTCTCTGAGCTATTAATAAGTCATTATATTTATTTATTGTATGTTTGCTTACCGTACCATAGCTTCTTGTTTTGTTTTGATATGTCCAAATAGGCTGGGTGCGTGAGCTACTTTGATTATTGGTGTCTTTGAAGCTCTCATGTTGTGTCACCAGGTGGTTAGAGCTGCTACTAGGTGTGCGAGCTCAGGAGTCCGTTTACTTTTCTCGTGTAGATTCAGCTCAGGTGGCCAGGTTGTCGGCCACCGAGTGTGCGGCGGAGGCTTTCACCTATAGTCCTAGATGGGCAGGTCTATGTAGGGGTGATTGCAGCAGGCACAGGTGTCTTCCTGCAGGAGGGGGTTATGTGCTGAGCAAGGTAGGGGGCTGACGGCTTCCCCTGAGTGCCTAGGTAGAAGGTATGCCCCTGTGCCCTACAGCACGTAGATGGGTGGGTTTTCTTGCCAGACTATGGGCACCCAGTACTGTTGGCTGTAAGGACTGGGAGGCTCTACTTACACTTGGACCCCTGTCGTGAGTGTCTGGGTAGATTGGGTGAAGCTTTCAGTCCTCAGGCCCTGATGTGGTTAGGTGAGGACTCTGCTGAATGGGCAGGGCAGTGTCAAATGTCAGGAATCTACCACTCCAACTTAGCTGTTGCAGTTGAAAATAGGCTTCAGGTGTGTACCCTGTTGTCCTGTGCTAATGAGGGCTTATGCTTTTGAGTGGGTCTGCACAGGTCTAGGGTGGGGCGCAAGGGGTTTAGGGTCTGTGGACACCTTATGCCTATGCCTAGGTAAAAGGGGTAGTGCCTGCCCTGATTTCCTGGCTTAGAGAGTGTGGCAATTTTTTTAAGCTACAAGACTGGTTTGGGTGTAGTTAGCTCTGACCTCCCAGCTTAGGGGAGCTGGCAGCCTCCTTTCTTTGTTTGTTCATTTGTTTATTCCCTCCCCAAAGCTGAGAGATAAGGTCGGGCGTGGTATGTCCCACTTCTGGCCTAGGGGGTGCAGCAACTGCTGAAGACTGCTGGACTGGGACTGTAGCAGAGCAGGGAGGAAACAGATGAAGAGAAGAGAGACACTTGTACCTTATGGAAGTCCCATAGGGGAGAGGGTTATTTTGGTCCTGCCCAGTAGGTTAGATGCCTACACTTAACTTTTGCAGATCCAGCGCCACTTCTTCTTGGGTCCAGAGGCTCGTGTAGACTCTCTAGCGCTTGGTTTCTCCTGGCATGGCCAAATGCGTCCTAAGCGCTACCGCTTGCCTCAGCCTGCGTGTGCCAAAGGATCCAGCCTGCAGGGTGCTGGCTAGATTAGGTCTGGCACCTGTTCGCTGCTTCTGAACTGTCTCTCCCTCCCCTTGCTACTTAGTCTGACTCCTTAACTTTGTCTTTGATGTTCAGAGCTCCTAGATTGTCATATATAATCAATTCACTTGTTTTTTCGGGTCTGCATTGTAAGAAGGACCACAGGAAGCATCCGACTAGTCTGCCGTCTTGGCCCCGCCTCTCTAGGCTGTAATGCGGTATTTATGTTATTAAAACTGTATCAATACTGTTCATTGTTGAGCCAACTAGTATACTACTATTATGTTTCATTTCATATATTAGGTTTTAGGGGTTTTTTTTGTTTTCTTTTTTTAATTGTACTTCAGATGAAGGTTTACAGAACAAACTGGCTTCTCATTAAACAGTTAGTACACATATTGTTTTGTGATTTACCAACCGTACAACATGTCAACACTCTCCCTTCTTAACCTTGAGTTCCTTGTTACCAGCTTTCCTGTTCCACCCTGCCTTCTCGTCCTTGCCCTTGGGCTGGTGTACCCCTTTAATCTCATTTTGTTTTGTGGGCCTGTCTAACCTTTGGCTGAAGGGTGACCTCAGGAGTGACTTCATTACTGAGCTAAAATGATGTCCGGGAGCCTACTCTTGGGGTTTCTCCAGTTTCCGTCAGGCCAGTAAGTCTGGTCTTATTTTGTGAGTTGGAAGTTTGTTCTACATTTTTCTCCAGCTCTGTCCTGGACCCTCTGTTATGATTGCTGTAGGAGCAGTCCGTGGTGGTAGCTGGGTACCATCTAGTTAGTTATGCTGGACTCAGTCTCATGGAGGCTGTGGTAATTGTGGTCCATTAGTCTGATGTTAGGTTTTTTTGGAGTTAATAATTGCCTCATAGTTTTTCATTTGCTTAATTTTCGGTATACCTATCTTTAATTCTTCCTTCACTTCTAGCAGTCTCTAAGTATAATTTTCTGTGTGGTCAGATGTACCACATAATTTCCACCTTCTTTTGAGAGTTTCCTTCTGGAGCCCTCTGCTCTCCTTTTTCAATCTCAGTGGTTATTCTCTTCCAACTCTTCTGTTTTTAATTTCAGCTCTCATATTTTTAATTTCTAAGTTTTTTTTTTCTCTTAAACTCTGTTCCTTTTCATAGTATATGTTTGTTTCTTGGATATAATACTGTCTCATGACTGAGAATGTTATATAGGTTTTTAAGTGTTTTCGTCAGTCTTTATTTCTTCTAATTCCCTTTTTTTCCACTTGGCTTTGATGTTTCGTCTGTCTTGTTGGAGACTTTCTATGAAAGTTTTGTGGTACTTAGCTATTTATTCACATTTGGGAACGAGGCATAAAAAGCTGATTAGATAGGGTTGTCTTTTGATTGTTCTAACTGCTGAGTGATTCGGTGATGAGCTATATTTTGTTGTTGTTGTTGAAGAATTAAAAATCAGTATTTGTAGTTTTTTTTTTTCCTTTTGGGAGGAGGCTATTAATTTTTTTTTTCCCCCAAAGAAGAATCCTTCAGCCCACTATATGGGTGGGATTAGTGGGAAGAGGCATACAAGCCTGGTTGCCATTATTCTGGGAATGGTGGGGGGCGGGAGGTACTGGAGAGTCCTAGGCTTTGGTGGGCAGAGTTCTACTTTATTTCCCTGTTTTTACTCAAGAACCTCATCCTGTCCTCTTCTGTGTCTTGTGTTGCTAAAGTTGAAATTCTCTGGTTTAAATTTCTCAGAAAATAAACTTCTCTTCTGTGGTTGGGCAGGAAGGAGAAGCCACCTGGCTGCATAGGATGATGGGGGTAGGAGGAGGGTAGGTGGGTGAGGTTCTTATTACTTCTTAGTAGGTCAGTCCCCACAGTTTTAATCCCATGCCTTACTTACCCCTTTCTTCTGTGTGATTGGTCCTTCCCAGTGCTGGAGCGCCTTAGGATGTCGAAGGCCTGGCCAGCTCACTTCCCACCAGTGTGTCTCCGAGGCAAGCGCTCCCTTTAGTTTCTTTTCACTCTGCTCTACAGAGTGGCACTTAGACTTGTATAAATACGGCTTTAATGTTTTTCAGAATGTACTGTTTGTTCCCTTAACACCGTGGTACACTTAAGGGTAGGCACCGTGTCTTCTGATTTGTTTTTCTTACTTACTTCCTTTCTTAATGTATCATAGCTGCTCAGTAAATACTGGTGACTACCCAGTAAAACCCCATTTTCCTGCTCAGGGCTTTCATTCCCATGAGTTTCTCTGAAGACAGGAAACCACAATGGTTTCACTCCTTGGTGCCCTAGAATATACAGTGGAAGTCAGCATGTGGCTCCCAGGAGCAGAATAAATTAAGATTTTCTTCACCGTTGCTGCGTGTCTCTCTCTCTGTCTGGAGCAGAGAGACAGGTGGGTGGGTATTATTAGGCTATACTTTTGTTCAAATTCTTGTTTTAAGAAAGGACAGTATTCATTTTCTTTTTCTACAGAAAAAAGTTTCCTGGGTTTGTATATTGTTTCTCTTTGGGGACTCAGTTACTTAACTCAGTCTAAGGAACCTTGTCAAACCAAAGAACCAATGCAGAGCTATCTGATCAAGTACAGGAGAGATTTAACATCCTGTATACTGGAGTAGGAGTTAAACATTCACTGTAACATTTTTAACAGCTGAAAAGTGAAAAAAAAAAAAAAAGCCTACACAGCTTAAATGTTGCCACGGAGTCAGTCCTGACCCATCATGGCCCTGTGCGTGTCCGAGTAGAGCTGTGCTCCACAGGGGTTTGTATGGCTGCTTTTTCGGAAGTAGATTGCCGAAACTTTCTTCCAAAGTGCCTCTGGGTGGACTTGAACCAGCATCCTTTTGGTTAGCAGCCAAGTATGTTAACCTTTTGCACCACCCGGGGTGGGACTGTGTTTATCAGCAGGAGACTGGTAAATGAAAGAAAGATAGCCAGTAGACTAAGATCGGTATCTAAATGCTGTTATATAAGTATCTCCAAGGTACGTTTTTCAAATTAAAAAAAAAGATGCAACTTACTCTTTATGGCATCCTTCTATCTGGATTTTAAAAATGATACGCACAGTTGTGCGGGTGGGTGCTCAGGGGGGCGCACGGGCGGGCAGGTGGGCGTAGAGTGTTTCTGGAAGGACACACAGGTGATCAACAGTGACTGGCTCTGGAAAGGGGCCTGGAGAGCTAAAGCAAAAAGGTATATTACTTTTCATTATATGGTCCTTTGTATTATTTGCAATTTTTTTTTGCCATACGCACATATTATGTTTTCTGTTTTTAAAATTGTTGATTAAGAATAACTGAACAAAAAAAGGACAACCTAATGAAAAAATGGACAAAGGTCTTAAATAGACATTTCGCCAAAGAGGAAACAAATGGTGAACAAGCACACGAAGAGATGTGTCATTGTTGTGTTCCTTCAAGTTGAGTCCAACTCACAGTAACCCTATAGGACAGAGTAGAACTGTGCCATATGGTTTCCTAGGCTGTAAGCTTTATAGGAACAGATTGCTATGTGTTTTCTTCTGTGGAATGGTTGGTAAGTTTGAACCACCAACCTTTTGGTTAACAGCTGAGCACTTCACCATTGTGCCACCAGGGCTCCTTCATTAGTCATTAAAACCCTCTTGCTGTCAAGTCAATTCTGACTCGTAGCGATCCTATAGGATAGAGTAGAACTGCCTCATAGGATATCTAAGGAGCAGCTGGCAGATTTGAACTGCCAACCTTTTGGTTAGCAGCCGTAGCTCTTAACCACTGCAACACCAGGGCTCCCAGTAGTCATTAAACAAACAAATAAAAAATAAAACCATTGCGGTTGAGTTGATTCCGACTCACGGTCATTAAAAAAAAAAAACCAAACCCAGTGTCATCAAGTCAATTCTGACTCATAGGGAGCTGCAAATTACAACCACAGTGAGATACCACTTCTCTCCCACTAGAATGGCCGCGATAAAAAAAAAAAAGAAAATAACAGGTGTTGGCTAGGATATGGATAAATTGGAACCTTCATCCACCTTTTGGTGGGAATGCAAAATGGTATACACAACTGCAGAAAACAGTTTGGCGATTCCTCCAAAAGGAAGCTAAACAGAACTACCGTATAACCCAGCAGTCCCAATCCTAGGTAAACACCCAAAAGAATTGGAAGCAGGAGTGCAAACAGAAACTTGTATTCCAGTGTTCGTTGCAGCACCGTTCACAATAGCCAAAAGGTGGAGACACCCTAAATGCCTTCCCACAGGTGAATGGATAAACAAATTGTGGTATATACGCACAGTGGAATACTAGCCAGCCATAAAGACAAATGAAGTTCTGATACATGCCACAACATAGATTCACCTTGAAAACAGTATACTGAGTGAAATAAGCCAATCCCAAAAGGACAAATACTACAAGAAATAGGCATATGTATAGAGACCAAAGCTTATTAGTGGTTAATGGGTAGCCGGGAGGGGGAGAGAGGGAGATGGAGGGCACTGAATTTCTGTTAATGGTGGTGGAATAATTTGGTGGAATAACGGGTAGTGGTGATGGTCGTACAACACGATGAATATAATCGGTACCACTGAATCATAAAAATTGTTGAATTGGCAAATGTTTTGTTGTATATATTTTTACCTCAATATAAAATTGTTAATAAGCAGTAAAGGAATGCTGTGACATAAAATACAGCCTTTTTAAAAAAAATTTACTTATTGTGTTTTAGGTGAAAGTTTACAAATCAAGTCAGCCTCTCATACAAAAAGCCATACACACCCTGCAGTGCCCTCTCAGCTGTTCTCCCCTTAATAAGACAGCACATTTCTCCTCTCCACCCTGTATTCCCCGTGTCCGTTCAACCAGCTCCTGTCCCCCTCTTCCTTCTCATCTCGCCACCAGCCAGGAGTCGCTCACATAGTCTCATGTGTCTACTTGAGCCATGAAGTTCACTCCTTACCAGCATCATTGTCTGTCTTATAGTCCAGGCCAATCCCGGTCTGTAGAGTTGGTTTCGGGGATGGTTCCAGTCTTGGGCTATCAAAGGGTCCAGGGCCCATGGTCATCAGGGTCTCTCCAGTCTCAGTCAGACCATTAAGTCTGCTCTTTTACGAGAATTAGAGGTCCGCACCCCACTGATCTCCTGCTCCATCAGGGATTGTCTGCTATGTTCCCTGTCAGGGCAGTGAATGGGTAGCCAAGCACCATCTAGTTCCTATGGTCTCAGGCTGATGGAGTCTCTGGTTTATGTGGCCCTTTCTGTCTCTTGGAAACCCTGGTGGCATAGTGGTTAAGCACTACAGCTGCTATCCAAAGGGTTGGCAGTTCGAATCTGCCAAGCACTCCTTGGAAACTCTATGGGGCAGTTCTACTCTGTCCTATAGGGTCGCTATGAGTCGGAATCGACTCGATGGCACTGGGTTTGGTTTTTGTTTTTTTTTGGGGGGTTTCTGTCTCTTGGGCTCATATTTACCTTGTGTCTTTGGTGTTCTTCATTCTCCTTTGTTCTAGGTGGCTTGAGACCAATTTATGCATCTTGGATGGCTGCTTGCTAGCGTTTAAGACCCCAAACGCCTCTCACCAAAGTGGAATGCAGAACATTTTCTTAATACGTTTTATTGTGCCAGTTGACCTAGATGTCCCCTGAAACCATGGTCCCAGACATCTCGTCCCTGCTACTCTGGCCTTCGAAGCGTTTGGTTGTATTCAGGAAACTTCTTTGCTTTTGGTTTAGTCCAGCTGTAAAATACAGTCTTTTCTAAGACGCTTAGGGATGGAATATATTGGGAGGGTGACACCCAATCTCCATTAAGTGACATTTCTTTTTCCACTTATTGTTTAGAATAATTCGTAATTGTTGACAGAGTAAAGTATAACATTAAAATCCAAAATCTTTCCGTGGTCTTGAAGGCTGTCTCTGACCTCTTTTCCTGCCATTCTTCTCCTGTGTACTTGACTTTAACCCCACTCACGACCTTACTGTTCCTCAAACGTGCCAAACACAATCCTGCCTCAGGCCCTCTGCCCTTGCCGATTCCACTGCCTGGAATCTCTTTCTCCAGATACCCACAGAGCATGCTTCCTTTGACTTCTTTTAGGTTTTTTGCTTAAGTCTCAGAGGTTTTCACTGATCCTTCCTATCCAAACTAGATTATAAAATAACCTCTGCCATTGCTATAGGGTCGCTATGAGTCGGAATCAACTCTACAGTAGTGGGTATCAGTCTAGCCCCTTTACCCTGCTTTATTTTTCTTCATAACACTTATCATCACTTGGTATATAGCTGTATGTCTAATAAGGAGTCCGGGTGGCACAATGGTTAAGTACTCAGCTGCTAACCAGAAGGTTGGCAGTTCAAACCTACCAGCCCCTCTGCAGAAGAAAGACCTGGCGATCTGTTCCCATAAAAAATTGCAGCCTCAGAAACCGTATGGGACGCTTCTGTTCGCCACATGGGGTTGCAATGAGTTGAAATTGACTTGACAGCACCTAAAACAACAACAACATGCCTGTGTCTATGTCTGTAGCCTCCCAAGGGCACAGACCATCTATCTTTGTTTACTAGCGTATCACCAGTGCCTAGAACAGAGCCTGACACGTAGCAGGTGCTCAATAAATACTAAGTAAATGAAAAATGAACAGTAAAAGCTTTCGAGTATATTGCCTGTTTAAAAATTTAAAAGCTGTATCTGCCATGTATGTGATATAAAAAATATAGCCAAAGCCAAATGAAAGCCTCCCTCTCCCCCTTATTTAAGTCTCTTCTGACAAGTTTACCTTTCAGGGAAACTTTTATATGGTTCATTTTCTTTGGCAGAGCAAGAATATGATCCTGGACCAAGCATTTAAATATATAACGGAATTAAAAAGGCAAAATGATGAACTCCTACTTAATGGAGGAAACAATGAACAAGGTAAAGATTTAAGACTTACTTTTTGTTGTTTTTTAATTCAACAAATCCAAGTTCCCAATGCAGCTTATATTATATTATATTATATTAATGCTTATATATATATATATATATATAATGCTTATATTAGAATGCAACAAATCTGAGTTCACAATGAAGTTTATATTAGAATGCAGAGGGTTCTTTCCACCCCAAAACAGTATTAAGACCCTGCATTCAGTAGGTCTGGAAAAGCAGTGTTTAAAGAAACTCGTGTTAGTTTAACTCTTTTCCCCTTCTGCGAGCAGCTCTAGTTTTTCAGGTAGACATGATTTTGACTTCAGAGTCGCCTGTGTACCACGTGTTTGCGTAACTCGTGATGCTAATAGTGTCGGATCTCCTTTCTTCCAGCTGAATCTCCTAATAGGGGCGTCCCAGGAGAGGGTGTGGGGAGAGTTCTAGTTACGGTGACTCAGGAGCGAGATTGGCGATTTGTCTGTGGCTAGACTTAGACTTGACTCTGCGAATTGACCCCAAAGGCCAGCACAGTCCATTCACAACGGTTTATACCGCGTGTCATATGTGCATCTGCCTGATCATGTCATGATCTTTGATTTTTAGACTGAGTTGACTTTGCTGTGCTGTCAAATGAGGTTTGTTTTCCCATCAGTATTGGAGAGAAGGTTGGTTGGCTTATAACAGTGAGAAAGAAAAATATTCCAGGCAAGTGTAAAGCTCAGAAAGCTCAAGGTGGCCGGCCAGTTTGAACTGTCCTTTATTTATACCCCTGAGAGGAGCAGAGAGAGAATTTCCTGTGACAACTCAATGGGCTACCTTAAAAGGAAAGAAACAAGGGCTGAATTGGCTGAGGTGGGATGTTGCTGGGCTGCACCTGTTGTCCCGGAAGGAAAGCGTGTCCAGAAGGTCAGCATTCAGAATTCTTCTGGTTGATTTTTCGTTCGATAACAACCACTCCCTCACTAGGTTAGCTGTTTCTTATGTCAGGGGCTCTTTTTTGTGTCTGATAGTGAGATGCATAATAATGTGTGTGCTAACCATTTGGAGGCACCCCACAAAAGGGTGGGTAAGGCCACAATGATGCTTTAGCTTTCCTAGTGAGCACTCCTTTGGTTTCAAAACACAGACGTGGAGGCAGTAAAGTTACCCTAGGAAAAAGGGAAACTATAGAAAAAACAACAAAAAGTTGGAAGAGCTGGACTAGGGGTTGGAGCCAGCAGGTGAGGCAGCTTGAGTCTCACTCCATGGTCATCTGTGTCGTCCTCACTTCTCTGGTTCTTCCTGGGCGCCTGCTTCACCCACGTCCTTCTTCCAGCACCTCCCCTTGCATACTCACTGTGCGGGGGACATCTAGCACAGTGACCAGAGCTGTGGCCTTTGGCATTAGGTCTATCTGGCTTTGTGTTTCAATTTCACTTTCTTGACACCTTTTGGCTAATTAACCTCTCCAAGTCTGTTTCCCTGTCTTAAAATGGGAATAACAGTATTTACCTCACTGATTTTATGGAACTACTCTGAGCAGGTTTCTCATTGCTAAAAATGGTGATATTGATGGGTGATACCCACCTCGTGATTGTTTTGAGGATTGAAGTAAAGCACAAAGCACTTAGAATAAAGCCGGGCACATGGTAGATGCTTCACAAGTGTTAGCGGCTTATTATTATTATTTGAGACAGTGCAATAAGTGGGAGCAATCGTTATTATTTGGTCCATAATGGTTGTTCTTTATAATATCTGTGGTACACTGTCATCTTCTGTGTCTCTTAGTTTAAATATCTGAGGAAAATAATCTGCTAGTCTCAGCGCCTCTTTGTTTGAACGGAACTTTTCATTTTAGTACTGGGTGTGAGGATTGGCTGCCTTTGGTGGGATGGAATGCCTGCACCAGCTTTGGCAAGGGTGGTGGGGGTGGATGGGATCACAAGACGTAAAATACCACCATCCAAGACTGCCCCACGAGTAGGATCCATGAGTGAGGCAGCCTTCCTCAGGAGCAGGGGTGCGACAGACACCCTCGTGGCTCAGTAGCGTACACAAGTAGTCAAAGAAAATGCAAGTGGCATTGTTAGTGCTTTCTTCAGCGCCCTAACACTTCTCATATGTTCTTCTTGTTCATTTTAATCTTCATTTTTTCTTTTAATTGAACTTTAGATGAAGGTTTACAAAACAAACTAGTTTCTTATCAAACAATACACACGTTGTTGTATGACATTGGTTAACAATAATCTTCATTTTTTCAGAGGGTAAAATAGAAGCTAGTTTAAAGCCATGTGTAGAAGAGACTATCACCACAAGCAATGTTAGCCATTGCAGCATTTAAAGGATATTTAATTGATGTTTAATGTTATTTTGCTAGAATGGTACCTTGATATCAGTATAGCTTCCCATGCTTCACCTTTGTCACTGCCCTCTTGGAAATTTTTTCAGTTGGGAACTTTGAGCTCTCTACAGTCTGAGTAATTTTTTCAGTTGTTGCACTTTAAAGGTATTGTCGTTGTTAGGTGCCATGGAGTCGGTTCTGACTCATAGTGATCCTAGAGGGCAGAGCAGAACTGCCCAGTGGGGTTTCCAAGGAGCGGCTGGTGGATTTGAACTGCTGACCTTTTGGTTAGCACCTGAGCCCTGAACCACTACGCCACCAGGGCTCCACTTTAAAGGTAGACACAGTACAACCTATGAAAACCGGAACATGTGTAAGGCGGAAACCTGTCAGAGAAGGAAAACACAAATGTTTTCCACTAGAGCAAGTGATAGAGAAGTGGTGGGACCGCACCCTGCCAAAGGCGGAAACCGGGGGAGCAAGGCAGCATCTCGCTGAGCTCTGGCTCTCAGAGCTTTCACTGTGCTTTTAAAAGGATGGGATAGGGGTTTGATTTACCCTTCTAAAAAGAAGAAAGGACTTATATTAGAAAAGAACGGAAGATTCTTAATTGATGTATTTAGAATGCCAGAAGTCAAATTCAGTAGCTTAAAAAACCAAAACCCATTGCCATCAAGTCAGTTCTGACTCATAGTGACCCTATGGGACAGAACTGAACTACCCCATAGGCTATCCAAGGAGCAGCTGGTGGATTTGAACTGCCCACCTTTTGGTTAGCAGCTGTAGTTCTTAACCACTATGCCACCAGTAGCTTAGTACACAGTTATTTCTTTTTTAGGTTATTGTAAATTAATACTGACATTCATGGATTTTTTATTTTTTAATATTACAGCTGAAGAAATAAAAAAGCTACGGAAACAACTGGAAGAAATCCAAAAAGAAAATGGCCGATACATTGAGTTACTGAAAGCGAATGACATATGCTTATATGATGACCCCACAATCCACTGGAAAGGAAATCTTAAAAACTCGAAGGTCTCTGTTGTTATTCCCAGTGATCAGGTTCAAAAAAATATCATTGTTTATTCAAATGGGAGTCAGCCTGGTGGAAACAGCCAGGGAGCAGCTGTTCAGGGGATAACCTTTAACGTTGGTCATAATTTACAAAAGCAAACCGCCAACGTGGTGCCAGTACAGAGGGCTTGCAATCTTGTGACTCCTGTGTCTGTTTCTGGAGTCTGCCCTTCTGAAAACAAGCCATGGCATCAGACCAGAGTTTCTGCGGTGGCTGCTAACCAGCCTCTTCCTCTTTGTCTTCCTGCTACCATTTCTGCTCAAAATATTCTTGAGCTTTCCACTTCAGAAAGCGAATCGAGCGTGCTTGGTGCCACCAGCGGCTCACTGATCGCTGTTCCAGTTGGGCCTGAACCTCATCAACACTGTTCCTTGCATACATCTCTAAACGATCAAAGCTCACCTGAAAATAAGAATGGGCAAGAGAGCCCCAAATTACTGAAGAACACGGTCCCCTGTGCGTTGAACGTCCGCTCTGCCTCCTCAGCGACCACCACTGAAGTGCTGCCCGGCAGCCAGCCCTGCCTGAGCGCGCAGGCCTGCAGAGTTGAGCTCCCCGGCACCCTTGTTGTTGCGGTTACCACCGCGGTCTGCTCCCAGCCTCCCAGGCCTGCAGGTGCGTCTTCTCCAGTGGGCATTAGCCAGGGTACAGACTTGACAAACAGTGCCACGGTGGTGTCCCTACCTGTCGCTGGAGTGGGGAAGACTGCCACTCCTGTGAGCACTCTGTCTGCAAACCCTTTGGACAGTGGCTGGACTCTTTCTTGTTCTTTGCCTTCTTCAAGTGTTAGTACTTCAGATTTGAAAAATATTAACAGCCTTACCCGAATTTCCTCAGCCGGAAACACACAGACAACATGGACTACTTTGCAACTGGCGGGAAACACCATTCAGCCCTTGAGCCAGGCACCAGCTGTCGCTGTAGCCCCGGTATTAAATGAGTCTGGTCCTAGCCCCACCACAACCAACCACAGTAGACATGTGGCTGCAGGCATCAACTCGAGCAATGCCTTTCCAGCAGATGGGCAAGCGGGTGAGCAAGTAGTTGTAACCTTGCCTTCGTGTTCATCTTTACCTATGCAGCCATTAACTGCCCAGCCACAAGTTAAACCTCAGCCTCCAAAAACTATCCTTCCATTGAATTCAGCAATGCAGGTGATTCAGATGGCTCAGCCAGTCGGGTCGGCTGTTAATGCAGCTCCAGGTAATCCAAATGTGATCATTCTTCAGCCACCCAGCACCACCCCATGCCCCACAGTGATGAGAGCAGAGGTTCCCAGCCAAACGGTAGGTCAGCAGATAGTGATCATACAGACAGCCAATCAGAACCCTGTGCCGCTCCTCTCTGCACCACCTCCTGGTTCTGTTCGACTCCCCGTCAATGGAGTCAATGCTATCATAGGGTCTAATCATTCAATGCAAAATGCTTCAACCCCACAGACTTTTGGAGGAAAGCACCTTGTCCACATATTACCAAGACCTTCTTCTTTATCAACATCTAGTTCAACACCAACGTTTTCTGTTGCCATGTCAAACCAACAGCAGCCTCAAACCATTTCTTTAAATGGACAGCTCTTTGCTTTGCAGCCTGTGATGTCTTCATCAGGAGCTACAAATCAAACCCCTATGCAAATTATTCAACCCACCACCAGCGAAGATCCAAATACCAACGTTGCCCTGAATACGTTTGGTGCTTTGGCCAGCCTCAATCAAAGCATATCACAGATGGCTGGGCAAAGCTGTGTGCAATTGTCGATTAACCAGCCTGCCAATCTTCAAACTGCTGCAAATAGTCAAGCCACTTCAGCTAACTGTGTTTCACTGACAACTGCTGTGGCACCTCCCGTGACAGCAGATAATTCAGCCACACTACCCAGCGCATGTGATCTAGCGACTACTCCCTCAGTGAACAGTGTAGCTTGTTTGCCACCTAACGTGAAGTTGAAGAGGTTGAATAAGAAGCCAGTTGCCAAGAAACACTTAGCAGCTAGCAAGTCAGCCTGCTCTCTGAATCCAGTCAGAGAAGTGGGGAAGCTGGGCTGCCCCAGCACAGAAGGTTCTGCAGAGCTATCCTGTGATGACGTACTGCTGGATAGCCTCCCTGTTGATTTGCCATCTGTTGCTGTGTCCCAGGCAAATAGTGTAAATGCGTGTGGTTCACATTCTTTGGAAGTTTTGAATTCTGAGTCTGTACCCAAATGTAAGTCAACTGAAGAGTCTAACTCACCCTCCCAAGAACCTGTCACAAGCGAACATTTTGCAACGGCCCCGGCAAAATCCAAAGACTCTACCCCTGTGTTGCAACCAGAGATATCTCAGGATAAGCCACCAACTAGCCTGGCATTGTCAGATGCTGCCAAGTCATGTCCTTCAGCCAGTGTGTTGATCCCATCTCCAAGTGATCCCCAGGTTTTGGTGTCTCAGGTTTCTGGTCTGTCATCCACCACGAATACGGCAAGCCCTGACTGTGTTTCTGAGGTGGAAATCGTTGCTGAACCTTGCAGGATCGAGCAAGATCCATCGGATACAATGCAAACCACTGGTCTCTTAAAGGGGCAAGGTTTAACTGCCTTGCTGTCTGATCTTGCTAAAGAAAAAGATGCTCAGAAAACATCTCTTTCAGTCCAGGCGGACCATCCTGACTTTCCTGAAAATTCTAAACTAGCAGACTCGAGTGTGGATTTCCATCCCAAACAGGAGCTGTTACTGCTGAACGGTGACGGTGGAGATCTACCACAGCATCATTCCTGCATCCCTGGTCAGGAGGTCGTTAGTGGTTCTTTGCTCGCCGGTAGGCAGGCTGACTCCCCCATGTCAACCAGCTCTGGCAGTAGTCGGAGTTTCTCGGTGGCCTCCATGCTTCCTGAAGCAGCCAGAGAGGATGTGACCAGCAGTGCACCAGCTAGTACATGCGACAGCTGTACCTTTGTAGAGCAAACTGATATAGTAGCTCTTGCAGCAAGAGCTATTTTTGACCAGGAGAACCTTGAGAAGGGAAGAGTTGGCATCCAGGCCGATATAAGGGAAGGCACTTCAAAGCCTTCTGAAACAGCACCTTTAGAGGGAGATCAGCCTTTCAAATCACAGATACCTAAAGAGAATGGCACAGGACAGGCAGAAGCGGTACCAAATGAATTTAATTCTCAGGATTCAGTCGAAGCAGCTGTGGATAGGCCCCTGGAAAAACCAAGTTGCTCTGTAGGAATCAAAACATCAAATGCCTCTTTACAGGTTTCAGCTTCTCAGCCACCAAGCATCACCAGTTTAAGTGTGAATAATCTTATCCATCAGAGCGGCATCAGCCATCCTCTGGTCAGCTGTGCGGGTTTATCCCAGTCTTCAGAGCAAACGGCTGTTCCGGCGACAGTTAATCTGACTGTTGCATCCAGCTCCTATGGCAGTCAGCCTCCTGGACCATCTCTGATGACTGAATATGCCCAAGGACAGCTAAATACTATGACCAGTACCCTACCAAATTCACAGATTCAAGAGCCACTCTTAAAGCCGAGCCATGAAAGCCGTAAAGATTCTGCTAAGCGTGCTGTCCAAGACGACCTTTTACTTTCTTCTGCTAAGCGTCAGAAGCACTGTCAGCCAGCCCCACTCAGGCTTGAAAGCATGTCTTTGATGAGCCGAACTCCAGACAGCATTTCTGATCAAACTCAAATAATGGTTAGTCAGATCCCTCCCAACTCTTCAAACTCAATAGTGCCTGTTAGCAACCCGACACATGGAGATGGCCTTACACGACTGTTTCCTCCTAGTAACAACTTTGTGGCCCCTGCATTGAGGCAAACAGAACTTCAGTGTAGTTCTCAGCCTTCGGTTGCCGAGCAACAGCCAACCCAGGCAAGTCAACACCTACAGGCCCTGCAACAGCACGTTCCAGCTCAAGGAGTGTCTCACCTCCATAGTAACCATCTTTACTTAAAGCAGCAGCAGCAACAGCAAGTGGGGCAGTTGAGAGAGAGGCATCACTTGTATCAGCTGCAACATCACGCACCCCACGCAGAGAGCACTGGCCACCCTCAGCCCCACAGTGTCCACCAACAGAGAACTCTACAACAGGAAGTCCAGATGCAGAAGAAGAGGAATCTTGTTCAGGGCACTCAGGCCTCTCAGCTCTCCTTACAACCGAAGCACCATGGAACTGACCAGTCCCGGCCCAAGAGTGGTCAGCCACATCCCCACCACCAACAAATGCAGCAACAGATGCAGCAGCAGTTTGGAAATTCCCAGCCAGAGAAGAGTTGTGACAACCCTTCGACAAGCCGGAACCACCATAACCATCCTCAGAACCATCTTAATCAAGACATCATGCACCAGCAGCAGGACGTTGGAAGCAGACAGCAAGGTTCAGGGGTTTCTTCTGAACATGTCCCTGGACACAATCCAATGCAGAGACTATTGACATCAAGAGGCTTAGAGCAGCAGATGGTGTCCCAGCCAAGTATCGTGACAAGACCTTCTGACATGACTTGTACTCCACACAGGCCAGAGAGAAATAGAGTTTCAAGTTACTCTGCTGAGGCACTCATTGGAAAAACGTCTTCTAATTCAGAGCAGAGAATGGCTTTATCGATTCAGGGCTCTCGAGTTTCAGATCAGCTTGAAATGAGAAATTACCTTGATATTCCCAGAAATAAGAATTTGGCCATTCATAACATGCAGAGCCGTGTGGACCATACCCTTGCCCCAGATATCCGCCTCCCTGATTGTCAGACATTTAAACCAAGTGGGGCCAGTCAACAGCCCCAGAGTAATTTTGAAGTACAATCTTCAAGAAATAATGAAATAGGTAACCCTGTATCATCTTTGAGGAGTATGCAGTCCCAGACTTTCCGAATTAGTCAAAACTCTGGTCCTCCAGCCATCGACCGTCAGAAGAGATTACCTTATCCACCGGTTCAGAGCATCCCAACAGGAGATGCTGTTCCACCAAGGGACAGTGACAATACATGTCACCAAAGTTTTATGCAGAGCTTACTTGCCCCTCACCTCAGTGATCAGGTCATCGGGAGCCAGAGATCACTCTCAGAACATCAAAGGAATACACAGTGTGGCCCATCGTCTGCAATTGAGTATAATTGTCCCCCAGCTCACGAAAGTGTCCATATTAGAAGAGAGAGTGAGAGTCAGAATAGGGAAAGTTGTGACATGCCCTTAAATGCAATCAACACCAGGAACAGTACCTTGAATATTCCTTTTTCAAGTTCTTCTTCCTCAGGAGATATTCAGGGTCGAAACACAAGTCCCAATGTTTCTGTTCAGAAATCCAACCCCATGAGGATTACTGACAGTCATGGGACAAAGGGCCACATGAACCCCCCAGTCACAACCAACATGCATGGGATTGCAAGGCCAGCTTTGCCACATCCATCTGTGTCTCATGGAAGTGCTGATCAAGGGCCTCCTGTACGTCAAACCAACTCTTCAGTTCCCCAGCGATCAAGGCATCCCGCACAAGACAGCAGCGGTTCCAAAATTCGTCAACCTGAAAGGAATCGTTCTGGAAACCAAAGACATAGTAACGTCTTTGATCCAGGTCTTCCCCATCTTCCTCTGTCAACCAGCGGCAGTATGATCCTTGGACGCCAACAGCCAACCTCAGAGAAGAGAGGAAGTATTGTGCGTTTTATGCCAGATAGCCCACAAGTACCCAACGATAATTCAGCTCCTGACCAGCATACGCTATCCCAAAATTTTGGTTTTTCTTTTATTCCCGAGGGTGGCATGAATCCACCCATAAATGCTAATACTTCCTTCATTCCACAGGTTACTCAGCCCAGTGCCACTCGAGCTCCAGCCCTCATCCCTGTAGATCCTCAGAATACCCTGCCCTCCTTCTATCCGCCCTACTCTCCTGCTCACCCTCCACTGTCCAATGATATTTCAATCCCCTATTTTTCTAATCAAATGTTCTCAAATCCCAGCACAGAGAAGGTAAACAGTGGAAGCTTAAATAACCGATTCGGATCAATTTTATCCCCTCCCAGACCAGTTGGCTTTGCTCAGCCAAGTTTTCCTCTTCTCCCAGATATGCCACCAATGCACATGACCAACTCTCACTTATCCAATTTTAATATGACGTCTTTGTTTCCAGAAATAGCGACAGCTCTTCCGGATGGCTCAGCAATGTCCCCTTTGCTTACAATAGCCAACTCCTCTGCCTCTGACTCTTCCAAGCAGCCCTCAAACAGACCGGCCCACAACATAAGCCATATTTTAGGTCATGATTGCAGTTCTGCTGTTTAAATACTGAGCGACTAAACAGAAATATAATGGGTGAGATCACAGAGGTATTTGTGTGTGCATGCACAAATACACGTGTGTGAACAGTGAGACTGTGTGTGTGCGTATGTCTCTGTGTTTCCATAATCAACTTTCACTTTCCTTCTGAATGTCTGGAAGCCGTGTCAGAGATGAGGCAGATGCTGGATTGTCCAAAAAAAAAAAGAAAAAGCTATCTTTCATTTTAAACTGCATGATGTGCTTTTTAAATTTCCAGGCAGGTTAACAATTCCAAGTTTGATTTCTCCTCTTTTATTCCCTAAATATGGATCAGCTGGAGGCTGGGGGGAGTTCATTTTGGTATGTGCTGGATGGTAGGAAGGAACATAGATTTGAACGTGAAGTAGATAGTTGAGTTGCTATCCAAAAATACAGACAAAGTGATATTACACAATGGTTCATAGCCAAATGCTGACTAATGCCAACATCCAGACTAGTTTCTTTTTTCTTTTATTGTGCTTTAAATGAAAGTTTACAAATCAAGTCAGCCTCTCATATACCAATTTATATACACCTTGCTGTATACTCCTAGTTGCTCTCCCCCTAATGAGACAGCACACTCCTTCTCTCCACCATCTATTTCCATGTCCATTCAGCCAGCTTCTGTTCCCCTCTGCCTTCTCATCTCCCCTCCAGACAGGAGCTGCCCACATAGTCTTAGGTGTCTACTTGATCCAAGAAGCCCACTCCTCACCAGTACCATTTTCTATCTTATAGTCCAGTCCAACCCCTGTCTGAAAAGTTGGCTTTGGGAATGGTACCAGTCTTGGGCCAACAGAAGGACTGGGGACCATGACCTCCGGGGTCCATCTAGCCTCAGTCAGGCCATTAAGTCTGGTCTTTTTACAAGAATTTGAGGTCTGCATCCCACTGCTCCAGACTAGTTTCTTACACATGGCAGGTGTAGAATTGAATGTTCGTAGTTAAAGTCAAGCAGTTAACAAATTTTAAAAACCCGTTGCCATCAAGTCGATTCCAACCTGTAGTGACCTTATAGGACAGAGCAGAACTGCCCTGTAGGGTTTCCAAGACTGTAATCTTTAGGAAGCAGACTCCCACATCTTTCTCTTATGAAGTGGCCGGTGGGTTGTAGCCGCTGACCTTTTGGTTAACAGCCAAGAGCTTAACCACTGCACCACCAGGGCTCCTTAACAGATCAGTTAATTAGGCATAATCAACCTTTATTGCATAGGTTTTGTTTACGTAGAGGCTTCTTTCTGGATTATAGCAATTCATAAATTATTTCGCATCTTGTTCTTCAAGATCGAGAGTCATGTTATTATTTAATGTACCAAGATTCTTTAAAGCAAAGGTCTTGCCTAGACAATTAGCCTTAAAAATGGAAAGCTAAAAAGTAAAGTATATAATTTTTTTTCCATTTCGTACTTGGATTTTGCATCAGGCCATATTGAGAAAAGCAGTTACGTTGTAGAGTTTTGTGTGTGTTCGGTTAGCAGTTTTTCCATTAATTTTTTGTTTCAGTATTCTGTCTTCTATTTATTTGAGCTTGATTTTTTGGCGTTCATTTAATCATTGGGACTGCTCAGTAAATAGTGTATTTGGAATCTACCGTTTATTTGAGCCTTACTTTGAAAATATTTCTGAGCAGATTCTTCAGCCCTGTTAGTATTTTCATTTATTGAGATTTATACTTAAAATATAACATTGTGTATTACATTATTTTCCTTCATAATAGAATTATAAGGAGATTAATTTGTTTATTTTTCCTGATGGAAAATGTGAAATGGTGCTTCAAAAAATACCATCTTTATATATGTCCATGTGTGTCCTGTGTGTGCGTCTGGCTGTGTGTGTGAAGACATAGATTTTAAGTCTAAACTGGTCTTTTTAAAACAGGCTGGCCATCCGAAAATGGGAAATTGAGACCTGAGACTTGCCGAAGTATAGAAAAACTTGATGTAGGAGCTAAAAAAAAAAAAAAAAACAACTGAAGTTAATAATAAATTTAAAGTGTTTATATATGTGTATATGTGCATACACACACACTCATTCTGTGTTTTGGAAATAAAAACAAAAAGGCAACACTAAGAAAACAACCCTATACTTACATTCTCAGACCGATCACTTTTTGTTGTTATGTTCTCCCCAAAATGGGATGGTGTGGCACAGAGGAGGGGAGAGAAGCATGAAACTGCCTGCTTTGTCAGCAAAGTGAACCCCAGGATGGCATTTTCCCCTCCTATAAAAAGCCTCTGTAGGCTTGGTCAGAGTGGCTCACTCCTGTCAATACCTATTCTAAAGACTCATCAAAAGGGTTATGTGTGCCCTGTCAACTGTTCTCACCAAACTTCCCGATCTGTTCCTGCTGCCCACTAAAGCAGCCTCCTGGGGGCAAAAAATATTGTAAACAAGACAAACTTCTAGAGTTTTTCCCCCATCAGCATGGCCATAGGGAGGGATAGGAGGACTTAATGAGTAAGCCAAATAAGACAAAGATAAAACGGCTTATTGTGGAAAAAGTGAAATTTAGAGTAGCTTTTTTAAATTGTTTTAACTGAATTTTAAGCTTGAACGTTCAAGTTTTTCTTTGTACTTGAAAGGTCCAACCTGCCAATTTCAAGAAGGGCAGTTTTCAGTGTGTTTGGCTCTTCATTTCATTCCCTGTTTCTCTGTCTCACACACACGTGCACGCGCGACTGCAGAGGGGCTGTTTGTTCTGAGTCATCGTTAGCTATAATTGGATGATGGGTTATAAGGTAACAGTCTAAGGAGAGGTGCAGTCTACCTGCCATTTGAAAATTGAACATTGCAATGCGAAGGCCTCGAAGCCTGATAATTTCAGATACTTGTTTTGCATTAATTCTTTTTTCCTGCTGTTCAGAGATAGCATTTACATTTCTCTGAGCTTTCAGTCCAGGAATATAGCACTTTGATCTTGAGTCTCTGCACCTAACTAAGGCTTGTCTGACCCTCTGAAGAGAGATGTGATCACCTGCAAACTGGGTTCCTGCTTACATGTAGCTCTAATTATCTGACTTGGATATGCATATATATACATAGGAGATCATTTCAGATAGGCACTCAATTCTGAAAGTGCTCAGAGCATAGCACTTATTTAAAAGCATGAGCGTATGAATGTACCAGCAGTATTAAGTATTTGATAACTGGAGCTATGTGGTATTTTGCAAGGCAATTTATTATATGCTATCCAGTGATATCTGGGCTTAATTTAGGCAAAGAGATGGCAGAAAATGGAGTCAATTTTTATTATGTTTAATGTTTTTCTTCTTGGCTTGCTAACATATGACCATAGAAAGTAAAACCATTTCCACAAATTTTGTAATTTCTGGATATACGAAAGCGTCTCTGAGTCATAAGTGAATGTCACTGGTTAAATTTTTTTTAACATATTGATCACATAGAATCAGTTCTAGAAAGTGCTCTATTCCCCTAATATTTCCAATGAGATGAACAGTTTTAGATTTCTGTTCATGTATAGAATTTTAATGTCAATCATAGATAAATCAGGTTTTCATGTCTTTTTTTTTTTGTTACATACAGGTCGCTTTGGAATATATATGTTTTATACCATTTCAGGAAATTAATTTTTGTTTTTAGGGTAAGACTTTTTGAGGTACCAGCAATGGTGCCATCTTTCTAAATAAGGAGTGAGAATTCCCCAGTAGTCATGCTTTATAAAATTTAACATGAGAATTGTGAAAAGGGAGGAATGGGGCAGGAATGTTCTTTTGCAGTGGTTTCCAGTCATAGATCATAGTTATGTTAAGTTGGAATGAAAACGAGCTTTTTAAAAATCAGCCTTCTTAAAAAACAATTATTTAAGCATTTTATAGATAACTTATTTGCCTTGCTCTTGCCTTCTAACATGAGTCGTTTTATGGAGAGGCTAGAACTTAGACTCCAAAAAATGTGAGAAAATATATTGATTGGAGTGAAGTTTTAAAAAAACGTGAGAAAGGGTAAAAGCTTATTAAGATGCGTCTTAATCTTTACCTTTCTTTTGGTACGTAGGGAGACAGGCTCTTCTTTTCTTCCTTCTGCTCTGTGTCAGGGAGGTGGCAAGAAGCCCGGTTGCTTCCTCAGCAGAGAATGATTCCTTTGCCTTGATAGGCTCTTTGGGCCCACCATCTATGGGACCTGTGTGTGGTAGTGAGCAGATACTCCCCACTCAGTGGTTCTCGATTCCTGGCTTTGTGAACCACTGTGTATTCTCTCTAAAAGAGTAACAAGAATTTCTTGAAACAAAATTAACTCAAAGTTGATTTAAAATATTCCAACATGCCATATAGCTCCTATTCCTTTTTTGGTGGACGTATTTTTCCTGGGGGGAATGAAGAAAGGGTAGAGGTGGTCCCCAAATCAAATGGCTTTGGGTTGACATCTTAAGGCACTTGAAAGTCATTGTGGTTCTCTTGTCTATATAAACCCTGCGTTTGTCGGGAGATACTGCACCCGTGGTTATGTACATCTGGGGGCAACAGTTACAGCCAACGGCCAGATGGGCAACTGTGATGTTAATCTGTGAGTGATGATTTTATGATAAAAAACCCCGTTGCCCTCAAGTCAATTTTTGACTCATAACGACCCTGTAGGACAGAACTACCCCATAGGGTTTCCAGCGAGCAGCTGGTGGATTCAAACTGCCAACCTTTTGGTTAGTAGCTGAGCTCTTAACTACTTCTCCACCAAGGCTCCATACCTATGTGCAAATTAAAGGCCGAAGTTCGTTTTTTCTTGAATGCTACCATTTTTCCTCCCCCAGAGTTAGAAAATGGTCCTTTTTTTGACAACCATATTTTCTGCATTCTACACTTCCCACGTGAGCCTGAGTGTGTTTCTGCGAGAGCCTGTGGGGGAACACCAAGCTCAGATTGAGGCAGTCCAGTTCTCTGGTAAGAAGCCTTGAGGACCTTCTTGGACATAGAGCTTCTACCCACATGCCTCTACCCTGGTACTGCACTTTACCTGAAACTGTGCCTCGGGTCCTTAGACCAGCCATTGGGACTTATCACCCACCCACTCCTCAGTTATAGCCCAGGACCAGCCGGGATGGTACGTGCTGTGTCATCAGACACCTCCTAGAGGACAAGTACAGCTGATGTTTCTCACTGTTGCCTTATCATTTTCTGAGCCATCTTTGATGCTGATCTTGTCACAGACTGACTAGTTAGTAGCAAAACTTTTAAACTCAGCTTATATGTGGTGGTGGTTCAACGTCCTTGTTTCTAGATTTGCACAAACTCTTATCAACTTTTTTTTTTTTTTTTTTGGCACATGAGCCAACTTGGGTTGAAAATATTGGATGTAATGTGCAAATTGGTGTTATTTTGGATGACCACATAATCTATCACTAGTGATTTTATAAGATATCGAAGATAACTCTTCATTTGTAATTTAACACTTTTTTTTAAAAAAAACAAACAGGTGATCTTTAATTGTTTTTGTTGTGTGTACAAGTCTACAGCATACAATGTCATAGGAACTTAAAGTTTACTCCATCTGTATTCCTTCTTCACTTTTCCGAGTCTCTGTTCTCCCACCCCTCACCCCCAAGTCTTAAAATCATCTTTCACCTGTGAGGTCACTGAGGCACTGGACTTGACTATAGTGGTAACCTTGAAGGGGCTTTGAACTGTTGATCTTCCAAGAAGAAAGGGACCAACCAGACAGTGTTGCTTAAGATACTGCAGTTGTTACTGTGAAGAAACTATTAGCTTCCACTTTCATCAGGCTATATAGATATGTATATATTTTACCACAATGAAAGAATATATTTTCATTTTGGTAAAATAAGGTAGAAAAATCTGAGGAGAACATAATTACATTCACAAATTATTTATAGATACACTGGGTGAGAAGCTTACTGTAGGGCAGTCACCAGGAAAAAACTAATCGTAGTGCTCTCAATAGTTTTAATATTTGTATCTATTCTCGTGCCAGCAGCGTCTGCTGTGTCCTATTGCTGTAAATCACCTGGTTTATAATTCTAATGGAAACTAATTTGTTTTATAATGAAATCCAGAGCAGATATGTATTATATGATCAGGATTGTCCTACAGTTGTAAATAAGAATAGGCCCTGTTTATTTTGACATCTTTTTACAAATGCATTGTATTAGGGTGTGAATATTCTAAACCATGCTCTTGTTTAAAGTTTTGAAATTTTTATTGTTAAATGTAACATTTTCATGGTTGTAATAATTATTTGTATAGATACGAATATAGTATTTTATTTAAGAAAATAAACTTTGCATTTTTGCATTGTGAATTGTCTTTTCTGTTGGTTGTGTGTGCCACTTCAAACTTAGTATTAAAGTAATTTATCTTGAACACTGAAGTATTATATTCAAGTAGTCTTTAAATTTTGCCAAAATATCTGAAAATGGTGCCAGAACACTCAAATTTCCCCAGAGTTTGTGTTCCTGATCCAACAGTCAACCTCAAATAAATCATAACTATGACCAGTAGTATATTATTAGCACAAAATATACATTTGTATACTCAGTGTAAAAAGTAAAATTAGAATTTCAATCTGGAAGACTATTTAGAGATGATCTAATGTACACTCTCTGTTAGAAAAGTGAATCCAGTGATTTAGAAAGAATAGTACATCATGTCCAAATAGGGGCTATTTCAGGAATGCAAGGTTGATTTAACATTTTAAAGTCAATTTATTGCATTAACAGAATAAAGGAGAAAAAACATATAGTAACTCAGTACATGCAAGGAAAGAAAAAAAGTTGATAAAATTTAACCTCCATTTATGGCAAAAAGTCTACAAACAATAAGACAGGAACATTTCCAATCTAATAAGTTACTTACAAAAACCTCCTACAGCTAATATTATACTTCATGATTTTCCCCTGAAATTGGGAACAAAACAAGCATGACCATCATCACTATTTGGCACCATGTTCAAGTTCCCAGCCAGTGCAGACCAAGAAATAAATCTACCCTATAAGAAATAGCCGGGAGAAATTAGAGACCCACATAAATGCGTGGACATGCCATATTCATGGGTTGAAAGACTCAATCATTAAGATGTCAGTTCTCAAATTGATCTATAGATTCATGAAATTTAATTCATGGCAAAGATTTTGGCTTTTTTTTTTGGCTGGAAGTTGACAACCTGATTAAAAAATTTACATGGAAATGTAAAGATCCTGGAACAGCTTAGATTATCTTGAACAAAGTTAAAGACTTAGTACTAGGTTTCAAACATTAAAGCTTCAATAATTAAAACTGTGATACTGGCACAAGTACGGATCAATGGAACAGAACAAAAACTTGAAAAATAGATTATACACATACAGTTGCTTGATTGGTGACAAAGAAGTCAATTGCATTTTAGTGGGTAAAAGATTATCTTTTCAATAGATGGTTCTGGTACAATTGAATATCTACACAGAGGGGAAAAACACCTAGACCCCCTACCTCACACCATATACAAATATTTAGATGGATCATAGACCTATATATGAAAGATAAAACACTAAATTTTCTAGAACAAGCGTTCTCAAAACGTGGTCCCCATAATCCTTGGTGTTCTCTGAAACCTTTTAGTTTTTAAAGGTCAAATTTATTTTCATGATAATACTGCGATGTGACATGCCTACACACTGTGTTAGCATTTCCACTCCTGGTGCAAGAACAATGGTGGGGTAAAGCTGCTGGCACTTCAACGTGAAACAAGGCAGTGGCACCGTCACTGTACTCGTGGCCATTGCATTCTTCATTGCCATGAACTCACGGTGAAAATAAAAATTAAAAGTCAGTTTTACTTTAGAATATCCTTGATGAGGCAAGAAAAACTATTAATTTGATTATATCTTGAGTATACATCTTCTTAATATTCTTTTAAAACATTCATATTTAATAGCCTGTGGCCACACAGGAAGCAAATACGAAACACTTCTGCATACCAAAGTATGATGGTTATGAACTGAAATTGCTGCTTTTTTCGTGAAATACTATTTTGAGCTGAAAGAATTACTACAAACTATGGTTAAAAAAAAAAAACAGACATTGGGTATTTGGCAGGTATTTTCTGAAGAATGAATGAAATGAGCGCATTACTATATCCACCTCTGTGAGCTTCACAGGTTCCAATAAAATTTCTCTGATATCAGTGATATTAATGAATAGGGTTTTCAACACTATATAATTAAATGTATAAATATTTGGAAGATCTGCATAATTCACTGAGCCAATATTTTCCAAATAACCCAAGGCATGCTATTCCAAAATCATGCCTGGGTCGAAAGATCCTTTCGAAGTGCAAGGCAGACCAGTGGATTTAGTGTGTCTCCTGAAAACTCCACTGACATGGTTTCAAATTCCACATTGCATCTAATCTTTAGGAAACTACCATTATTGGTATAGTATATCAAAGAAAAATATTCACAATTGTCTCAAAAGGCAACAAAAACGCTCCTGCTTTTTTCAAGGACATACCTCTATGAGCCTAGGTTTTCTTCACATATTTCAAGCAAAACACTGCAGCAGATTGAATGCAGGAATAGGAGAAACCAACTGTCTTCTGTTAAGCCAGACATTAAATACATTTGCAAAAATGTAAAACGGTGCCACTCTTCTCACAAATAATTTTGTTTTGAGAAAGTTATTTTTTCATAAAATATGTTATTTGTCTTATGTAATGAGTTTATCATTATTTTTAAATGAATTAATATTTTTAAATTTTCTATTTTTATATCACAATTTTGTTTTGAAAAGTTATTTTTCATAAAATATGTTATTTGTCTTATGTAATGAGTTTATTATTTGAAATGAATTACTATTTTTAAATTTTCTATTTTATATCTATTATGGTAAATATTGATAGACATAACCCACATATATAAAAACTTGGGGTCCTCAATAATTTTTAAGAGTGTAAAGAGGTTTTGAGACCAAAACGTTTGAAAACTAATGTTGTGGAACAAATTAGAGTAAATATCTGTTTGACCGCAGTCATAAAAGAAAATGTTGTTAGATTGGATTTCATTAAAATTAAGAACTCGTCTTCATCAAGTTATAGAGTAGAAAAGATTACCTATATCCAGCTTGTAGGAAGCCAAGATGGCGGAATAGACAGACGCTTCCGCCGAGCCCTCTTTACAACAAAGACCGGAAGCATCAAAGGCAAGCTTAGAAAGCGAACTGAGGGGCAGGGGGAGGAAGAGATGGTTCAGAAGCAGAGAGGAGTTACCGGACCTGAATCGCGGGGAGCCCTCAGGCACTGTACCCGGAGCAGTGGCCGTGGGCTGGTTGGTACTAGCGTTCGGCTGCAGTTTGCTCAGGGAGAAGCAGCCAGCCACACAGCCTACTCATACCTCTGGAACCAGAGAAGAATGGTGCTCTTGGCAAAAGCTAAGTACTTGTGTATATTTTACCACGACCCCCCCGCCCCGCCACTCCCAAGCCGGCTCTAGTGGCTGAATTCCCTGAGCCTGAAATAGGCCCCGTTAAGCGCCTAGAGCCATCCTCCTGGCCTTGGAGAAGGAAAAAATTTGCATTTGGGGGAAAAGATAATTTGCCAGCTCCACTAACCAGGGGAGCTCAGGGCAGAAGCGGCTCCTGTCCAGGCATAAACAGTCTGTGGACTTTGAGCACCTTTCCCTTCTACATGGACCTGTGTGGGCCTATTTTGGGAGAATAGGCCCTTGTTGGCAGACCCCAACCATTTCAGATGTGTGGTGGAGAGGTGGGTGTTTGATGTTTGACATTGCTTTGCCTATTAAACAGAGTCCTCACCTACCCACATCTGGGACCTAAGGACTGGTAGCTCCACTCAGGTCACCCAGCCACCCGTGACCGGGGTCCAAGGATAACTGGTACTTCCCAGTCCTTACAATCAAAAACATTGGGTGCCCATGGTCTGTCTGCAGAACACACCCACCAGTACACTCTAGGGATCAGGGACATGCTTTCCTCAGAGACACTTGGGGGACAATTCTCAGCCCCCTGCCTTGTTCAGAGTGTGACCCCCTGCTGCAACCAGATACCAGTACCTACACCAATCACCCCTGCCCCTCTAAGACAGTAGGACAGAGCCTGTACCACACACTTGATGATCAGCTATCTGGACACCTGAGCTGAATTCATTACAAGAAAAGTGAATGGACTCCTAGACTGATAACAGCCCTAGCCATCTCGGGACAG
Organism: Elephas maximus indicus; assembly: GCF_024166365.1. Classification (NCBI taxonomy): domain Eukaryota; kingdom Metazoa; phylum Chordata; class Mammalia; order Proboscidea; family Elephantidae; genus Elephas; species Elephas maximus. The sequence continues at coordinate 2,516,640 of NC_064819.1, read as the reverse complement.
GACGTCAGAGCTCCAAAGGTGAAAATAATCAAGCTAGCTCCCTCAAGCAACCCCTTTGGGCATATCAAAACAAAACAAAGCAAGAAGCTATGACACAGCTTATAATTAATAAGCCAATTTTTTAAATGGGCAAGGAACTTGAACAAATGCTTTACACAATTGGCCTAGAAGCCTATGAAAAAGTATCAGAGATAGATAAATTAAATCCACAATGAGATACCACTACACTCTCACCCAGAAAAGAACTGACACTGCCAAATGTTTTATAAATTGAATTGTGTCCTCCCCCCCACCCCGCCCGCCCAAAAATGTGTGTAAACTTGGCTAGACCATGATTCCCAGTACTGTGTGGTTGTCCTCCATTTTGTGATTTGGTGTAATTTTCCTATGTGTTATAAATTCTAAACTCTATGATGTTAATGATGCAGGATTAGAGGCAGTTATGTTAATGAGACAGGATTCAATCTACAGGATTAGGCTGTATCTTGAGTCAATCTCTTTTGAGATATAAAAGAGAGGAGTGAGCATAAAGGAGAGGGACTTCATTACCACCAAGTCAGGAGTGGAATGTATCCTTTGGACCTGGGGTCCCTGCACTGAGAAGCTCCTAGACAAGGGACAGATTGATGACAAGGACCTTCCCCCAGAGCTGACAGAGAGAGAAAGCCTTCCCCTAGAGCTGGCATCCTGAATTTGGACTTCTAGCCTCCTAGACTGAGAGAGAATAAACCTCTGCTTGTTAAACCATCCACCTGTGGTATTTCTGTTATAGCAGCACTAGATGACTAAGACAGTTGTCAAAGATGTGGAGTTACTGGAACTCTCATATGGTGCTGAGGGGAGTAAAAATTGGTACAACCATTTTGGAAAACTGTTGGCATTATGTTTCAAAATAAAAGATACACCTATCCTATAACTCAGGAATTATATTGCTGTGTGATTGCTCTGGGGAAAATGAATGCATAGCTTGACCAAAAAGATATACAACAATGTTCATAGCAGACTTCTTTACAGTAGCTAAGATCTGGAAATGACCGAAGAGCCACCAATAGGGGGATAGCTAAATAAAATGTCATATATCCACACCATGAAGCTACTGACACGCATTATATTGAGTAAAAGAAGTCAGACAAAAACGAATATACACTGCATGTTTCCATTTATATGAAATTCAAGAACAAGCAAAACTTATCTATGTTGAGAAAAGTCAGAGTAGTGGTTATCTTTGGGACAAGGATGGATTTGGATTGGGCATGAGGGTGCTGAAGATGTTCTATATTTTAATGTGGGTGGTGGTTACATATGTGTATGCGTGTGTGGGTATATATGCATACATACGCATTTACGTATGTAAAAATTCACTGAACTATTTATATTAAGATTAGCACACTTTTGGCGTATTACTGAGTACATTTCATGCATAAATAAAAATGTTTAAAAAAATCTGTGGAAGTTGTCAGTAATGTTCATTTCCTCTTGGTAAATTTCCCTTGATTCAAGAAAATGGAAGTAATTTTATCGTCATTCCCTAGAAAAGAAAAATCCCAGCACCCTTCTGTAACAGGACATTTGAATCCTTGCTCTGGCTCCTCTGTTACCTGGCTGTGTGTCTTTGGGCGGGTGGTATGACTTCTTTGTGTCGTAGTTTATTTGTTGGTACATTACCTGTCCTGCCTACCTCACTGGGTTGCTGTGAAGAACAAATGAGTTTTATATTTGAAAGTGTTTTCACAGTTGTAAAGGAATATTTAATTGTAAGGTCGCGATTATTTTCCATGACCTTCCTCGTTTCCACCCCCCCCCCAACACCTGAGACTGAAGCACAGGCCTCCACTAGGTTACGTCCTGTTGGTTAGCTCAATAGCCTTTTCTTCTTCCTGTGAAGAGTTCAGAAGATGATGCTAATTTGCTTCCTAGATGAATTCAGAAATCAAGCCAGCTGTTCAACCAGCTGATCTCAGTGCGCCACTTCATTTTTTCACACAATAAAGTAAGCTACAGATTTTTTTTGGAAGATACGAAAATCCAGCTTTAACAAAATTTCTGCGGTGCAGGTCTGGTGGTTGTTGGTGTTCTCTCACGTTGCTGAACTACGTTCAGATCTGTGGTTTGGAAAGAGGCTTCAGCCAAACTGTACTTGGGGAGAACTTACTGCTTCAACTAAGTTTTCTGGGAATTCATGATTCAATTAGGTTAAATCTCATTTTGTGAATACTGTTGTGTGGTGAATCTACATATTCACCTTAAATATTTGAAAAAAAAAATAAACTAAAATGCCCATCGGACAACTTGTACAGAAGAAAATTGGTTTCATGTCAGTGTTTCAAACCAAGTCATATTGGCTTTTCTTGCCTTATTTCTGGACAAACTTAGGAACACTTAAACTTTTCTCATTGGGCTTGAAATGTGGAATTATGACTTACCAGTTCAGTAAAGACTAGTTCCTCTCCCTAAACCTAGCTGGGATGTAGCTACTCTCTTCCAGGAGGAGACCGGACCTGGACTGAGAACAAGGCCAGGAGGCCTTGATGAAGGTCATAGATCTTGCCTGATGTACTGGGCTGGCACAGATAGGCCTCAGAGGAAGTAAATACTTAGAAATACTTTTTGAGTCTGGGAATGATTTTTAGGAAATAAAATAACAAACAAAAAATTCACCACATTCCTGTACTTTCTCTCCATCGTTAAATTTGACTTTGAACAAATAGGGTCCCACTAACAACCTGACACCTTATACTATGTATATTTTCATTTAAAATAAATCTTTGGGTCTGCAACCCATTGCCAAGTGCAATAATTGAGTTTATGAAAGGGACTTTGGTTCTTGGCTTTACAAGCTTAGAATCTGAATCTAATTCTTGTTTTGTTCTTGTTACAGAACAAACTAGTTTCCTGTTAAACAGTACACGTATTGTTTTATGACATTGGTTAACAACCCCATGGCATGTCAACACTCCCTTCTTGACCTTGGGTTCTCTTATCTCTTTTACCAGCTTTCCTGTCCCCTCCTGCCTTGTAGTCCTTGTCCCTGGGCTGCTGTGCCCCTTTAGTCTCGTTTTGTTTTATGGGCCTGTCTATTTTTTGCCTGAAGGGTGAGCCTTGGGAGTGACTTCAGTACTGGTTAAGAGGGTGTCCAGTGGCCATATTCTCTGGGTTTTTCCAGTCTCTGTCAGGCCAGTAAGTCTGGTCTTTCTTTATGAGTTAGAATTTTGTTTTACATTTTTCTCCAGCTCTATCTGGGAACCTCTATTGTGATCCCTGTTAGAGCAGTCAGCGGTGGTAGCTGGGCACCATCTAGTTGTGCTGGGCTGAGTCTGTGAAGGCCGTGGTAGATGTGGCCCATTAGTTCTTTGGACTAATCTTTCGCTTGTATCTTTAGTTTTCTTCATTTTCCCTTGTTCCTTAAAGGGTGAGACCAGTGGAGTATCTTAAATGGCCACTCACAAGCTTTTAAGACCCCAAACGCTACTCACCATAGTGAATATGGAATATTTTCTTTATAAACTTTGTTATGCCAATTGTACTAGATGTTCTCCAAGACCACGGTCCCTACAGCCATCAGCCCAGCAATTGGGTCCCTCAGGGAGTTTGGATCTGTCTGTGGAGCGAAGCCACAGTTCTCATATGAATCCAGCTGTTCCAGCTTAGCCAGCCAAAATGACCTAAAGGTCTAGTGTTATTGGTTGGCTTTCCTAAAGCACAGAGGTTTCATTGTTACTTGGGGTTTATGTAACTGACATATATCGTCTTAATTTTTGGGAAAACCTTCCCTTTTCGTTAAGAAGTTCAGGAGTTACGTAATTCTAGGCTCTGTGTTTTGAACATATACATACATGACCAATAAAAGTTGTCTTCATTGTAACACAATATGTCTTCCCTTTCTCTGGTCTTTTTACCTAAACCCCTCATTTCTGATTACTAATTCAGGTTCTTGTACCATTCACTTCACCTAATGAACAGTGACTTCTCTTTCTTCATCTGGAAACTGGGGATAATACTTCATAGGTCTGTTTTCCAGATTCAATATGGTAATGTATATAAAACCCTTGGTAGCGTGCTTGATAATAAATATTTGCTATTTTAATGATCAGTTTTGCCAGCCTTAATGTTCCAAGTGTTGGGATTGAATTATGTCCCTCA